>NC_143576.1:143465571-144207678 GCF_048544385.1 Mastigoproctus giganteus
CATTAATGTGACTTAATGATCAATCATAATACAAGACAGCACATCTAGTGTTCTGTATTCACTGTGCATGGGGATGGGGGGTTAAAAAATTTATATACATAATATATAAGCAAGAACATGTACACACGTAATTTAAATTTCACATGCTTAACAGTTCAAAATGAAAAAGATTAACAGTTTGTTTATATTTGTTTTTTAATTATTAACAGAATTAATAAATCTATGTTCAGAAATCATTACTTTCAATAAAGAGCAACAATAAAAGCAGCTGAAAAAAACATACCGATTTGCAGAATTATAACCATCTTTCATTACACCTGCTAATCTTCTTTCTCCTGTTCTTGTAAAATCGCCCTAAAAGCAAAATTTTATATAAAACTGTAAATAATTAGAATTTATACAAGCAATAAAGATCACTAACATAAAAGATGTGAAATATAACAAACATGGAATATAAACCTATATGGGTAAAACAGTGCAGAGTTTTATTTGTTACTGACAAGTGCACTATCAGTAACAAATAAGACTTATTGAAAGAATGCTCTGAGATTATAAAAGTAAAACAATAGATACAGAAAAACAGTAAACAGATTTTGAAGTTAGCTGAATGGATACGCAAAGTAGACAAAATTTAGAATTATTAAATATAAATAAACTGGTCCTTGAGGGTATCGCAGACATTCTCTCAGATATGCCAAGGTGTGCTTGAGGCGCCTCTGTAGCCAGGTGGGAAGGAGCAGCAGTGCGTAGCACACGCTTCTTGATTACACCGGGGTTCGAGCCCGTCACCACCAAATACGGAGGATGCGGAAAGGTCAGGGATTGACCACCGCATATTCTCGGAGCAATATGGCCTTAGTTGCTAATGCTCCTAAAAACCAAACAACACACACACACACACGCAAGGTGTGCTTGTTACCTGGGAGGCTAAAATGCTTTTGGAACTGATATTCGGATAACATTAAGTCAAGTGGACCTAATTTCAGTGAAATTCAGAGGATTTGGCTGGCACAGACCAGCCAAATCCTCTGCTTGCACCTTCACGATGATGGGACTGTTAGTAACCCTGGGTATAAGCCCCACATACAGGTCCTGAAATACGGCACCTAGTGTGGGTGACCACCCAGGTGCAAACCAATGCAAGCAGAGGTCAACGTGTGGTGTCCACACTACAGGGAGGAATGCCACCACCTCTGTGTTACCAGGCAATACTAGCTAGCACTAGATGACTCTCATCAACCGGTGCGATACCACCACTTTGCTTATTGGAGGCTTGAAGTGGTGGAACCCATGTTTAGACTCCAGAGCAAGGCTCTGGTAAACCCTCCCCCATCTCTTCCGTCATGCAGTATGACTGATGTCCTTTGAGGTTAAGGTGGACATCATGGCGAGATCCAATCTTCCTTACATTTAGAGGGTACAGCTCTAAAATGGTGTTCGCAAGCCAGCCGGTAGTTAGTATACCACACCGAACCTATCGGTAACCCTCTAGGAAGCTTCTGAATCAGCTAGTGTATAATCTTGCTACCTCTACTCTGCCAGATAGCGACTGGCGGTAGTCTGAGTAGTATGTATGTGGGGGCATTGTCGAGCCTACGTTATGTCAAGGATCTGGGTATATTCTTATCATGTGTATGCCTTATCCAAAAATTTCATTACTTCATACAGCATGTTCCCCCCACCTTTCTTACTACTGAATACACTGTGAATTGTCAAATTAATAGAGTAAACTTATCTGCGAAAAGACGTAAACCTCCCAAACACTTCCTCTTCATTACACAAATATACATGGTCTCAGTTCTAATCTCAATGATGTCCATTTCCACTCAGTCCGCCAAATCTCACATACGTTTTCTGACAGAATCTCAGTTATCGGTTGATTCAACCACAACTCATCTCAGTTATCGGTTGATTCAACCACAACTCATCTCAGTTGTCCAAGTCATTTGTTGTACAATTCCTTTTGTTTCAAAGGTGGTTCTTATACATATGTCTGTTCTGATATTCCCTGTCAGAGACTTAGTAATTTAGAATCTCCTCTTTTCAATCTTTTCTGGATTAAAATCTCTCAACCACATTCTGTCAAATTCATCTGTTGCCTCTATTGTTCTCCAACTCCATGAATCACGTGGAACTCTGACTTTCTCCAGCCCACCTTTCCTAACAGTGGGGCAATTTTCCTCTGTAATTTTTAATGTTCACAACTCCAGCTGGCTTCTGTTTTCTAGTCATATGGACCCAGCCAGTTGTGATGCTGAGACCTTTGCAATTACTAATAACCTCACACAGATTGTTCATTTAGCTACCAGAATACTGGGCAATCCTAACCATACAGCCAACATGCTTGATCTTTTTCTCACAAACAACTCTTCTAAGAACACAGTTCAGGTGAGTGGTGCTCTAGGCACTTCAGATCACAACTTGGTGATGGCCCCTTCTCCAATGGAGCTTTTCTCTCATGGCCATTCCCAACATCATGTTGTTTGGCATTACAAGAATGCAAATTGGGATGATCTGTGTGATTTCTTTTCTTCTTTTCCTTGGTCGGATTACTGTTTCAAAACTTCTGATATCAACATTTGCGCAGATCGTGTCAGTGAAATTATTCTTGTAGGAACCTTAAAATCTCATCCTTTATCTAAACCTTGGGTTTCCAATAAATGTGCTAAAGCTGTTCAAGAGAAGAATGTCACATATCTTAATTGACTCGTATCCAAATCTCCAAGTTCATTTTCTGCCTACACCAAAGCTTGCAACAATTGTAAGGCAGTTATTAATCAGTCCAAACTAGATTTTGAACAGGCTAAGAGTAGAAAAGTAGCTTCTTGTTCAAATGGTAGCTGGATATTCTGGTCTCTGGCAAAAGCTATTGGCTGCAACTCTTGCCACCTCTGTCTAAACCAGATGGTTCTATTGTCACTTCAGCCAAGGACAAAGCTGACCTGCTAGCATCCCATTTTACTTCCAACTCATGTATTAATGATCTTGGCAAACCACCTCCAACCATTCCTTGTATGTCACATTCAATGCCTCCTGTGGTCATTCGTCAAAAGGATGTCAGAAGGATTTTGTAATAATGAAGCTCAGTAGTACCTGATGGTATTTCTCCACTTGTTCTCAAAACCTGTGCTCCTGTTCTTTGCCGCCTTTTTTCACTTTCTTACTGCAAAGGTGTTTTTCCTTCTGCTTGAAAATCTGCTCATATCCAGCGAGTTATTAAAAAGGTTGACAAATCCCTCCCATCCAATTAATGTCCCACTGCAATCACCTCTGCTCTTTCCAAAGTAATGGAGAAATCAATTAATGAAAAACTCTTAAACTATATATGAATCTTCCATCTGATCAACAATCACCAGTATGGATTCCATCAATGTTGGTTCACTGGTAATTTTCTGGCTTATGTTAAGCATAAGACAGAATTATCCATTGAATCTGGACAAATTCAATGGAAAAGTTTGGTGAAACTTGAGCAGTTGCTCTTGACATTTCAAAGGCTTTTGATCATGTTTGGCATAAAGGGCTTCTAAATAAGCTTCCATCTTATGGTTTGCCAACTGTTTTTTGTAATTGGGTATCCAGTTTTCTCTCTAACCCCTCACTGTGGGTGATGGTAGATGGCTCTCTATCTTCTAACTTCTCCACTAATGCTGGTGTTTCCCAAGGTTCAGTTCTTTCTCCCACTCTTTTCCTCTTGTATACAAAATGACCTACTACCATTGATTGGAAATCCTATCCATAGTTTTGCTGATGATAGCACATTTCATTCCACCTTCTCCAGCTTGAGAAACCTTGCCCTGCTCAAACAGCTTCAATTTCTCAAATATCCACTTTCAATTCCTTAAATGCTGATCTCAAGGTAATTCTCCAGTGGGGCAATAACAAATTAGTTGATTTCGATCCTTCTAAAACCCAGTCCTGTCTTATATCTCACAAAAAGGATTCCTCTGCTTATCTTTGATGACACTCCGATTTCTAGGCAAGGTCATACATCTCTATTGGGGATTACCTTGACTTCTAATCTCTCTCTCTCTCTCTCTCTCTCTCTCGGCATAAGCACATTACAAATATTGCTTCCTCTGCATCTAAAAGACTGGGTTTCCTCTTTAGCTCTCAGTGTTACTTTTCTTCCAAATAGCTGTTCACTCTGTACAAATCACAAATCCGCCCTACCATGGCATATTGTTCCCACATCTGGGGCGATGCCCACAAAACCTCTCTCAGGTTTCTATATTCCATTCAGAAAAGGGCAATTAGATCAATTAATGACTGATCACTAAGAGTCTTCCCACTCTCTGTCTCACAAACGTTCTGTTTCTGCTGCATGCCTTTTCTATAGATACTTCCATGGGCACTGTTCTGAATTGGCTTCTATAATTCCTGCTCTCTCTCTCTCTCTTCCAAAGCAGTCTGAACATGTGCTACAACCAGTCAAAATCCTTTTACTGTCCAACTTGAAACTCACAGAACCAACTTTTCTTCTTCCTTATACTTCTGATTTTTTTTTTTTTTTTGTAAAAATCTTCCTTCATATGTATTTCCTGAAAATTACAATCTACAGAAGTTAAAGTCTAATGTCAACATGTATCATCTTTCACCTTCTCACCTTCCAACCCATACATGATATTAAGTACTATAGGTTGTAATACCTATTGTATTTGGGGTTTTCATAAAAAAAATAATACAATAGGCCACACATTTGAGAGTCTCCACCACTCTTAAGCTCTACCTCAGTGGCTGGGAAAACAAATTAAGTCAACCAAAATGTCATAAACAACCAGATAGTGATGATAATGTGGTCATTACTGCCTGCTTTTTCCTGCACTATTAAATCCTTGCTACTGCCCAGTTGCCCAGGTGAAAATTACATTAAGGACATTTGAAAAATTTTCTGACATGGTAGAATAAATAACAGCCATCCAGTTGAATAAAAAATATGACCCTATTTGGCGTATCGCTAGTTCATGATTCCAATCTATAAAAAATAAATTAAAGTTGCACATAAGGGATAATCATGCTCCGCACATTCAGGTTTTCTAAATAAACTTCTGCTGCACTCTTCAATCTTTTAGCCTGTAACATAACCCCATTATCATCTTTCCTTTGCACCTGGTGATCTCACCACAAACCTTCCACCTGAGCTTGATCAGATTCGAAAAATGATGTGATCACCTTCTGGAAACTTATAATAAGGGGCATAATTCTCCACTCTCCTTATCTCTTCTGCATATTAAGGTAGGAGACTGGTGGAATTACTTAACAAGTACACGTCAGTGTTATAAAAAGCTGTGTATTGGAGTTGAATTTGAAAGTATCTGCAATTCTGCCCAGACACGATAGGAGGGAGTATATGATGAGAGCCTTGTCGATCAATTCGGCCCAGGAGAGATTGTGCAAGACTCAAGGGGTAGATTTTCTCACAGCCTGGTCTATGCTTGTTAACATGAGAGACTGCATTTACATGAATGGGATACACTTAAATAGAAAGGGTGCAAGAAAACTTGCTGATGCTACCAAGGCAG
Organism: Mastigoproctus giganteus; assembly: GCF_048544385.1. NCBI lineage: Eukaryota > Metazoa > Arthropoda > Arachnida > Uropygi > Thelyphonidae > Mastigoproctus > Mastigoproctus giganteus. Next base: position 143,471,091 of record NC_143576.1, read on the forward strand.
TGTTAGGTGGCTCATAAAACTGCTAGCTTGGATGGGATACACGGACTAATAGATTTAACAGTAGCCGCTGGCAGAGTGAAAGTGATTCTTGCACTGCTTCTATTGGAATGAGCAGCAGCCTGAAAAACAAGGTGCAGGGGATTTCAAAAACTACTGGGAGTCATTGCGGAACAAGTAAATACATGGGCTGTGTTAGGGTAACTAAGAATAGGAACAGGTGCATTATACTTGCCTATACACCAAATGCTAGGAGTTTGGTAAATAAATTTGATGAATTTGAGGTGTTGGTCAAAACATCAAAGTAAGATATTGTTGGGATATCAGAGAAGTGGTGTCACACAGATATAAGGAATGCAGAAATGGAATTTGATGAATACAATGTGTACATGAAGAATAGATAGGATAGGAAGGGAGGAGGGGTTATGCTATTAGTTAAGTAAACACAAAATCCAAGGAAGCACAGCCAGATGACATGGGTGGACAGAGCAGTGTCAAGTCAGTTTGGTGTGAATACTGGGAAAGCAAAATTGAGAGGAGTGTGTTATAGACCTAATGACTCTGATGAGTATAACAAACAACTGCACAGAGAAATAGAGGGCCAGTAAATCAGAGTGTGTTATAATGGGAGATTTTAATTTCCCAGATATTTACAGGAATTCATAGGTTGGTCACTCACACACTAGCAAGGCTTTTGTGGATTTATTGAATGATTGTTTTCTACAGCAGAATGTTCAGGAGGAAGGAGTAATACCCTTGATCTGATTATCAGTAGTGATTCTTCATGCATTAAAATCTGTAGATAAGGAACCACTAGGTAGCAGTGATCACAGTATGTTGAAGTGGGATTTACTCAAAGAGGTAACTACCATCAGGGGTAAAGGGAAGGGTTTTTTCTTTCGTAAAGGTGACTATGGTGGTCTGAGACAGTATTTAAATTCTATACAGTGGGACCAACTGATGATGTTACCAACAGCAAATTCAAAATGGGAAGCATTCAAAGAATTAATCTTGGAAGCTACTAGGCTTTTCATACAAACAAAGAAATATTGTTCAAGGTTTAGGCCTAAATGGATGTCACATGAAGTAATGAGACATGTGGCAGAGAATCAAAATGCATGGGATACATATAAATTAACAGGTGACATGGAAGCCTATGATACATATAAGCTGGTCTGTAACCAAGTCACAAAGGAGGTTAGGCAGGCAAAGGTAGATTACGAGAAACCTTTGCCAAAGAATGCAAAGAAAAACAGCAAAGAGTCCTTTAATTATGCAAACTCTAAAAGGAAGGGGATGAATCAGATAGGTCCACTTGATATCGATGGTTCAACTGTTCTTTTTTTGCTAGAAAGGTTTTTTTTTTTGGCATTCGTTTCCAAAAAAGGCCTGTTTCATCAACATTAAATATTTGTTGATCTGTGTAGCTGCCGTCATCAACAATTTTCTTTAAATTTTTAGGATATTTGGTGGCTGCATCTTTATCTGCACTTGCCACATCTCCAGTCAATGCAATAATATGCAGTCCTGTTTTTTTCTTAAAACATTCAAACCAGCCTTTACTAGAATTTTTTTCCGTTTCCACTTCAATCACTTTTTCTTTTGAAGAACTTGCTTGAACATTTTCTTCAGTTACTGCTCTACCCAAGTTTTCTATTGTTAACTTTTCCTTTAACACTGCAAAAATACTCAAGGCTTTTGTTTTTATGGTCATTGTGCAGATTGGAATTCTTTTTTGATTGCAGTGTTCTGTTCAAATGGCTAAAAGATGTTCCATCTTAATCATCGTAACACTTCTATTTCTTGTGGTTTGTGCGTGCTGAAGATGAAGCAAGCTTACCTTTTTCCTTATATGCACTGGCTTTACTTAAAATCGTCCAAACCGTTGATTCAGGCATTCCAAAATGCCGAGAAATTTGTATTTTACTATCACCATCTTCAAATCTTTTTACGACTTCAATTTTTTCACCTAACGTTATCACTTTTCTTTTTACCAGAGGCACTATAAGATACACTTTTCCTTTTATCCATAGTTAATAATAATAATAATTATTATTATTATTAACCATATGGTGCAAGGAAACCTGAAGCATATGCTCCACCAGCCAAAAACAATTCCCGAGTTACCCTGAGAGAGAGAGAGAGAGAGAGTCAGAAGTAGAAAGGAATCACCAAGAAAGAGAAGAATGATATCCAGTTCAGGACCCTGGGTGTGCCAAGCCCATACTCACTAGATATGAGTCCCTGGGGATAATTATGTAATATATAAAAAAAATTAATAGGAATTAATGTAATTAATTAGTATGCCCAGCAAGTAATGTAAACAACGCGTAATGGGGGGGGAGATAACAAGGGAGTCTGCCGGTTAACACGCAACGCAAGAAGAACTGATAGCAACTGATCTGCATGTACCTAATAAATGTGGTGCAACCAGTGTTGTCCTTCAGCATGCATAATGTTAGAAAATATTTCAGTTGTAATAATACAAGTTTGAAATAATCCGTTTCTTTTTATTTTCTTATGGTAGAAAAACAAACTAGCTTCCCACACTGTATCTTGTGTTCGTTTTTGTTTATTTCTCGATAACACTTCTTGATGGAGAAGGTATGACATGACTAGAAATAAACAGTGACTCCATTTTGTGAACAGAGCCACGTGCTCACTAAGAAAACAAGCGATGTGTTTCTATAATGTTATGCATACTTTAGCAGTGTATTTACATTCGTAGCTTAGTACTGACTTTCGTAGCATCACCAGCTTCAGTTTCTTTAGGCCAAGCCAAAATACCGCACTAATCAAAAATTGGTAGCTAAATATAAATCGTGCTAATTTGAGTCTCGCGCTAATTGAACCCATGCTAATCGAGGGATTCCTGTACCTCACTACTCCAGTTTTTAGGCCTTCCATAGCAAGTGCATTATGAACACAAAGTGCCTGACAGTTATTTAAAGGAATCCCACAGGGTGTCAAGTTATCAGAAGATGCCCAATGTTGTATCCTGTAGAGGTACCTTCCAATGTTAGCATTGAGAAGAGTAATCTGCATTTGACTTTTTTTTTGGGAGTACTCATTTACAACCTTGAGAGTGTAAGTTTAATCTTCTGCCACCTCACTAATTAGTATCTTTCCAGTGACCTTCCTAAATCTACTAATTGGCAGTTTCCTTAATCATTAAAGCCTCCCTGGTGGCATTAGAAAAATTCCTTGCATCCCCTCTTTAATTAAAATTCCTTCTGCCATCCAGGGTAGGCCAGGCTAAGGAAACTGTTTATCCTCATACACCATCGACAGTCATTCAAGTCTACAGTTAAGCATCAAGACTTGTATAATCACTATTATTGTATCTGGACAGAACCAAACAGATGAACAGTTGTACAACTGTGACAAAAGCAGCACTGTACTATAAACTTCTCCCTGACAATCAGTGGATATTAAAAAGGCATCCAACACAAAGCACGTATGAAAACTGACAAAGAGAGAATTACTGTGTGCAAACAAGACTGGAAATCACAAGCTCAGGCCACTATGCATTAGTAAACGTGAAAGTGCCCGGTGTTTTAAGTATGTAAACATGGAATCTCTACCTGTGATTTATAAAAATGGCTCCAACACTTGGATGACAATATATTTTTACTTCATGGTTGGAAAGTGAATTTGTACCATTGGTGAGACATCATTTGTTTTCCAAAAAACTCAAAGAAAAGGCTCTGTTACTGTTGGATCACTGTCAGCTCATCCTTTAGCTGATGTTCTAAAATCGAAACAGGTAAAATCAGCATTATTTCTGCCAGGGAACACAACTGCACTAATTCAGACCATGGATCAGGGCAATGAACCTTCAAAGCCTACTGCAGTGGTGAGCTACTTGCTCATGTTGTGAACTAAAAAACTCCAAGTTCAAGAATTTCTGAAAACATTAACAGTGAAAGATGCTGCATACAATATTGGATTTGAATGGTGGAAAAGAAAGCTCAACAGCAATTGAAAACAGCTGGAAAAAAAGTGCTTCAAAAGATGAGATCCCTAATACTGCACTTCAAAAGATGAGGTCACTAATACTGTACTTCAAAAGATGAGATCACTAATTCAGGAAAAGAAGCAAAGGCTGCTTGTAATGCACTTGGTGGCAGTCTTGGAGCAAATGACCTCACTACTTGGATCGAGGTGGATGCAGAAGTTCCAGGTGCACATTACCTGAGCAAAGAAGAAGAAATCACAGCCTCTGTGAATAGTGGGAAGATAATCGAAACAGAAGCACTTGATTAATTTCTGGTGCTTTTTCCTTATACAACTCATCCACATTATCTTCTGAGTCACTCCCAATGCTATTGGCTTGTGTAAGGAAAAAGTACCAGAAATTAGAATGTCAGATTGAAAACCAAACATCTTCATTTCTTGCATCTGACAACTTTTAAGAATTATGTACTGAAAAAAATGCTGTCACCAGTTCTGAAAAACTAAATTACATGATTATTTCAGAATGCATGCATAAAATATAGGTCCATAACAAAGTAAAGGAAATGATATAAATGAAAAAAAAAGTAAAGGAAATGATATAACCTTCAATACTTTCTTTTAATTTGTATACTCATTAAAACATTAGTAAACAAAGTATTTATTTACTAAGTAATGTGTATTTATGTTAAAAAAAACTGGGGAACAAAAGTAAAATTTTTTTAGCTATAACAGATAACACACTTCGCTCATAATGTGGGTATTAAAGTTGTCATGTGACACCCATATTATATTGAGGTTGCACTATATTTTGAATTAAAGTCAATGATCTTTTAAGAAGGCCAATCATTTTAGATGTGAATTTTATTACTGAATAAATGTGCTCTTTAAAACTGACTTTCTCTGTAATTACAATTCAAAATTGCGGTTGCTAACTGGTGAGGGCATTGACAATTGTATTTTTTAATGACTTGTACCTCATTTCTGCAGTGAGGAGAGGAGATGAGGAGAAAAGAAACAGCTTCATCTTTTTCTTTACTTAAGGATTCTTAAGAGGTCCCACATCTGGAGATGTGGGGGAAAAAAACTAGAGAGTCTATGAAAAAAAAAAAAGCTAATGCCATAATCAAAATCATAAAGTAGCAGCAATTTTCTTAAATTTGTTGCACAGCATTATTATAGAACATACTTTTTAATTCTTTCACAAAAATTGGGTACTTGTGATAAAATAATTTTTTGCAGTTATAATTTTTAAATATGAATTCATTAATTCATATTATTTTCCATATTACACCAATATACAAAATTCAAGCAATTGTGAAATGCACAGAAATATAAATGTGTATTTCCTGGCATTTTCAGAAATGCTATGTAATTTCTGCTACATTAAATATTTAATGAAAATATTTACATAAGTAAACAAAAATTATTTAATACCTTAAGAGCAGCAGTACCAGCATACTGGCGACTAATAATATCTCCATTATTTGCCCACATCATTTGGAAAACACGTCTACAACTTGCTGGCAAAATTCCCTCTGGTGGTAGCAAACCTAATTTTATAAACTGAAATAGAGAAGATACAGATATCAGTTTCCACTTCTGTAAATGGTAAATTATAGTTTTTAAACTGAGTCCTAGACATTATATTTTGGCTGCTGATATAAAGGTTGTTAAAACAGTAACAGAAATAAAAACAAAATTAAAAAAAAAAAAAACTTGGAGTAATTTCTGACCACCTGTACAACTTTATCCCAAACATGTGATTGGCATGCATCATCATTAACCTGATTTTGTTATAAGAGTGACAAGGGAACAATCTATTACCAAAAGTGTTGACTTATGAATGGTTTCATGTTGTGGAATGTATCAGCCACAAGGACTCATGCCCAGAAGAAAGGGATGGAGTGGGGATTCAAGAATTTCACACTGCCACAGCTACACAGTAATTCAGAGATTTGCCCTTCTTGCAGTAACCACAGCCTGTCAGACTGCTTGTAATAATGCACTAGTTATTAGCAGGAAGAGAACCTGCTAATATGATAGTGGCAAGGAAATACACAAAGTATGCCACAAATAGAAATATCTAATTGGAAATATTGGGAATTACAACTTGTCAAGATAGTAAATAAGATTTGAAAGTTGAAAGAATAAGATTTAAAAGAGAGTTAGAACAAGTCTGGCAGAATAAGTGGAACAGTTCCAAACAGGGAAGGGTCACTTGTGGCTTTCTACCTGACATTACTAAATTGGGAGAGTATGGGAGGTGGCCAGATCTTGGCTGGTGTACAACTATGATTGTAACCAGACACGGGCTCCAAGCCAGGTTAAGCGAGTTAGGAATAATAACATCAGGTATTTGTTCCTGTGAAGACTTGGAAAATTCTGACTATATTATGTAGAACTGTGTGATATATGAAGATCTGTGAAGGCAGATACTTGATGTAATGGGCATAGAAGAGTTTAGACTGAGTGAGGATTTTTCTTCAACTGGAAATCACATATTTGTTTTATGGAATTTGCGAGAAATGTTTTTATAAGAAGGTATATTGCTATGAGAGTAGATGTAGATTAATGTATAATGTTTGAGAATTGTAAATACAGTAAAATGTTGGTTATCTGGAATAATTTGAAAGGCTGATCTTTCATCTTTTTCATTAATGGTAGTACAGTAAGCTCCAGTTATAGCGATCACATTTACAAACTGAATTTATTTTAATAAGCGAAAGATCGAATTTACTACCTGTTTAGCATTAGTTGAGGCATATGATGCAAGAAAGCAAGCTTATACAGCATCTGCCAAAAAAAAAAAAAAAAAAAACCTTCCCATTTCATCCCAACAGTCACTCCAAATGTTTGTGTAGTTCAGCATTAAATTTATTTAAGCTTTCAACTTCCACAACAACAACAGATTGTACAAACAAAAAGCCCAAAAAACCAAAAACTGCAAATTGCTTTTATTGTTTTATGGTTTTGACCTCTAAAATTCTATGTGACCTTCAGAAATGTGCTTTAGGAAAATATCATAGAGAATAATATCGGTCCGAAACTGTGCGATTTATTATTTTTCTCAATTTTTTACAGTAAAATGTGAAAGAAAATGCATAGTTTTAACATTGCAACAAAAAACGGAAATTATTAACAGAATTAGAAAAGGTGAAAATTTAGGAAATCTCTCCAAACAGTTTAAGGTGAGGACTTCAACAATTTATGACATAAAGAAAAATTCCAATGCTATAACAGAATTTGTGTAGATTTTGGATAATGAAGGAGGATCTAGCAGGAAAAAGACTGTCAAAACCTGAAAATGCTGCTTTACAGAGTGTACTCACTTTATTTTTTTGTTTTCTTCAGAGCGAAGTTTAGGTGAACCAGTGCCTGGCCGAATGTTGTGTGAAAAAGCATTGGATTTTAATCAAAAATTAATAGGTAATGAATATTTTAAGGCAAGCATAGGTTGGCTGAAAAACTTTAAACTGAGACACGGTATATGTGAACTAGATATTCAAAGCAGACTGCAGACAAATTGGCAGTGGTGTCCTTTGAAAAGTAAGTTTGCTTCAGTTATAGCAAATTATGAGAAAGAAAACATTTATAATGTTGATGAGATGGGCTTATTATGGAAAGCATTACCGAGAAAAAACCTAGCCACTAAAAGAGAAATGCCTGCACCAAGTTTTAAGACGAGAAAAGAGCAAGTTACAATTGCTATGTAACTGGTACATAAAGAGAGGAAAATTAGAAAGATAAAAATCTTTCTAATTTTCCTGTTTTGTATAAAAATCATAAAAATGCCTGGATGGATGTTTCCGTTTTCCGAGATTGATTTATAATTTTTTTTATTTAATTAATCTTATTTAATTTAATCATAAGGTAAGATTTAATCTTATTGGAATCTTATCTTACCAGATAAGATTTATTTAACCTCACCTTACGATTAAATTGAATAAGATTCTGGTAAGATTAAATTTATTTAAATTCGGTAAGATTAAATTTATTTAAATTTGGTAAGATTAAATTTTATCAAAAAAAATTATCTGGAAAATTTGGCTATCCAGAAGAGGTCTGACATCAATTATTCCGAATAACTGATGCTCTACTGTAGTTGTATGTATGTATATATTTTTTAAAGTGAAGAGTGAAAAAAATGAGGGAGATAAGAGAGTGATAGAAGGTAGCAAAATATATATGAGATAAATAGTTACAAAATTGACAAATTAAGGATGTTGCCACACAACTTACAAACTGACCTCTCATCTTCTACTACTTCCCTATTTTTTTGTCGTCTTTTCCCATTTTACTGCATTCTTATTTCCACTTTCTTGTTATTCTATTTGACATATATATTTTTTAATGTATAGTGTATACAAATTAAGTTTTTAAACTGTATAATTTTTGTAAATTGTATAAAAATTTTTATACACTTATCAAGTCAGAATTGGAGTTTGTAATATCGATGATGGAGTCAGTGAAACCGAAAGTTGGTGGTGCAATCTTGTAATCTAGCTTCATGGAGGTGATAAGTGTTTAATGTATTTTAATTTTGAAGTTAAGTGGTCTGTTAGGTGATAGCTTGGGTTAATGGCCATGTGAAAGAATTTTTTAAATTTAGTGTTAAAATTTTTGATTTAATGTAAGTCCCTAATGTGGAGGAGCCTATGGCTCAGTAAATGTTTGGTACATAGGTTATGTTCTTTCTGTATTGGCCCAGGTGCCAATGGAGATTGTTTGGTGTTAGTTTTTGACAAATTAGGGAATTTTTCTTTGGTACTGTCTTCCTTTTTCTCTATTTGCTTTTTTCCACAGGTCAAACCCAACTGAAGAGGCTCCACCATCCCCTGGTCTGGAGCACAGTACCTGGGGATTCTCACCAGGTGAGAGAGTGAACCTATTTAGATCTTTGTCCAAATTGCCCAAGTTCTTTTTTTTGGCTTTATTTGACACACATTGTGTAATAAATTCATTTTAGCATCATCTGTTACTAATAGAGTTAGACAGCACATTACTTGTTATTGTAGTGTTATTATATTTAGTTTTAAGTAATTATGTCAAGGTTGAGACAAGTTACTCCCCTGTCTCCTTGAGAAGAGGAGATTTTGAGAATGTATTATGAAAAATGCCCTGAAGAGACAGAAAAGAGCTATTTTAGGAAGAACTCTCCTAAGAAAGATTAATGAAATTACCAATTGGAAGAATGCTGAAGAAAAAGCTTCTCGTAAAAGTAAGGATGAAACCAAAAAAGGGTAAAAAAAGTTATTTTAAAGACAAGAGCCAGAAAGTTTTCTGTTATGGAGACTGCTGGAGACATTCCAGACCTTAGTGGAATGCAGACCAGTGAAACACAAACTGCACATACTGAGGCTGCAGGTGTAGCCTCAGAGCAAGACTTCCAGTCAGAGGAAGAAATTGAAGACCAAGACACTACTGAAGCTGGTGCCAATGATCAAGGGAGAAAAATCTTGAGATAGATGCTGGTCCCTGAAGAGGGTACAGGTGGCATGCTAAAGTTTCAGACAGCAAGGCATAAGCTATTTAACATTCTAATGGTTAAAAAGATTTAGACTTATCCACAGATGTGATCATGGACATTTTAACTTTGTAGGATGACTTTGAGACAATGATTCTTCCGAAAGAAATAGAAAACAATGCTTTGAAGGCAAGACTGTCCCAGGTTCCACAGAGCAGTGTTCAGAAGCCAAAAACTTATGCTGAGGCCACTCGAGTAGTGGCTCCAGATGAAGTGCAAAGACGCAGAGCGACAGTGGACTAGTACAATTAGAGAGAGCATGGGAAAAAAAGAGCTCATAAAGTGTTTGTCATATTTTGGATGATGTTAAAGTTATCTCTATTAGGTCCATTTGGAACAAGGTTGTGTGGAAAACACCTTCAGAATAGGACATAGTTAAAATTCCTATTTGTCCAAAAATCATAGATCTGAGCTTGGAGGTTGATCGTCCCTCCCAGCTTGTACCAAAGATGGTAGAGTTTGATCTTGATCAGGCAGTGATTCGTGACCATTTTTATGGAGCAAATGTGGATAAGAAATCTTAAAGACATCAAGATTTCCGAAGAACAGTTCTGCTCTCAAAACCATGTCATCACAAAGGACAAGGCCAGAAACAAGTCAACTTACAATTTTGGTTAATAGTGTGCTCAGGAAAAATTAGGAAGATTCTGATCTTGATCTCAATAGCATGTGTATGTATGTGGACTGGTGCTTCCACAGGGAGCAGGACCTCCTAGTCCCAACACTTAGGTTACTGCTGCATGGTCCGTGGCCATGTAGCTAGATATGGTACAAAGGATAGGTTTTTTTGGAGGCACTGTGGTGTCAGTGGCCACTCGTTCAAAGATTCTTCTAAAACATAAGACTCTCCTAGATGTGTACATTGTTTGAGGAGGAGGTGCCCTGAGGGGCACGATGCTATTCACAGGAATTGTCTAGATTTTGCTGGAGCATTGGAAGTGGTCAGGAGTGGAACTGACTATGAGTTGTAACTCATTAGATAGCACCTTGGTGGGGGGGGGGCTGACCCAGCAAACACATTTGGATTTGTAGGATGGTTGGCTGTGTTTGTTTCTCTGGTCACGGTGTCTGTGTTGGTGCCTCCGTAGCCAGATGGGCAGGAACAGCAGTGCGTAGCACATGCTTCTTGATTAGATCGGGGTTTGAGCGCGTGACCACCAAATACAGAGGATGTGGAAAGGTCAGGGAATGACCACCGCATATCCCCGGAGCAATAGGGCTTTAGTTGCTAATGCTCCTAAAAACCAAATAACAACAACAACACGGTGTCTGTGAAGACAGCTTAATTTTTCCTAACACATCAGGCTTTTGTTGGGTACTGTGTTGGGTTAGAGGAGTTCCTATGCAACATTGGCAAATTTGTCTGCTGATAGGACTTTATTTCTGACATAATCCTGTGGTGTGACAGACCAATACTGGTATAATGTTAATCAATTGAAATCTAAATTGATAGCAAAGAGTATAGTGACCTACCTTCTCGTGGTAGGGACAATAACTCACAGAAGGGGTGTGATGGCTCATCCCTGCCACGAGGCCAAATGTTGCTCTCATATAATGAATTTCTGATGAAGGTAAAGAAAGCCTGCACGAGAAGCATGCAAAAGTTCAATGAAATTTACCAGTAAAAGTACTTTGCTATAACGGCATTTGTATTGTTACTAGCTCGGTAAACAGATGGTCTGTGTTACCGGTCAGGAGTATGTTGCAGTGCTAATTCCGCCTTTTCCTCTAAATCTATAATAAATACATTAATTTTAATTTCTCGTAATTCCCCTACTTAGTTATTATCCAAAACCTCATTTATTGACAATTTTAGAGTTATTAAAACTGAGTATTAAAGCAAGTTAGATGTCTTTAAATCTTTAAATTGGAACCTGTTATAATGACTTAAAATATGGCGAAATTAGCCACAGCAACTAGGTAAAAACAAAGCCTATCTAAACTCTACAGAAGCCTGCAGTTGTTTGCCGGCGACGGCTATCTTGGGAGCCACCTACGGGTTACGTTTTTATAAACACAGAAAGATGCACTTAGCTTGACATGCAAATGATGACGACAGAAAGGGGGGGGGGGGGAAATCAGAGATATACACACACACCCGTGTGAACGGATATGGAAGATTCCTCCGAGCATCATAAACTTGGTGAGTATTCAAGCTAGAGACTCTTCATTTTCCTAATAAGGAGTTGGTGAAGTGTCTACGCGTCTGGCCAGAATGTTTGGTACATGGCGTAATCGAGGATGATGGTGACTCCTTTGATTAAGTGTCCCATAACGTGGGAGTTCTCCATTAAGAGAAAGGAAAATGTATAAACAATAAGGGAGAACTAGAGCTATATAAGCAGGTCCTCGAGACCCAGAAAAGCGCGGAGGACGGGAAGTCGGAGTCCAGAGAAAGAGTCGAGAGGAACAGAACGGAGAGGTCGGAGAGGACGGGAAGTCGGAGTCCAGAGAAAGAGTCGAGAGGATAGAAGAGAATAGAGCGGTTCCAGTCGCGGAGAACGGAGGGAAGAGCCGCCGCCCCGCCGCATCTTAGACTGGTAAGTTGAAAATGAAAAGATGGATTCTTTCTAGCCTTTTATAATATTGTAACTAATTACTGCAGTGTTTAAGAATGATAATCCCAAAGTCTATGATCTTATTATTATCATAATGATTTGATGAATTGATATCTATGTAAGATTTACTTTCTCTTGTATTAAACCTTATTATGTTTTGCTATAGGAGTTTCTCATTCTCTGCCAAAACCTCACATGTAACCACTAAAGCTAAATGTTAAAGCATGATTACAGGTTAATCGCGGTTATCGAGTAATCAGTTGCCTGATTACCCGATAATAATAAGCACAACGCAAAGCCCAAACTGCGGGGAAAAAGGTAGAAAAGGGGTAAATATCTCCATCTCTCTTCTTCCCTGAGGGTATACGAGGTTTTTTGTCCTAACCGAGCCACTAGACGATAAAACAGAACGATATTCCAGATTAGGCGAGATGAACACATTAAAACAAATTAAGATGGCAGACCAAAAGAAAAGTGTCGGAAACAACGTAACTACACTTAGAACAAAAAGTATAGGTTATGCCTAGACTGACTAGTTCTGATGCGGCCACACCCTAGTACACACAACACCTAAGTAAGAGCAACGAGAAATATATATGTGTGTGTGTGTGTGCGAGGTGACATGGTGCCTTAAGCCCAGGATGGTTTTGAGTAGTGAAGAGAAACTGATTAAGCTTACAGGACTAATAAGCAGAAAGATGAAATGGACGGTGGTGTTTTTGAGTTCTTGGCAGAGAGAATTTTACTGTACTACTTTTATTTAGTGATGGTAAAATATCAGTATTATTATCATTACAGTTATTTGATAATGCAGAGCAAAAAGTAGCAACATATTATAAAGCAAAGCAGTTAGCTGCATACATTTTGGCTTGGGAATATACGCATGAACGAAAAAGTAGAAACCTAATAGCTATATAAACATGCTATAAATATTTTTAAAAGTAAATAGAAGAGAATTAAAAGTTGCTGCTTGTTGCTGATGAAATTTTTGCATTTCTTATCTTTCTCTATATAGTAACTTTGTTTGAATTTTATATTTTTAATTTTTGCGCGCTATATATAAATTTTAGAAAGCTGAATTTAATATTGATAATGTTTGAAATGCCCACTTAGCCATGATACGGTAAGTATATTTATGAGGAAAATTGGGACTGTACGGTAGGCGCATTGGTATTAACTTAATTAATATAAGCGTTTAACATACAAATATTACACAGCAAAATGGAAAGTCCAAGTTTAGACGGGGCAAATTTAGAAATTTCGGAACCCTTATTTCCCATCCAACATGAGGATACACCTGCAAGAGTGCATCCGCCTCAAATTGCTGGTTTTCTTAATTTAGTTCCGATGTACTTTGGGAAAGACGATGAAGGGCCATCGGCCTCGTTCTTTTTCGAATCGCTGGAAGAAACTGCAAGCATTGCAAACTGGTCTGGCAGAGAGAAAATCGCAGTGGTGAAGAGTAGGCTGAAGGGCCCCGCCTATGATTTTCTCTCTCATTCGATGCAGTTAAGATCAGAAAAGGATTATGAGAAACTTAAGGAGGCATTTATAACACGTTTTGAACGTTCACAGCCACTCATATCACAATTACAAAAATTTAGCTCCGCTAGGCAGGAACCTTCCGAAACAGTCATTCAGTTTGGCACTCGTTTAAACAATTTGTGTAGGGTTGCTTTTAAAACTGAGAATGAAACACCAGAAATACTTGCGTTAAGAGATCAGACATTATTGGCACAATTTTTGAACGGATTAAACCCTAGATTGAAACGTTTAGTTCTTAGTCAAAATCCAGCCACTTATCAACAAGCGCTAGAAATTTCAACTCGTGAGGAACAAAATGAAAGATTAACTCAAACTAAACACGTTACTATAAATTTGGCCGAAACTGCTAACAATCGAATTTTAACTCCCGAACAAGAACAAATAAATTCGTTACAACAATCACTAGAAGCATTATCAACGAACAACACTAATTTACATAGCTTAGAAAGAAACTTGTCTACCTTAGCCAGCAAATTTCAGAATTTCGCAGCGGGAATTGACCAACAGTTACAAGAAATTAGACAAAATCAGCGTAAGCAGGGTTATCTGCCTAATGTGCAAGACACCGCTGTGAGGCCAATTGCCGAAAGCGCTCCGCACAGCGTATTGTTTACAAACAGAGAAGCAGCGCGCCGCCAAGTAGGGTCGAATTACGGTAGACAGAGCAGAGCGTTAGGACCGTCGGAAAGAGATATAAACAGAGAGAGGAGCGAAAATGTTACGGGGAGACCACGTAGCTTTACCCCGAGTCAAGAGGCCTCTTATCGGCAGGGCTATCGGAGACCGACAGTAGCCAGAAATGACTACACTAGCGCTCCACAAGTTAGGATGCCTTTTGATAACAGGGTAAGAAATCGTTTTCAAAATAATATAGGTTCGAATACTTATTATGCTAGACCTAGAGGAATGTTATATAGGGATAATACTGAATATAGACAACCTAGGGTATTCAATCGTAGGCAGATTAACCACATGGGAGTGGCTTCAGACCGACAATTTGGTAGAAGATCGAGTTGACAACCAAAAACTTTCAAACAGATTCCAAAACATAGTAAGTATAATAGGGCAGAGCATGGTGTTTTCACAGCTGAGAACGATACAGAGTTACCCTTAGTGGCAGGCTTTATTCAGGGTATCCCAACAATATTTTTAATTGACAGTGGGGCTTCAGTAACTTTAATTAGTGCAGATATTTTTCCCAAAATTAAAAATGACAGATTTTTGAAACAAAGGCCACCTGATGTTACTGTTTGTGGAATCGGGGGAAATATTGTACCCTTGCATTCGAAAATTACTGTAAACTTAACATTAGATGGAAAAACATTTACAGAACATGTTCTTGTAGCCTCAGATACCTTAAGCCCTAGATATGAAATTGTCCTAGGTTCAGACATCTTACACCGTCGTTCTTTTGTCATAGATTCTGGGAAAAGAATTTTAAAATCTTTACCACTTGGTATTTGCATGAGAGAAATAGGAGTTAGGGAGAAAATCCTAGGTGACACAAAACCCACAGTAGGAAAACTAACTTCTAAACATATCCTACCACCTAATACTGAATCTATACTAACAGTTCAGTGTAATTCCAAGTTTCTCCCAGGGCAATCAGTAATTGTAGAGCCGAATTATAATCTAGGCCGGAGCGATGTAGCTGTGAGGACTTCAATTGACCAGGTGTCTCAGGACAGAAGGGTGTCTGTCCTAGTGGCAAATGTTTCTGATGAACCATTACATCTACCAAAACGTATGGGAATTGCTGTTATAGAATGTATTAAAATGAATGAAGTTAATTTTGCAGGTAAACAAGATAACAGGAAAAAGCTGCCTCCAGTGTCGATTAGTGACTTCAAGCTGAATCATTTGACTGATTCACAGCGACAGGAGTTATCTCAATTGCTACATAAATATAGAGACGTTTTTGCTAATTCTCCATCCCAATTAGGTCATTCTACAGTTCTATATCATAGAATAAAACTTACAGATGATACCCCAGTTGCACAACGAGCTTATCGAACACCATATTCTTTGCAAAACGAGGTCGATCGACAGATCGATGAGTTGTTGGATGCAGGCATAATTTCTCCAAGTACTTCACCCTATAGTGCTCCGATCGTTATGGTGAAAAAATCGGATGGATCAATGAGAATGTGTATTGACTTTAGGAAATTAAATTCTAAAACGTTGTGCAACCCCAGTTGCACAACGAGCTTATCGAACACCATATTCTTTGCAAAACGAGGTCGATCGACAGATCGATGAGTTGTTGGATGCAGGCATAATTTCTCCAAGTACTTCACCCTATAGTGCTCCGATCGTTATGGTGAAAAAATCGGATGGATCAATGAGAATGTGTATTGACTTTAGGAAATTAAATTCTAAAACGGTCACAGATTGCTTTCCGCTTCCGTTAATCTCACAAATTTTGGACCTCCTTTCTGGATCTCGTTACTTCTCGGCGCTTGATATGCAATCAGGATATTGGCAAATCCCAGTGCATCCCGCTGATAAGCATAAAACCGCATTTACAACAGGAAGAGGATTATTTGAATGTGAAAAACTCCCGTTTGGCCTCCAGGGGGCCCCGGCTAGTTTCTCGAGAGCCATGACGATCGTATTGCAAGGTCTCAAAACGCAGTCCATTTTCTGGTACCTGGATGATGTTGTGGTTTGCAGTAGAACGTTCTCAGAACACATAGAACGGTTGGAGCTGGTGTTCCAGCGCTTGCGGCAGTATGATCTAAAGCTCAAGCCATCCAAATGTGATTTCTTAAAAGAAGAAATCACATACCTCGGCCATAGAGTCAGCTCAGAAGGGATCCGACCAGATCGAAAGAATATCTCAGCAATCGAAAATTGCGCTCATCCTAGGAGTGTGAAGCAGGTGAGAAGATTCTTGGGAATGACAGGATTCTATAGAAAGTTTATCCAGGACTATGCGAAGGTGGCCAAGCCATTAACCGATCTCACAAAAAAGGACACCCCATTTAAGTGGGACGAGTCAACACAGTCCGCCTTTGAGAAATTGAAGATGGCACTCATAACAGAGCCGGTCCTTATTTACCCAGACTTTTCCCAGCCTTTTTTCCTTGCCACAGATGCTAGTGAGAGTTCCATCGCGGGAATTCTAGAGCAGAATACAAAAGATGGGGAGAGACATCCAATTGCTTACGTAAGTCGACTCTTAAAACAGGCTGAAAAGTCCTATAGCACTGTAGAAAAGGAAAGTTTAGCTGTGGTGTACTCCATATCTCAGTTCCGCCCGTATTTGTATGGGAATTATTTTACGATCATCACAGATAATTCAGCATTAAGTTATTTATTGAAATTAAAAAACCCCACGCCCAGATTGACGAGATGGAACTTAATGATCCAGGATTACAGGTTTGATGTGATCCACCGGCCTGGTAAAATGCATTTAAACGCAGATTTTTTGTCTAGACCAGTGTTAGAAGAAGATGCGAAGCCTAAGTGCTTAAAGAAACCTAGAACTGAAGAAGTTGCGACGATGTCGACCGGAATTACGTTGGAAGCATTAGTAATGCCCAAGGAGGCTACTAAGAAATTAATGAGAACATTACAGAGGGAAGACAACAGTCTAAACGCCTTAATCACTCAATTAGAGGGAAATGGCCAAGCTTTAGCTAAGATTCCAGATTGTTATTATTTAAATGAGGGGATATTGTATCATTACTCCTTACCTGATGCTAAATCAACTCGAGAGCAGCCATTTGAGCAAGTTGTGGTTCCACATGCATTAAAAGGTCAGATTTTGGAGGCTTGTCATACGAATCCTTCCAGTGGCCATCTATCGTTTGACAAAACTCTACAGAAAGTACGAAGAAATTTCTTCTGGACAAATATGTACAAGGAAATTAAAGCTTATGTCAGTTCTTGCCCTTCATGCTTAGAAAGAAGAGGATATAATCCAAAAGCAAAAGCACGCTTGCTGCGACTCCCAACACAATCATCTCCCTGGTGCACAGTGAGCATGGACATCCTTGGTCCATTGCCGACCAGTCTAGATGGACATAAATATTTATTATTGGTATTAGACTGCTTTACACGTTATGTGGAAGCAATACCTCTCAAGACACAGAAAGCAGAGGAAATAGCTACAGTTTTTGTAAATCATGTGGTTGCCAGACATGGAATCCCACAAACCCTGCTGACAGACAGAGGAACCAACTTCCTATCAACTTTAATGAAAGAAATCTATCAAAAACTGGGCATTAAGAAGCTTCAAACCACTGCTTTTCATCCCCAAACCAACGGAAGAGTGGAGAGGCTGAATAAAACTCTGGCAGCAATCCTATCGCATGTCGTGAACTCTACACAATCAGACTGGCATATCTGTGTTCCATTGGCAGTAGCAGCATACCATTCAGCTGTACATTCTGCTACTCATGAAACACCAAATTATCTAATGTATGGAAGAGATCTTATAATGCCACAGCATATTTGGACTTCAGAAACCCATCCTACATATGCCTCTTTGGAGCATTATTCAGAGCAAATGGTAGCGAGGATGCAGCGAACTTATGAAATAGTTCAGCAACATTTGGAAAACGCTGCACAAACCCAAGAAAGATATCGCTCTACTAAGGCCGTAGATAAGCAGATTAGGGTTGGAAGCATAGTATATCTTTATACTCCGACGGTTAAACCAGGTAGGACACGCAAGTTGTCACGTCAGAGTAGTGGACCATATCGGGTTATATCTCAAGCATCTGAAGTGAACTATCAGATTCAGCACATATATCACCCTAGGGATAAACAATTAGTTCACGTGGATAGGTTAACTAAAGTCATAGAACGCAAACCGTTTCCAGAACTACGTTTAGAGCTATCAGAAACTACTTCCTTACCTGAACAAACCTCTGAACACACAAAACCAAAAGAGGTATATGTGGAATCAGAAGAAGAAGAATGGATTGACCCAGAGGTTTACCAGGTGCCAAGTTTGCCCGTTTCAATTCCGTTAAGGTATTTACCGAATAAGAGTCAAAAACAATCAACAGTGGTAAAGCAAGAGCAACAAATAGTCTCACAGAGTCAAAGGCAAGAGGATAATGCCACTTTGCCAAGCAGAAAACAGCAAGTGCATTCCCAGCCAACACATCAATACAATTTACGGAGTAGAAATCACGAGCCTCATTCAGTATCAATTCCTGAGCATAAGGAAGAGAAAATACTTCCCCAGACAACTGCTCCTGAAATAGTTCAAACAACAGATGAAGAAATGGACCAAAGCGGTCCCTCCGAAAATATTGTGAAAGAAGACAAGGCTCAGCCAGCTCAAATTTGCTCTGAAGAAAGGGCAGAAGCAGCACCGCCACACCCTGAAAATCCAAGTATATATGATCGACTTGTACAGTGGGCAACAGAACCTATATTCGAACCCGAATCTCAAGAAAACCAGGAAAGCTCCAATCAACCGACAGGGACTACTGCGTACGATCTAGTGCTGAGGTTTTTAGATGCCCTGAGTTGAGAAAAAAAAAATGGGAAAAGGATAGATTTTTTTTTCGACTCTATCATGAAGTTTTATCAGCAGTTATATTATTGGATAGCCCAAGAAGCACAGAGTATTAAATGGTATAGTTAGAGACACAGGAAAGAGAAATCAATTTATCCTAACTGTAAATTGCAAGCAAAAGCATAAGTTATTTGTAGGAATCAAAGAAAAAAAAAAAAAAAAAAAAAAATTTCAGCTGTTTTCTTCATGCTACATAAATTACGATTATCCCTGTGCTAACTTACATCACTCAAAACCTATCTATAAGGGATGACATGTGGCTATAACTGCTCTGAACGTTTTGAGGCAAGACGTTTGATTTGAACAAACAAGGTTTTAAAGGTAATGTCTATGAATTCTGTTTTTACTTCAACACACAGAGGCAATTATACGGAAAGTTGGAGCAGAGAAATCTTTTGTCATGGATAAAGAAACCCCTTCAAGTGAGTGTTCCCCAGGAGTTCTTATTAACCCCGGGACCTTTAAAGTTTTTGTTTATCTTACAAAAGGGTAAGATTGTTGAAGGAATTATACATTTACTAGGAAGAGACGAGTGTTGAAGATATCTTGTGTTATATGTTGGGATTTGATTAGAAATAGACATTGTTTACCCAAGTATCTATGTGATTTATGTAATAGTAGGAATAATTTTAGCATTTGTTTTTAGTATATAAAGCTCATACTAGGATCAATATGGCAGACAATAAAAGGTATGTTTCTTATGGTAAAAAGTGTGTGGAAAGTGTTCAAAATTTTATGAAGAATGACTACATTAACAGGACTGACTACGGGAAAATCAGTGAGAACGACTGCAGGAAGGTAAGAGAGTATATGGATCATGCATAACTGAATCTCAGACAGGAAGTAAGAATAACATTGTTACAGGTTTTCCTATAAGAATCATCCAATTATGTAAAAAAATCGGAAGGAGGAAGAAGCAATTAGGGTAGATTCTCTCTCACTTTGTATGTCTAAAGTTTAGAGAGATGAATAAAACTAAAGATCAACATTCAGATGTTGAGTGAAAGATTCTTCTTATTTTTTTCTCATCAAAAAAAAAAATAATAATAATAATAATAATATATATGAGAGAAGGGAAGAAGAGGAAGCAGTAACAAAAGAAGTTTGATATTTGTCTTCTCACTCCTCCTGAAAAAAAAAAAATGAGCCTATCAAATGGAACGATCAAAAAAAAAAAAAAAAAAAAAAATTGTTCAACTCTGATTTTAGTATTTTAGGTTTTTGAAACAAATTTAATGAGAAAAAAAAAAAAAAAAAACCCACTAGCTCCTACATTACAGTTTTATTTTAATTTAGGCCCAAAGAGAAAAAAGGGGGTAACATTATTTTTGACAGAAATACATACCAGAATACTCATCAATATGACTTCTCCAGCCCAGATCATGTTCCTACTAGTTACGCTACTTATTCGGTGTACGCCTTATCAGACTGGTATCTTCATTCTTCAGCCATTAGATAGAGAGGCCATGACTGGTCAAACTATCATCATCCCCTGCAGATTAGTTTCAAATCTCACAGTCACTGTAAAATGGTTTTTCAACGGAAAAAGCACAGATCACCTTTTCGGACCACCAGGACTTCCTGATTATAAAATCGTCGGATCACCTAGAGAGAATGATTTTGCATTGCAAATCACCCAACTGCAGCTGCAAGATGAAGGCAAATATTTTTGTCACGTTCAAACTAAGGATGGACGTCAATTCCGATCAAGTACAGCTATGGTAACAATTTATGTTACGCCTCTACCACCTCTAATCGGAGAAGGCGCATTCCTTAACGGGAACGAAGGAGAGCAAGCCACTTTTACATGCAAATCTTTAGCAGGAAAACCGCCAGCTATTTTGAGATGGATTCATTTTGATGGTAATCCCATCAACGGATCAGTACAAGCCAGTCAGGAATTATGGTCAGACAAAATAAGAATGAACACTTATTTGAAATGGATAACCATTCTATCACCAGAGTATGATAAGAAAGCATTTGCCTGTGTCGCTAATCATCTAACTTACTTGCATCCTCTAATGGTCTCAATCACAGTCCTAGTGAAGTATAAGCCAAGAATCACTATGAAAACAACCTCAAAAATCGCACGTGAATATGATCGGTTCAAATTAAAATGTGAAGCCAGAGCAAACCCAGATGTTTTCGTTTACAAATGGTTTAAAAACGGAGAAATGTTAATAAAACAAGGAAACGCTTCTCTTGAAATTAAAAGCGTTATGAGAACAAATCATAACGATAACTTCACCTGCTTAGTTCGAAATGAACTAGGAACAGCCCAAGGTTCCTATGTAATGACAGTATCTTACGGACCCATTTTCATATCTAAATTGAACGATATTGCTACAATCCAAGGAAATCCAGTTTTGCTACAGTGTGAGGCTAGAGGAAATCCACTTCCAGTAATAAAATGGTATTTCGAGGATAAGATTATTCAAAGCAGTATCATTTCTACTTTATCAATTCCTAAGATGACACGTCAAACGTCAGGTCGCTACACTTGTACAGCAGAAATCTCAAACTATCCTTTAGTGAAAGACCAGGCATTAATTTATATAAAAGGATCACCAGAAGGAAACTGTAAAACACATCTAGCAAGTTTAGGAGACGACGTTCGGCTACAATGTGTTTTAAACATGTTCCTCCTCTACAGAATGTGACCTGGAAAAATACCATGACTAATGAACTGCTAACCACTCATTTGGAAGTATGGAGTCAACGAGTTGTAACCAGTACTCTCAGCATCGACTCAGTCCAAGCAAAACAATTTGGCTTTTATGAATGTCTTGTATGGAATCAGTGGGGACAGTTAAAATTAGTGGTGCATCTAGAAAGGAATTGGTCTCGTGAAGCAGTATACCTTACGTTAGGAATTCCAGCTATAGTGTTGATCTTAATCACACTAGGAGCAGTGTTATGGAAGCTATGGAAGTGTGGAAGCATCAATATGGAAACTTCAAATCCAATACGCACTTATCAAGTTTATTATAGGGAGAATGACAACGATCGTGTAAGCATTACCAGCCTAGAATAAGAAGAAAAGGGGGAGGAAAAGCCTTTCTCCTCTTCCCTGACGTCTAAGTGAACTTCAGAAGTGTTTTTATTTTTTGGAAACACTCAAACTGTGTGTGTGCAGGGACTCACTGTCCCGTGTGAAAAAAGAAAAACTTTCGAGTGAAAAAAGAAAAAAAAAAACACTTAGAACTTTGAACTTTATGAATACTTCTGTTGACATTCTACTGACATTCAAATGAAATTGTAATGTTCTACTGACATTCAAATGAAATTTTAATGCAATAACTATGTTAGAGTGATATACTTGTAATAGTAATTGTGAAATAATTATGAAAGTATTAATGCTTCTAAAGGTTTAAATTCTTGGAAAAATAATTTGATTGTTACTTTTCTGTTACTTTTCTACTATTGATCAGTATTATGTGTACCTATATATTAGCACTAATTATATATTAGCATTATGAAAAACACATATATAAATCTAATAAGAACATTTGCTAACTTTGTTTATTTTGTTACATGAACAATGTATCATGCTTGGAGCAGAATCTTGAAGGACGATTATGCTATGGAAAAGACCTGCATCATTCTTAAAACATAAGTGTACTACAGCCTAGCAGACCAACGAAACATTGTGCTTGTTTTTGTTATATGAACAGTGGACACTTGAGAAGATATAATGAAGATAAGAGATGTGTTCCTTATAAAACTGTACGTGCGCGAAAATGTGGGAAAATAGCCAAAGGAAGATTTACGAACTTATTATTGTTCATTACTAATGTTATACCACTGTTATAATATTATAGATATTAACCTTTTAGTATTTTATGTTTGAAAATATAAATATATATAGTCTAGTTATAGAGGCAGTTGTAAAGGAAGAAGCCATCTTTTACTTTGGGAATCTTAGTTTAGGGCCCGATTTGGTTTTTCAGAATTGAAAATCGTGATTTTCTTCTAAATCCCCAGTCTCAATTCTGAAAAAGGGGGGAGCTGTAGAAGATGTTGCAGTGCTAATTCCGCCTTTTCCTCTAAATCTATAATAAATACATTAATTTTAATTTCTCGTAATTCCCCTACTTAGTTATTATCCAAAACCTCATTTATTGACAATTTTAGAGTTATTAAAACTGAGTATTAAAGCAAGTTAGATGTCTTTAAATCTTTAAATTGGAACCTGTTATAATGACTTAAAATATGGCGAAATTAGCCACAGCAACTAGGTAAAAACAAAGCCTATCTAAACTCTACAGAAGCCTGCAGTTGTTTGCCGGCGACGGCTATCTTGGGAGCCACCTACGGGTTACGTTTTTATAAACACAGAAAGATGCACTTAGCTTGACATGCAAATGATGACGACAGAAAGGGGGGGGGGAAATCAGAGATATACACACACACCCGTGTGAACGGATATGGAAGATTCCTCCGAGCATCATAAACTCGGTGAGTATTCAAGCTAGAGACTCTTCATTTTCCTAATAAGGAGTTGGTGAAGTGTCTACGCGTCTGGCCAGAATGTTTGGTACATGGCGTAATCGAGGATGATGGTGACTCCTTTGATTAAGTGTCCCATAACGTGGGAGTTCTCCATTAAGAGAAAGGAAAATGTATAAACAATAAGGGAGAACTAGAGCTATATAAGCAGGTCCTCGAGACCCAGAAAAGCGCGGAGGACGGGAAGTCGGAGTCCAGAGAAAGAGTCGAGAGGAACAGAACGGAGAGGTCGGAGAGGACGGGAAGTCGGAGTCCAGAGAAAGAGTCGAGAGGATAGAAGAGAATAGAGCGGTTCCAGTCGCGGAGAACGGAGGGAAGAGCCGCCGCCCCGCCGCATCTTAGACTGGTAAGTTGAAAATGAAAAGATGGATTCTTTCTAGCCTTTTATAATATTGTAACTAATTACTGCAGTGTTTAAGAATGATAATCCCAAAGTCTATGATCTTATTATTATCATAATGATTTGATGAATTGATATCTATGTAAGATTTACTTTCTCTTGTATTAAACCTTATTATGTTTTGCTATAGGAGTTTCTCATTCTCTGCCAAAACCTCACATGTAACCACTAAAGCTAAATGTTAAAGCATGATTACAGGTTAATCGCGGTTATCGAGTAATCAGTTGCCTGATTACCCGATAATAATAAGCACAACGCAAAGCCCAAACTGCGGGGAAAAAGGTAGAAAAGGGGTAAATATCTCCATCTCTCTTCTTCCCTGAGGGTATACGAGGTTTTTTGTCCTAACCGAGCCACTAGACGATAAAACAGAACGATATTCCAGATTAGGCGAGATGAACACATTAAAACAAATTAAGATGGCAGACCAAAAGAAAAGTGTCGGAAACAACGTAACTACACTTAGAACAAAAAGTATAGGTTATGCCTAGACTGACTAGTTCTGATGCGGCCACACCCTAGTACACACAACACCTAAGTAAGAGCAACGAGAAATATATATGTGTGTGTGTGTGCGAGGTGACAAGTAGAAATTGAATCCCATGGGAAGTTGAAACCCTCCCGAAGTGGAGGGGGACCTGACCTTTTTTCTTTAGAATCACTGGTGGACTAGTGGATAAATTGTTTATTTAAAAAAAAATGGCAAAGAAAGCCCACACGAGAAGCACGGCAATTTTCGAAAAAGTTTACCAGTGAAACTACGTCAAGAACATTTTTTAAAGCCCAAGAACTTCCAATATGATTCTGCTCGAGATTCAATTAGTTAATTCAATTAGTGATTCTAAAGAAAAAAGGTCACGTTATCCCCCTCCACTCCAGGAGGGTTTCGAGCTCCTGTGGGATTCAACTTCTACTCTAGACCGATAACACCCGCCTTCTGTTTACCGAGCGAGAAACAATATAAATGCCATTACAGCAAAGTATTTTTACCAGTAAATTTCATCCAACTTTTCCGTGCTTCTCGTGCAGGCTTTCTTTACTTTAGCCGAATTTCCTTTTTTATTTCATTTTGAGTTGACCCCGAGTGTGGGTCTCTGTTATTGTAATAAACAATCTGATGATTAACAGGTTAGGTTATCAGAACAGATGAGAGACTGAGTCACATATGTGGAAGCACAGGGGGAAACCTTGCTAAATTGAGAACAAGAATAGAACTTGAAATGAAAATGAAAAGAAATGTCCTTTCTGTACTTCCATTTGTTTCAGCTGATGTTTGATGCATACAATTCCTGCCTCAAGGAAGCTTGTTTTCCATTACAGCGGAAGAGGGTGATCCAGAAAGTCCAGAAGTCTGTGGGCAAATCTGATTCAAATCAACTAGTAGCTCTTTTAGGTACAATGTATGTATAACTTGAATTTATGAATAACTCTCGTTTTAACTTAACTTTATTCTTAAGCATTTCATTCTTAGATATGAGTTGATGAACCTTCACTCTAACATTGGCTTTATAAAGGACAAATCTAAAAAGATGCAATATATAGAGTTTTAAGAATATTGAAGAAACATGCAGGGCAATAGATCTTAGGCTTATTCACAGACTTTAAGGACACATCTGATGACCTGTGGTAGGCTTGAATCACTATTTGTTCTGAAGATATATATTCTACATTTAGTGATTACTTCTCTGTTGGAAGTGTTGGGGTTTTTAGAATAGAACAGAATCTATAATCGCAGTATAAGATACATATAATTAATCCCATCACAGCATGGTGGTGCCAGGGGTTAAGAATCAGTTATGACAGACAGCCTTACTCTGTGGAATATAGATACCCATAAGGTTCAATCTTTGGGCCCTCCATATGAAACATCATGTTGGACGAGTTTCTGCAGTTGGCTGACATGGTATGAAGGGAGTTTAACACTGTGGCTTAGGCAGACTACTTAGCGTTCATTGTATATGAGGAGACTAGAAGGGAGTTAGAGGATAGAGCTACTAATAACTTGAGGGGACTCTTGGAACAAGGATGTTTACTTAAGCTCATGGTGTCCAAGACTAAGACCATTATGAAAGCTAAGTTCAGTGTGATGACACCACCCTTTATTCCTGTGAGGATTTTTCTCTGAGCTGTTTGTGTGTGTGTAGTAAAGTATTTGGGTCTGTTCTTGGAAGAGCATTTGTTCTTCACTGCAGATGCTAAATATCTTAATAAACAAAATGAATAGGAGCTTAGGGAGTAGACCCTTGAACCTAATCTATGAATGTTTATTCATATCTGAGTTTACCTATGACTTTGGAGCTTGATGTGTAAGGGTAAACAAATAATGTTATAAAGAAACATTTGTTTTTCATCCCGGAATTTGCTCTTCTGGGCATAATCCACGCTTGCTTCATAGTTTCAACCAATACAGTGAATGTAATAACTGGAAAGTTCCCAGTGGAAGTACCATAATGCACCTCCCAAAGTTTTTTTGCATTTTACTCTGATCCAAGCCCGAGGCAAGATTCAAACCCGTGACCTTTGTGTTGCCAGGCAGGCACTTTACCCACCTGGCTAGTCCAGTCGGCCCATACTAGCTTGAAGATTGATATATGGAGTTAGGAGGAATATCCCAACTTCATATACCACCATACATAGTGATTATTGGGCATCTAATTGTGCCTGGTTGATGGAGTGGTGTATGGCCCTGGACATATACCATCTGAAGCTAGATGGATCAATGATAAGTTGATAAATATATATTGAAACAATGCTGGAGCAATTCTGAGCCAGAAGGAGTGACAAACTTCCCTGCAGTTTGTTTCTCTTGTGAGAAACAAGCTTAAGCCATGGCTCCAGTTTGAGCTGTATGCTTGCTTGCTTCTTGTTGACTGGTCATGGTATTAGGACCAGGCTTACTCAGGTGGTTTGGCCACAACTAATCTGTGTTCTTGAGGGGAGCCAGACTGGTCTGTATGTCATCCACTGTTCACTATGTTGACCTACAAGCCTACCTTGAGAGAGAAATATTTGTTCATTATTTATTGTTCTATTTACATGCAGACCCTCTACCTTCTAACATAGTAGCACTCCTTTTTTTTTTTTTTTAACAGAAGAGCTATTATGTTAGAAGGTAGATGAGGTGACTCCTCATGATAGCAGTCCAGGTGACACCTCATGATAAAGTCAAGTCAAATAGCATTCTTTCTGTAGATGTTGCACTCAACATATTCAAGTTCCACACCTTCTGTCTGAGTGGCATCACATTTCTGCTATCCTTACAATATCACACATTTGATTACTTAATCAATACTTCAAATTCATAAAATTTATTAAGTATACTCCTAGCATTAGTGTACAAGCAAGTATATATGCACTATTTTTGCTCTTAGTAACTCTAATGCAGCTCATGTATTTGCTTGTTCCATGAGGACACCCAACAGGCACTGTACTCCCTGACACCATGATTTCAAAGATGTCATATGTCCCAACAGAAACAGTGCAAGATTCACTTAATCTCTGCTTGCAGCTGCTGTAAATCCATTAGTCTGCATATCCCCACTCCAAGCTAGCAGTTTTTCAAACACCTAACACTGCTTTATATAGCATCAACAAATATTCTTGCATCCCTTCTATTTAAGTGAAAACCATCTCTGTAAAAACAGGGATGGTTTTCACTTAAATAGAAGGGGATCTTAAATAGAATCCATGAGCCTTACATGGTCTCTCTGGAGAGACCATGTAAGGCTCATGGATAGAATTTTTGTATTATTGTGTACTCTCTCCTACTGTGTTTAGGAAGAATTGCAGTCACTTTCAAATTTAATCCTGACTTGTGACTTTTCTCAACATTGCCCTATGATATTCCCATCAGTATTTTGGTGGGAATATCATAGCGTAACCAGTAGCGCAGAAGAATAGCAGGGTTTTAATTGTAATAAATAAGTATTTTCTGAAGGTTTTAATCACTTTTTGGGCATATATCTTTTGTATTTAGTTAAGGATATAACTAATTTAATATTGTGATTGTTACAGTGTACTGTAACTTGATAGCTAAGGTATAAATAACGTAAAACTATATAGCGGAATACGCATTACTGCATTAGCTTAGTATAGTATTGTATAGTCAAGTATAGTATAGTAAATTAATCAATTAAATTTATTAATCTTATTAATTTTCATTGTTAATTACATCGCATTTAAATGGAAATCATGCCCCAGACTAGGCAGCAAAGCAACATGCACAAAGTAGCGGGAGTGATGTGGCTTGAGGAAGAACCGAAAGGGGCGATTCTCCAAAGCATCACACCTAAAAAAAATGTGCCACTTGTGAAATATTTGCTGATCTTTCTGGAACAGGACATGATCTAGCCAAGGAGGATGTCTTTGTGTGCGTGCTAGGTGCACAGAGGTGTCAAGAAATTATGTGCCAATTCAGCATTCCGATGGGCATCAATGACCATCAATGATTTGAAGAGTAGGGTAGAGCCCTTAAAAGAATTGAAATGGGGGACCCATCAAACTCTCAACTGCCCAACTCAACACCAGAGCTCACTCCTGTGCATCAAGCAACACAGCGGCAACCTTCAGAGCAGAATGCGCTGGTCTCACAGGAGCTAGTTATTGTCGGTGACTATTGTCAGGGAGATGGGTATGTCTGTCAGGGGCAAAAGTTGATAACATTGTGGAGCAGATATCTTTTAAGAGCACAATGGGTGATACTGTTGTACACGTTGGCACTAATAACATTAAGAGTGTCTGAAATTCTGCCCAGACACGATAGGAGGGACTATATGATGAGAGCCTTGTCAATCAATTAGGCCCTAGAGAGATTGTGCAAGGCTCAAGAGTTAGAATTTTTCTCAGCATGCTCTGTGCTTGTTAACAGGAGAGACTGTTTCTACAGGGATGGGATACACTTAAATAGAAAGAGTGCAAGGATATCTGTTGCTGCTATCGAGGCAGCAGTAGGTGAGTCGGAAAACTGCTAGCTTGGGAGACTGACAGACTAATAGATTAACAGTAGCCATAGGCAGAGGTTAAATTAATTCTTGCACCGCTTCTATTGGAATGAGCAGCAGCCTAGAAAGTGAGGTAATGGGAATTTCAAGGACTGCTGGGAGTCATCATGGAACATGTTGTGTTAGGGTAAATAAGAGTAAGACATGTACACCGATGCTAGGAGTATAGTAATAAATTTGATGAATTTGAGATGCTGGTGAAGACATCAAAAGCTGATAAGCAAAAGCAGATTACAAGAAATCTTTGACAAAGGATGCAAAGAAAAACAGTAAAGACTCCTTTACCTATGTAAGCTCTAGAAGGAAGGGGCTGAATCAGATTAGTCCACTTAATATCAATGGTTCGATTGTTGAGGATTCTGTTCAGGTAGCTGACAACCTGAATGAGTATTTTGCATCTACATTCAGAAATGTGAAATTCTGTGGGGAAGTGGAGGACAGAAGCCTGACGTAGCCCAGTGGTCAGGAGCGAGAGTGCATAGCACGCGTTCCTCGACTGAACCGGGGTTCAAGCCCGTGACTACTAAATATGATAAATATTTGTATTGACAATTTATTGTAAACTCTACTGACTTGGTTGTCATGCCGGAGTATAAACAGAAAATTTAAAATTTAAGCTTATCAAACTCTAACAGGGAGTTAAATGATTTTGTAATAACTGAGAGCAAAGTGGAGGAGAAACTGTTGAAGTTAAACATAACTTCAGAAAGGCATCTGGGGCAGATGGGATCTATCCAGTTATATTAAAGGAAGCAAGAAAGGAAGTAAGCAGTCCCTTAGTCATGATTACGAGGGCATCCTTTGATTCAGGGGAGGTCCCCACTGATTGGAGTTGTGCAAATGTATCCCCAATTCACAAAGGGGAATCGAAAGGTGACACAAGTAATTACAGACCTCTTAGTATAACTTCTGTTCCAGAGAAAAAAATGGAGTCACTGGTTAAAGAAGCACTGCAGGATCATCTAGACAAGACTGCAGTTATAGTTCGGACACGCCGTTTGATTCAAAAAATAATTTTGATATCATATACAATCATCCCTTGATTTGTGTGGTTTTTATTTTGTGGTTTCGCTATTACGCGGTCATGTATTTACTACCAAAATTTTAAATGCACATTGAGTTTTGCTACCTGTGCGATTTTTGTTTACAAAGCTTCAAAAATAGGAATGAAGGGCAGATTTTGAAAATTTATGTTTTTTACTTACATGACTGAATGATTTCACTGAAGGGGAAAACATATTTCGCCATAATAATATAAAATCCCACAGAATTCCAGCAATCAGTATTATCACAAATGTAATAAGATCAAGTTTACTATTCATTTATAAGAGATTGCACTAACGGAAAAGCGATATTGAAAAAATTTATAGAGAAAAACAGCATGCTACTAAGCAAACAATTTTAACTAATTTTTTTCAAAAAGTGCTGGATACTGCTGCAAGTTTATCACAGGAAAACAGTGATGAAGAAACAATGAATTTAGATTAAAAATCTAGAGGTATGTATTAACAAGATTAATTTTATAGACATATCCGCAATTTTTTTCTTCTTTCTTACCAATGGAAGACAATTTTTTTTTTGTGTGTACAGGTACAGAACCCTCATTTATGTCATATAAACTATGTTTCGCATTGTGTGGATTTGGACTGCACGGTGTTTTCCCGGAACATAATTCCCGCACGAATCGAGGGATGACTGTACTTGGATTTTAGGAAAGCTTTTGATACTGTTGCACATGGAAGACTACTGCACAAGTTGGAGCAGTATGGCATTAAGAGAAAGTTGCTACAATAGATAAAAGGATGGGAGAAGACAGAGTAGTAATCAATTGGCACTACTCTTTGTGGACTAATGTTATTAGTGGAGTTCCCCAGGGGTCCTTGTTGGGCACACTGTTGTTTTCTGTATTTATCAATGATATTCATGAAGGTATACCAGGCTTAATATCCAAGTTTGCAGACGATACAGAGGTTGGTAAGGTTGTTAATGATGATAAGGATGGTATGCTGCTGCAACAGTATCTAGAAAAGTTGAGCAGATGGGCTGAGAGGTGGCAACTAAAGTTTAACATTGACAAATGTAAAGTACTGCATATGGGTAGGAGTAACCCCACAGTAACATACCAATTCTGCAGTGCTACACTCAGGGTAGTGGAGAATAAAAAAACCTGAGGGTAATTATGCAGTCAGATATGAAGTTTTCTGAGCAGTGTAGACAGGCTGTAAGAATAGCCCATGGGGTCTTGTCAAACATATATAGGAATTTTGCTAGCAGGGATAAGGAGGTGATTATCCCCTTATATAAGGCAGTGGTCAACCACACCTTGAAACTTGCATACAGGTCTGGAGGCCTCATTTTAGGAAAGATGTCGAGCTACTAGAACGAGTACAGAGAAAGGCAATGAGATTAGTGAATGGAACAAAGGGTTGCTCTTACAAAGAAAAGTTTAAGTTTTACAAATTACAGTGTCTAGAGACTAGGCACTTGTGATCTGATTGAGGTGTATAATGTCTTGAATGGTTTGAGCAAGCCCAATGCTGATGGGATTCTTCTTCTTGCTCAGATTCTGCAGCTGAGGGGAGCATAAATTCCAATTGAGGAAAGACAGTTGTAGAATAGATGTGCGGAAATTTGCCTTTAGAGAGCAGGTGGCTGATTTTAGGAATTTTGCTAGCAGGGATAAGGAGGTGATTATCCCCTTATATAAGGCAGTGGTCAACCACACCTTGAAACTTGCATACAGGTCTGGAAGCCTCATTTTAGGAAAGATGTCGAGCTACTAGAACGAGTACAGAGAAAGGCAATGAGATTAGTGAATGGAACAAAGGGTTGCTCTTACAAAGAAAAGTTTAAGTTTTACAAATTACAGTGTCTAGAGACTAGGCACTTGTGATCTGATTGAGGTGTATAATGTCTTGAATGGTTTGAGCAAGCCCAATGCTGATGGGATTCTTCTTCTTGCTCAGATTCTGCAGCTGAGGGGAGCATAAATTCCAATTGAGGAAAGACAGTTGTAGAATAGATGTGCGGAAATTTGCCTTTAGAGAGCAGGTGGCTGATTGCTGTTGCAAGCTTCCATCTGTCATTGTGGAAGTTGAGAGCTTAAATAAATTCAAGGGTGAACTAGATAAACTTTTGGAGTGAATGGATGGGTGAAATGGGAAGGGGGATTTTTTTTTTTTTTTTTTGGTTGATGCTATATAAGGTTGCTTTCTTGCATCATATGCCTCCTCTACTAATGCTAATAAGCTCAGATCTGTTTTTAATATAGCAGTCACATTGGAAAATCCTTGAGAACCCCCCTCCTTTCTTCAGCTGTGAGTCACTGTGACTCCTCATCTGCTTCATATTTCTTAATTAACTCTATTTAAAATACAGGCATACCTCGATTAACGAATAGGATGCGTTCCACGAAATTACTTCGTTAAGCGAAACTTCGTTTTCAGAGGTAAAAATACTATGGCCAGAATAGGGATACGTTCCTACGTAAAGAAAATGAAAAGCTTTTTTTCGAACAAAGAAAAGTTTTATTAAATAAACAGTCAACTTACATACAAAGTGAAATCACATTTTAAAATATGAGGTTAAAGTTGATTGTTTATGCATTTTTTCTCTTTCATTTAACAATTGCCTATACGGAGTTATTGCATTTAACACTGATCGCTTAACTATAACACTTCTTCCTAAATCAGGATCATTTTCACTAAAAAAATTTAAAACGTTTTCAATGTCATTTAAGCACCTTTTTAAATCTTTGGTTGTTAACACTTTTTCGGCAGGAACTTCTTTAACTTCGCCTTCATTATCTTTGTCTTCGTTGCTAACAAGGTTTTCTAAATCTTCCACTGAAAAACCATCATCTTCTGCATTCCATAAATTTCTAACATCCACTTCATCGACATTTTCGAAACCTATTGATTGAGCCATCTGGATAACTTCATTTCTAATTTCTTGGATGTTATTTTCTTCTTCTAGTACAACTTCTGGCCATATTTTGCGCCAAACTCCATTTAAGCATTTCTTAGTGACTTCTTTCCAAGAACTATCAATGTTTTCAATTGCGTTTTTAATGGTGTACTTTTTCCAAAAAGTTTTAACTGTCATTTCCTCTTTATCCTCTAGTTCAGGTAAATTGCTTAAAATTCGACGCAGATAATAAGCTTTAAATGATGCTATTACTCCCTGATCCAATGGTTGAATCAGGAAAGTTGTGTTTGCTGGAAGAAACACAACTTTGACAGGAATGCATGTGTCCAACGTGTTAAGATCAGTAGGATGTCCCGGAGCATTGTCTAACAACAAAAGAGCTTTTTCTTCAAAGTTGTTTTTTTTGACAATACCGTTTTACTCCAGGACAAAAGTGGTTAACAAACCAATCAGTAAATAACTCCTTGGTAACCCACGCTTTTCTATTTGCTTTCCATATTACAGGTAAATTCATTTTTATGTTACCTTTTAACGCCCTCGGATTTTCTGAATGGTAAACTAATAACAATTTTAATTTATAATCGCCAGAGGCATTTGATCCAAAGAGTAACGTTAAACGGTCTTTGGCTGCTTTGAACCCAGCAGCTGATTTTTCTTCAATAGAAATGAAGCTTTTTGTTGGTAGCCGTTTCCAGAACAAACCGCTTTCATCAACATTGAACACCAAATTTGGTGGAAAATTTTCACGTTCAATTATTTCCTTTAGTTTTTCTGGAAACTTATTTGCAGCTTCCCTGTTAATTTTACACTATGAATCCTGGCCCGTTTTTTTAAATTTCTCGAACCAACCACGAGAAGCCCTAAAGGTTTCCGTAATTTCTTCAGTTTGTTTAGATTTCAGGTGATTAAACAAAAATAATGCTTTTTCTTGAATCACCATTTGACTTAAAGGCATATGACGTTGTGACATATCATCTATCCACAAACTTAACATTTTCTCCATTTTTTCTAAAATTGGATTCCTTAAGCGAGTTAATTTTGCCGCTGTAACATCTGTACAATTCTGAGCAGACTGTTTTATTTTTTCTGATTGACTTAGTATGGTTGTTAAAGTTGATTGCGCTAATCCTAAAGAATGTGCCACATCGGATTTTCTTTCGCCGCTTTCAACACGTCGTACGATATTTAGTTTAGTTTCCAAAGAAATTGCTTTTCTTTTCTTTGATTCTGACATTTAAATTAACTAAAACAAAAATATTTCTATTAAAATTTACAAAATCTACGTTATGTAATGCTACAAAGAACCTACTATTGGTATTGGTATTGGTATTGTTATTTCTGGCGCAAGGGCTACTAGGGCCATATTGCGCCTATCAAGGGTAAAGGAGTCCAGATATTGTGATTATAAAATCATGTCAGATGCGGTCATATAGCTGTATCTCTTTGAGGAAGCAAAAAAATTCTATTAGATTTGCATCATTGCCTATAATGTGACGAAGTGTTAAAGGTTCTTGAAGATTTCGTAGAGTACCGAATGAGGCTTTTCTGGCAGCAGTATATAGTGTACAATCAATGAGAATGTGTTTGATAGTGAGAAAAGAGTTGCAGTGAGTACACTTCGGAGGATCGTCTCCTGTGAGTAGATAAAGATGGGTGAGGTGACTGTGACCGATTCGCGCTCTGGACAAGACGACTTCTTCCCTTCTGTTTACACGGAAACTGGAAGCCCATAACTGTGGTTCAGATTTTATTTGCAGGAGCTTGTTCTGCAGTTGAGCTTGCCACAAAAGTGTCCACTGTTCTTTACATACATGCCTTATATAGGATCTATAGTCAATATACGGAACGTAGTAATTCGTCGATGCTATGTTGGATGATTGTTTTGCTGCATAATCCGCTTTTTCATTCCCTGATATCCCCATGTGGCCTGGGATCCAACAAAAGATGACTATTTGCTGGTGTTCTTGGATATGCATCAGCCGAGATTTTATTGTTGCTATTACAGGATGTGTTGGCGAGGAGGAATTTTGCAAGGCTATAAGTGCACTCTGTGAGTCTGTATATATCACAGTTTTTTGGATGGACAGATGGAGGATATTTTCTAAGGCAAGGTTGATGGCACATAATTCTGCTGTATAACTGCTGCATTCAGTGGGCAAGGAAACAGAGATAGTGTTATGGGGAAAGACGGCTGCAGCCCCGACTCCACTTTCAGACTTTGATCCATCAGTGTATACTTTTGTAAAATGTGGATAATTTTGTGTGTGAGCAGTATGGAGTTGTTGCATGTTGATATTAGCAAGCGAATGTTTTCCCCAGCTTAGGAAATAGCTGTCACAGGATGCTTTAATAGAATACCATGGAGGATCTGCACTGTTTGAATCTTGGAGGACTTTGTCAAGATGTATATTCCACGTTTGCGATAATGCCTGCAATCTGATGCCAGTAGGTTGAACTGCTCTGGGTTTGTTTCTATAGTGCATAAAGAACTGTGGATCATTAAGTATTGGCCTAATGGGGTGAGTAGATATACTTTGAATTTTGGCCGCATAGTTTAGGAGTAACATCTTTCTCCTGAGTCTGAGGGGAGGTTCATGGGTTTCAATATAAAGACTTTGTACTGGCGACGTTCTATAAGCACCTACAGCAATCCTGAGGGCAGAATGTTGAATAGGGGCAAGACATGATAACACGCTTTCCCTAGCAGAATCATACACCGGGGCACCATAATCAAGGCGAGATCTAATTAGGGCTCTATATAAGTGAAGTAGGGTGCAACGATCTGCACCCCACGATGTAGAAGAAATAACTCTTAGTAAGTTCATTTTTTTCTGGCAAACAGTCCGTAGATGTTTAATGTGTTCTTTAAAGTTCAATTTATTGTCAAAAATCACACCAAGAAGACGAACGCTGTTCACAACTGCGACAGGTTGGTTTCTTAAATGTATTTCAGGATCTGGGTGCATCTTTCGTTTGTTACAAAAATGAATGACACTAGATTTCTGATAGGACAGTCGGTAACCATTCTGTGTCATCCATAGTTCGATATTATTGATTGATGTTTGAAGTTGCCTCTCAATAAAACTCATGTTTTGTGAACTGCAAGAGACCGTCAGATCATCAGCATATAGGTATGAAGTCACTGTATTGGGAATAATTTTAGTCAACTGATTTACTCTTATTGCAAACAAAGTTGCACTAAGAACAGAGCCCTGAGGGACTCCTTCTTCTTGTATATATGTTTTGGAAAGGACTTGCCGATAGCGAACTTGAAAGGTCCTCTGCTGTAGGAAATTCTGTATGAAAAGAGGTAAGTGACCTCTCAGATCCAGGGAATGTAGATCTCTCAGGATGCCAAAACGCCAAGTGGTGTCAAAGGCTTTCTCTATATCGAGACATGCCATGACGAGATGCTTATTTTGAATAAATGCATTCCTAATATTAGTTTCTGCTTTGATCATAAGATCCAGTGATGATCGGTTTTTCCTGAAACCAAATTGATTATCGGATATTATGTTTTGGGAATCAAGGTACCATGTTAGTCTACGGTGTATTATTTTTTCTAGGGTTTTACTTAAGCAGCTGGTGAGAGAAATGGGTCTATAATTATTAGGCATAGAGAGATCTTTCCCTGGTTTGGGTATTGCCAGTACAAAAGAGTGACGCCAAGAACTGGGGAATGAATGTTCTATGAAGATGCGATTATAGAATGTCAGAAGCAAAGATAGCGATTTATTATCTAAATGCTGTAGCATTATGTTGTATATTCCATCAGGGCCAGCAGCGCTGTTCCTTGCAGTGGATAGAGCCTCTTGAAGTTCTAGCATAGTGAGTGGTTGATTGTACGGTAGAAAGGATTTGGTTCTGAAATTCAGGTGGGATTTTTCGGCTGAAGTCTTAATCTTTTGGAATGATGATTCGTATGCTGTTGATTGAGATAACTGCGAAAATACTGCGCCTAGGGCATCTGCAATCTCTGCAGGAGTAGACAGTTCCAACCCGTTCCAGGTGATAAGTGGGGAGGACAATGGGTGAAATTTGCCATTTAATTGCCTGATTTTTTTCCATATAATTCTTACGTCAGTATTTTTATTAATTTCAGTTGCGAATCGAATCCAAGAGTCTTTTTTTGCTTTTTTCCTAATATGGCGGGCCTTAGCTCTAAGTTTTTTGTAGTTTATCAAGTTTGCAGTGGTAGGGTATTTACGGAATAAATTCCAAGCACGGTTTTTTTCTTTTTTTGCATTTCTACAGTCCTCATTCCACCAGTAGTTTCTGCTTTTACGGATGCTTGACTGTGATTGAGGAATGGCAGTAGATGCAGCTACTAGGATCTGTTTTGTAATATGTTTGGCAGCTTTGTCAATTGGTTGATATTCAATGACCTGGTTGTCAAAGGATACATGGGAAGCGTACTTTGTCCAATCTGCCTTAGAAAATTTCCATTTTTTGCTGGTTTCTGAAGTTATGCAGAGTGAAGTTTGTATTTTACAGATTATTGGGTAGTGGTCACTATTGAGTGGATCGTCCAGAGCAGTCCACTCAATACTAGGAAAGAGGATAGGAGAGCAGATGGATAGGTCTATTGCAGAGACTGATCCTGTTGGTAGATGGAAATAAGTTGGAGAGCCTGTATTTAATATGGTTAGATTTTGTCTGTCGACAAGCATTTCAATGAGTTGTCCTCGGGCGTCTGTGTTGGGAGATCCCCACAATGGATTATGTCCATTGAAGTCGCCCAATAAACAGAAAGGAGTTGGCAACTGCAAAATGAGATCTTGAAGTTCTTGAAACGTACAAGGATCACTGGGTGGCAGGTAGATGGAAACCAGTGTTAGGTTAATGCCAATCGCTATTCGCGTGGCAACGGCTTCAATGGCAGTTTGTAGGGGAATGCGTTTACAAGGGACTCGTGAGTCCACGAGTATGGCTACCCCTCCATGAGCATTTGTGGTTGTAAGTCTGTCTTGCCGAAAGAGAGTATAATTTTTTATCAAGGGAGACAACTGCGGTGTTAAATATGTCTCCTGTAAGCAGATTCCAATTGGATTATGGTTCATAATTATTTCGTGGATGTCGTCAATATTGCTGCGAAAGCCTCTGCAATTCCATTGTACGATGTTTTTCATTGTTTGGGTTTATATGGAGTAGCTGCATCTGTCTGCTTTTTGGAAATCTGTTTCAGGCGGTCAGCTTTCATCTTCTCTCTCTTTGAAAAAACAGGTCTGGTTTCTATTTCGTCTTCTGGATGGATTTCCAAAATGGTTTCATTTTCTTCTTGATTGCAAGTCTCATTTGTGTCCATAGCGGAAGAGGATTCAGCATGCTGCTTATTAATGGGATCAGCATTTTCTTTTTGAGCAGGTCTTACGGAAGTTGCAGCAGCAACAGGTGGTATCGTAACTGGTGTGTTACAAGATCTGGTTGAAGTCTGTTGCTTTGAGGACTGTGGTACGGAAGAGAGTATAGATCGAGCCCACTCAGAAATAGAAATGTTTGGTGGTATTGATGTGTCAGTCTGAACAGATATTGTATGAAATCTTTTGGTAGCATCAGCATATGTATGTTTTGGTATCACTTGCTGTATTTGTTTCCTTGCTTCTGAAAATGAGACTTTTTTTTCTACCTTGTACTTCTGAATTTTCTTTTCATATTTCCATTGGTCACATGTTTTAGAGAAGGCTGGGTGGTTGCCTTTGCAATTAGGGCAGAGTGAGGACTGTGATTTACATTCAGCTTGGGTATGCTCCTTCGAGCCACAGTTAGGGCATACAGCATCACCTCGACAGACTGTTTGGGAGTGTCCGAATTTCTGACATTTATAATATCTTAATGGATTTGGAATATACGGGCGAATGCGGCAGTTCAGATACCCGGCTTTCACCGATGTAGGTAGGTTTGGTGAACTAAATGTCAGTATGATGCTTCGAGTTGGGATAAGTTCGCCATCTTTCTTCAGCATAATTCTTTTCGCCTGTGTGACCTTCTGATCTTGCAATTCATTTACAATTTCCTCCTCTGAGACATTCATTAGGTTCCATTCTGAGATGACACCTTTGGAGGTATTGAGTGTAGCATGTGGTGACACCTTGACTGAAATTCCACCAAATGTGGAGAGTTTCAGAAGGGACTCAGAGTGTTTGGAACTGGTGGTCTCAACCAGTAGGTCGCCAGATTTTAGACGTCTCACCATTTTCGGGGAACCTGCTACACTTTCCAGACATTTCTGTATGAGAAATGGAGATAGATTGCCTATGGCCTGGTCTGTTAAAGAATGCAAGATCAGGAAAGTAGGATGTTCTATCCTGCAAGCATCCGTCTTCAGTCTCTTTCTGGTGTTTGTGTCATCATCGGGATGGTGCAAATCCAATGAGTTAGGATTTGCTGTCTGGATCGGGGGAAAGTTGTCGAAATCCATGTTTTGCTCCTTTTGGCCCTGGGGGTTTGCTTTACCACCCAGGTTTCCGGCCCCGCCACGGGGAGGCAGGAGCAGTGCCACGAGGTGACCAAGCGGCTGTGTTAGTAAGTTAGTACTAATAGAAAAAGGAAACAGAAAGGTGGTTTTCCTTTCTGGGCTTCTGCCTACTCTTTGTAGTGCGAGACAGCTACTCTAATATAGAAATAAAGAGAACGGTGTTTGAAACTAAAAATATAAACTGATTGCTTAAATTCTCTTTTTAGAAAACGCTTTCAGAGACGCACTATAATCGCTTGGCCACGGAACGCTTGGCACCCGGGGCCAAAGAACCTACGTCGATTATTGCAATGCGCCACACTGAAACAACGTCAATCATGTAAACAACAACTAAATTATGCGATTGACGCGCAAAACTGTTATAACAGACACGCCCGCAGCTCGGGAGCACTCGGGAATACGTAACGAGTTGCCGTCAGTCACCAATCGAATGATTGTCGGGCGTTGGTCTTAAATTGGAATATTTTTTTATGTTAAATGGGGCTTGAAATTGCCGACTTCGTTATATCGAGGCTTCGTTATCAGAGGTAACGTTAACCGAGGTATGCCTGTAGCTGCAAACTGACAGAAACCAAATCAATACTGTTAAGAGTTCAGTTATAGCCCAAATAAAATAAAAATTTACACAGAAATTCAATTACATCTAATACTTAATTCCCATTCCATGGTTTCTCCCTAAGAGATCACCCTCAGGTAAAACCTAAGTTATATTTCATATTCAAAGAACAATCCACTAAAGTATAATTAATTGAACTAGAACAAGAGATATTTCTGTGTTAAATTTTAACTTACTTCCTAGCTAGCCCAGAACTAAATACAGTAGACTCCAAATTATCTGAGGGTAGTTTAACCAGATTTCACCAAATACCAGGGATGGAAAAAAAATTGATTTCAATACCTTAAAAAATCAATTACAGTACCTAATTAGAATAATTTATTTTAAAATTTAAATGTTTTTAAAAATTTATGATGGGAACGTTATTGTAAAATATTTGCCATCAAATGTGCCAGTGTCAATACAACTGATAGACCAAGAGGTGAGTCAAAATTTTAAAGAAATTTATAAAAAAATAAGTTACATAAATTAATCAAGGACAGTAATTTGTTGTCATTTTTGAAACATATGACAGTATTGGAAGCAATTTATGAAATTTCAATATCGTGTATATTGATGAAAAGCACAAAGTTACAAAAATCTTTTCGGAAAATATTACATGTACCTGCAAAAGAAGAAGTTCTTAGTGACAAGACAATAATGACACATTATATGATTTAAATAAAACTGAAGGTTTCGAAATTTTAGATGAAGAAGCAGTTGCTGAGTGGCTCAATTCAGTTAAAAGTTTAATCTGCTATGAAATGTTATGAAGTGATAATGAAATAGTGCATATGGTTATGAATAAAGAAGAGCCAAACAGAGACAAAGGCTAAGAGGACATGGAAAAAATCTTTCACAGTACTGCTTTGTCTCATGTGGAAGTTCTGCTTGACTATGCAGGGCAAAAAGATATTATTCTTGCAGACATGATGATGTTGCTAAATTTATATTCTGCCATTCATGGGAAGGTCAGTGATGCAAAGAAACAAACATCTTTACTTTCCTTTTTAAATAAATAACAGAATATATGTATAGAATTTGTTTTTTATTATATTAAATACATTATCATTAATAATCCTGATTTTTTGCTTATTTTGCGGATTATACGGACAAAATTTCTCAACCTGCCCGGTTATTCGGGAGTCTACTGTATATATAATTTTTATGAATTGAATTACTTATATAAATCGAATATATTATATATATATTTTATTTAACTATTCGTAAAAGAATAAAAGAAGTTTACCTCAATATGATACTTCTCTTATTCTTTTACAAATATTGAGATCAATGTAGAATGTATCGAGCATCACAGCTCTTGTTTATACTATCATTTTGTTTAACTATAATATATTCAAATAAAATATATATATAATATATTCAGTTTTTTATAAAACTGAATATATTAGTGATCTGTAATGCCATTGTTTTAATTAAAAATGTGATCAATGTACATTATACGAGGTGTGACAATAAAGTTTCGAGAATTTTATTTTGAAAATTATATGATGTGAGATGTATTATACAAATTATACAGCGCCTTCAGACTGACACACACACACACACACACACACACACACACACACACACACACACACACACACACACACACACACACACACACACTCGAGCGTAGGATCCATTGATCGTAACATTTCTGGTACTCACTTTCTGGTATCTGTTTTAATATCCACATCGTATTACTTTGAATTTCAGAAACTGACTGAAAATGCATTCCTTTCATGACTCCTTTTTGGTCGAGGAAATAAAAAGAAGTCACAAGGAGACAAATCAGATGAATATGGAGGGATCTCCAACGTTTTGATTGATTTTGAAGTTAAAAACTTTCACTACAATGGCGGAATGTGTGGGAGCATTGTCATGATGCAAAATCCACGACAAAGCAATTTCAGGTTGAACCCAGTTGATTCGCTTGCAAAGCCTTTCCAAAACTTGAAGGTAAAATTGTCGATTGACAGTTTCATTAGGTGGAACAAACTCTTTGTGGATGATTCCTTTTCGGTCAAAAAAGCAAATTAACACGGTCTTCACTTTTGACTTTGACAGTCTCACTTTTTTGAGTCTTGGCAAGGAAGCTCCCTTCCATCGTTGACTTTGCCTTTTTGTTTCGGGGTCATAAGCAAATCTGGAACATTTTCAATGCTTTCCAACGTCTCCTGAGAATGTCACAACTGAATTTCTTTCTGCTCATGAAGAGGTTTATCGGTACCAGCTTTGCACACACTTTCCTCACCAACAAATTTTCAGTCAAAATCAATCTAACACTTTCCCGATTAATGTTTAGTTTTTCAGCAATCATTCTTGTGGTTAACCACCTATCGCTTCGAACAAGATCATGCACACAAACATTTTTGTCATGTCGAGTTGTGGAAGGACGCCCTGAATGCTCAGCATCTTCCATGGATTCACATCCTTCTCGAAACTGTTTAACCCAATTGAAAATGAGTGGTTCTGACATGGTATCATTTCCATAAACTCTGGTCAACTTATCCATTGACAATTTGCCACTTTTCACC
This sequence comes from Mastigoproctus giganteus, assembly GCF_048544385.1. Taxonomy (NCBI): domain Eukaryota; kingdom Metazoa; phylum Arthropoda; class Arachnida; order Uropygi; family Thelyphonidae; genus Mastigoproctus; species Mastigoproctus giganteus. The sequence goes on from NC_143576.1 coordinate 143,513,654, forward strand.
AAAAATTTTATCACAACTCTTTGCTCTAAACTACATTCCATTTTTCATGTAACACAGAACTGAAACATGTCTTTACACGAACCAACTTGTACAATGACCGAAACGACTGACGACATTTACCCTTTACATGCAGGTAGAGGGGGTTCAGGCTACACAGCGGGAGGACATAATGATTCACAGGGTGGCCACTTTTATGGAAACAAAATTATTCTCAAAATTTTATTGTCACACCTCATATATATATATATTCTTAAATATAATCCTATATTTAAGATCTATACATCAGAGTAGCCCTAGTTAATATCAATGTGATATGATAATTGATATTGAATGGTAATATTCATATGAAATATAGGACAGCAACGATAATACAAGAATCTATATACCAAATAAGCCAAATCTAAGACAAAAATGGAAATAATTATAAAATTAATATTAATTACTATCAGAATTACTGTGGCTTGACAGACAGTATCTTAAACAGTTAAACTTGATTTAAATTTAAAGTCATAATGTACATGATTACCGATTGACATCTAAAACTAATAACCGAATGCCAGAATTGAAGTAGTCAATACATAAACAATTGCATCCTCTATACTTCTTTAATATAAGCAATTACTCAAATTTAAACATAAAAAATTTTAATTTTTTAGTAATACTGACTGAATATAATTGTAATATCACCTTGAAATTAACTGTAATAAGAGATTAAACAACACTGCACTCCACATAAACTTAAAGGCAAAAAAATTATCAAGTTTATTGAAAACATTCTGAAAAGAAAACTTCACAGAAAACATGCCATTAGAGGAAAATTTTGACAACGTTTCAAAGTCCTTGTGGATGTTGTTTAAGTTTTAAATACGAAGCTGACTGCCCATTATCTGCATTGCATCCACCACATGGATGCTGATAATACTAGGACAGAGTGCCAATCATTGTGTAAAGACAATAATTAGCATTAATTTCATAATTATTTCAAATTTTGAGAGAGAGAGAGAGAGAGAGAGAGAGAGATGAGAGAGAGAGAGAGAGAGAGAGAGAGAGAGAGAGAGAGAGAGAGAGAGAGAGAGCATGCAACTGAAACACTAATAAGTAAAACAAGAAAGGCAAATTAAAAATGTACAATAATGTCATTTTCAGGATGATTATTAAGTCTTTTACCACTTTTTAAAATTAATAAACTATTCAATGAATGTGGAAATGTGCAATTTTCCACATTTCCACATTCATCGAATAGACTTGAAAACTAGATCATCGAATAGACTTGAAAACTGTATCAAAAAAAAATTTTTTTTTTAGACACATTAGCATATATGTCTAAAGTTCCCGTTTTCTTCATATCTGTCCATCCAAATGTTACAACTCGACTCCTAGCAGATGTATTTTTTGTGAAAAATTTTATATTTGGCTCTTTTATAATGGTCTGTTGAGTCGTTTTTCATTAAAATCAGACCAATGGAAATAGCAAAAATTATTTCTTTTCTTTCTTTCTGATTTTTTCACATACATATCACACTATCCATATACTGTACTTTGTATATTACAGCTGAAGCACTGGATATGTTTGTTATGCTTGTTTTCCACAACATCCTCAATAATTATTTAACATCCTATGAATGTTAAATAAAAATCACTGAGGTGAAAGTGAAGCTCACTTTCACCTCAGTGGAAATCTGTTGAATTAAACTGCTGAATACGAACTAGAGAAAATCCTCATGCATACTGTGGAATTACTGCACCCATTAATGGTTATAGTATGGTGTAAATTTAAAGCACACACATTATTACTGATCCCTTTTTCTTTGAAGCCATTAAGAAAAAAGAATTTTTTAGATATGCACAATTAACAGCACATGACATCTTAGTCTGATGTGGACTAAAATTTCCCAGAGATTAACAAACATCATTTACGCAGAAGCATAATTTTTATGAAGAATGGTTCAATGTCCTATGTTCCGAGAAACGTTCCACGTCCCATGTTCTGAGAAACATTCATGGAAGAATAAATTCATCATCACCATCAGCCATTTTCAATCTACTGCAGGATGAAGGCCTCTCCAACAACTTTCCAGTTCCTTCTGTTTTGTGCAAAAACCATCCATTTACTACCCACAAACTCATGTTCATCTGTACATCTCTGTCATTTCATCTGTCCATCTCCATCGTTGTCTTCCAGGTTTTCTTCTAACTCCTCTTGGGTACCATTCTGTTATTTTCTTAGTCCATCTATCATCATGTCTTTGAGATGTGTGTCCTGCCCAAGACCATTTTAGTTCTTTAGTTTTGATATGAATGTCCTTTACTTGAGTTTGCTGCCTAATCCATGTGTTTCTCTTCTTATCTAACAGTCTAATTCCCAATATAATTCGTTCCATTCTTCGCTGTGTAGTTCTCAGCTTCTCTTCCATTCTTTTAGTGAATGCCCAAGTTTCACTTCCATAAGTCATTGTGGGGAGTATACATTTGTTCATTATTTTATGTTTCAGACAAATTGGGCTATTGCTCCTCAGTATGTTTCTATATTTCCTGAATGCCATCCATTCAAAATTTATTCTTCTCTTGACTTCCAGCCATTTATCATTATCGCAGCCAAAGACTTGTCCCAGATGAGTATATGACTCCACCTTTTCAAATACTGCTCCCTCAATCATTATATCATTATATTGATGATCCTGCTCAAGTAGCTGATAAACTGAATGAGTTTGCATCTACATTCACACATGAGGAGTTACTCAAGGAGGGGAATGCCAGAAGTTTATCAAACTCTAACAGGGAGCTAAGTGATTTTGTGATAACTGAGAGCAAAGTGAAGGAGAAATTGTTGAATTTAAACATAAAAAAGGCACCTGGGGCAGATGGAATCTACCCAATTATAATGAAGGAGGCAGCAAGGGAAGTAAGCAAACCCTTAGCCATAATTATGAGAGTATCCTTAGAGTCAGGAGAGGTCCCCATGGACTGGAGATGTGCAAATGTATCTACAATTCACAAAGTGGATTTAAAGAGTGACACAAATAATTATAGACCTGTTAGTTTAACTTCTGTTCCAGGGAAAATAATGGAGTCACTGGTTAAAGAGGTGATACAGGATCACCTAGAAAAGACAGTAGCATTAGTTCAGACACAGCATGGGTTTGTTAACAGGAAGTCTTGTCTGACCAATTTGATTGGATACTACGATGTGGTCACAAAGAAACTGGATGCTAAAAATAATTTTGATATCATATACTTGGATTTCAGGAAAGCTTTTGATACTGTTGCACATGGAAGACTGCTGTACAAACTGAAGCAGTATGGCATTAAGGGCAAGTTACTGCAATGGATAAAGGGATGGTTGAGTGGGAGATGGCAGAGAGCGGTGATAAATGGACACTGCTCTATGTGGACTAATGTTATTAGCAGTGTCCCCCAGGGTTCGGTGCTGGGCCCATTGTTGTTTCGTGTATTTATAAATGATATCAATGATGGTATATCAGGCTTAATGATGTCCAAGTTTGCAGATGATACAAAGGTTGGCAGGGTTGTAAATGAGAGTAAAGACGGTATGCTACTGCAACAGGATCTAGAAAATTAGGCAAATGGGCTGAGAAGTGGCAACTGAAGTTTAACATTGACAAATGCAAAGTACTACATATGGGTAGCAGTAACCCAAGAGAAACTTACCAACTCTGTGGTACTACACTCGACACACTAAACTCCCGCAGTCAGTGTCGAACTTGTTATTAACTATTAATTGCTGCTGACACCAAGTCAAATGGCCCGATGTAGGATTGATGCTGACACCTGGTAATTCACTATGGTGTGGAATTGCATGCTTCTGCTGGCTCTTGCCTGCACGGGATATTTCCTGTGGGGATTTCCACCACAGCATCCTAGAGCCACTATTCTTCCCTCCTCTCCTTAGAGGGCACTCTATTCCTCTAATTTTGATCTGTTTACCTTGTGGTGGGATGGGCTGTGCATTGCCTGGTTTCCACTACTATTTTCCTCCCCCACTTCTCTCTCCAATAACACTCCCCCATCCTTTGTCATTCTTATCAACAAAGCACTGTTGATAAGGAAGAAAAAGAAGTATAGGAAGGGTAAGCACTGTTGTTTTCCCTTCCTGTACTGCTCTGTACCCCCTCCAGATAAAATTATCCCCAGCATCTGCCTTCACCATTGATGACTTCATCTTCTTGGACCTATTCCTTCTCCTCAATGCCTCTTTCCTCTTGGACCTATTCCTTCTCCTCAATGCCTCTTTCCAAACCTTTTCACAATTAATCCCCCTTCCCTCCCCTACCTACAGACACCTTTAATTCTCTAACCCTTTCTACATCTTTTTAATGGTTCACCCTTGAGAACAACTACCCAGGATCTTTCCCATTTTTCAGACCTACCCTACTCCTTTTCTGCCACATCCCCCCAGTTCTCCCTCCCTAAAAACCACCCTTTTTTCCTAACTATCCTGTGTAACACTAATCTAATTCCTCCCATCTAACTTTACTCAGACTGATTCACCTCACTTTCTTATCCCTTTATTCTAAACCAGCAGGAAGTTCCCCTGCTGTGTTCTGGTTACACTGATTTCCCCTCTGCCAAGGACTCAGACATTGCATTGCTTCCCATTCCAGGTCTTTAGCATTAGCATTAGCATTAGTAGAGGCATTTGATGCAAGAAAGCAAGCTTATGCAGCATCAGTCAAAAAAAAAAAAAAACCCACTTCCACTTCACCCCTCTGTTCGTTCAAAATACCTGTCCAGCTGAGCCTTAAACTTATTTAGGCTATCAACCTCCACCACAAGGGATGGAAGTCTGTTCCACCAACCAACCACCCGCTTGGCTAAAGGCAAATTTCCGCACATCTATCCTACATCTGTCTTTCCTCAATTTGAATTTATGCCCTCTCAGGTGATTTTTCTGAGCTAGAGGAAGAATCCCATCAACATCGAGCATGCTTAAACCATTCAAGGCTTTATACACCTCTATCAGATCACCTCGCTGTTGCCTAGTCTCCAGACACTGTAATTTGCAAAACTTAAGCCTTTCTTCGTAAGAGCACCCCTTTGTTCCATTCACTAATCTTGTTGCCCTTCTCTGTACTCGTTCCAGCAGCTCTACATCCTTCTTGAAATGAGGCCTCCAGACCTGTATACAGTACTCTAGGTGTGGCCTGACCATTGCCTTATACAATGGAATAATCACCTCCTTATCCCTGCTGGAAAAATTCCTGTATATCATTGACAATACTCCATGAGCTACTCTTGCAGCCTGTCTGCACTGCTCAGAGAACTTCATATCTGCCTGCACAACCACCCCCAAGTCCCTTTCATTCTCTACCACTGTCAGTGTAGTACCACAGAGTTGATACGTTGCTCTGGGGTTGCTGTTTCCCATATGTAGTACTTTACATTTGTCAATGTTAAACTTCATTTGCCACCTCTCAGCCCATCTGCTCAACCTTTCCAGATCCTGTTGCAGCAGCATAGTGTCAGTAGTGTCCTTGACAACCCTGCCAACCTTTGTATCGTCTGCAAACTTGGACATTAATCCCGATATACCATCATCAATATCATTTATAAATACAGAAAACAATAATGGACCCAACACTGAGCCCTGAGGGACTCCACTAATAACATCAGTCCACGATGAGCAGTGTCCATTGATTACCACTCTCTGTCTTCTCCCCCTCAACCACCCCTTTATCCATAGCAGCAATTTGCCTCCAATGTCACACTGCTCCAATTTGTGTAGCAGTCTTCCATGTGCAACAGTATCAAAAGCCTTTCTAAGATCCAAGTATATAATATCAAAGTTATTCCCTGCATCCAGTTCTTTTGTGACTGCATCATAGTATCCAATCAAGTTGGTCAGGCAAGACTTCCCCTTAACAAAACCATGCTGTGTCTGAGCTATAACTGAAGTCTTGTCTAAATGATCCTGCAGTGCTTCTTTAACCAGTACCTCCATTAATTTTCCTGGAACAGAAGTTAAGCTCACAGGTCTATAATTACTTGTGTCAGTCTTGAATTAAGCACCTCTTATTTCATCCAAATCTATCGCACTCCTTCTCCCCTGGTAGATGCCTTTGCCTTATGTGCATCTCTATCTTCTTTATCTGTTTCCCCCACACTAATTCTATCTCCCCCACGCTCTTCTCAACATTTTTTTTTCAGTGGATGCCTCCTCCCATCTCTCATCCGCCACTTACTCATCTTTACCCCTTCCTCCTCTTCTCTTCTCCAGTGCTCTCCTTCAACAAAAATTCTATATTTCTTAGCTATTCCTTGTCATGCCCAGACAAGCTGGGTCAGCTAGTCATAGATTGTGTATGGTAGATGACCCGGGTCCACATCCCTGAGATGGAAGATGGGAAGTTGCTCTCCAGGTGATTACAACTTCCCAATAACTGAGAGGCCAGTAACACAACATGAATAACATATCCCACACATTACTACACACACTGACCAGCTTTACCGTCTGTATCAAGACAAAGAGATAAAAAAAGAGTTGAGGGTCTCTCTAGTGCCGCTTGACAAGTACACATTTTTAATGTAATGTTCCCATGAAACATTTGCATTATCCTAGAAAGCACAATGACCGTTTAGGATAGGCTTTTATGATTTCAGCATGCCAAAGTATACTACAATTTTATTCTTCTGCTTTTTATAACTAGCATGCTATCTTTTCTCCCTTTTTTTTTGCCTTTTATTAGAATATTCAAGGAGAATAGGAGAGTGACGGAATTCTTTCTTGATCTTGTTCTTTACAGTGCTCTCAAGGAATCTATAAACCACTTCCTCCCCTTTAATCATATTTAATAACTTTTATTTGTTACTTTTTTTACATATTTTTTGTTACAGTTAATTACAAATTGTTTCATTTCAAAAATGAAAATATTTAAATTTTTTTAAAATGAATTTAAAAAAAGCACATTTTTTTATAACATCCACTACCACAATAATTCTATAATATTATAATATCAATATCCACAATAATATTCACTATCAAAAAAAACTGTACAGAAAAAATTGTCATTTTACATTTTTAGTTATCATACACTGCAAATAAAATATACTGAAACTTTCATTTACCTGTGTATCCATAACAGCCTTTGCTAGAGCTGTTTGAACAATATTAGTACGATCTAAGCAATCAATACAATTCACCCTGAAAACACCTCTTTGGTCACATATCATCCCTTCATTGTCAAGCCTGAAATAATGAAAAATATAAGCAAATATTGCACTAAATGTCCAATTAAAATAAAAATGATCTAAAACCTTAACGTTTACAGTACCCAAAAAGGTTGATGAAAGTGATGAAAGGGAAGGGAATCATCTTGCTAAAAAAAAATGGAATAATTGTAACTAAATTTTGTCTTTCAATGTCTTGTAGGAAGTGGGAGGTAGAGAACTGTCTAATGTTTGCATATTTTCTAAGTCTCCAGTAGATGTTTTTGTGCAGTAAGAAATACACAAGTGTTATCACCAATTTAGCGGATACTGAGCAATATCAATTTTGAGTGTGGAAAACAAAAAAAGAAAAGAAAAAGAAAAAAAAAAATCGCATGGTTAGCATGCCCAATTCTATGTGCAGAGTGGTTAATAACATGAAACACAGGGTGTGCATTTAGGACTGATTCAAGATCTGAAAACATCGAAATGAGCTTAGGTAAACATGTCCAAACAGTTATGGAGCTATGGCTGTTGAATTTTTAAAAATGGCTAGGGAGTTTTCAATGGTAATATAGTCACAATACAATTTCAGTAAGTTAATGAATAATTGGTTCTGCTTGACACCTTTATAACAGAAAACTGTCAATCATTCCCCCATAAAGCAATTTACTTATATTACTTAACTTATTTTACTTATAACTGAAGTCAAAATGTGATGATTTCAGACACCAGGTGCTGGCCTGATGTCTGAAATCATCACTGCCATATATAACAAATGTTGGAAACAATGCATCCATATTACAGAAATCTCCAAATGATGAAATGAAAAGAAGACTACTAGACAACACAGGTCACTGATATTCATTCCTCTTTTTGTTCATTGGACTATTGTTACATTCTAATTTTTGCTCAGATAACATTAGTGAAATTATTCTTGTAGGTAGAGATGAAATATTTTATTCTGCATTCCACCTTGAAATCTCATCCTTCATTTAAACTTTGGTTTTCAAAAAAAAAAAAAAAAAAAAAAAAAAAAAAAGTTCTAAAGCTGTTCGATATAAGAATGCGACATATCACCACTGGCCTATGTCCAAATCTCCCTCCAGCTTCATTTCCTGCCTATAGTTGCTAACAATTGTAAAAGTTATTAATTGATCCAAACTCGATTTTAAATAGGAAAAGAGTAGAACAGTTGCTTCTTGTCCAAATTGGTAGTCAAGCATTCTGGTCTCTTGCCAAAACTATTGGCTCCAACTTCTATCCACATATACTGAAACCTCTGTTAAAACCTGATGGTTCTATTACATCCTCAGCTAAAGATTAATGCTGACTTACTTGCACCCTACTCTTCTAAAATTTGTACTGATGATTTTGGAGGAGTTAGTAAACCTCTCCCTACAATACCCAATATGCTCTACTCAACACCATCTGTAGTCTTCCAATAGAAGGATTAGAAAAGTAAACAATCTTGATGCCAAGAAAACTCCAGGTCCTGATGGCATTTTTCCACTTTTTCTCAAAATGTGTTCTCCTGAGGAGATTGCTCCTGTTCTGTGTCATTTTTTTTTTTTACACTTTCTTATTCTGCCAGTTTTTTTTTTTTTTTTTTTTTTTTCCCCTTCTGCTTGAAAATTTCCTCATATTCATCCAGTTTCTGAAAAGGACAACAAACCCTCCTAATTATCCCATTACACTTACCTCTACTCTTCCCAGAGTAACACAGAAATACATGAACCAGCAACTCTTTTAACTTATCTCAAAACCTTTCATCAGATCAATGATTAACAATATGGATTTTGTCAATCCACTGACAAAACCACTGGCTTATGTTATTCATCTTTGGAAAAATTTGATAGAAAAATTTGGTCAAACCCAAGTAATTGCTGCTGACATTTGTAAGGGTTTTGATTGTGTCTTCTAAACAAGCTTATGAACTACTGACTGTTTCTTTGCAATTGGATATCCTGTTCTGTGGAATTGCAAGCATTCTGATATTCCCTGTCAGAGACTTGGTAATTTGGAATCTCCTCTTTTCGATCTTCTCTGGCTTAAAATCTCTCTACCTCATTGTGTAAAATTCATCTGTTGTCTTTACCCTTCTCCCAACTCCACTAATTACTTAGAGCTCTTTGACTTCCTCTCTTTGCAACTTGACTTTCCTAACAGTGAAGTAATTTTCCTTGGTGATTTTAATGTTCACAACTCCAGCTGGCTTCCGTTTTCTAGTCATACTGACCAAGCTGATCGAGATGCTGAGGCTTTTGCAATTACTAACGCCCTTACACAGATTGTTCATTTACTAACAAGAATATAGGACAATCCTAACCATACAGCCAACACGCTTGATCTTTTTCTCAAAAACAACCCTTCTAAGTATACGGTCGAAGTAAGAGGTCCTTTAGGCACCTCAGATCACAACTTGGTGATTGTCCCTTTTCCAATGAAGCCTTTATCTCATGACTATTCCCAACCTTGTATTGTTTGGCATTACAAGAATGCAAAATGGGATGACCTACGAGATTTCTTTTCTTCTTTTCCTTGGTCGGATTACTTTTTCAAAACTTCTGATAATCAACGTTTGCTCTGATCGTGTCAGTGAAATTATTCTTGTAGGGATGGAATCCTTTATCCCACACTCCACTTTAAAATCTCATCCTTTATCTAAACCTTGGTTTTCCAATAAATGTGCTAAGCCTGTTCAAGAGAAGAACGTTGCATATCGTAATTGGCTTGTTTCTAATTCTTCAGTTTCATTTCCTGCCTAAACCAAAGCTCGCAACAATTATAAGGCAGTTATTAATTAGTCCAAACTAGAGTTCGAACAGGCTAAGAGTAGAAAACTTGCTTCTTGCCCTAATGGCAGCCAAGCATTCTGGTCTCTTGCCAAAGCTACTGGCCACAACTTTTGCCCATCTCTGCTCCCACCTCTTTCAAAACCAGATGGTTCTGTTGTCACTTCAGCCAAGGATAAAGTAAAGCTGACCTGCTAGCATCCCATTTTTTTTCCAACTCATGTATTAATGATCTTGGTAAAACACCTCCCACCATTCCCAACATGCTCCATTCAATTCCTCCTGTGGTCTTCAGTCAAAAGGATGTCAGAAGGATTTTGACGAATCTTGATGCTAAGAAAGCTCTAGGTCCCGATGGTATTTCTCCACTTGTTCTCAAAACCTGTGCTCCTAAACTTACTCCTGTTCTTTGCCACCTTTTCTCACTTTCTTATTAAAAAGGTGTTTTCCCTACTGCTTGGAAATTTGCTCATATTCAGCTAGTTCATAAAAAGGGTGACAAATCCCTCCCATCCAATTATCGTCCCATTGCAATTACTTCTACTCTTTCTAAGTAATGGAGAAATCAATTAACCGCCAACTCTTAAAACTACCTAGAAACCTTCCGTCTGATCTACGATCGCCAGTATGGATTTCGCCAGTGTCGATCCACTGGTAATATTCTGGCTTATGTTACCCATTTATGGACTAATTCAATGGAAAAGTTCGGTGAAACTCAAGCAGTTGCTCTCAACATCTCAATGGCTTTCGATCGTGTTTGGCATAAAGGTCTTCTAAACAAGCTTTCATCTTATGGTTTGCCTACTGTTTTTTGTAATTGGTTATCCAGTTTTCTCTCTGATCGCTCACTGAAGGTGATGGTAGATGGCTCTCTGTCTTCTAACTTCTCCACTAATGCCAGTGTCCCCCAAGGCTCAGTAATTTCCCCCACTCTTTTTGTCTTGTATATTAATGACCTTCTCCACTGACTGTAAATCCTATCCATAGTTTTGCCGATGATAGCACATTGCATTCCACTTTCCATTTTGAGAAAGATTGCCCTGCTCAATCAGCTTCAACTTTTCGAAAATCTGCTTCCAATTCCTTAAATGCCGATCTCCAGGTAATTCTCCAGTGGGGCAAAGACAACTTAGTTGATTTCAACCCTTCTAAAACTCAATCTTGTCTTATATCTCGCAAAAAGGATTCTTCTGCTCCTATGCTTATCTTTGGTGACACTCCGATTTCTAGGCAAAATGATATATCTCTTTTGGGAATTACCCTGGCTTCTAATCTCTCTTGCCACAAGCACATTACAAATATTGCTTCCTCTGCATCTAAAAAACAGTTTTCTCTTTCGCTCTCAGCATTACTTGTCTTCCAAACAGCTGTTCACTCTGTACAAATCGCAAATCCGCCCTACCATGGAATATTGTTCCCACATCTGGGGTGGTGCCCCCAAAACCTCTCTCAGGCTTCTTGATTCCATTCAGAAGAGGGCAGTTAGGTTAATTAATGATTCATCTCTAACAGTCTCTCTCCACTCACTGTTCCATAGACATACTGTTTCTGCTGCATGCCTCTTCTACAGATATTTCCATGGGCACTGTTCTTCTGAATTGGCTTCTATAATTCCTGCTCTCCCTTTCAAAACAGTCCGAACACGTGCCACCATCAGCCAACATCCGTTTACTGTCCAACTTCACTCATAAGACCAACTTTTCATCTTCCTCGTTTATTCATTCAAATGCCATTTTCTGCCTTCAACCCTTTCAACCTTCCTTCATACGTATTTCCTGAAAATTACAGTCTTTCAAGTCTCAGAAGTTCAAGTCCAATGTCAACAAATATCTTCTTTAGTCTTCTCAACCTCCAACCCAAGCACGGTACTAAGTACTATAGGTTCTAATACCTCTCGTGTTTTGGGTTTACATAAAAATAAAAAAAATTAAAAAAAAAAAAGCTTATGAACTGCTGACTATTTTCCTTATTTTAAACTGGCACAACAGGGGGGGGGAACTGTTTTTCAGATTTTAAACTGGCACAACGGGGGGGGGAACTGTTTTTCAGATTTTAAACTGGCACCATTGTCTTCTAACTTCTCTACTAATGCTGGCGTTTCCCAAGGTTCTTGTATATTAGTGATCTTCCTCCACTGACTGGATACCCTATTGAGAGTTCTGCCAATGCCAGCACACTATATTTGGATCCATGAAGTTTTTCAGTTCTGTTTCCTAATGAATCTTAATATAGCTAGCATTCTATTGTACTCAATCAGATTGTGTATAGTGGGGTAACTACAGAAATGGTTCCAGCTCCTATTATGGTTTTTTCTGGCTTCTGCACAATCAATAGACCACCATGTCTTTGGATGCTTTTGGAAATGTAATAAGGTCTGTGGAATTGCAAGCTTGACTGCTTTCTGTATGCGCTCTGTTATGTGTGTTGGTATGGAATATTGGTGTGGCATCTAGCATTTCATGCTTGATGATATGAGTGTTAAATTCTCTCCAGATTGCTTTATCCGTCTTCCAGCAAGGGGTCCTGCTGCTTGCCAGGAAATATCATCTAATAATGTGGAAATTACCCAGTAATGTCCACATTGTTATTTCCCAGTAATTTCCACAGTGACCACTACCAAGTAGCGGTCACTATGGAAATTGATCAACATCAAGTCTTCAGATAATGTTCAGTTAGAGGCTATAAAAAGAAAGTGCATACATACAGTGACAACAATAATTGTAGTGGTCCAGGTCAAAAAGCAGAAATATGGTTGCCATTGTTAAAGAAGTAAGAGTTGTGGTTATCCAATAGTTTTTCAATGGTCCATTCTCTTCTGTTGTAGTCTGAGCATTCCAGAGGATTATGACCATTCAGATCTCCCATCAAATAGATTGGTGGGTGGGGGGAGTCATTGGAATAATGCAACTAAGTCCATAAGACACATCTCCTGGTATAATGTAACTGAGCATATGGTTAAGAGGATTCCTACTGCTATACAAATTGCTAATGCCCCTAAATCCTGTGTAGATGTGCATATATTAATATAATATTATGTACTGTACTAAGCAAGCAACTCCTCTATGTGTTGTACCTTCGATTATTTGGTTTTTCCTATACATTTAAGTAGTTCTTTCTGACGTAGGAAGCATCTTGTTGGTTGAGATAAGTTTCCTGAAGACATACAGATTTGTGTGCACTGTAATCAGATATAAAATGTCATCAAAACTGATGTGTAATCCTCAACAGCTTCGCTGAATAATGTTATCCATTATTTAGATTTGCACAGATCGATTTGGTTGTTTCTGATAGGTGGTAATCTTGTCTTTCTGTCTTTGATTTTTTTTTTTTTTTTTTTGGAATGACTAGTTTTCTGGTATCCATATCTTCTTCAGTAAAGATTTCCAATTCCAAATCATCTGCCATATACATTTCCCCTAATTCCTTAAGTTTGGAAGTGGGACCAGGATTGTTGAATCTTTCTTTACTGCAACATTAATGCAAAGTTGAAGAATATGACTGGATTGAGATCAGTGTATTTACTGTTTTCTCATGTTTACTTTGTTGTTGGACTATTTTTCTTGCTTCTTGATAAGTAGTGCTGTGATCAGTTTTATATTTCTTTTTTCCATCTCTCATATGTTTTGGAACAGGCACAGTGCTCTCCTTTACAATTTTTAAGACTTTGGTGTTGGAGATGAGCAGTCATTGGTTTTGTGATCTCTAGATCTTCATCTATCACATTAGAGTAATCCTGCATGCAGCCTGTGAGTATCCATATTCTGGAAATTTAAAACAGTATGACGGATTTGGTATATATGGTTTCACTTGGCAGTTCAGATATTCTACTTTTACCGTTGGTGGGTTTTGGTGTGCTAAATATAAGAATTAAGTTTTTGGTAGGTGTTATATTTCCATCCTTACAAAGAGAAATCCATCCTACATGCATCACTCTGATTTTAAAGTCTGCTGCTGATTTCTTCTTCAGTAATGTTTAAGAGACCCAGTCACAGATCACTTCCCACGAGGAATTTAAGATGCTATGGGAGGTGGGGAGGACTACACTGTTATACCTTCAAAGTTCATTAACATCAATAACTTTTCTGAATGTTTTTAGTGTTAGAGGATTCTACCAATAAACCCTAAACTCAGAGTTGACTGTGTTTTTAGGATTTTATCTAATCCTTCAAAGCCTTTTTTGGATAAAAATAAAGGTGGGGGAGAGGATTTCTTATCTAATATCACTTTGGTGGAGTAGATGATTAGGAATAAATATACAATTTTTTAACTAATATCTCCTTCCTCTCCTTTGGCAGTATTTTCAGGTTCTTCAGCAGATCTGTTTGGTGAAATCTCCTCTGAAATTACTTGAATAGTAATGACTTTACTACTTATGTTCAGCTTTTTTAGCCTAGGGAGTCATACTTTCTCCTTCCAGGTTTCCATGCCTACCTTGTGGAAACAAGAGTAATGCTACTAGGTGATCAAGCAAGAATAAGATGCACTTAAACAGAAGTGCAAGAATATTTGTTGATGCCATCAAAGGTTGTAAAAGTCAAGTTGCAAATAATAGCTTACTGACAGCTGCAAAGGGAGAGGCAAAACTGATTCTTGCAATATTTCTATTGGTACATGTAGCAGCCATGAAAGCAAGGTGTGGGGGGATTACAAGGATTACTGAAGGATATGCAAATATATGAGCTGGTTAGGGTTACTAAGAGCAGAAACATGAGCACGTATATTTGCTTATATTGATTACCACTCCAACTTATACAGTAGTCTTCTATGTGAAACAGTATCAAAAGCTTTTCTAAAATCCAAGTATCATCATCATCATCAGACATTTTCAATCCACTGCAGGATGAAGGCCTCTCCAGCAACTTTCCAGTTCCTTCTGTTTTGTGCAATGGCCATCCATTTACTACCCACAAACTCATGAATTTCATCTGTCCATCTCCGTTGTTGTCTTCCAGGTTTTCTTTTAGCTACTCTTGGGTACCATTCTGTTATTTTCTTAGTCCGTCATCATGTCTTCAATAATTTTGCTGCCTAATCTATGTGTTTCTCTTCTTATCTAACAGTCTGATTCCCAATATAATTCATTCCATTCTTTGCTGTGTGTAGTTCTCAACTTCTCTGCTATTCTTTTAGCATTAGCATTAGTAGAGGCATTTGATGCAAGAAAGCAAGCTTATGCAGCATCAGCCAAAAAAAAAAAAAAAAAAAAACAGAAACCACTTCCACTTCACCCCTCTGTTCGTTCAAAATACCTGTCCAGCTGAGCCTTAAACTTATTTAGGCTATCAACTTCCACGACAAGGGATGGAAGTCTGTTCCACCAACCAACCACCCGCTGGCTAAAGGCAAATTTCCGCACGTCTATCCTACATCTGTCTTTCCTCAATTTGAATTTATGCCCCCTCAGGTGATTATTCTGAGCAAGAGGAAGAATCCCATCAGCACTGAGCATGCTCAAACCATTCAAGGCTTTATACACCTCTATCAGATCACCTCGCTGGTGCCTAGACTCCAGACACTGTAATTTGCAAAACTTAAGCCTTTCTTCGTAAGAGCACCCCTTTGTTCCATTCACTAATCTTGTTGCCCTTCTCTGTACTCGTTCCAGCAGCTCTACATCCTTCTTGAAATGAGGCCTCCATACCTGTATACAGTACTCTAGGTGTGGCCTGACCATAGCCTTATACAAGGGTATAACACCTCCTTATCCATGCTAGAAATATTCCTATATATCATTGACAATACACCATGAGCTACTCTTGCAGCCCGTCTGCACTGTTCAGAGAACTTCATATCTGCCTGCACAACCACCCCCAGGTCCCTTTCATTCTCTACCACTGTCAGTGTAGTACCACAGAGTTAATACGTTGCTCTGGGGTTGCTGTTTCCCATGTGTAGTACTTTACATTTGTCAATGTTAAACTTCAGCCCATCTGCTCAACCTTTCCAGATCCTGTTGCAGCAGCATAGTGTCAGTAGTGTCCTTGACAACCCTGCCTACCTTTGTATCGTCTGCAAACTTTGACATTAAGTTTGATATACCATCATCAATATCATTTATGAATACAGAAAACAATAATGGACCCAACACTGAGCCCTGAGGGACTCCACTAATAACATTAGTCCACGACAAGCAGTGTCCATTGATTACCACTTTCAGTCTTCTCCCCCTCAGCCACCCCTTTACCCACAGCAGCAATTTGCCTCTAATGTCACACTGCTCCAATTTGTGCAGCAGTCTTCCATGTGCAACAGTATCAAAAGCCTTTCTAAGATCCAAGTATATAATATCAAAGTTATTCCCTGCATCCAGTTCCTTTGTGACTGCATCATAGTATCCAATCAAATTGGTCAGGCAAGACTTCCCCTTAACAAAACCATGCTGTGTCCGAGCTATAACTGAAGTCTTGTCTAAATGATCCTGCAGTGCTTCTTTAACTAGTGCCTCCATTAATTTTCCTGGAAAAGAAGTTAAACTCACAGGTCTATAATTACTTGTGTCAGCCTTTGATCCTCCTTTGTGAATTGGGGTCACATTTGCACATCTCCAGCCTGTGGGTACCTCCCCTGAGTCCAAGGAAGCTCTCATAATTATGGCTAAGGGTTTGCTTACTTCCTCTGCTGCCTCCTTTAATATAACTGGATAGATCCCATCCACTCCAGGTGCCTTTCTTGTGTTTATCTTCAACAATTTCTCCTGCACTTTACTCTCAGTTATTACAAGATTCTCTAGCTTACTGCTAGAGTTGAATACACCTCTGGCTTTCCCCTCACTAAATAACTCCTCATGTGTGAATGTCGATGCAAAATACTCATTTAGTTTGTTAGCTACCTGAGCAGGATCATCAACAGTTCACCCATCGATATCAAGTGGATCAATCTGATTCATCCCCTTCCTTCTAGAGTTTATATAAGTAAAGAATTCTTTGCTGTTTTTCTTTGCATCCCTTGCCAAAGATGTCTCGTAATCTGCCTTCGCCTGCCTAACCTCCTTTGTAACTTGGTTACAGATCAACTTGTATCTATCATAGGCTTCTGTGTCATGTGTTAATTTGTATGTATCCCATGCATGTTTCTTCTCTGCCATATGACTCATCAGTTCATCTGACATCCATTTAGGCCTAAACCTTGAACAATATTTCTTGGTTGGTATGTAAAGCCTAGTAGCTCTGAAGATAAGTTCTTTGAATGCTTCCCATTTTGCATTTGCTGTTGGTAACATCATCAGTTGGTCCCACTGTATAGAATTTAAATACTGTCTCAGTCCATCGTAGTCGCCTTTACGAAAGCAATAACCCTTCCCTTTAGCCCTAATGGTAGTTACCTCTTTGAGTAAATCCCACTTCAGCACACTGTGATCACTGCCACCTAGTGGTTCATTTATCTGCAGATTCTTAATGTATGAAGAATCACTGCTGATAATCAAATCAAGAGTATTCCTCCCTCTAGTTGCCTCCCGAACATGCTGATGTAGAAAACAATCATCCAATAAATCCACAAAAGCTTGTGTGTGAGTGACCAGCCCCCAAATTCCAGTCAATATCTGGGAAATTAAAATCTCCCATTATAAGACTCTCTGATTTATTGGCCCACTCTATTTCCCTGTACAGTTTCTTATTATACTCATCAGAGTCATTAGGCCTATAGCACACTCCTACTCTCAATTTTGATCTCCCAATGCTTATGTCACACCAAACTGACTCGACACTGCACTGTCCAGCGATGTCCACTGGCTTCACTTCCTTGGATTTTATGTATTTCTTAACTAATAGCATAACCTCTCCTCCCTTCCTATCCAGTCTATCCTTTCTGTAGACGTTGTACTCCCCATCCAGTTCTGCATTCCTTATATCTGTGTGACACCACGTCTCTGATATCCCAACACTTTTGGTGAGTGCCCAAGTTTCACTTCCATAAGTCATGGTGGGGAGTATATATTGGTTCATTATTTTACATTTCAGAAAAACTCGAATATTGTTCCTTAGTATGTGACTATATTTCCTGAATGCTATCCATCCAAAACTTATTCTTCTCCTGACTTCCAGCCATTTATCATTATTACAGCTAATGACTTGTCCCAGATAAGTATATGACTCCACCTTTTCAATTACTGTTCCTTCAATCATTATACTCCTTTCTGTGGCATACTTGTTCATCACTCCTTTTGTTTTAGCCATATTCATCTTTAGTCCAAAATCCTTACTAACTCTGCATAACTGATTAAGATTTTCCTTTAATTCTTCGGGATCGTAGCTTATGACCACAATGTCATCTGCTGGAACAAACTTCCATCTATCGTTGTAGAAGTTGATAACTTAAACAGATTCAAGGCGGAACTAGACAAACATTTGGAGCCAGTGGTTGGGTGAAATGAAAAGGGTGTGTGTGTGTGTGTGTTTTTGGCTGCTGCTATATAAGCTTGCTTTCTTGCATCATGAGCCCTTGCTAATGCTAATGTTCAGTATGTATGGTAATTTCATGTTAATTTTTTTTTTTTTCAAACTATAGTTTCAAAAATAATGTTAGAGAATTTTTTACTGGGCACTCTTTGAACTGCTTATTCCTCAAAGACCTAGGCTAAATTAATTTCTGGGCATGTATGGTATTATAATAAGTTGGATTTAAAAAATTTCAGCCAATAGGCTTTTACAGCCCCTACAGGACAAGGTCCTCAGCTGTAGCCCATTCCTGTGATCACCTGTGCCCGTAATGACTCCTGATAGCACACTGCTGAAGCTTACAAATTGTACAAATTCCTGCAATCAGAGTTAGTTCTCCTTCCACATATGTTATGGCCATGTTTCACAGTTTTTTTTTTTTTTTTTTCGCAGCCTATGTCAGCAACATCAAATTGATGTGTCAAATTTTTACTACAGGCTTAATAAAAGCATATCTAAGTTTTAATTTTCATTTCTCCATACAGGATATCTCCTTGGGCCATTATAAAAAAATTTCTGAGTAGTAACTTTAATTCAATCTGAGATGCTATGTGCAAAAGTCAGGTGTGCTTCATTCCTGCTAATGGACCTGGGTTCTTCCTCATGGGATATGATTGAGCTTCACAGAAAATTTCTGCACTCGTCAACAATGACACAGTGATTATAATAACAGTGTCATATTTTTACAAATGATAAAAAAAGTAAACCTAGCTTTTAAATATTGTTCCTCTGTGTGGGGTAACCCCTTGGGCCACTGGGAAACATTTTACATGGGACTTGAGTCTGACATTCCAGCCAGTGGTGATTTTCAGCCAAAAAGTTGGCTGCACTTTTGTGGATGATACGAGGACACTATCATGGTGATGAAATCTAATCAACAGCCCAACAAGATAAACACAGCATTCAAAAATAAATAAATAAAATAACTAAAATTAAAGGGAAAGTGAAAAGCAAACCAACAAAAAAAAAATAATAATAATAAAAAATAACAGAATTTATTGAATTTTCTCTTCTCTTGAATACACTTGTTGCATTTTAGATGAATTTAATTTTTTTTCAAAAAATAATTCACTCAATTCACTGAAAACAAACTCTTTGTCCCTAAAAGTGTCAGGAACAGCAAAAACAATATGCTCAGCTAACAAAATGATGGCCAGTTGCACATAACAGAAAGTCACTGGGTGAAATAAATTCTTAGCAGGATCCAAACTTGCTGTAGTGTTTAGCAACATCACATATTCAGATTTTAACAAAAATTTTATCATGTATTCAAACTGAACAATTCCAAGGTCACGAAAATCTGTTTTTTATGCATTGTTTATTTTAATATGTAGATGCATGTAATATTTTAATTTCAAACTGCTACTATGGTTAATGTTTTACATAAATAGTGACTTGCATGCTATGTGCACATACACAAAAAAAGACTTAATTCCACACAGCCAAGGTAAAATCTCACCTGCTCTGAACTGATTTCAAAGCTTGTCATTGGCTCATGCTGATGCAAGAGTAATCCATGCTTAGTTGCAAAGTTTACAGAAAGTGATAACACAAAAAAGGGAAATATTACCCTCTTTTGGATTCTGAGTATTAAACAGCAAATAATATCCCAAGGTTTTCTCTCTCTCTCTCTCTCTCTCTCGATAGCGAAAGAGATATGTATAATTATACATAATAAACAACATGATGCTTATATTAACATACAGCCTATATATCAAACTGTATGACCAGTAATGGCAGCAAAAATGAAACTCAGAAATCTTGTTATCGTGTGCAAGAAATTTATTATATTTCTTCACAGCAGAATTATCTTTCTCATATTAACTAAAGTATCACATTAAATATCTACCACAACTAAAATGAAAGATCATTAATATTTTAAATGAAAATTAAAATTCTGTATAGTGTTAATAAGAGTATCTGAACAAAAAATTGATTAATTAATACCAATATGTTCTGAACTTACTTGGATACTTCACACGTGTTTAAAACAAAAAAGATGTATTTTGATCCTTTGAACTTTGAATTAACCAGATTTTACTGTACCATACTCAAGCTAATGGAGAATGAAAAAGATCTGGGTTAATCATACAGTCCAGGGCAAATTATCTGGGCAGTGCAGACATGCTGCTGGTATGGCTCACAGATAATGATATACAGGAATGTCAATGATATAGAGGAATTCTGCCAAATATCACCTCTTTATCCTTATCCCATTGCACGTGGAAATGATTAGATCACATCACGAGTAACGTATACAAGTCTATAAGCCTCATTTTAGGAAGGATGTGAAGTGGTTGCACAGAAAGCAATAAGATAAGTCAGGGGCACAAAAGAATTTTCTTAAAAAAAACTTGAGTTCTGCAAATCTCCACATCTAGAAACTTAGCCCCTGCAAAGAGGCCTGGTCGAAATATTTTAAGGCTTTAAATGGACCGAGTAAACTAAATGCTGATGATAATATCTGCACTCTTTCTAAATTTACACAAAGGAACAGATTTAAGTTGAAAAAAGGATGGTTGCAGGACAGGCATGTTAATATCTGCCTTCAGCCAGAGACTGGACCGTTGGTACACACTTCCATCTGGTGTTTTTGAAGGTTGCAGTTTGAATAAAAGAATATAAAAACTATCAGAAAAGATGGACAAATGAAGTGATAATTTTTTTTTTTTTGTTGATGCTGTATAAACTTACACCCTTGCATCATTTTGCCACTTCTGCATTATTAACAACAAGACCGCATCCATGGGCTTCAGTTACTAACTTGAAATCTGAAACAGTTCTATCCAGCTGTAATCAGAACACAAATTTTAATTTCCACAAAGGGGGAGGGGGTGGAATGTAGGAAATCTGTGTCCAAGACAAATTCCCTTCATCATTATGGCAAAAAGATGTCACTGAAACAGACAATTGACAATGTGTATGTAATTAACAATTTGGCATGCATATTTGTGGTAGCAGAAAGATTTAAACATGCACAGCATGCATATTTGCAAACAAGTATACAGATAGCCCTCGCACAACATGGTAGTTAGGTTCCTATAAAATCTTGTGTAGTGTGAAACTGTTGTATGGGACTAAGAATTAGTACAAAGGGAGGGGGGGGGTTATGTTCCAAAAGCTAACAAAAATACACCATTTTTCTTTTATAACTATCAGAAACTTAATTTTTATTAAAAATAGAAATATCCAACTCCCTCAATCCAAATACTGAGTGCTTTTTCCCTTTTCTCAATTATTAGTGCTCGGGGACGAGCTGTCATATTTGCGGAAATTAAAGATCCTGCAGCAACAGCAGTTCTAATTTTTTGTTCATTTTTCTTTATGGTGTTTAAAAAATCATTTAAATTTAAACTTTTTGTGACATATATTTTAATCCCCCCTACCCTTTATTTTCTCCTTTTTTAAAACGTTCCAAAATTTGTACCTTTGTTTCTAGAAGAAATAAAGTTTCTTTTAAGCAGTGCTTTTTCACTTTCCTTAGGCATAATTTAGGGCTGGAATTTAATTCACAACAAAGAAATTATTCCAATACGGTTTTTAAGAACAAAGTTTAGTAATATATACCTGGAAAAATTTATAAATGATCAAACAAAAAACCAAAATAACCTTACAAAAACCTTAAAAGTCATGAGCTGCAGGCTTCAAAGTCAATTTTTTTATGGTCTTAAACAAGCACAAGTTCAATAACACAGAAACCAATACAGGAATTTCCCAACAAAATAAAATACGGGGATTCCCCAATATTTTTTTTTGCATAACGACCAGCGAGTCAACAGTGGGGATTCACAAAAAGATGGAAATGTTGAAAAAATTACATGCAACATAATAGCAGGGTTCCCCCCACACAAAAGCACAAAAATAATGTGCTATGCAATGTTTGACACAATTCACTAACCATTAGAGCGAAACCATATCATATAAATACCATATTGTGTGAGGATTGCCGCAATTTATCAATCATGTTACAGCAAAACCGTGTCATACGGGGGTTGCCTGTATTACCATAACTCACTAATGAATGTTTGTCGATGTGTGATGTGTCTATAAAAGGTGTTGGGAGGAAAAATGACATTAGCCCATTCAATACTTCCTTATACAAATATGCTGCTCTGGGTTTTTAATCCACTTGGAGGGAAAAACCAACCCACTTAAAACTTTTTCCTCCAATTTGACAGAAGGAAAAACTAGATATGTAAAACTTTTGCCAGAGGCTGACTAATTTAGTCATAGTGAAAAGAAAGCCAAACATGTCTCTGCCCTCTCCAATACAGATTGATTCAATCCCAGGTCAAAAAGGTTGTCGGAAAAGCCAGCAGCAAAAGTGTTAAGTATAATAAAATGACATTAGTCTCTCAAATCATGAGACTGCCATAATCAGTTTCCCTATATTCCACTACTAATAAGTAACACCTCTTACAAAGAAGTTCACATGTACTCATGTGGTCACTAGATAGTTATTTTGGTACTTACTAGCACCTCACCATCAGTGGGAGACTAAGCACATTATTAGTAATGAAAATGATGGTAGCTACATAATTTGAGATATCACTGCCTTTATTTATTTTTTTTTTTTTCTGTTCTATAAAAAAAAAAAAAAAAAAAATTGGTGAAAGTCCTCTTACATACATACGGTCAACCAAACAGCTTAGAGTGTTCTTTACCTCAGACCTAATGCCACCCTTTGGCAGTTCTCATTTTGTGAGTTAAATTGTCAGTGGATTGTCAGATACTGTACTGATGAGGTGTTTAGCCTGCTACCAATGAGGTGCCAATAAGCATTAGATGTCAATTATTTTATACAATTTCTGCATGTATATAAAATAGACATAAGTCCTTTTATAAACATTACTATAACTCTAGGACAAGAAACTGAAGGTATTATGAAGCTTATAAAAATAAAAATCAGCTATGGTTTAATATTTTCAAAAGCAGAATTGGATAATTCTGCTAAATTTCAGTTTCAACAGTAACTGAGCAACAAGACTGGTGGCGTTGGAAAAAAGGCACCATATGAGGAAAGACTTCAAATATGTGGGCTACAGAGCATGGAAAAAACTACACACCTCAGAGGAGACTTGATAAGGATCTGAGAGGTGAAAGTAAAATGAATGAGGGTGAAATTTTCACTGTTGTGATTCCAAAACTAGAGGCCATAAATTCAAATTATGAGGAGAAGAGGTTTAGACTGGAAATAAAACTTCCCACATGGATTGCAGACAGTTCTCTTTTAGCCAGCTATTTATTAATTACTGGAATAGGCCGCCTCCATTGGTGGTGAAGGCTGACAGGTTGAGAAAAATTCAAAGGTCAGAAATTGACAGACTGGGTGGATATCTGCACGAAGAGAGAGAGAGAGTCAAATAGATATTTTATTTTATTTTTATTTTTTTGGCTGTTGCAGCAAAAGCCTGGCACTTTCTCATATAATATTTTAATATTAATACAATTTATAACTATGCTACTAATAATGTATTCTATTCTGAGGCAATTAAAAAAAAAGAAAAGAAAAGGAATCTTCACCATCAATTTGTGCAATACATGCCATAACCAGGATATTACAATAGTTACAATCATCAGTACACTCTTGTCCAGTCTCTGCTTAATCTCATCATACTGTGAAAAGGCTTTTAAGGTAACATATCAAAAATGGCACAGTCACCATTATCTGTTCAATGATTTCCTGCAACCACTTCTGTAATTGTGTGTGTGTGTGTGTGTGTGTGTGTGTGTGTGTGTGTGTGTGTGTGTGTGTGTGTGTGTGTGTGTGTGTGTGTGTGTGTGTGTGTGTGTGTGTGTGTGTGTTGAAGAGGACTGTGGCAATTTTATCCAAATGTCTCAGATAAAAACAGGTTCGTCTGACTATAATAAAGTGATAAATGCTAAATTATGTTAAATATTAAGCAAAAGCCTTTATAAGAGAAAAACATAACTCACATACAATATCTAATCATTTTTGATACCATTTTACAAGACCACTATATAAATCTAAAATAACTGGAAAATGCTTCAAAACATTTGTATGCTTACCAACAGTATCTCATATCCCTAATAATGTCCTTAATACTCTCGGTAAGAACAGTTACATTTTCAAATTTCATTCCACGGCTAAAAGGAAGGGGAAAAAATAAAAATCACCCAATAAAATACCACAGATTTAAAAGTCACACTCTAAAAATTATGATCAAAAGTTAATCAAGCTATATAAAAGAGATACAGAAATATTCGCCACGAGGTTAATATGGCACCCAATGTTTTGTTGAAGCGATAAGAAATAAAATAGTAAAAATATAAAATATTAATTATTTAACCATATCTAAATCATTTTTCTAAGTATAATTAAGTTATTTAAAAATGAAGTTAACTAAATTAATTAAATTGAATAATAATTCCTAGATTTGAAAAAAGAAAAGTGTACTCCAACATGGTCTGAGCACAACCATTTTAAGATATGACTGAAGAGAAAGGCCAAGAACACCACTTACAATAGTAATTAAAAACTGAATAATGATCATAACTTTTAGTATCAGCATACAATCAAATATCTAAGAATATGATAAAACCTTGTTATACTACAACAGTCACCTTTATCAAACTGTATGTAGATCTAGCAGAAATGGTTTTAATTCCTTCTTCCTATTCAAAATCATTTTGAACCAGTTCTACTATATATATATATACAGTTTGATAAAGGTATTACAAAATAACAAGGCATTACCAAATTCTTAGATATTGGAATGGTATTTGAAACTATTATTCCCAAAGACAGATGAAAAGGAACAATCAGGAGATTAGTACAATGGCTACTAATTAATGATACAATGATTAAGAAGGAACTTGACACCACCATCACAAATACACATATAAATAAATAATTATTCAAAAACAACAGAAAAGATAATACATCAATTCCAAACATCAAACACATGACTGAAAATTTAAAAACAGTATTGCATGAGGAGCAAACATAGAAACCAAACAAATTTCAAAACAAAAAGCAAAATTTTTTTTGTTTTGTTCTTTAAATATTTCCTGACATTATTATTTAAAACCAATCTGGGACAAATTTAAATTACAGGTAGTTCCCAACTTTATGAGTTAATTTGTTTCTAGCGCACGCTCGTAAAGCGGGAATTTATTTCCCATAGACAATGTTAAAAATAGGGGTTACGTATCAACAATGAAATCAGCTAATTAGTTTATGTTTAAAAAATGATTGATTTATCCAAATAAATGAAAACGTAGCCTGTAAAATCAAGCAAATTATAATAATAGAGAAATTATTTATGACTTAAGAATGTTAAAGAATGTTTATTGAAGATTTCAGTAAAAGGGAAACACATTTCACCATAATAACATAAAAACCACACAGTTCCAGCTATCGGTATTTTCACAAAGCAATAACATCAAATTTAGCACCAGTTTATAACTGATTTCACTAACAGAAAAGTCCAAACCGGAAACTGCAAATTGTTTTTATTGTTTTATGGTCGTGACTTGCAGAAATATGCTTTAGAAAAATATCACAAAGGCATTCAAAATTGGTTCTTATAACAGAACATATGATAACGATGAAAGCGTAGTGCATTTTAATGATTTGAATTAGTAACTAATACAATTTACACTATAAAAACGACCTTTTAGAGAGTTATCTAGCGAAAATTTCAACTGCAGAGGTCATGGAACGAATTATCAAAAAGCAATGTGTTATTGGGTTCACATTATGATATTTTCACGATACAATGGTGTCTCTGGAACGGAATAATATTGTAAAGCGGGGTGCACTGTATTGTATAGCTACATGCGTAGTTTGAAATGCAATATTTATGAATGCTTAACATTATTTTTTTGCAATTAATGTTCATATTTTCAATTTTGTTGATACTTGAAAAAAAAAAAAAAAAAAATCGTAAACTGGGGAACACTGAACAACTGTGATTTTCTCCACCACTTTTATTATCCTGATTAAGAAAATTTTACTAAAAATATCTGCTCACCCAGAATATTTTTTTACACCCAGCATTTGTACTTTCTATGAGAAAACAAAAAAAAAAAAAAAATGCATACATGTTGTCTCACAAAGACTTGACTTGGAGAGTACCAATAGCATACACTTCAGTTTTATTAAAAAACGAACCACACTGTATCCAGAATTTTTTTTTTAATACAATTAAACTGTATAAATAAAAGTTATACTTAATTAAAATATTAAAAATTAAAAGATTATAATACAATGGTATGGAAACTTTTGAAAATAGTCTTCACCAGCCAAATGGGCTTGTGCCTGGAATTGTGCTTATGTAGCTAGAGTAACATGTGCAACTGCCCAAAACGCCTGTATTTTAAGCCACATATCATATATAGATTTGTTTTTTACCGTGCAAAAAAATATTCAGATCATTTTGCTTTGACATTATATCGCACAAAAATGCAATATCTCTGCAGAATTCCACTTTTGACAATTCACACTGTTGATTCAGTTATTCAAAAAGCTTGTGATTTGTTTTCACAAATATAAAAGTTTGACAATATTTGTCTTTGGAACAACCAGCACACTTTAGAATGATATGGCAGATCCACACTGAATGTTTCATCATCAAGCTGAAGAATGTTGCGAAATTGGTGATGTTGTGATGTATTTGCTCGAATAAGTTTACAATACCTATAACTTTATTTAATGTGTCACTTAAAACAGTAGATTTGGCACACAGGTTCGCATACAGTAAAAGAAATTGAATACAGTAAAAGAAAATCAACGTATCTGGATCTGGCAATTCTTTCTGCAGTAATGCAACAAATCCTTCATGTTTTCCTCTCATGGAAGGTGCACCATCTGTGCATACATTTACTAAATTAGATAAATTCAGTTTTGCTTCAAGGCATTTTTCTTTGAAGATGGAGAAGATGTCAATTCCATGTGTCCTGGCAGTAAGGGTACCCAAAGCCAGTAGCTCCCTGTGACAAAGAAAATCCGCAGTTATAATATAAATAAAAAATAACACCTGCACTGAGTCAATAATGTCAATGGATGAATCCAAGGTGATCGAATAATAAATGTTTTTGCTTTTGCATATTCCATGAAGCTGTTCTATTATATTACAGGCTAATTCATATTGCCGATCAGTTATGGTCCTCCTTGAAAGAGGTAGTTGACTGTACTTATTAACCTTAGCTGAATCTAAACATCTCACAACTTCAACAATGCATTCTTTTATGATTTTCACATCACTAAATGGCTTAGTATATATGCTACTTTATATGTCAGTCCCTTATCCTGACATAGTTTTGAATACTTGCTGCTGCTGCTTTCCATCTTTCATTTTTTTTAAGTGTAGACTTTCGATGTTCTCTTTCTAGTTTAGCATATTTATTGTCCTTATGAGTCGCATAATGCGGATGTGCATTGTATTTTTTCACTGTTGCCAATACGGCATCCGCAAGCAAACACATTTTATCTTTCATTGCAACAACATAATACTGCAACAATTCTCATTCTTCATCAAATACTCTCTTTTCTACATTTAATGCTCTTTTCTCATTTATTGACATAATTGGATTACCAGTAAAAATTAAAAATGAAATACATAGATTAAATTGAACATTCACTTTTAAAGGAAACAAGTACTGGAAACTGATGGCACTGGGGAGATTGACCGGAATGTCAACTGATACTGATAGCAGTCAGCGAGATAAAGCATCACTAATAAGTAAGGCAAAGTTGCCAAATAAAGTTCAGTTTCAAGTGGAGCCATATCATCTATATGGGAAACAATAGTATTCTGTAAAGATTAGTGAATTAGAATAAGTGCTTTATTTTGTATTTACTTTAATATATAATTTATTATTATTTTCCTTAACTAGAAAAGCCAATGCATATATTTAATGCATACATTTTCTTTAACATGTTACGGTTCTTCCTTAATAAGCTCCCAGGCCTGTGATGCGAATCGCTGGGTTGTTGCCAGTTCGCCAATTACCAAGTTGCCACTGACAGGCCTCTTGCTAACTACACAGTTACCAATATAAATAATTTTACCTCTTCACTGTGTTTTGTCCTGTATCGATCTATCCAATATTTTTATACCTTTTATGTTTCTTTTGGTAATGTACAGCATAACTGTAAATTAAATTATATAACGAGAAAATAGCGATATATAAAAAAAGAGAATAGATGTAATTTACCTTAAAAATATTTTGAGTTTGGTGTTATGTCATGAAATAAAAGGTGGATTTTGCATTTGAGAGAAATATACAAAAGGCTGCAACTGACACCCCAAAAGATCACATGCGGCCTTAAGGCCGCAGGATCCCCACCCCAGGTCTAAATAATCTCACATGACTACAGAGTCTTTATAAAATTTAAAATTGCTCCCAATTATGCAATATATCAACTATGCCATTTTTGAATAAAGAAATGTATGAAAATAGATCAAACTATGATATTTAAAAGCATGTTCTTTAGTAAAAAAGCTGTCCCATTCAACATCAGTTTTACAATTCATAAAATTGCAAAACAGCTTTCCAAGAACAAAATAACCTCCCAATTATTGTCTTTTTCTTACTTCTTCTTTTATGCTTTAACCCAAGTCATATGTTGACAAAAACATTTATATAGAATACCTTCAAAGCAGAATCTAATTTTTCATCTCAATGAAAACCTCAGTGCAGATAACATGCAATGAAATTTTTGACTAAACTGCACATTTCTCAGTTCTGTTTCTGAAGGAAATAACTTGTTCTAATACCAAAATAGTTGCAAGTCACATGAATGCATTGAATTATAACATTTTGTCACTAAAAATCTGACACATGGCTTTGGAACTGATATATCATGCTAATATATATATATATCTAAATATATAGATACTTTTCTTAGGTTGAAGGCTATTCGAACCATAAGTTAACATATGTACAATCACAGCCTTTCTGGATGTATCTGAAAAAATATTTTACATTTAATGGTGGAGCGAATCTCCACATTAATGTGCTCTGAAATATTTAAGGAGAAATGGATTACATTAAATAATGTAATCATAATAATTTTATAACTACTGAACGAAATCAAAGTTTGCCAACTATAATTTTGACTCTTATAAGTAGGATAACTATTATTATTGTGGAGGGTTCCCCACTAGCGTGCATCATTAAGTGGTAAAAAAAAATAATTCCATGTCTTTAATGATTCCAAACTCACCAATTCCAGCCCAATATATAAAAAAATATAGGTATTCAAAACTGCTGCATTGCTTCTTGATGATCCTATACTTCCAATGATAAATATAACTTAAATGAAATTTCATTAGTTGTTTTGAGAAGGAACTGGTGATAGGCATTTAATATAAAATAATAATGACTAACGTATACCTGGAAAATATACTGAATTGATCAAAAAATATATATTAAAAATAAAGAACTGTTGAATGGGCAAACATACCAATATTCATGGAAGTCAAAAGCAACATAGATAAGATCAGGGCAATTAAAGTTCAGGACATGATTGAGATACGTATCGGCAATAACCTTTTCTTTGCCACTCTGCTCTACCAAACTAACTATTACTTGATTATCATATATTGAAAGTTCTTCTTCAAAATGTTTCTCAAATGCCACTTGTGCCTCTTCTTCACCTAGAGGAAAATAATATATCTATTCTTCTGCAAAAAGAACAGTCATCCCAAATTTATTAAAATAAAACTTTAAGTATTACTCAGAGTATTTTTAAATATATATATTCCTCTGAGGTTAATCCCAGAGGAAAAATCTGAATCATAAATGCTCAATGAATCAAAAGTGTAGTAGTACAAATACAGTAAACCCCCACTATTCGCGGTCACTGATTTAACATAAAATGAAATCTAAAAAAATGTGGGCCACCGTACTTGTGGCTGTGCCACGTGCCATCCGCGTGTCACTTTACATCGGCCGGCCGAGGAGAAGGGGGAGAATGCAGTGAGTGGGCGGAGTTAAAATCCATTAATCCCTGCTTTCCCCCTCTTCTCCTTTAGCACTGGCGGGTTTTTTAACTAGCAAAGACGCTGGTTTGAAAGATTTGTTTGAAATTTCTAATAAATATTACATTTAATATTAAACTGTTTCTTATTTTCATTTCAATGCCATATGATTGTATTTCACTATGTACTGTTTATGTACATAGTCATATTATGAACGTACCTATAATACATACATAGACAAAATTTTAGACTAATTTTTCTTATATATTTCATACTTTGGAACGGAACCCCTTTATTACTATGGGAGCCATCACTCAGTATTCGCATTTTCGGTATTCGCGGCATTTCTCAGGAACGTAACTCCCGCAAATAGCGGGGGTTTACTGTACAATGTAAATGTTTGTTTAGGCTTATAAGCAATGAAGTGTGCAGCCAATAGAATATATCACAAGGTACTTTATCATAGTGATATTTTGTTCAAATTTTATAACTTAATGAAATAATGTATCACAGCAGATGTTCAAAAAGGCTGTTGTTATATAGATATATATAAATCAATTCTTGGAATATTCTCAAGACAGACTGAAAATTTGCTTCATAGCCAATTGATGTGGTTGAAATAGGGTATGGATAGTAGTCCATGGACTCCTTACACTTTTAATCAGAAAATTTTCCATAACTGTGGAATAAAAGTAGTCAAAGGAGTAAAAGTAGTGCTTTGTTCCATGTTTAGATGTTTACTTGTCTGCAACTTCTTGAGCAATATTCAAATATATGACTCAAAATTGGCTCCTTGTTCTCAACTCAATTTGTTTTAAAATAAAAGCATTTTGAAGTAAGGAAAGTTGGAGAAATACCTATGAATATGGCTGACTGATGGGAAAATAGCAAAAAAAAAAAAAACAAACTAGAGAAATCTATATAAAAGAATACTTTGCTTTTTCATGTGCACACTTTTTGCTTTCTGCAAGGCAGGGCTAACTGCTACTGTGTCATACTACAACAAAGTGATTGACAGGTCTGTCTCAAAGACACTCTAACGAACTCTTAATTTTTTAGTCTTTAAATTTTTCTAAAAATAAAAAAATATTTATTTATTTTTAAAATATTTTTAAATTTTTTTAAAAAATATTTTAAAAAAATATTATTCTAAATGTCTCAAGGCAACAATTCAATTTTTTCAAAAGTTTCTTCAGCTAACAATGTTGTTAATAATGGCAATAATTGAAAAGAGATAGATTGTATCAGAAAGGCTAAGAAGAAAAGAAAAAAATCTTGAATATGAAACCACTTAAAAATCCTGATATCGAAGAAAACAAAGCGATTATTGAAAAATATGAAAATAATAAGTTAAAGGCTTCACAATTAAGAAAGGAAAGATATAAAAAACAAAAGACTACTTTTATATCACAAGACTAAGCGTAGTGGAAATAAGAAAGAAATGTTTGGTTTGTGAACATGTCACGGGTGACAGAGCTGGATCGAAAACATATATTCCACGGATTCATATGTTGTTATGTTGTTGTTATTTGGTTTTTAGGAGCATTAGCCACTAAGGCTATACTGCTCCGGAAATACGCGGTGGTCATTTCCTGACCTTTCTGCATCCTCCATATTTGGTGGTCACGGGCTTGAACCCCGGTCTAATCAAGAAGCGTGTGCTACGCACTGCTGCTCCTGCCCACCTGGCTACAGGATTCACATGAATTCAAACGAAGGGGAATATAACTTCATTTTTCAATGAACAGTTTCCTGTGAATAAAAGTAGTCAAAGCTTTTAGTATGACAATAAACAAGTCAAGGCCAAACATTAAAGATGCATTGCAGGATCATCTAGACAAGACTGCAGCAATAATTCAAACACAGCATGGGTTTGTTAAGGGAAAGTCTTGTCTGACAAATTTGATTGGTTATTATGATGTGGTCACAAAGGAACTGGATGCAAAAAATAATTTTGATATCATATACTTGGATTTCAGGAAAGCTTTTGACACTGTTGCGCATGGAAGACTACTGTACAAATTGGAGCAGTATGGTATTAAGGGTAAGTTGCTACAATGGATAAAAGGATGGTTAAGTGGGAGAAGACAGAGGGTGGTAATCATTGGGTGCTGCTCTTCGTGGACTAATGTTATTAGTGGAGTCCCACAGGGTTCGGTGTTGGGTCCACTGTTGTTTTGTGTATTTATCAATGATATTGATGAAGGTATATCAGGCTTAATGTCGAAGTTTGCAGATGACACAAAGGTTGGCAGGGTTGTTAATGACAGTAATGGCAGTGTGCTACTGCAACAGGATCTAGATAATTTGGGCTGATGGGCTAAGAAGTGGCAACTGAAGTTCAACCTTGACAAATGCAAAGTACTGCATATGGGTAGAAGTAACCCCAGAGAAACGTACCAACTGTGTGGTACTACACTTAAGGTGGTAGAAAATGAAAAAGACCTGGGAGTAATTGTGCAGTCAGATATGAAGTTTTCTGAGCAATGCAGACAGGCTGCTAGGGCAGGTCATGGGGTTTTATCAATGATATATAGGAATTTTGCTAGCAGGGAAAAGGAGGTGATTGTCCCTCTGTATAAGGCAATGGTCAGGCCACGCCTTGAGTACTGCGTACAGGTCTGGAGGCCTCATTTTAGGAAGGATGTAGATTTGCTTGAGCGTGTACAGAGAAGAGCAACACGATTGGTGAGGGGATTCAAGGGATTCTCTTACCAAGAGAGGCTTAAGTTCTGCAAATTGCAGTGGCTGGAGACTAGGCACCTGCGCGGTGATCTGATTGAGGTCTATAAGGCCTTGAATGGGTTGAGCATGCTGAATTCTGATGGGATCCTTCCACTTGTTCAGATTACGAACCTACGGGGACATAAGTTCAAATTAAGAAAGGATAGATGTAGGATAGATGTGCAGAAATTTGCCTTTAGCCAGCGGGTGGTTAATTGCTGGAACAAACTTCCATCTGTCGTTGTGGAAGTTGATAGGTTAAATAAATTTAAGGAGGAACTGGACAGGCATTTGGAGGGAATGGTGTGATTTTTTTTTTTTTTTTTTTTTGGCTGATGCTGCATAAGCTCCTACACTTGCTTTCTTGCATCATGTGCCACTACTACTACTACTACTACTACTACTACTACTATTATCTAAGGTTGGTGTTGACTTAACATCACCATGTTTTTCGCATGGGCAATTGAAGGCAGTTAAAAATCTCTTTGTACTAACGGAAAACAAATCAAAAATGCTGAAGAATGGCGTGTGGAAGGTCTTCCCTCCCTAAAAAAATTTAAATATAAAAACACATAATTCAGGTTCGTGTGACACAAGGCAGAAGGGAGCAAAGTGACCTTCTGACTGGTATATTTAAAAAATAGTAAAAATAAATACAAAGAAAAATTAGTTTGTTAAATATATCGAATAAAATATTTTGCATTTAAACCATTTCTAATATGAATTGAATCTATAAAACTTTCAGCATAAAAGTCTGAAACAAACACTTCAACTTTTTCTTTGACTAATGGCTCATCAGGAGCTCCAGAACCACAAGAGTCATGACATTTGTACTGTGCTGCTTCGCAAGTTTAAGACTGTGTATGTGTGTGTGCATGCAAGTGTTTGTTTGTTTATTTGGTTTTTAGGAGCATTAGCAACTAAGGCCATATTGCTCCGGGAATATGCGGTGGTCATTCCCTGATCTTTCTGCATCCTTCGTTTTTGGTGGTCATAGGCTCGAACCCCGGTTTAATCAAGAAGAGTGTGCTACACACTGCTGCTTCTACCCACCTGGCTACGGAGGCACCCGCATGCAAGTGAACAAGAGAGAGAGAGAGAGAGAGATGTCAGTGTTTGCCAGCACTTGCAATGGTTAATTTTTACAGTTCCGTTTGTGCTGGTTTTATAGTGAAATATGGTCTTAGCTGCATCAGTGACTTCACTTGAACATATTGCACTGTTGTGTAAATGTTTGTGGGCTGATATACATATTGTGTGGTCTGAAAAACACCTGGAATAACTCATAAGGAAAAATCCTACTCCCTCAGCCTGAGATCAGATTTACAATAATTTGTTACATTTCACAGAATGAATGATACTTTAGCTACTGAAAATTTCTCTCTTGCAGTAGTAATTGATGACATGCAGTACACTGGCAGTGACTGTACTCAGTTTTAATTCAAAGCAAGTACCTCTCCACTAAGCTGACATGCAAAGCTGACATTAAAAAAAAAGGCTTCCCAAAAATCCTTTATGTATTTCACTGTTGTTTTCTGTATTTATTAATGATATTGATAAGGGTATATCAGGCTTTACATCTCAAAGTTTGCAGATGATACAGAGGTTAGCAGGGTGGTTAACAACATTAATGAAGGTGTGCTCCTGCAACAAGATCTAGAAAAATTAGGCAGATGGGCTGAGAAATGGCAACTGAAGTTTAACATTGACAAATGCAAGATATCGCATTTGTCAATGTTAAACTTTAGTAGCAGTAATCTCAGAATAACATTATCAACTGTGTGGTACTAAACTCAGGAGAGTGGAAAATGAAAAGGACCTGGTGGTAATTATGTAGTCTGATATGAAGTTCTCTGAGCAGTGTATACAGGCGGCCATGACAGGTCGTGGGGGTTTGTTAATAACATACAGGAATTTTGCTGGCAGGGATAAGGAGTTGATCATCCCATTGTATAAGGCAATGGTCAGGCCACACCTTGAGTACTGCATACAGGCCTGGAGGCCTCTTTTTAGGAAGGGTGTAGAGCTGCTGGAACGGGTACAGAGAAGGGCAACAAGATTAGTTAGGGGAACAAAAGGGTGCTCATACCAAGAAAGGCTTCAGTTCTGCAAATTACTGCATTTAGAGACTAAGGCATCTGTGGGGCAATCTAACTGAGTTGTTTATGGATTTGAATGAATTGAGCAAGCTCAATGCTGATAGGATTTTTCCTCTTGCTCAGACTATGCTAAGATTCTTCTTCTTCTTGCTCAGACTAGAATAGCCTTGTGCAGAACGAGAGTAGCCTTGTGCAGGCGAAGCTTTTACGGCTCCGGAAAATAGAGAAGTTTTTTCTGTTTTATTAACTTAAATTGGCTTAAATTGGCATATTAACTTATTTTCTAAAGTAGCTTTATATTCCTAGTTACGATACTTAGTTCAAATTTTAACTTAGATAGAGATTTTGTAGATTATTACTTAGTATCGGTAAGGGTATCCAATCGATGTGTTATTACAAGTTTTGCAGCTCTGGCGAACGGGAGGTGTTTTAGCTATATTTAGCTGCTTAATTGACTAATTGTTATATTAAATTATTTTCTATAAGTACCGTATAGACCTAGTCAAGATCCTTGGTTTATTCTGAATTCAGACAGTGAGATTTTGGAAGTTAATTAATACTTAAGTGTCTGTAGATTTACCATTCGTAAACTGCCGCCATTGTTATAGGATACGTTATATCGCGAAATAGATAGCGTTAGCTTAATATAGTATATAATATCAATTAATCAGTAAAATTTATTAATCTTATTAAACTTCATTGTCAATTAAATTATACTTTTTAACTAAATACATATAACAACTTAGATTTTACAAATGTAACATAATAAATTATTACATAACTTGATAAGGAAGTTATATATTGGAACTTGGTGATAATACTCGATAGTGAAAAAATATATATATAGATATATAGTGTTATAACTGCATTGGGATACAAGTTTAAGGTTATAATTTTGTACTGGAATTGAAATTTTATTGAAATTGAATTGAAATCAGGACTCGCAGCAGAGCAAAAGGCTCAAGCTAATGGGAGTGCTGTGGTTCAGGGGAGAACTTCTTGTTGTTGTTATTTGGTTTTTAGGAGCATTAGCAACTAAGGCCATATTGCTCTGGGGATATCCGGTGGTCATTCCCTGACCTTTCCGCATCCTCCGTATTTGGTGG
Source organism: Mastigoproctus giganteus (assembly GCF_048544385.1). NCBI lineage: Eukaryota > Metazoa > Arthropoda > Arachnida > Uropygi > Thelyphonidae > Mastigoproctus > Mastigoproctus giganteus. The sequence goes on from NC_143576.1 coordinate 143,549,928, forward strand.
TCACGGGCTGGAACCCCGGTCCAATCAAGGAGCATGTGCACCGCACTGCTGCTCCTGCCCACCTGGCTGTGGAGGTGCCTGGGGGAAGAACTGAGGAGGGCAGCTGCCCTCTTAATGGCAGCCTTTTAAAATGCATTGCTTGCTTGATGTTTGTGGTGCAATCAAGTTGTTTGTTGTTTGTTATTTTGGTTTTTAGGTGCATTAGCAACTAAGGCCATATTACTCAGGGAATATGCGGTGATCATTCCCTGACCTTTCCGCATCCTCCGTATTTGGTGGACACGGGCTCGTACACCAGTCTAATCAAGAAGATTGTGCTACGCACTGCTGCTCCTGCCCACCTGGCTACGGAGGCGCCCAAGCAATCAGGTATGGGACATGATATTGCCAAGGGATGCCTTTGTGTGAGTGCGATGTAAGGAGTGTAAGGAAATGAGGCAACAACTCAGCGTTGTTACGGGCCTATATGAGAGCTTGAAGAACAGGGTGGATGCCCTCGAAGGATCTAAATTGAGGGGCCTATCAAACTCTCAGCTGCCAACATCAACGTCAAAGCTTGCAGTTGATCATCACGCAACACAGCAGCAGCAACCCCCAAGGCAGAATGCACTGGGCCCACAGGAACTAGTAGTTGTTGATGACTATTGTCAGGGAAATGGGGAACATGGTATGTAAAAAGGATAAGGTGGAACAGGACCAGGGTATGTCTGCCAGGGCCAAAGCACTAATGATATTAAGAGTAGGAGACCAGCGGAAATACTTAACAAGTACAAGTCACTGTTGAAAAAAAGCCATGAATTAGGGTTGAATTTGAGGCTTGGGGGGGGGATACAAGGATATTATAGATTAACAGTAGCCACTGGCAGAGGAGAAAGTGATTCTTGCACTGCTTCTACTGGAATGAGCAGCAGCCTGGCAAACACAATGCAGGGTATTTCAGAGACCGCTGGGAGTAATTGCGGTTCAATTACTCCCAACAGTCTCTGAAATACCCTGCATATAGACATACTGTTTCTGCTGCATGCCTTTTCTACAGATACTTCCACGGACACTGTTCTTCTGAATTGGCTTCTATAATTCCAGCTCTCTCTTTCAAAACAGTCCAAACACGTGCCGCCACCAGCCAACATCCATTTACTGTCCAACTTCAAATTCACACAACCAACTTTTCATCTTCCTCGTTTATTCTTTCAACTGCCGTTTTCTGGCACAACCTTCCTTCATACATATTTCCTGAAAATTACAGTCTACAGAAGTTCAAGTCCAATGTCAACAAATATCTTCTTTCATCCTCTCAACCTCCAACCCAAGCACAGTACTAAGTACTATAGGTTCTAATACCTCTCGTGTTTGAAGTTTACATTAAAAAAAAAACAAGTAAACACATGGGTTGTGTTAGGGTCTAAGAATAGGAACAGGTGCATGTATACTTGCGTATACACTAATGCTAGGAGTTTGGTAAATAAATTTAATGAATTTGAGGTATTGCTCAAAACATCAAAGGCAGATATTGTTTGGATATCAGAAACATGGTGTCACACAGATATAAGGAATGCAGAAATGGAATTTGGGGAGTACAATGTGTACAGGAAGGATAGACATGATAGGAAGGGAGGAGGGGTTATGCTATTAGTTAAGAAACACAAAATCCAAAGAAGTGAAGCCAGTCGACAGCAATGGACAGCGCAGTGTCGATTCAGTTTCTTGTGACATAAGCATTGGGAGATCACAATTGAGAGTAGAAGTGTGTTATAGGCCTAATGACTCTGATGACTATAATAAGAAACTGTACAAGAAATAGAGTGGGCCAGTAAATCAGAGAGTCTTATAATGGGGGATTTTAATTTCCCAGATATTGACTGGAATTTGTGGGTTGGTCACTCACACACTAGCAAGGCTTTTGTATTTTTATTGGATGATTGTTTTCTACATCAGCATGTTTGGGAGGCAACTAGAGGGAGTAATACTCTTGATCTGATTATCAGTAGTGATTCTTCATGCATTAAGAATCAGAAGATAAAGGAACCACCAGGTGGCAGTGATCACAGTGTGCTGAAGTAGGATTTAATCAAAGAGGTAACTACCATCGGGGTAAAAGGAAGGGTTTTTGCTTTTGTAAAGGCGACTATGGTGGTCTGAGACAGTATTTAAATTCTATACTGTGGGACCAACTGATGATTCTGAATGTTTCCCATTTTGAATTTGCTGTTAGAACAACAAATTCAAAATGAGAAGCATTCAGAGAATTAATCTTGGAAGCTACTAGGCTTTACATACCAAATAAGAATTACTGTTCAAGGTTTAGGCCTAAATGGAGGTCAGATGAACTAATGAGACATATGGCAGAGAAGAAAAATGCATGGGATACATATGAATTAATGGGTGACATGGAAGCTTATGATAGATATAAGCTGGTTTGTAACCAAGTCACAATGGAGATTAGGCAGGAAAAGGCAGATGAGAAATTTTTGGCAAAGGATGCAAAGAAAAACTGCAAAGAGTTCTGTACTTATGTAAAGAAGAAAGGGGATGAATCAGATACTAGATACTTATGTATCTAGAAGAAAGGAGATGAATCAGATCAGTCCACTTGATATCGATAGCTCAACTGTTGATGATCCTGCTCAGGTGGATAACAAACTAAATGAGTATTTTGCATCTACATTCATGAGGAGTTATTTAGGGATGAGAATGCCAGAGGTGAATTGAACTCTGGCAGTGAGCTAGATGATTTTGTAATAACTGAGAGAAAAGTGGAGGAGAAATTGTTGAAGATAAACATAAAAAAAGGCAACTGGGGTGGATGGGATCTATCCTTGTATATTAAAGGAGGCAGCAAAGGAAGTAAGCAAACCCTTAGCTATAATTATGAGAACTTCTTTGGACTCAGGGGAGGTACTCATGGATTGGAGATGTGCAAATGTGACCCCAATTTACAAACGAGGATCAAAGAGCAACGCAAATAATTATAGACCTGTTAGTTTAACTTCTGTTCCAGGAAAATTAATGGAGGCACTGGTAAAAAATGCACTACAGGATCATCTAGACAAGACTTCAGTTTTAGCTTGGACAGAGCACGGTTTTATTAAGGGAAAGTCTTGCCTGACCAATTTGATTAGATACTATAATGTGGCCACAAAGGAACTGGATGCAGGGAATAACTTTGATATCATATACTTGGATGTTAGAAAGGCTTTTGATTCTGTTGCACATGGAAGACTGCTGAACAAATTGAAGCAGTGTGGCATTGGAGGCAAATTGCTGCTATGGATAAAGGGGTGGTTGAGTGCGAGAAGACAGAGAGTGGTAATCAATGGTCACTGCTCATCGTGAACTAGTGTTATTAGTGGAGTCCCGCAGGGTTCAGTGTTGGGTCCATTGTTGTTTTCTGTATTTATAAATGATATTGATGATGGTATATCAAGCTTAACGTCCAAGTTTTCAGACTATACGAAGGTTGGTAGGGTTGTTAAGGACACTAAGGACAGTATGCTGCTGCAACAGGATCTAGAAAAGTTGAGCAGATGGGCTGAGAGGTGACAAATGAAGTTTAACATTGACAAATGTAAAGTACTACATATGGGAAGCAGTAACCTCAGAGAAACATATCGACTCTGTGGTACTACACTGACAGTGGTAGGGAACGAAAAAGACCTGGTGGTAATTGTGCAGGCAGATGTGAAGTTTTAGCATTAGCAGAGGCATATGATGCAAGAAAGCAAGCTTATGCAGCATCAGCCAAAAAAAAAAAAAAAAAAAAAAGAAACCACTTCCACTTCACCCCTCTGTTCGTTCGAAATACCTGTCCAGCTGAGCCTTAAATTTATTTAGGCTATCAACTTCCACAACAAGGAATGGAAGTCTGTTCTACCAACCAACTACCCGCCGGCTAAAGGCAAATTTCCGCACATATATCCTACATCTGTCTTTCCTCAATTTGAATTTATGTCCTCTCAGATGATTATTCTGAGCAAGGGGAAGAGGCCCATCAGCATTGAGCATGCTCAAACCATTCAAAGCTTTATACACCTCTATCAGATCACCTCGCCGGTGCCTAGTCTCCAGACACTGTAATTTGCAAAACTTAAGCCTTTCTTCATAAGAGCAATCCTTTGTTCCATTCACTAATCTTGTTGCCCTTCTCTGTACTCGTTCCAGTGAGGCCTCCAAACCTGTATACAGTACTCAAGGTGTGGCCTGACCATTGCCTTATACAAAGGAATAATCACCTCCTTATTCCTGCTAGAAAAATTCCTGTATATCATTGACAAGACACCATGAGCTACTCTTGCAGCCCATCTGCACTGCTCAGAGAACTTCATATCTGCTTGCACATTTACCCCCAGGTCCTTTTCATTCAGGTCTTTTCATTCTACCACTGTCAGCGTAGTACCACAGAGTTGATACGTTGCTCTGGGGTTGCTGTTTCCCATATGTAGTACTTGACATTTGTCAATGTTATATTTCATTTGCCACCTCTCAGCCCATCTGCTCAACCTTTCCAGATCCTATTGTAGCAGCATAGCGTCAGTAGTGTCCTTAACAACCATGCCAACCTTTGTATCGTCTGCAAACTTGGACATTAAGCTTGATATACCATCATCAATATTATTTATAAATACAGAAAACAATAATGGACCCAACACTGAGCCCTGAGGGACTCCACTAATAACATCAGTCCACGATGAGCAGTGTCCATTGATTACCACTCTCTGTCTTCTCCCCCTCAACCACCCCTTTATCCATAGCAGCAATTTGCCTCCAATGCACACTGCTCCAATTTGTGCAGCAGTCTTCCATGTGCAACAGTATCAAAAACCTTGCTAAGATCCAAGTATATAATATCAAAAGTTATTCCCTGCATCCAGCTCTTTTGTGACTGCATCATAGTATCCAATCAAATTGGTCAGGCAAGACTTCCCCTTAACAAAACCATGCTGCATCCAATCTATAACTGAAGTGTTGCCTAGATGATCCTGCAGTGCTTCTTTACCCAGTGCCTCCATTAATTTTCCTGGAACAGAAGTTAAACTCACAGGTCTATAGTTACTTGTAGTAGTAGTGACATGTAATGCAAGAAAGCAAGTGTATGAGCTTATGCAGCATCAACCAGAAGAAAAAAGAAAAAAAAAAAATCACCCCATTCCCTCCAAATCCTGTCCAGTTCCTCCTTAAATTTATTCAACCTATCAACTTCCACAACGACAGATGGAAGTTTGTTCCAACAATTAACCACCCGCTGGCTAAAGGCAAGTTCCGCACATCTATTCTACATCTGTCCTTTCTTAATTTGAATTTATGCCCCCTTAGGTTCATAATCTGAACAAGTGGAAGGATCCCATCAGAATTCAGTGTGCTCAAACAATTCAAGGCCTTATACACCTCAATCAGATCACCGCGCAGGTGCCTAGTCTCCAGCCACTGCAATTTGCAGAACTTAAGCCTCTCTTGGTAAGAGGATCCCTTCATTCCCCTGACCAATCTTGTTGCCCTTCTCAGTACACGCTCAAGCAAATCTACATCCTTCCTAAAATGAGGCCTCCAGACCTGTACACAGTACTCAAGGCGTGTCCTGACCATTGCCTTATACAGAGGGACAATCACCTCCTTTTTCGTGCTAGTAAAATTTCTATATATCATCGACAAAAACACCATGACCTGCCCTGGCAGCCTGTCTGCACTGCTCAGAAAACTTCATATGTGACTGCACAATTACTCCCAGGTCTTTTTCATTTTCTACCACATTAAGTGTAGTTTTTTTTTTTTTTTTTTTTGATTTGGTAGTTGTTGGCGCATCGGCTTCTGTGGCCATATTGCACCTCCAAAGGTTTTTGCAGTACAGTGATCCAAGCCCGAGGCGGGAATCGAACCCGCGACCTTTGGGTTGCCGGGCAGGTACTTTACCCACTCGGCTAGCCCGGTCGGTATTAAGTGTAGTACCACACAGTTGGTACTCTCATACACTCCCTTGCTCTCTCCATGGGAATAAGGTCAGTTGCAATTGTTACCCAGTTCAAAGAGTCTTTTGCTACAGTATACAGCAATCAATTTTCTGTGCCATTTTATCTGAGCTGATGTCTTTTTTGGAACTTGTCTTTAAATTAATTTAAAATTTCTTTATATTAAATTTTACATAGCAGTGTTATGGTGACAAAACGTAAACAGTTGGAATTAAGCCTAGAAATTAAATGAAAAGATTTACAAGAGGCTGATATAATGGAAAGAAGCAAATTGGACATTGCAAAGGGAAACAACATCCCTTTACCTAATTTATCTACAATACTGAAAAACCGAAAAAGGCTTTAAGAAGTGCACAACATTGGAGCAGCGATGAAAAACAGGAAACATATTCATGGTGCAAAACACAGAGCTTGAAACAAAACTTTTCAAGTGGTACCAACAAATGCATGCATCTAATTTCCCAATATTAGGTCTGATTTTGCAAGAAGGGGCAAATTATCTAGCTCAGCAACATTGAATTAGTGACTTCAAATGCAGCAGTAGATGGCTGGAAAGATTTAAAGACAGGAATAACTTGGTTTTGCAAAATGTTTGGGGCTAGTCTGGATTACTGGACAAAGAAAAGGCTAAAGACTGGTTGTGTTCTGTATGGTCCATTCTTGAAAAATATGAAGCAAAAGATACTTTTAATCTTGACGAGACAGGTTAATTTTATAATTTGCTATCTGAGGAGGGCCTTGTCATGGTAGAAAATTAAGTAAAGACTCACTGTTTTGTTAAGCTGCAATTCAAATGGAAGTAAAAACTACACCCACTTGTGATTGGTAAGTTTTCCAAGCCAATATGTTTTAAAGAAGTTACCAACTTTCCTGTTATTATGAGGCCAATAGAAGTGCTTGGCTTACATTCAAAATTTTTCAGTCTTGGTTATCAAAAGTGGACAGAAGAATGACTTCAGAAAAAAGGAACATTTTGATGATTCTAGATCACTGTACAGCACATTCCGCCGAGACACTTAAGCTGACAAATATATGGCTGTTGTTTTTACCTCCCAATACCACCAGTTTTATGCAACCACTGGATCAAGAATTATAAACTCAAGAGAGCATATGGAGCCCACCTGATATAAGGTACTTGATCCACAACATAGAAGGAGGGAACAATTTGCAACCAAATTGGAATGTCTTGGATGCTATCTGTAGCCTTGTTATTGATTGAGACAGTATTGCATCAAGTGTAATAATCAACTGCTTTAGAAAAAGCAGCTTTGGAGAGAATATCATCGAAAAACACGGTCCAGCAGACGAATGTGATAGTAACATTGAGAAATGGAGGAATATGAAGAATATGGATTTTGTTGGCGAATTTGAAGAGGTTAGTGAAGGTGGATGATGAAGTTGCTACATGGTACATGTAGCAACTTGGTACATGGAATACAAATTAGTATTCCATGTTTTAAAATGATGATGTTTTTGTTTCCAGTGACAGCAAAAGTGAAGAAGCACACACACTGTCATCTAAAAAAGATGCCCAAAATGCATTGAACATAATAGAGAATGTGTTGGCCTGCAGTATGTTGATAAAGAAACAACTATTGCATTTAATAATGTCTATGCTGTAGTTAAAAATGCATATAGGACAAAAACTGTGCAAACAATATTGGATTGTTTCTTTAAATTAGATTAATACACTAAAAAGTTAATGGTTTGTATGTCTCCTTGTATATTAAGATTGTAATTATTTTTACTGTGATACTAAAATATTGTAAACAGTGAAACTTCTCCTAACGGACACCTCTCTTTAACAGACATTTTCAAATTCCCCAACTCACCTCTATTGGTTTTAACGTGTTTGCAGCTTCTGTCTAGCGGACATTCTCTGTAACAGACAGGCAATCTGCACTGTTTCCTTTAGATTAGCACTTAATTTGATCTCCCCGTAACGGACTGCGGGAGAGCTCATGGCCCTTTTTCTAGGAACTTTTCTTCCACGTATTGCCTCAATCATGTGTTTATTTTCTATTTCCGATTCTCTGAATTTTATCAAGGTTTACGTCGCGCTTCTAAACCCTTTTTCAAGAATTTTAAGGCACGTGTAAAACTTCTGATGAATTCGGTGTGTGCAGGGGGGGGGAGATTTGGTCGGCCTTTCGTCTTTTGAGTTTCAGTTTTCAGTTTTGTTCAGTGTCGTGTGAAGTGCACAATGTCTTCTCGTAAACATTTAACTTTAAAAGATAAAGTCGAACTCATTAATGCGTATGATCGGCAAAAAAAATACTGTTCACAATCTCGCTGCAAAATTCAAAATCAGGAAGACGTAGGTAAGCGACATCCTAAAGAAAAAAAATTAACTGCTCAAACAATTTTGGCAACACGGAAATGATCAGGTTCAAAAATCATTCCCGAAAACTGTTGGACTTCAAATTGACAATGTTACGTATGAGTGGTTTTGCCGTGCACATGCTAAAAAAATTCCCATTAATGAGCCTATTATTAGGGAAAAGGCTTTGGAGGTTGCGAAATCTATGGAAGTAAATGAGTTCAAAGCTTCTGTGGGATGGCTAGACAAGTTCAAAACTCGGCAAAAAATTTCTTGGAAAATCGTAAGTGGTGAAGGTGGATCTGTCGATACTTGGGTTGTAACAGAGCGGACCGTCAAATTGGAAGATTTATGTCGTGGTTTTGAAGCTAAGGATATTTACAACTGTGATGAAACAGGGTTGTTTTTTAAAGCTCTTCCTGAAAAAACATTGAGTCTAAAAAACGAAAAGTGCCAGGGCGGAAAAATTTCTAAGGAACGCTTGATTGTACTATTGTACCACAAAATCCTCGATGTTTCAAGGGCATAAAGCTGAATCTTTTGAATGTTGACTGGAAGTCTAATAAAAAAGCGTGGATGACACGAGATATCATGAGCGAATGGATAAGTCACTTTAACCAAAACATGATTCGTCAAAACAGAAAAATTATTCTTTTCATGGATAATGCTGCATCTCACCCACACATTGAATTGTCCAACATTCAAATCGGTTTTCTGCCACCAAACATATCTGCAGAGTGTCAGCCCTTAGATCAAGGGATAATAAAAAATTTTAAACTTCACTACAGAAAACGTGTTTTAAGACATATCATTGCAAACATGAACAAGGTAACATGTGCAAGTAACCTTGCAAAGAAACTCAGCATCCTAAATGCGATTCAATGGATTTCCTCTTCAGTAAACGCAATTAGAAACAAACTGTCGTGAACTGTTTTGTAAAGTTTGGCTTCTCAAACACAAAAATTGAAGTTGTGAACAGCAATGTGGAGCACCAAGAAGAACAAGAACTTTAACATCTATTGATAATGTACGATACTTCCGCTACAAGTGACCCTGGCTACAAAGATATAGACTCAAACCTCACTACAGAAGATGGTGCTCTAGATATCAACGACATTATCATCGATATTTTTCAAGAATTTCCTCATGAGGATGAAGAAATGGAAGGAGGTCATTCTGTCGAAGAACATATTAATGACGAACCACCGATGAAAATAGAAGAAGCGCTCATACAAATCAATCATTTAAAAATGTTTTTCGCCGCTGAAGAAGATACTGAAGGACTTTCGATGGTTTCTTCACTCCAAACAAATGTTGAAAACAAAATTATCAGCCGGAAGAAGGTGCAGAAGAAAATAAGTGATTACTGTATGTATTTTTCTTAAGATAAAGTCATAATATGCATAGCACAATTGTATGTATATTATTTACAAAAATATTGTTCAAAATGTGTATATATTTTAATTTAATTTTACATTAAACGTTTAACTATTTTTCTTTCTTTCTTTTTTTTTTTCTCCCTCAGACTTCTTGTTAGCAGACACTTCTCTCTAACGGACAAATTTTCATTCCCCATGGCTGTCCGTTAAAGGGAAGTTTCACTGTATATCAATATATATACCGTACAATCTTTTCATTTCCGTTAATTGCTTTTTTCTTAGTTTATCTTATAAATAAAATAAAATCTATAAAAAATATGTTATTCCTATTACTGTTTTGTTAGACAAGGCTTTTGTTTTTAATTTATTTTATTAATTTATTTTTGATATTATTTTTATTTACTATTATTCTTAGATATACAGTATGTACGCAAAAAAAAAAAAAAAAAAAAAAAAACAACGCGGTAAAATTTTGACACTTTTGGGGGACCTTATTACTACAAACCTCATTACAAAACTTGAAAATTTAGGTCCCTTGAACTTTGTATTAAAGAGATTCGACTGTAATTAGTATTCCATGTACCAAATATTATTTAGTTAAATGGCATTGTTTATTCATCTTATTAGATTTTGTACCTCCTGGAATGAAGAGCTTGGGTAGATATTTTATTATATGCTTTAAAAAAAATAAATAAATAAATATTCATTTATTTGCTGAACCAGGGAAATACATAATTGACTGGACAGAACATATCCAATATGGCTAAGGCCAGAAGGGTTTACATCAGACCCGAATGATACATAAATAACAAATGAGTCTTATGTATCACTGGGATCTGATAATACATAAATAATAACAAACGAGTCTTATTTATATCAAGAATCACATATAATAATAATAATAATAATAATAATAATAATAATAATAATAATAACGAAACTGGAGATAATAATAATAATAAATAACACATCCAACTACAGTTTAGAAGAAGAATGGTGTCAACAGTTTCCTTGGGGTATTGGTAGTCTACAGAGAATAAATCAATAATGAGCTGCTGAACAAGTTTGGAGAGAGGAAGTGGAGAGAGGAATTAAAGATGGCTTCTGGCTAGTACTCCTGGGGAGTATGTGCCAGCCAACCTTATCCCAAATAGAAAGGGGCCTGCAAAGTGTTTCAGAAGAGTTTATAAACTACTTACAAAAATCTAATGTGAAGCAACTTTCTGAATGGAACCCAATTTAAGTTTTCTATCATCGCAGTTTGGGAGACAGTGTGTTCGTGGCCAGTTTTTAGATTAGTCCATTTAGTAGCCAATATTCCACTGAGAGGAGATCTTAATATGGAAGGGTCCAGCGGCTGACCATATTTAAGACAGATTTTTATACAGCAAAGAATGTTAACTGGGTTGGAAATCTGAAGGAGCTGTTGTCTCAAAAGCCATATCTCATGGAGATAAAGAACTGTAAAAAGAAAGACTTTTCTTTTTCTTTTTAGAGAAAATTTCTGCACATCTGGCCTACCTCTGTCTTTCCTCAATTTGAATTTATGCCCTCTCAGGTGATTATTCTGAGAAAAGAGGAAGAATCCCATCGGCATTGAGCATGCTCAAACCATTCAAGGCCCTATATACCTCTATCAGATCACCTCGTAGGTGCCTAGTCTCCAGACTGTAATTTGCAAAACTTAAGCCTTTCTTCGTAAGAGCAACCCTTTGTTCCATTCACTAATCTTGTTGCCCTTCTCTGTACTCGTTCCAGCAGCTCTATATCCTTCTTAAAATGAGGCCTCCAGACCTGTATACAGTACTCAAGGTGTGGCCTGACCATTGCCTTATACAAGGGAATAATTACCTCCCTATCCCTGCTAGAAAAATTCCTGTATATCATTGATAAGACACCATGGGCAACTCTTGCAGCCTGTCTGCACTGCTCAGAAAACTTCATATCTGCCTGCACAATTACCCCCAGGTCCTTTTCATTCTCTACCACTGTCGGTGTAGTACCACAGAGTTGATACGTTGCTCTGGGATTGCTGTTTCCCATATGTAGTACTTTACATTTGTCACCTCTCAGCCCATCTGCTCAAACTTTCCAGATCCTGTCGCAGCAGCATAGCGTCAGTAGTGTCCTTAACAACCATGCCAACCTTTGTATCGTCTGCAAACTTGGACATTAAGCTTGATATACCATCATCAACATTATTTATAAATACAGAAAACAACAATGGACCCAACACTGAACCCTGAGGGACTCCACTAATAACATTAGTCCATGATGAGCAGTGTCCATTAATTACCACTCTCTGTCTTCTGCCACTCAACCATCCCTTTATCTATAGCAACAATTTGCCACCAATGCCACACTGTTCCAATTTCTGCAGCAGTCTTCCATGTGCAACAGTATCAAAAGCCTTTCTAAGATCCAAATATATAATATCAAAGTTATTCCCTGAATCCAATTCTTTAGTGACTACATCATAGTATCCAATCAAATTGGTCAGGCAAGACCTTCCCTTAACAAAACCATGCTGTGTCTGAGCTATAACTGAATTCTTGTCAAAATGATCCTGCAGTGCTTCTTTAACCAGTGCTTCCATTAATTTTCTTGGAACAGAAGTTGAACTCACAGGTCTATAATTACTTGTGTCAGCCTTTGATCCTCCTTTGTGAATTGGAGTTACATTTGCACATCTCCAGTCTGTGGGTACCTCCCCTGAGTCCAAGGAAGCTCTCATAATTATGACTAACGGATTGCTTACTTCCTTTTCTGCCTCCTTTAATATAACTGGATAGATCCCATCCACCCCAGGTGCCTTTCTTGTATTTATCTTCAACAATTTCTCCTCCACTTTACTCTCAATTGTTACAAGATCATCTAGCTCACTGCCAGTGTTTACTTCATCTGTGGCATTCCCCTTCCTGAAGTGATTACTGTATGTATGTAAAGCATGTGTGAATGTAGATACAAAATATTGATTTAGTTTGTTAGCTACCTGAGCAGGATCACGAACAGTTGAACCATCGATATCAAGTGGACCAATCTGATTCATCCCCCTCCTTCTAGAGTTTACATAAGTAAAGAACTCCTTGCTGTTTTTCTTTGCATCCCTTGCCAAAGATTTCTCGTAATCTGCCTTAGCCTGCCTAACCTCCTTTGAAACTTGGTTACAGATCAACTTATATCTATCGTAGGCTTCTGTGTCACATGTTAATTTATATGTATCCCATGCATTTTTCTTCTCTGCCATATGTCTCATTAGTTCATCTGACATTCATTTAGGCCTGAACCTTGAACCTTGTAAAGCCTAGTAGCTTCCAAGATAAGTTCTTTGAATGCTTCCCATTTTGAGTTTGCTGTTGGTAACATCATCAGTTGGTCCCACTGTATAGAATTTAAATACTGTCTCAGACCATCGTAGTCGCCTTTACGAAAGAAATAAGAAAGCAATAACCCTTCCCTTTACCTCTGATGGTAGTTACCTCCTTGAGTAAATCCCACTTCAGCACACTGTAATCACTGACACCTAGTGATTCCTGTATCCGCAGATTCTTAATGCATGAAGAATCACTACTTATAATCAAATCAAGAGTACTGCTCCCTCTAGTTGCCTCCCAGACATGCTGATTTAGAAAACAATCATCCAATAAATCCACAAAAGCCTTGCTAGTGTGTGAGTGACCAACCCACAAATTCCAGTCAATATCTGGGAAATTAAAATCCCCCATTATAAGACTCTCTGATTTACTGGCCCACTCTATGTCCCTGTACAGTTTCTTATTATACTCATCAGAGTCATTAGGCCTACAGCACACTCCTACTCTCGATTTTGCAAGGAATCATTGAACACTAATAGAAGGGTTCTATGGAGGAGGGATTCTTGAATGAAAAAGAGAAAATTCCCTTGTACACCATAAAATTCATTCAATAGGTACAGTGCACTGACAGGTGAATAGCATCAAATGCAGAGCATAAATCAAGGTAAACCAGGAATAGCAATTTTTATGAATAACAATTATTAATAATTGGTAAATCTGCCCTTTATTAAATTCAGTTTCCCTTTCTTAACTTAAAACCCACTTTAAGGTCTCATGAGTTTGGAAAGAATCCTGAACATCTTGATGTTGTGGTTGCAAATGATCAAAGTAAAACTGATTTGTTTTTTAATCTGTGTTATAAGTGTCTTAATATGTATATTTTTATATACATATTCAGATAGTGGATACTAACCACATAATGTCATTTCCTAATCATATTAATTTTATTGTGGTTGTTCAGATGTTAAGAATTTAGTGTTCAATCTAAATCATAGAACCATCTCAAAACTGTTTACATTTTTTTTCAATTTGTTTTTAATACAAGTCCCTCTCTCCATTGAACAATTTATAATGGGGGGGATAACTAAGCTGATCACATAAAACCAAACATTTGCTATTTGAGCATATTAAAACCTTTTATAATCTCCTAATACTCCCATTTCCCTGGTTAGGTTTATTTTTAAAGAGACAGGAACTGCATTAAGAGCAGCCAAGGTTTTGGCACCACTGTTCATATAACTGAATAACTAATCAACTTTCTTTTCATTTTGAAAAGACGCACAAGCCATTCTATAAATATACAAAACAAACGATGTAATAGCAAATCCATATTTAAGTTAATTCATTTTTTTAAAATGTGGTACACATAAATTACTAACCTTTATCTAGTCTCGGTGGTGGCCTATACTTATAGCCAGGTTGACTCCAGTACACTGGTACAGAACCTCTAACTTGAACAAAAGACACAACATGAGGAGAATATTCAAATATCTGCTCTGTTTCAACATAATTTGCACACTTGCCCATTTCATCAACTCCTCTACGCTTGTACCTTGTACCTGCTCTGTATCGGCTTCTTCTAGAAATCAATGCCATTCTATATTCTTTACCTGATTTTTCAGGGGAAACTCTGTCAGTATCATATTTTCCATCAAGCATAGCTAATTCACTATCCTCAGAACCATCTGTCCAACAATATTCAATCTGTACAAAACCTTGTATGATAGGAATAATCCAATAATCAGCAAGTGGCTCCTACAATTCAAATATGATGGCTATCAATTACAAAAATAATGAAAATATAAGAAACAGAGAAATATCATTCATTAAACAAACTCACCTGCTATTTTAGAAATGTTATAAGTGAGTTACATCAGTCCATACTTTACTAATATTAAGAAAATTAAATGGCGAAAAAGCAAGTGATGCAAAAATGACCATAATGCATTTTATTTCTATATAAATAAATATGTACGATTAAAATGCATACCCTGTATGCACAAAAGATGTTCTATTTTATGTGAAAACATCCTTAGGAAACATCCTCAACACTTTTCACAATTCGATAGTAGATGACAAAAGAAAATCAAAATCATTTAAATTTTTAAAATCAATCAGCTAGAACCGAGGTTATGAATGATGTAACACTTTATGCTCACATCCTCTACTTACTCAACTGAATCAATGTTAGTGACTGAGTTAGCATCATTAGCGTCATTTAGGATGTGACATCATTTGCATCTTGCATTTTCAGTACCAATCAGTTTTACTTCAGTCCAAAATATTTAGTATGAACAATGTAATGTTTTATGCTCACGCTCGGTACTTACTCTACCGAATGAACATTAATGACTGAGTTAGCTTCATCTAGGGAGTGACATCATTTCCGTCTTCTTGCATGTTCATTACTTATTGGTTTTACTTCAGTGCAGAAAATTTAGTAGGTGCCGCCAAAGATATTTTCACATCAAAAAGGTTGGTTGTTTTGTTACTTTGCCTTTTTTTTAAATAAAAATCTATACACATCGTTGTATTCAATATCCATCTTGGGACAAGTTTCATTCACCCCCCCCACTGAAACAGTCAGACTTTTGGCCATCAGAGCTAGGGTCTACCCTCCAAAAATGACACCATTATATATCAATCAACCTACAATTTCTAACATCATTTTATATAAATAGCATCAGCAAACTGCAGGACTTTCGTGACAGCTGCTTATAAACTTGTGGATAAAGGTGTCACTTCTAATGTGAGCATAGACTCAATCTTTGTTGGCTAAACATCAGCTTGTCACCAGAGGATATTTTTTTTTTTTAACTCCAAACACCAGAGGCATTAGAACCTATAGTACTTGAATACTGTGTATAGGTTGAGAAGACAAAAGATATTTATTTGTTGACATTGCATTTGAATTTCTGTAAATTATCATTTCTGGGTAATATATGTGAAGGAAGGTTGTTAATTCTGAAACGATAGTGTTGTGAGTTGAGTTGAACAGTAAATGGAATTTGACTAGTTGAGACATCTGTTCAGGTTGGGTTGGAAGAAAGAGGTGAAACCCAAGATTCTAATTCAGAAGTGTCCACAGAAATATCTACTGAAGAATCATGCAGCAGAAACAATGTCTGTGTGATGGAGAGTGGGAAGAGATTGTTAAGAGACGGGTCATTAATTAACTTGATTAAAACTTCTTGGATAAAATCTGGGGGCTTAAGAGAATCTCAGCAGTAGGAGATGATGTGGAAATAATATTCCATGATTAGATGGATCTAGTTTTTTTTTTTTCAAATGTAGAAAATGTAATACTTGTGACAGGTGTAATCAATGTTTGATTGAACTATTATTCAGAAAGTGATGAGGCTTACTAGATAGTTGGATGAATCCCCTTTTAAGTACAGTCAGTCCTCGTATAACACGTGTTTACACTACACGAATTCGATCATACACGATTTATAAATAGGGGAACGATATCTTATATAACACAAACCGAATTCACTTATGCACGATTCGCCTTTGTGTTTACAAGAAATGGCAGTCGAACGCAGAATCACCCCAACCGAACGCAACACGATAGGAATGAAGAGAAGATTCTGAAAATTTATTTGTTTTTTATATCAGTGAAGGGGAAACACATTTCACCATAATAACGTAAAAACCAACACAATTTCAGCTATCGGTATAATCTCAAATGCAATTAGATCGAGTTTACTACCAGTTTATAACAGATTCCACTTGCAGAAACACAACTGGAAATTGTTTTTACTGTTTTATGGTAGTAATCCCTAGAAATGTGCTTTAGTAAAATGTGAGGTGTTAATAGTGTATCTCTGCTTTGATTTTTTTTTTTTGATTTGGTAGTTGTTGGCGCATCGGCTTCTGTGGCCGTATTGCACCTCCCAAGGTTTTTGCAGTACTTTGATCCAAGCCCGAGGCGGGAATCGAACCCGCGACCTTTGGGTTGCCGGGCAGGTACTTGACCCACTCGGCTAGCCCGGTCGGCGTGTATCTCTGCCTTTACAGTGTTGTTTATTCAGTTGCTACACATGAGCAGCTTTGTTTATGTGTATCAAGCGTGCCTCCTCGTTTTGTAATTGTGCATTATTCCCTAAAAATTAGTAAAATACTTAAAAGGTGTGAAAAGGAAGCATCCTGATGTAGACACTGCAGATTCAGAGAGAAAAAAAAAAGCAATATCGATAAACAGAGGCAGACTGGGTCAAAAATTCTTACCCGGGAAAATTTATAGTGGCCTCATGCTTTGGTTTATGGCCAAAATCACACTGGCCTCTGGCCCACCGGGGTTTCCCCAGTAAGGCTTATGGCCGGTCCACCTCTGTCGATAGAGAAAAAATATGAAATTGTGAAACGCTTTGAGCGAAATGAAAGACCATGTGATATTGCACGTGCTACAGACCTAAATGAGGCAATGCCGAGAATTACAAAGAATGCAGAGAAAATAAAAACAACTTTCATAGCATGAACAACTCAAAGTGTAATTAAAATCCATTAGATTAAGGCACAAAGAATTGGAAGAGATGGAACGGCTGTCATCTGTTTCGATAGAAAAATCAAACAAAAAACAAGTTTGCTTACGATATAAGCAAAAGCATTAGCAATATTTTATTACGTAATAGTCGTAAAAAAATACGTAAGTATTTTATTACGATTATTTATTATGTTTGGTAATGTTTTGGTTACAAATGTGTGTTCAATCTTGGGTGGCTGGCACCTAATCCTATTTTTCCCATAGGGCCTGTTGTTTATATTGCACGATTTTGCATTGCACAAGGGTTTCTAGGAACACAACTATTGTGCTATACGAGGACTGACTGTAGTCTCACTTCCACTGTATACACAGATTCCAATGCTTTTGAACTTCTGGTAGCATTCCTGACAGGCTTCTTTTGGAATTTCTAATAGTTCCTGTGTCACATTCTATGATCTCCACAGTCATTACAAATCTGTGACCTTAGATGGAAACTTTAAATTTGGTGGGGGGGGGGGGGATCAAGGTTGTTGTTGTTGTTGGGTTTTTAGGAGCATTAGCAACTAAGGCCATATTGCTCCGAGATATGCGGTGGTCATTCCCTGATCTTTCCGCATCCTCCGTATTTGGTGGTGACGGGCTCGAACCCCGGTCTAATCAAGAAGCGTGTGCTACGCACTGCTGCTCCTTCCCACCTGGCTACGGAGGCGCCAGGGGGATCAAGGAAGCTAAATCCCATGTGCATGGCAGATGGGGAACCACAGTGGGGATGTACTTTGTAAGTAATTATTGAATAGAAAGTGGCAAATGTACAGAGACATTATCATGATGAAGTGCAAAGTTAGCAGGGGCACTCGTGGTGGGTGCAATGCAGAGTGTGCCGCATTGTCATGATGTATGAATCCCACATTTATGGGTGTTTTCTCTAAACAGCATCGCACAATTTCCATAAAACTGTTTTGCAGGAGTCCTGGTTCACTGCTTGACCATGCAAGACATTTGTAATCAACAATGGCCTATGAGTAAAAAAATAATAAAATAAACGTGATCTTCACAATTCATTGAGATTACCTTGCATTTTTTGAACTTGGAGAAGACTGAATATTCCATAAAGAGGACCATGCCTTTGTTTGAATCTCACAATTTGTCACTAGTAATGATGGAATGGACATCTGGTAATGTATATATGTATAGGGCAGCACCTGGAATGTCTGGTTCATCTCCACCTCGTGTCTCTGTGAAGAACAGAATCAACTGTAAAAGGGCCAGAAATATGTTGGCGTAGGTTTGTGTGTATTCTCTGCGTGTTCTGTTCTGGCCTCTTGGCTCCCAGAAGCCTCAGTCACTGGAAAGATGATTCTGAGTACTCCAGACCATGGGAAGGTGGGCCAGGATCCTCTGGGCCCATTCAAGAGGAAAAGAAAGGAGAGAGAGAAAAAAAAAAAGGGGGGGGGAAGAATGAAGAGGAGAGGGAAAAAAATCCATGGTGATAAATTGGATAAAGAAAAAATAAATAAATAAAATTTAAAAAATAATAATAATAAATAAAGAAATAAAATGAAATAAAATAAATAAGAAAATTAAAAAAAAAAAAGAAAAAAAAGGGACTGGTGCTGGTAATGATGGAAGAAAAAACGTGGGTCAGCAGCAGTATTTCAATGAAAAAGATCCTAACATGCAAGGGCACCACTGAAGAAAAAATACAAAGTTGGCTGATATGCATTATATTTCCAAATCACATTAAAATTGGCTAGTATGCCCCCATAAGAAATGCCAATTTCATGCTAGTAAACTTCATGGATAGTTAAAACTTTGCTAGCTCCTGATCATATTACAAACACAAGCAACTGGATCATTGGTTTTTGAAATTGAAGAATGGCCAAAGTGAAGATTATCTTCAATTTAGATACTCTCTTTAAACTTTGCAACACCCTGAAAAGCCTTCAAATGACACATGCCAAATTCTCTGAAAGTTGTTTTTAACATTTCATGGGTTCCCCTTGCACTAATATGAAAAAAATTTATGCAAATTCACTGCTCAGTAAAATCACTCACTTTAAAATGTAACAAAAACAGCAAAACATCCTCTATTCAGCATGCATTAATTCAGACTGACTACAGATAAATGAATGATTCATGCATTACTAGGTAGGTCTAGATGAGTTTGCTGAGCAGGCTATGACACTATGATATCACAATTTCAAAGATACAAAGTGAGTTCCCAAACCAATAAAGTGATCTTGGCTAGAAATCTAAGTGCTGAAGATAACCATGAAAGCAACAGATTATGTCTTGCAAAAAATAAGAGAAAGCTCAGTCTTAGAAGAATTGATAATTAAGTTTTATTTGCCTCTACTTGAAAATTATCTGGTGATCAGCACTTAGGTATTTGAAAGCAAATATTCAAGAAGTTATATCAGTTTGTGAAGAGCACAGTTTCTCAAACTGCAGGCTAAAAGTTAGTGTACTATCGTCAGTAAAACTATCAACAGGATTTTCAGTTGAAGGTCATTGGTATATCAGAGAAAAAGAATGTTACAAAGGAACTGGGTAACCATTAAGACCACATAACTACAAAAAAGACCTTTATGCCTTAGAAATGTGAAGAGCAAGTGTTTAGATTTCAAAATAGCATAAGAATTGATAATTGATGGATTTCTCCCATAACTTCAAAAGAGTTGAGGAAGGTGCAATAGAATGTTAAGTAGAATGGTGCAATTTGTGTCCATTTTAGAAATTGGCTGGAAATGTGTAAATTTCCATATGAAGGAAAAACAGTAAGAAAATAAAACTGCAAAAAGGAAACATAAAAAGGGGCAAGCTCTAGAGCAGCAGTTGTAAAAACAAGCGGAGAAAGGCCATTCAGACATACAGACTTCTTGACACATTGATGGTTTAGGATTCTTCTAATGTCCTGTCAAAAGAACAAAGGAGACACTAAATTGATTGTACTCTGTATGGTAGAAGGAAATTTACCAGATCACTGATGCAAGGGTCAGAGGGAAAGTAAGATGCTAATAAGCCAGCTTTACATTTAGATAAGGATGCAAAAGAACCATCAGAATGAAACAGAAGTGTAAACATGGAGAGACATAAGTTGCAGCCAACAGCTTTGGTTAGAGATCAGGATAAAACAACTCTTAGCCTTTTCCAAATCAAGTGTGGATTTATTATTAATTTGGTTACAACTGTTGTAGACTTTAGTTTTAGCATAAAATGAACTGGATATTTGGATGCAACCCAATTGTGATATTAACATTAGTAAGGGCACATATGAATTGTTGAGGAGGCTTCCATCCTGCAGTGGGTTGATAATGGCTGCACTTTACCTTTAAGGGCACATAATGCAAGAAAACAAGCTTATATACCACCCATCCACTCAATCCAAATGTTTGTCTAGTTCTGCCTCGAATCCGTTTAAGCTATCAACTTCTACAATAACAGATGGAGTTGGTTCCAGCAATCGACCACCCGTTGGCTAAAGGCAAACTTCCACACATCTATCCTACAACTGCATTTCCTCAATTTGAATTTATGCCATCTCAGGCGAATTATCCCATCGGCATTGGGCATGCTCAAACCATTCAAGGCTTTATACACCTCAATCAGATCACTTTGCAGGTGCTTACTCTCCAGAAACTGTAATTTGCAAAACTTAAGACGTTCTTCGTAAGAGCAACCCTTTGTTCCATTCACTAATCTTGTTGCCCTCCTCTGTACTCTTTCCAGCACCTCTACATTATTCTTAAAATGTGGCCTCCAGACATGTATACTCAAGTGTGGAATGTCCATTTCCTTATACAAGGGGATAACTACTTCCTTATCCCTGCTAGAAAAATTCCTGTATGTCATTGACAGGACACCATGAGCTATTCTTGCAGACCGCTTGCACTGCTCAGAAAACTTGATTTCTGACTGCACAATTATCCCCAAGGTCCTTTTCATTCTCTACCACTGTCAGTGTAGTACCACACAGTTGATACTGTTACTCTGGGGTAACTGCTTCCCATATGCAGAACTTTACATTAGTCAATGTTAAACTTTAGTTGCCACCTCTCAGCCCATCTGCTCAACTTTTCTAGATCCCGTTGCGGCAGTGTACTGTCATTAGTGTCATTAACAACCCTGCCAACCTTCATATTATCTGCAAACTTGAACATTAAGCCTGATATACCATCATCAATAAAATTAATAATAAAAAGTGAAAACAACAATGGACCCAACACTGAACCATGGGGGACACCGCTAATAACATTAGTCCATGAAGAGTCCATGAACATCAGTCCAAGTTTGATATTATATACTTGGATCTTAGAAAGGCTTTTGATACTGTTGCACATGGAAGACTGCTGCACAAATTGGAGCAGTGTGGCATTGGAGGCAAATTGCTGCTATGGATAAAGGGGTGGTTGAGGGGTAGAAGACAGAGAGTGGTAATCAATGGACACTGCTCACCATGGACTAATGTTATCACTGGAGTTCCTCAGGGTTCAGTGCTGGGTCCATTATTGTTTTCTGTATTTATAAATAATACTGATGATGGTATATCAAGCTTAATGTCCAAGTTTGCAGACGATACAAAAGTTGGCAAGGTTGTTAAGGACAATACTGACGCTATGCTGCTGCAACAGGATCTGGAAAGGTTGAGCAGATGGGCTGAGAGGTGGCAAATGAAGTTTAACATTAAAGGACCTGGGGGTAATTGTGCAGGCAGATATGAAGTTCTCTGAGCAGTGCAGACGGGCTGCAAGAGTAGCTCATGGTGTCTTATCAATGATATATAGGAATTTTTCTAGCAGGGATAAGGAGGTGATTATTCCCTTGTATAAGGCAATGGTCAGGCCACACCTTGAGTACTGTATACAGGTCTGGAGGCCTCATTTCAAAGTACAAAGAAGGGCAACAAGGTTAGTGAATGGAACAAAGGGTTGCTCTTACGAAGAAAGGCTTAAGTTTTGCAAATTACAGTGTCTGGAGACTAGGCACCGGCGAGGTGATCTGATAAAGGTGTATAAAGCCTTGAATGGTTTGAGCATGGGATTCTGCCTATTGCTCAGAATAATCACCTGAGAAGGCATAAATTAAATTCAAATTGAGGAAAGACAGATGTAGGATAGATGTACGGAAATTTGACTTAGCCAGCGGTAGTTGGTTGGTGGAACAGACTTCCATCCCTTGTTGTGGAAGTTGATAGCCTAAATAAATTTAAGGCTCAGTTGGACAGGTATTTTGAATGAACGGAGGGGTGAAGTGGAAGTTTTTTTTTTTTTTCTTTTTGTTTTTTTTTTCTTCCGGCTGATGCTGCATAAGTTTGCATCATATGCCTCTACTAATGCTAATGCTAAAGAGCAGTGTCAATTGATTACCACTCTCTGTCTTCTCCCCCCTCAACAATCCCTTTATCCATAGCAGCAATTTGCCTCCAATGCCATACTACTCCAATTTGTATAGCAGTCTTCCAAGTACAATAGTTTCAAAAGCCTTTCTAAGATTCAAATATATGATATCAAAATTATTCTTTGCATCCAGTTCCTTTGTGACCACATCATAGTATCCAATCAAATTGGTCAGACAAGACTTCTTAACAAACCCATACTGTGTTCGAGTTATAACTGAAGCCTTGTCTAGGTGATCCTGCAATGCTTTTTTAAACAGTACCTCCATTAATTTCACTAGAACAGAAGTTAAACTAATAGGTCTGTAATTACCTGTGTCCCCCTTGATCCTCCTTTGTGAATTGGGGTCACATTTGCACATACCCAGTCCATGAGTACCTCCCCTGAGTCCAAGGAAGCTCTCATAATTGTGGCTAAGGGTTTGCTTACTTCCTTTGCTACCTCCTTTAATATAATTGGATGGATCCCATCCACCCCAGGTGCCTTTCTTATGTTTATCTTCAACAATTTCTCCTCCACTTTGTTCTCAGTTATTACAAAATCATCTAGCTCACTGCTAGAGTTCAATTTACTTCTGGAATTTCCCTCCCTGAATAACTCCTCATGTGTGAATGTAGATGCAAAATACTCATTTAGTTTGTTAGCCACCTGAGCAAGCTCATCAACAGTTGAGCTATCGATATCAAGTGGACTGATCTGATTCATCCCCTTTCTTCTAGAGTTTACATAAGTAAAGAACTCTTTGCTGTTTTTCTTTGCATCCTCTGCCAACGATTTCTCGTAATCTGCCTTTGCCTGCCTAATCTCCTTTGTGACTTGGTTACAGACCAGCTTATCATAGGCTTTCGTGTCACCTGTTAATTTTTATGTACTGCATGCATTTTTCTTCTCTGCCATATGTCTCATTAGTTCATCTGATATCCATTTAGGCCTAAGCCTTGAACAATATTACTTAGTAGGTATGAAAAGCCTAGTAGTTCCAAGATTAATTCTTTGGATGATTCCCATTTTGAATTTGCTGTTGGTAACATCATCTGTTGGTCCCACCGTATAGAATTTAAATACTATCTAGATCACCACAGTTACCTTTACAAAAGCAAAAACCCTTGGCTTTACCCCTGATGGTAGTTACCTCTTTGAGTAAATCCCACTTCAACACAGTGATCACATCGTGGTTCTTTTATCTGCAGATTCTTAATGCATGAAGAATCGCTACTGATAATCAGATTAAGAGTATTACTCCCTTAGATGCCTCACGAATATACTGCAGTAGAAAACAATCATCCAATAAATCCACAAAAGTCTTGCTAGTGTGTGAGTGACCAACCCACAAGTTCCAGTCTATATCTGAGAAGTTAAAATCTCCCATTATAACACAATCTGATTTATCGGCTTTCTCTGTACAATTGCTCGTTGTTCTCTGTCATTACGCCTATAACACACTCATACTCTCAATTTTGCTTTCCCAGTGCTTATGTTACACCAAACTGACTCAACAGTGCACTATCCACTCATGTCAACTGGATGCACTTCCTTAGATTTTGTGTTTCTTAACTAACAGCATAATCCCTTCTCTCTTCCTCTACACATTGTACTCCTCAAATTCCATTTCTGCATTCCTTATATCTGTGTGGCACCACGTCTCTGATAGCCCAACAATATCTGCCTTTGATTTTTTGACCAATGCCTCAAATTCATCAAATTTATTTACCAAACCCCTAGCTTTGGTGTACAGGCAAGTATATATGCACCTGTTCCTATTCTTAGCTACCCTAACACAGCCCATATATTTACTTGTTCCGCAATGACTAATAAGAATATGTTACATTCTTATCTTGAACAGTCTTCATCCATTAATTGGATTAAAAAAAAGCCACAAGATTCAGATAAGGAACAAGAGTTTCGAGCGGAATGAGTAAATAAATGATTTCATTTCCTACAAGAATAATTTCTCTGCTACAATCTGACAAAATATTAGGATTAGAAAATTTAAAACAAAATAATAAATTTGGTCTTAAATATTTTTAAAATTTAAAATCAAGAAAAAGAGGAATAAAAATCACTCAGATCATTCCATGTAGCTCTCTTGAATAAAATCTAATGATTCAGACAGATAATGACCAAGGTAGAGGGGCTCCATTGGAGAAGAGACCATAGCCAATTTCTGATCTGAAGTATCTAACATTATCTGTTTACTTCAAAGGGGTTGCTAGTGAGAAAAAGATAAAGACTCTTCGATGTGTGACTGGGATTGTCTCTTATCCTGTTATCCATTATCTGTTATGCATACATAAATGAACAAGTTGTATAAGGTCATTAATAATACGAGGACAGGTACGAAAGTAATGCATCCTAAATTTTTTGCTTTCAAATGTGGCACCGTAGATCATTTCACTTGTCACTGGGTGGTCACAAGAGTCCTCTAGCTCCACCATACTGAGTGGAACTGCGATTGCTGTAGTGAGTGCAGCACATGGATGCTACAGATAAACATCAACCAAAGAATGGTGATTGAATTTTTTTACCAAGGAAGAAGTAACACCTATCGAAATCTATACGTGTCTCAAAAATGTTTATGAAGATAATACTGTACATGTGAGTATTATTTCACCTTAACAAACCCATGCTGTGTCCGAGCTGTAACTGAAGGTCTTGTCTAGATGATCCTGCAGTGCTTCTTTAACGAGTGACTCCATTATTTTCCCCAGAACACAAGTTAAACTAACAGGCCTATAGTTACTTCTGTCACCCTTTGAACCCTCTTTGTGAATTAGGGATATATTTGCACACGTCCAGTCACCACCCCTGAGTCCAAGGACGCTCTCATAATTATGGCTAAGGGTTTGCTTATTTCCTTTGTTGCCTCCTTTATTATTACTGGATAGATCCCATCCACCCCAGGTGCCTTCCTTATGTTTAACTTCAACAATTTCTCCTCCACTTTTCTCTCAGTTATTACAAAATCACTTAGCTCCCTGTTAGAGTTTGATAAACTTCTGACATTTCCCTCCTTGAATATAAAGGCAAAATACTCATTCAGTTTTATCAGCTACCTAAGCAGGATCATCAATAGTCGAACCATCGATATCAAGTGGACCAATTTGATTCATCCCTTTCCTTTTAGAGTTTACATAAGTAAAGAACTCTTTGCTGTTTTTCTTTGTTTGCCAAAGATTTCTCTTGTAATGTGCCTTCACCTGCCTAACCTCCTTTGTGACTTGATTACAGACTAGCTTATATCTGCCATAGGTTTCTGTGTTGCCTGATAATTTATATGCATCCCATACTATCCCTTAATCTACCTAATTCTATTTTATGAATTAGTTACCACTCTTTTTTATTGTTCGGGTTTCTTATTCCCATGGCACTTAAACATACAGGTGCTATGGATTTTGATTTAATGCCTAAAAGAAAATAAAGCCGCACTTGATTTTTTGTTTAAGGTGACATTAATACAGATATCTAGAGAAATGTTTATAAAAAATAGTTTGCTTTACTGAACCAAAAATGCAATGCCTGAACAAAGACTATGGAACATTGGCCATGTGCTCAAAGATGAACAGAATGCTCATACTACTTTTTTTTAGTGTGGCCAGAAATAAGATGCACAAAATTTTCTTTGTGGCTCATGACAAAGGAAAAGACAAGGAATAATGTAATTAACTGTTACCAAAATTAGCTCTATAGTGACATTTCATGGAGAAAAATTTATTATAGAAATTAAAATTCATGCACAGGTTGTACAAAGATTCTAACACCAATTTATGTTATGTAAAATAAATATTTATTAAATATAGGTTAATATATATAATATATATACTAACCATGTATGTATTAGAAGAATCCATGTTGGAAGTAGCAATTTTTTCTTCTTAAATATCTTGTATTAAACAAACAACTTAATCATTCAATCAGGTGCAAAAAAGGCTTTACCTAATGTAAGCAATTATATTTAATAACATTAAAATAAATACTTTTTTTTTTTTCACTTACCCATGATTCAATGAGTTCCAATAACATATGTTTATTCCAAAAAAAACGTTCATCTACACGTCTCCAGAGAGGAAATGAATCAGCATGAGGAATTTTTGTTTGAGCATACTGACGTTGCAAAGAATTTGTGAGATCACCCGTACAAGAATAATAAAAGGACTCTGTATCATGAAACATCTTCAGGAATTCCTAGAATACAAATCCACCAACTTAATAGCATATAATACATGTGTGCATGAAAAAGAGGAAATTATACATTAGTAACTTTAATTTAGTCTTTTTTTTTTTTCTTCTTAAATTCTTAAGGTAACATAAAAAATGATATTGAAGAAAAATTACAATAATCAAGTACAGTTTTTTTTTAATCATTTGATAAAACATAGTTTTCTTTCCATATTTTCAACTAAATGAGATATTTTATTACAATTATATAGTTTTTAGCTAAAACTGAGTACTACCTGTATACTCATTAAATTTTAGCAAAAGCTTATTTCTCAGTACTCACCTCTTAAAATCCGTTTAATTATTGTTTACATTCCACAGGAAATAAAAGTGAAAAGTAAAAATAAAAAATTAACTATATGAATGATTAAGATCATGCCTGGGAGAAAAAAGAAGTGCAATGCTCCTTCCCTGGTTGTCGTCTATAAAAACTGCATAAAAGGAACTATAATACAACATCGATAACCAAAAGTGTAACCTAGGACTTTCAATGCATTGGTTATAAGACACACACGAAGGAAATCTTTTATAATAGCTTTAACTTCAACGATGTGTTGCGTTAAACACGTGGGAATTTTAGGTTTGTTATTAATGAAATGTTGGTGGGTAATTTTGCATTTAGGATCTCATGTGAAGAGTTTTGCCGGAACCATTCTATTGTCAAGGCTTCTTACTGAAGTATCGTGTGATTAGAATTTAACTTAAAGTAATTGCAGAGTCTACTAGCAGATTTAACAGTTAATATTAACAGCAGACCCCACATTCAAAGAATGTACTAATCTTAATATCAATAGCATCCTAGAGTTAACCTCCATTTTAATCAGGGCGAGGCATTTCTGATTTGTACACGAAATATATGAACAGGTTTATGGACTTCCGATGGGATTAGGCATTAGGTTATCGACACTGTATTAGTTCCTTTTATGCAGTTTTTATAAACAACAACCAGGGAAAGTTCAGTGCACTTCTTTTTTTCCCTGGGAATGATCTTAATCATTCATATAGTTCATTTTTTATTTTTAATTTTCCCTTTTATTTCCTATGGAGTGTAGACAATAATTAAATGGATTTTAAGAGGTGAGTAATCAGAAATAAGCTTTTGCTAAAATTTAATGGGATATTTTATTAATACTGTCAGTTTTTTTGTCTTCCTTAGTATGCTGTTGTCCATTACATCTCCCACTACTGTTTCCACTTGAAATACCATTCACCCCGAATTCAGATCCTTTATTTGGATCTGAGATAAAAACCCTGAAGGAACAAAATCCAAAATGGAGTGAGAGAGAAAAGGAAGGGGAGTTAATAACAAAATGTTAATAACATTTGTGAATAGTAATAATCTATGTTTTATAGAGGGAGAGAGAGGGGAGAAAAAAAAAAAAAAAGCAAAAAAGTAATAACTTTTACACAAATCAAGAACACTTCATTTCTGCATGTCTACCATATTTTCCCATTTATTCCTCCTATCTGCATATGGCAACACACAAAATATCCAGTGCTTTAGCTACAACATACAATATATGGATAACCTATGTGATATCTATGAAAAAAAGAAATAACTGTCATATTTCTATTTTTCTGATTTTAATGAAATTTGGAAAGGCTCGAAAAATCATTTTAACATAAAACCCATCCATTGGGAGTCAAACTCTTACATATGGATGGATGGACAAAGGAATAATAATTGCTGAATTATTTTAGTCTAATTTCAGTGACATATTCGATGGCTTTACAAACTGCTCTAAAAGAGCCAAATAAAAAATTTCATAAAAATCCATTCATTGGGAATCAAGTTATGCCTGCTGCACAACCTGTTCGGCTGTCTGAATGAATGCCATAATAGGACTTTGTAACCATGAAGATAACAATCACAAATGAAAAATATGCAGATATTCATTTAATTTATGGTAATGTCTGGTAACCAAAGAATTCCAGATAAGCAAGTGATTCAGCAGAGGACCCCAGGAGCTGAGACAAATGGATCGTTCACATTCATTAAAACACGGTAGGGAACAAGAAAACATACTGTGCAGAGAAGAACAGTCAAAGGATGATATCTGAAGAACTGTGCATCAGATGGAGCTCTATCCATATTACTGCAATGTGATTGGACCTTTCTATCCCAAGATTACAGTGCTCACTTAGCTTTTTGCCAGTGAAGTATTGCAAAAAGGGAGCTTTGAAAATATATTTTATTTCCTGTTAAAGCACAATTATCTAAGGTAGGCTTGACAATAGTCAGAATTCCCACTTCTGGTCTAATTACATTCCTCATAACACCATGGAAACCAACTTCGGCAATGATTTTCAGTTTCGGCAAACATCTGATATGGCTTCATTGGAATAACCAGATTTGATCATTTGTCATCGAGGACAAATGTCACTTATTTGTCCTCGATGTTACAAATAATCTGTTACTTATTACTGCAATTTCTCGACGCAAAACAGTCCTCTGCAAACAAAATTAAGAATATATCTTTTACATGATGGAATATAGCCCTCATGTCAATCAAAATGTAACAGAATGCCTGTAATGGAATTACTCTAATTGTTGGACTGGTCATTATGGTCCACAAGGCTGGAAAGTAAGATCAAGAGATTTTGCACACCTTAATTTCTTCCTGTGGAGAGAATAAATGAAAACCTATGTGTAACTAGCAAAAATCACAGACTAGGATAGAATATCTGCATTGAATAATGTACGCTACTATATATATATATTTGAAAGTCAACAAAGGCTGTTTAGAAACATTCAAGACTGAGCAGAGAGAGAGCAGCAGCCACTCTAAAAAGTACCTATCCTAACTAAAATGCAACATCTCAGTAGTATTTATCTGAACAGTAATTCTAATTATGATGGGTAACAAAAATTAGTCAGCCATACTACTAACAGTAGGCAAAAGTAAATTTTAATCATATACAGTAGGTCAAGATTAATCTATTGTATATGATTAAAAAAATAAGTACCTAATTTTTTTTATAAAAGAAGTTTTATGAATTCTAGTGATTTCCTTTTATTTGCCCACTTTTTTTTATTTTTAAATCAAGAATCACTTATATTCATAGCTCTGCAATGCTCAAGATTTTCATGTAACATAAGGATTATGTATAGCAACTGATTTTCAACAGACAACTATTATGCCAAAATTACCCAAACTGGGATAGTTAATGAAAAACATTGTTTTTTGGTAACTTTTTAGTATTTTAACTATTTTGTATTTTAAAAGATGCCATATTCTAAAAATACATATGAAAAACTGTAATAAAAGCAAACACGTTCATTTTCAGCACTAATTCTTTTTACAATTTACTTTAACGCAGAAGTTTTAAAAATAAAGCATTATCTAGTTGAAATATTATTATAAATTACTAATACATCAGAAACATTTCAGTGACTAACAATATTTTCTTAAAATTAACTTAGAGAATTTTAAATAAACCTTACATCTAATACTCTTCGTTCCAACTTCTCTCTGTCTCTCAGTTCTTTCTGTAAAAGAAACAAGGTTCATCACATTAACAAACTGAAAACTTTATTGTGATAAGAATATTTAATATCCCAAAAATTCAACTTCCGGGAAAATGATAATACAGTAAAACGTTAGTTATCCAAGGTTCAATTATCCTTAGAGTTGGATTAATCATGGTCCTCTATATATATATATTATAGTTTTATTTTTAACAAACATTTAAAGAATATTATTTATCTGTGCGCGTAAATTCATAAAGTACATACAGGAAATCACTGTTGCGTCTCTCGTTTGGCACCTGGTAAATCACGTCAGATGTTTTTACGCCCACAGATGCGAAGTAAAGTGTCTTCAAACACATGCTGTTGTTTGTTTGTTATTTGGTTTTCAGGAACATTAGCAACTAAAGCCATACTGCTCCGGGGATATGCGGTGGTCATTCTCTGACCTTTCCGCATGCTCCGTATTTGGTGGGCATGGGCTCGAACCGCGGTCTAATCAAGAAGCGTGTACTACGCACTGCTGCTCCTGCCCACCTGGTTACGGAGGCGCCAGAAACACATGCTGCATTTCTAATGCCAAATAACATACAAATGTAACCTATTCGCATTTGTCTACTAAACATCATGAAAGCTTGTTCCTGTGCTTGCCGTCTGTGGCATGTAATATTTATCTCGCATTTCAACCCCTAAAAATGTCAGGTAAACAGAAACGAGTTGTTTTAATAGTGGAAAAGAAACTGGAAATTATTAAAAGATGTGAAAAGGGTGAAAGTGTTTCAAAGCTTACAGACGATTTTTGAACTGGTCAGCAAAATGTATGGAACATCATTAAAAACGAGCCCAATATAGATAAATTTATTTCTAAATGTGACACATTTGCTTGTGCTTCACAGAGAAAATTGCTTAAATGAGCTACAAATGAACAACTTGAAAGTTTAATGATAAAGTGGCTTTTACAACAAAGAGCTGAAGGAACTCCAATATCTAGACCAATGATTTTAAGCAGAGCAAAATTTTTTTTTTTTGACAAATTAGAAATGCCTGGAACATTTTCATCTTGTTGGTTAAAATGATTTAAAGACAGGCATGATATAAGAGAGTTAGAGATACAAGGTGAAAAACTCAGTGCAGATAATGTGGGAGCAACTTTATTCTGTAATGAAATAGCTATGATTATTAAAGAAAAGGGTCCTCTTCCACCACAAATTTACAACACAGATGAGATGGGACTTTATTGGTGAGCAATGCCAAATCGCACATTGGCATCTGTACAAGAAAGAAATGCACCAGGATATAAAATTAGCAGACAGGATACAATTTTACGCTGTGCAAATGCTTCAGGAGATGACAAATTAAAATTAACGGTAGTGGGAAAATCAAAATCTAGAAGTTTAAAGGACATGACTAATATTCCAACAGATTATTATAATCACCGATCTGCATGGATGACAGGGATATATTCGAAGAGTGGAGGACAGATAAATTCATTCCTCATGTTAAAAAATTTGTCTTATTATTATTATTATAATTAGCCATATGGTGCAAGGAAACCTGAGGCTTTTGCTGCACTAGCCAAAAAAAAAAAAAAAAAATTCTGAGTTACCCTTGAGAGAGAGAGAGAGAGAGAGAGAAGGGAATCACCAAGAAAGAGAAGAATGATGATGACTTGTAAAGGTCTACCCCACAAAGCAATTTTGTTATTAGATAACGCTGCATCCCATTCTCCATTGGAAAAGCTATCTGCAGAAAATGGCGATATTGTCACCATTTACCTTCCACCCAATATAATACCACTGGTACAACCTATGGACTACTAGGGGGGTGATTGAGAGCATGAAACGATTGTATAGAAAGACCTTTCTTTCATGACTTTATCATGGAAGAAAAGAATCCTCTTTTATTTTGGAAGTCACTAACAATTAAAGATGCTATCTATAACATTTCTATTGCATGGGTGGAAGTTAAAAGCAAAACAAATTGTTCAAAAAATATTGCCCGATGACTTTAATTGCCAAAAATAACTTGGAAGTGGGAGACTCAAATAACACTGTAGAAATTGTTCCTGATATTTTAAACTCAGTTCAAAATATTGAAGGATGCAAAGACTTAGATGAGGCAAGTGTTAATCAATGGTTAAATATAGACAAAAATTGATGACGATGACTTTATACAAAGTGTGCAAGAACCTACAGCAGGACCAGACAAGAACGATGAACTACAGCCAACTTGCAAAGTAAGTTGCAATGAAGCCCTAACATCTGCAGAGACATTACTTAAATTCATGGAAAGTCAAGTTGATGTAGATTATATCGAAATTTTACAAATTCATGGACACAAGAAAAATAAAAGAAAACATAATGCTACAAAAAAAAAAAAAAAAAAAATCACAGACTTTCTATGAAAATGAATAAAATAATAATATTGTTGTTGTTATATATCTTATGTTTTTGTGTGTTTTGGAAGTTATTTAAACAAATAAAAACATAATTTGATTTACCATGTTTTTTGATTATCCAGGCTTTAGCGTCCCGAATTACCATTATGATGTTTTACTGTATATAGTAAAGTCAATATATAAGCACTTGAAACACTGTCAGAGGGCAAATTATCTATGCTCATCTTCATGACCACACATGTAAAAACAAGTATAGACATGTGGTTAATGATTGATTCATGTGCATGCTGAGTTGGCATGGGGAGGCCAAGAGAGAAACACATGAAAGCTCTTGGTTGAAGTGCATTGTTTCTGCACCATATTAATGTCACAATATTTCAATTAGAACAGAAAGCAAACACCACATTCCATGCATCTGAGAAAGAGACTCTCCAAACTTTTAAGCATATTGATTTCAACTTGACTATTTTCTCATTGTTCAGGATGTGACATCCTATCGTGTGTACCACAAAAATAACTGACTCTAATAAAGAGTGCAGTTCACATACATCTCTTTTACTGGCTCAAAATTACTGAGTACACATGATCAAACCAGTCAGTGACCACATATATTCAATATCTTTGTGTGCACAGCCACTATAACCTTCAACAGCTATTTTAAAATTTAGTCATTTCTTTTCCTCTACTACACATACCCTGTTAAGACATCACATGAAACCAATCGTACACAAAAACAGCATGTCTGCAAACACCTTTACAAAACTAAAACATTACTGTGTGAAGAGGGTATATGATACATACCTGAAACCACTTCAAGGTGATGAGAAATCCTCATGTTTTTAATTGACCAATCAGAAAATGTGGATGATGTAGTCGATAGTAGCATAATGACAAAACTGCAGTAGAATTTACCAACAAAATTACATCCTCTTCTGTAGAAACTATAACTTGTATGGTTTTATTCTCAGTTGGCAACATAACATGTCACACACTGCTGACCTTGACATGTTAAGCTCATTTCTGGGGTATCATATGGATTTCCCTAGGCTTCACATAAAACTTCCTCAAACCAGCTCATTGTGCCTTCACTGACTTTTGTTTGTATGATTGTACAACAGGTATCCTTTATGAATTTTCTGTACCACTGAAGGATTGGAGATCTACTCAGTGGCTTCTTTTTAAACCACATGTAAAATTTACACATAACACTGGTGGAAGACTGCAGCTCGTTGGGGTTGGAAAATTCCACAATGATTACAGTGTTGTCATTATGCTGTCATCTACTGCATCACTTGCATTTTCTGATTTCGTAAATAAATCTATCCTATTCCCAAAATGAGGTTTTGGTTTGTAATGGAGGTTTTATTTTTATGAAAACATGCAACCACAAAAGGCATAAAAACCTATAGTACTTAAGCACCCAGCAACCGTGCATGGTTTGAAGGAGATGGGGGGGGAGCATGCCAGAAACTTTGCTCTGGAGACTAAATATGGGTTTCACCACTTCAACCAGTATTGCACTCGTTGATGGATCATCTACCACCTAGTGTGGTAGATGATTCATCAAAAATTAGTATTATATTACTATTATTAGTGTTATATTATATTAGTAATGATACTGGTTAGTACTAGTAGTACCATGCATTGGTTGGAGGAGATGAGATGGGCAATACCAGAAACTTTGCTCTGGAGACTAAACATGGGTTTCAACCAATTCAAGTGTTATGATGCATACGTCTACATCAATTCAGAGGTTTGTATACATGCTGTACTTAAGACTGCTTCCGATTAATATCACACAGACACCAAAAAATCAGTGAGAAAGCAACAAAGGAAAGTCAAAAAGAAATGTATGGTAAATTAAATAGGGTAAGAGAAAACTACATTTTCATAATAGCAGACAGAAAAATGCAGATAAGTTCACTGCTCAATATAGTAAAAAAATAAATAACTCCAAATAGTAAATGAATAAAAAAATAGATTAATACTAGAAAAAGACATTTCTATTCTGTACAGATGAGATTAGAACATTATTAAAAATATAAAAGCAATCAGAGGCACTAGGGACTGACAAATGAGATGATAAAAGCATTTGATAAAATAGAGTAATGCCAATATTATTCTGCAAAATATGGAAAGAAGGGAACGGTACAAGATCAGAGCAAGTAATATGATATAGGTTTACTTTATAAGCAGGGAAGTGATATTTTGAAATGCAGAACCTATAAAATGGGTAAACCAAGGGAGCATACTAAACACAATAAAATTAATAAAAAATTGCAGACTAAATAAATGGCAAAAACTACACAAAAACAATGTTGAGAACTGACAACACTCAGTTTACAAGTATCAATTATATTAATGAGCGATAGAAAGGAATAAAAGGTTTTTAGTGCACAATAAATAATGCTATGATAAGAAAATCAAAAATTTTAATATTATGTCCGTAAGTAAAAGAACTTACTTAACAAAGTTCATGTACGACATCACAAGCTACACAAACTATTAATTAAGAATGTATACTTATCATCACATTTTAAAAATTTAGTTTAATTAGAATTAAAAAAGGTCTTAAGGCTGTAGTCCTGGAGTAACTTATGTTCATGCTGGTCTGCAAATTGCACATTAATCCCTACAGGCAGGTGCATTTTCTCCCAAAATTCTTCCATTCTGTTGAATTTTTTCGCTTTTTATTAATTTCACTCTAAAAGATTTTGTTTTCACTCTACATGATTTTGTTCATAAGTAGTGCTGAAGCATTAATTGTAATGACCCAATAGTGAGTTGTCCTGCTGGATAAGTCACCACTATTGCAACTGACAATGTGGCTCGCTAATATCCATGCACATTATTGCATTGTTAGCTCCCTCACAGTGTTCAGAAAATAAAATAACAGAGAATTTTCCTGTATTGCTTTTGCATTATATATATGTATACACACACATTATATATATATATATATATATATATATATATATATATATATATATATACACAAGTAATATGGAAAGAAAGTTAATAAATTGTATCAAGCTGTAACTAATACTTATGGGCCAATGTAGTTGCTAGAGCAATTATGCATTACGACTATAATGTGTATAAAATATTTTGTATAATATATAATATTGAAGATAATAATATAGAAGTTAATTCAAGCAGACAATACCAAGCTGGATTTAAAGAAACACAAGGGATATAAATATATATTAAAAAATAATAATAAATAAAAAAATAAATAAATTTAAAAAAATAATATATATATATATATATATTGTGTGTGT
The DNA here is from genome assembly GCF_048544385.1 of Mastigoproctus giganteus. Lineage (NCBI taxonomy): Eukaryota > Metazoa > Arthropoda > Arachnida > Uropygi > Thelyphonidae > Mastigoproctus > Mastigoproctus giganteus. Next base: position 143,586,146 of record NC_143576.1, read on the forward strand.
GTGTGTGTGTGTGTGTGTGTGTGTGTGTGTGTGTGTGTGTGTGTGTGTGTGTGTGTGTGTGTGTGTGTGTGTGTGTAAAACTTATCGTTGTCTACCCACAATCTAGACGACTTCAACTGGGGCCAAGCACCCAGCAAAAAAGTGACAAGGAGTTCTCTGTTTCTGTAATGATCAATATCTGCTAAGATATATAAAAATTCCGAGATTAAGTAAATTAAGTAATTTGAATCTAAACCAATTAAAGCTAGTTAAAAAATTTTTTAGAATCAAAAGGAGGATATTATAAATGTAGCATACATTGATCGTCGTTGACCCAACAGAGAATGCAATTGAATAATTAAAATAAGAACAAATGCAAAGTATAAGGCATATCTACCATATCTAGGACATAATGTAACAACTAGTCGTTATGAAATAATAATCACTCTAGTGAGTTAATATATATGTGGTGACCCTATGTGATGGATATGGTAAAAATAAAAATAAATCATTAATCAATTAATTAAAGTTAACGCAAAGAGAAACATGCAAATAGTAAGAAGAATAAAAACTAATAGAGCAGGAATAATAGAACCTGAACTCCATAAAGGCGAAAATATAGTAGTACAGGTAAGAAATAATGTCGTTTTTTTGTTTTCAGTCTGGTTGGCCACAGTTGAAGTCGTCTAGATTGTGGGTAGACAACGATAAGTTTTATATGTATTTATATATATATATTTATTTATTTATTATTTTTTTTTTATTAATATATATTGATATCCCTTGCATTTCTTTAAATCCATCTTGGTATTGTCTGCTTGAATTAACTTCCATATTATTATCTTCAATATTATATATTATACAAAATATTTTTATATATATATATATATATATAAAATATTGAAGATAATAATAGAAAAGGTAAATCAATCAAATAATACCGTTCAGGAATTTAAGAAAACGCAAAGGATTTTAAAAAAATAAAATAAAATATGTTATCACTTTTTACCCACAATCCAGATGACTTCAACTGGGACCAAACACCCAGACCGAAGGCAAAAAACAACAAGAAGTTCTCTGTTTCTGTAATGATCAATATGTGCTAAGTAAGTTAAATCTAACCCAAATATAAACCAAATATAGTAATTAAAAGTGGTTAAGAAATTTTAGAATCAAAAGTAAGAAAACATAAGTAAATTATAAATAAATTATAAATGTAAGCATATATTAATCATCGTTGACCCGACAGAGAACGTAATTTAATGATTAAAATAAGATTAAATATATAATACATACTACATATCTACCGTATCCAGGACATAATGTAGTAACAATAATAGTCGTCAAGATCAAAATAATATGTGGTGCCCCCTATGTGATGGATATGGTAATAATAAATAAAAATAAATAATTAATTAATTAACCAATCAAATTGAAGTTAATGCAAAGAGAAACATGCAGATAGTAAGAAGAAAAACTAAAGGAGTAGGAATAATAGAACCTGAACTCCATAAAGGCGAAAAATAGTGGTATCGATAAGAAATAGTTTCTCCTACCACCTTGGATTGTCCTAATAATTTTGGAGAAATAAAAATAAAGAGGGTAGGACAGGTTAAAGACAATACAAGATATAATTTGTGGCTCGGGTATGCCCGGGATCGCAAAACCCGTTCCTATAGTAGGACCCTGAGCTGAATTTGCATGTTACCTCAGCGTGAACTTAAGTAAACTTAAATGAATTTAACTATGTAAAAAAAAATTATACACTGTAATTTGCAAGCCGGTGGGTACAAGTTTTCTACGCCGTAAGACACCAAGAAAGCAAAGTGTATCCTATGTACATATATACATGGCTCTAAATCCGTAATTATGACAATTATATTGAACCAATGGGTTCAGAAAACAAATTTTTGAAATTAATTATGCTTATCGCTTTCCTGAAGTGGTATTTCAGGTAAGCAATGGGGAAATTATTATTAATCAACTTGTTGTATAAATGTTTGCTGAACAGTTTTTATTATTATTGCAAATGTAAGCAATCCTCAGACATTGGGATAAAATGATATTAGCATGCACTGATTTTGATATATAAGATCTCCAGTTTGTAAGGCTGACTACATTGAAGTTAAATGCGTCTCTTTTATTATATACGTTTACATCTATATTATTATGGAATATTTCTATATGTAGATCCAGGTAATTTGCTATAGTATCAGAACTATTAGTTTTTTCTAATACAAGTTCTTCTGGATATAATTTATTGTAATCCTGAACAAAATGTGGACAATTAAACACACATAGATCATCTATGTATCTGAATATAAGTAGGTTATCTTGGAATGCTCTTTCTGTATAATATAGATAAAGGTTTGCAATTATGCTTGATGCTGGACTTCCCATAGGGATGCCATTCACTTGCAAGTATAACGATGTTCCATCATATACATAATTATTAAAGATGCATAAATTTATTAGAGTACTCCAATAGGTTAAATCAAACTTTATAGCATTTTTATTTTCCAAATATAGTTTCTGAAGAACAACTTTTAAATTATCAAGATTAATACTAGTGAATAAACTGTTCAAGTCAAATGTTTGTATTTGCTGAATATTGTTATTTTTTATTGCATTTATAATCGGTAAGTTATTATTTATTATAATAGTTTTATTTACGTTATTTAATATAATTTAAGTAACTTTTCTAGCGTTCTTCCTGAAATTTTAGCATAACTATCTCTACATGATGTTATGAATCTATATGCAATAGGTGATTTATGAAATTTGGGTATACCATATATAAACGGATATTTTAGGTTATTATACTTTAACTTTAATTTTTTATGCAATGCAATTAATTTTTTGATTATTAAATTAGGGGAAGATGCTATGTATTTATATGTATTACTAGACTGTAGTTCATTTTTAATAATTTCTATATAATATGACTTACATATAATTGCATAATTGCAAGCAGCTTTGTCAATGGGAGTAATTACAAAATGTTCATGTATATCTTTGAGCTGCCTATTTATTAATTTTGTATTATATAGATTATCCGGTATGAATTTCAATTGATTATATTTGTTAGATATGATATTAAGCATTGTAAATAACCACATTGGTATGCCTCGACCGGTATGTTATATTTGTATGCTGATCTTATGCAGTATTTTAATAAACCTAGATATAACAATTTTTTAAAGATAGATTTATTAATAGGTAGATTAGGTCAAAATTTAAAACCAAGTGATAAAATATCTCTAAGTTCAGGATATGGGATTATATCTAAATCGCCAGTTATAATGTGGTTATGGTTAGGATCCATGTATCTATGAAATGAAGGTTTGTGGCTGTTGTTGTTGTTGTTTTTGGTTTTTAGGAGCATTAGCAACTAAGGCCATATTGCTCCAGGATATGCGGTGGTCATTCCTTAACCTTTCCACATCCTCCGTATTTGGTGGTGACGGGCTCGAATCCCGGTCTAATCAAGAAGCGTGTGCTACGCGCTGCTGCTCCTTCCCACCTGGCTACGGAGGCGCCAGGTTTGTGGCAAACACATGTATCCTGTTCGATGTTAATATTGTGAAGGTTTGTAGCTATTATTTTATAGTTACACGCTTTAAGACAAATGGTTTAGAATATTTAAATCTGATATTAATATGTAAGTTATTAATAGGCAGCAAGTCATTGCATAAATTAATAGTTCTATGTATATCCAAATTATCCATCATTTTATTTTGAAAATATAAGACGAGGACAGAGTTTTCTGGTTGCTTGTTAATATTCAAAATATTAATTCTGAATTTAAGAATGTCTAGTATAATGTGCATAAGGTGAGAAGATGCAAAGACGTAATCATTGGCTTTCCTGCTTAGTGCTTTGAGTACACTAAGTTTAATACTGAAAAGTGTGTTATGTATTTTACTAATATTTATAGGATCAGTGTCCCATATTTTGAATAAATCTATGAAGTCTCCTATATGTTCTCAGTTGCTTTTATATGTTTTGGATTTATTATATTTTCTTTTGCAATTAGATTTATGAAGTTTGGCAATTTGAAACATATTTGCAATAATAATAAAAGCTGTTCAGCAAACATAATAGCATTGTACAACAAGTTGATTAATAATAATTTCCCCATCACTTACCTGAAATACCACTTCAGGTAAGCGATAAGCATAATTAATTTCAAAAATTTGTTTTCTGAACCCATTGGTTCAATATAATTGTCATAATTACAGATTTAGAGCCATGTACATAGGATACACTTTGCTTTCTTGGTGTCTTACGGCGTAGAAAACTTGTACCCACCGGTTTGCAAATTACAGTGTATCATTGTTTTTTACATAGTTAAATTCATTTAAGTTTACTTAAACGAGTTGCAATCCCGGGCATACCCGAGCCACAACTTATATCTTGTATTGGCTTTAAGCTGTCCTACACTCTTTATTTTTATTTCTCTGAAATTATTAGGGTAATCTGAGGACGTAGGAGAAACTATTTCTTATCTATTATCTATTATTAGTTCTATTATCTATACCACTATTTTTCGCCTATAAAGGCGAAAAATAGTGGTATAGATAATAGAACCTAGGAATAATAGAACCTGAACTCCTTAAGGAGTTCAGGTTCTATTATTCCTACTCCTTTAGTTTTTCTTCTTACTATCTGCATGTTTCTCTTTGCGTTAACTTAAATTTGATTGGTTAATTAATTAATTATTTTTATTTATTATTACCATATTCATCACATAGGGGGCACCACATTATTTTGATCTTAACGACTATTATTGTTACTACATTATGTCCTGGATACGGTAGATATGTAGTATGTATTATATATTTAATCTTATTTTAATCTAAATTACATTCTCTGTCAGGTCAACGATGATTAATATATGCTTACATTTATAATTTATATACAATTTACTTATATTTTCTTACTTTTGATTCTAAAATTTCTTAACCACTTTTAATTACTATATTTGGTTTATATTTGGGTTAGATTTAACTTACTTAGCACATATTGATCATTACAGAAAGAGAACTTCTTGTCGTTTTTTGCCTTCAGTCTGGGTGGTTGGCCCCATTTGAAGTCATCTGGATTGTGGGTAAAAAGCGATAACATATTTTATTATTATTTTTTTTAAATCCTTGCGTTTTCTTAAATTCCTGAATGGTATTATTTGATTGATTTACCTTTTCTATTATTATCTTCAATATTTTATACACATCATGGTTGTAATGCATGATTGCTCTGCAACTGCATTGACCCATAAATATTAGTTACAGTCGTTATAATTATTAACTTTTTTATTACTGATATTAATATGTATAGATATATATATAGTAATGAATAATTAGAGATAATTTCTGTCAAAAACTGTGGGTCTCACTCTCTGCCTGATGAAGTGATACTGATGTAATGGACAGAACAATCTCCCAATTACTGCTTCTCTTTACTCTGCTACAAAAGAATATGATTTGTTTTTTCTATTGTTCACAGCATATCACCATTAAAAGTTTCATGCTGCTTTTTTGTGTAATAAAAAAATACAAGGTTATTTTCAAAAAACAAAATAAATAAAATAAAGCTCCTTTCAGTATGCCATTCTGTCAGGACATATGCAGGATAGAACTGCCTTTGAAAGAAAATAAAAATAATTGTTCCTCTGCACAAAAAGTTTGCTATTTATATCAAATATAGCTGATACATAAGTGTATCATATTCTGATCATATTTATACATCAACTATAAAATGTTTGCAAGTCAGAAAGTGTGATGACAGCTTGCAGTAGTAAAATATCGCTCACGAGAAAGAAAATTAAGTGTTCTTATATTATTATCAAATACAATTACCGTATTTCCCCATGTATAAAGACGCACCTTTTTTCGAAAAATTTGGGGTCTAAAAACTGGGTGCATCTTATACAGTGGTTGTAGATTTTTTTTTTTTTTTACTTGCATTTCCCGCTTTTTTGCACTTGTTACCAGTATATTAGGTTACGTTTTGCCACGTTCTGCCCAGAAATGGCTCAGAAAAGATTTTCGTACAGTGCTGAATTCAAGTTAAAAGTGATCCAGTTTGCAAAAGTGAATGGAAATCGTGCTGCTGAACGTAAATTTGGTCCTCCTCCAACTGAGAAAACAATCCGAGACTGGCTACGGGAAGAAGAAACCCTACTGAAAACGCATGGCAGAAGAAGGCCATGAGAGGCAAGTCAGCAAAATGGCCTGATTTAGAGAGGGAATTGAAGATATGGATTAAAGAGCAAAGGGCAATTGGAATTCCTGTGTCCACAAAGATGGTTCAGCATGAGGCAAGAAGAATTGCTGATGAAAAAAAGAAGTTACTGATTTCAAAGGAGGACACAATTGGTGCTTCAGATTCATGAAACGGAATGGACTAAGCATGCATTCACGCACCAGACGTGCCCAAAAGAGCCTGAAAGCTATGAGCAGAAGGTCCTTGAATTTCATCGTTTTGTCATTCAATGTCGGAAGACATCAGTTTGAGTTGGGACAGATTGCAAATATGGACGAAAATTATGAGTAGTAAGTCAACCAAAAGTATAAATACTTTTTGTTGACTATGTATACAAAGGTGATATGTATACTTCACACAAGAGTAGAGTGAATCCCCACTTGAGGCTGCTATATCTGTAGAGAATGATGCCAAGAAGTTAATTACACAAGAGATATACAACTGACACCAACAAATACACAATTAAGAGTTTTCTCAACTATCCAGAATGTAGATATTGAACCAGAGGAGTTGACATTACAAAGTACAATAAACCAATGATAATACAATTTGCTTGCTATAAGAAAAATCCATGGGTAGTAAAAGTGATGATAGAAACAATGATCACAAGTTAAGATAAAGGCACAAAATAAATGCAAGGCCTTATATACACTGAGTTGGATTTGCATTAAAAAAACGCCCTTGTGTAGGACTGGACTGCGATGCTGGTGAAGGCTCAAAGTCAGGAACGGCTGATGAAAAATTGTAGTTCACACATGTGGCAACAATATTTTCAGTGAAAGGAAGAATGGGTCAGTGTCGAGATATTTCCAACTTCAAACATGGAATGATTGTGGGAGCAAGAAGTGCAAGTGTCAGTATCTCAATGACAACCAACATGGTTAAGTACAACTCTGTTCTGTGGTGTCATAAGTCTATCATTTTACTGGCTCAAGAGCAGTAAAACAATTAGCCAAAGGTCACTTGTGGGACATCCATGTGTGGTCAATAACAGTGGTGAGCATCGTGTGTCTCATCTTGTAACACAGCAGCAATGCAGTATAGTGGCCCAGCTAACTACCTAATACAACACAGAAATAGCAAGGCCAACGTCGACATGAGAAATTAACTCATATAAGCTATGACTGTCGATGGCCATCAGAGGTACACATTCTCACTGCAAAACACAAGAAACTACACTTTGCATGGACACATCAGCACCAACATTGGATCATTGACACGTAGAAATCTGTCGCCTGGTCTGATGAATCCCATGTCCAAATCTATCGTTCTGATGGATGCAACCACATTTGGTTTTGGTTTGGTTTTACTGGCGCAACAGCAACCAAGGCTATAATGTGCCAACTATGATAAATGAGTAGACATATTAAAAGTACAGAAACAAAGGTTAAAATATTACAGTTACCCAGGAATAGTGGTCACTATATCAGAAAAATATTTGTACAAATATATGTATAAGAGCAGTCGACAAGGTATAAATGATATATTAAATGTAATAAAAGTATATATTAACAAAAGAGTATATGTTAAAAAGATGTAAATAAATTTATCAGCTTTAAATAGTTAAAAACAGCTGGTACGTGATCATTGTCAGAGAGTATTTGACTGAGTGTAACCATATTTGGAGAAAAAAACATGAGGCAATGGTGCCTAGATGCACTATTAGTGTCTGGCAGGTTGGAGGTGGTGGTGGTGTTGTTATGGTTGGTTTGGGGACTGTTTTTGTGGCATATTCTGAGTGTTCTGATCACCATTAATCAACAGTTCAATGGGAATGCCTACCTTTCTATCATCATCAACCAAATCAGGCCTAATGTCCAAGTTGGCAGATGATACAAAGGTTGGCAGGGTTGTTAATGACAATACAGACAGTATGCTCCAGCAACAGGATCTAGAAAAGTTAGGTACATGGGCTGAGAAGTGCCAACTGAAGTTTAACATTGACAAATGCAAAGTACTGCATATGGGTAGCAATAACCTAAGAGAAATGCACCAACTGTGTGGTACTACACTCAGGAAGGTGGAATGAAAAAGACCTGGGGTAATTGTGCAGACAGATATGAAGTTCTCTGAGCAGTGCACACAGGCTGCCAGAGCAGGTCATGGAGTTTTGTTAATGATATATAGAAATTTTGCTAGCAGAGACGAGGAGATGATTATCCCTTTGTATAAGGCAATGGTCAGGCCACACCTTGAGTACTGCATACAGGTCTGGAGGCCTCATCATTTTAAGAAGGATGAGGAGTTGCTAGAACAAGTACAGAGAAGGGCAACAAGATTGGGGAGAAGAACAAAGGGGTGTGCTTACGAAGAAAGGCTTAAGTTCTGCAAGTTGCAGCATCTGGAGACTAGGCACCTGCGAGGTGATCTGATTGAGGTGTATAAGGCCTTGAATGGCTTGAACAGGCTCAATGCTGACGGGATACTTGCTTGCTGAGATTTTTTTACATCATATGCCCCAACTAATGCTAAATACACAATGATAGTGCATCCAGACAATTCCACCCTCTATCAACTAGACAATGCATTATACCATAAGGCCCAGCAGGTTGCTAACTGTTTCAGGAACATGACAATGAATTCTCTGTCCTCCCATGGCTGCACAACTCATCTGACATAAACCCAACTGAGCATGTTTGAGACCTACTGAAAAAGGACTTTCAGTGCTACGGCCATCCATATGACAATGAACAGGCATTAGCAAACACATTATGTAACACATGGGTATCACTTGCAGGACACACTGCAGCACTTTGTGGAGTCCATGCCAAGATGTTTACAGGCTGTATTAAAGGAAAAAGGCTGCACAATGTATTAGTTAGGTTTGCTGATGCAAAGCTAACTAATACATTGTGCATAGAATTTAATTTTTTTATATTTTATGCATAGAATTTAACATGCCAAATGTATGGTATAATACATATATGACCCAAGTTCATAAAAAATCTGAATGTTGCAGTTATCTTTAGTACAATTAAATGATTCAATGAATCTTCTTTATCTGTAACTGACTTCTTTAATATTTTCTGATAACTGAAGTGTCTGGGAAAAGAATAAAACAAACAGTAATAAATATAGTACACTTATTAAGAAGTGTACCTCTTGCGAAGATTGTCATATAAAAATACAAGGAAATATTTTAGAAGAGACGTGGGAATTATAAGGAAGGAAGGAAGGAAGGATGTTCAGAGTAAAACAGTGGTATTAAGCTCATTATGCTTTTCAGTATAACTCATTTTCAAATACCAACAGTATGAATGTACAGAGAGCAGAGTGTGAACAAAAATAGGAAACAAATACATAAGAATGTAAAATATTTAACTCTAACTGGCTGAGAAAAAATGAATATTCACCAAGTTCCCCAAATAAATATAACTACTGGTAAATTTGCATTTATAATATCTGAGATTTATATCAGCCATGATAAATGCACATTTATCTGTGGTCTTCAGATTTATATTTCTAAATAGCCAGTTCTTTCACTGCATGTAATTTGTAAACTGTTGTTGTTATTTGGTTTTTAGGAGCATTAGCAACTAAGGCCATATTGCTCCGGGGATATGCGGTGGTCATTCCCTGACCTTTCTGCATCCTCCGTATTTGGTGGGCACGGGCTTGAACCCTGGTCTAATCAAGAAGCGTGTGCGATGCACTGCTGCTCCTGCCCACCTGGCTATGGAGGCGCCTTTGTAAACTGTGTGTTTGATCAGAACATCAAGTCTATCAATGTATGGCTTATGAAGAAATTGATCTATGTGCTATGAATGATTTGTCTGAATTTACCTGCTAAGATAGTGTGAAATGTAATGGTTATGAAAGATAAAGGCATGCAATAAAATTTTAATAGCTACTAGAAGTGAAGAACAACTGTCAGTTAAATTTCTTATATCTCACTATATATAAACCGCAGAGTTGGGGGAAACCCCCAGAGCAGCATTATAATTAACACTATATGCTACATATAAACAAGGCGGAGTTTTGGGGAACCACCAGTGCTGCTTGATCCCCAACATTATGTCTAGAGAGAGAGAGAGAGAGAGAGAGAGAGAGAGAGAGAGAGAGATAGAGAAAGAGAGAGAGAGAGTGTGTGTTTAAGAGGTGCCTTGTTTATATAAAGTGGGATTTAAGAAATTTAAATGATTGCTGTCCTCCACCTCTAGTGCATACTTCAATTATGAAAAAAGCATTAAATTCTACTAAAAAGTTTGTCAATCATCTTATTACTAAAATGTCATCTGCATAACATGGGAATATCCTGAATTACGGCATACCAATGATGTCAAGATAGCATTTTCAATAAAAGAGATAAATGTCTGTGAAGAGGGGGCTAACATGCACAATTCCATAGGCAGTCAAAACTTTGTTGAAAACTGTGTGAATTATGTGTGAAGAAAGAAAGAAAACTTTATGACATCACCTGGAGTGAGTTTTGTGCATTTCTTTAGGGAAGTATCTAATTCCAATAATTCCTGCATTTTAAATAAGGAGGTTAATTTCATATCTAAGCTTGTACACAAAAACAATGTCAAAGGAGGCAAGAATGTCATCACTTTTTACCATGAAATGTATTTGTTGTAACCATGAAAATAAGCCATTGTAAATTAAAAATAATATTAATTAAAAAGGAAGACAATCCAGAAAGGATTATGGTATATAATAAGATACAATGAGATAACCAGATTTCTTATGCCAAACAAATAAGTATGCTGCAATACTGTAAGAATAATTTTATTTTGCATTTGAGTTTCCTGAGAGCAGAATGTTCAGTGTCTTGTCAGAAACTTAATGTCATTTGATATATGTTCGAAGCTCAATAAATTCACAACTTCTCTAATTCACATGGTTTTTAATTGTCTTTTTCTATTAAATATTTAAAAACTGTTCATACAATTAAGAAAATTTATTTTAATCCCAAATATTCAAAAACTTAATATGCTGTCTTTTGATCACAAATAAGTACAAAAATTTACCAGTTAAGTACAAGAAGAGAAAAAACAATCTGCACCACAACAAAGTCTGTAGTTCACTGCTAATGAATTCTACATGTAGCCATTGCAAACCACACTATGGCAATGTCAATGCCAACGTCTGTGCTTGCTGTGCTAGCTACATGGTTTATTTCTGAATTTCAGGCAATTCGGAACTTTACTATGTAGCCACCACACAGCATGCCACAGACATTGCTCCTTATGCAAATTTTGGTAGCCTAACCTTAATACATTAACACTGTTGTGTACAATAAGATCACGGAAATTGGTTAAAGTATGAAACAAAAATAAACTGAAGTTGGCTAAATATGTGTCGCTCACTGCAGCTGTCTGTAGTTCAATGTCAATGCATTCACTGTAGCCACTGCAGCATGCCACAGACATTGCTGCAGTGCAATTTGGGGTGGCTATAAAGTAAATGCACTGGCACTGAGCTACAGACTTTGCTACAGTACAGTTTGTTTTTCCTCTTGCACTTAGCCAATTTGCCAATTTACCTTTCTTGGCTTCACTTGAGCTGTAGCAGTTCTGATAGTATTCCAAGTTTTTTGAAATGCACGTTGTTGAAAGTCTGCAGGGGAATGTTTATCTACCTTCTTTGGACTCAAATGGTGTTTCTTGCATAACTGTGAGATTTAATAGTAGTCTATTACTTACATTTGTCTAATTTTATTAAAATTTTATTATATTAATTTTATTAAACAAATAACATTAAAAATTGAGAGTTAAAAAAATGTGAATTTAATTCTACCTGTGCAACCCTGTGAATAATATATAAAAGCTGCCATGACTAAAAGATTAACACCATTCTGCAATGATGGGCTTCAAAAACTTTTATAAGATATCCACAGGACAGAGTATAATTTGTCAGTATATGCCGCACAATCAAATTTTGTTTTAGAATATTGTTACAATTCTGAAAGACACAACTCTGCAGTGATGGCTTCTGCACCCACACTGAAATAATAACAAAGAAGGTGATGCAACACCTGCCAGATGTAAATTTTCTGTTTAATTTTTGGAAAATAATTATTAGAGTTTCGCATTCTGATTGGAGTATATGACAATAGAACATCATCATTCCATTAAATATTTTTTAAAAAAATGTTTTTTTGCACTTTATTAAACACACACACACACACACACACACACACACACACACACACACACACACACACACACACACACACACACACACACACACACACACACACACACACACACACGACCCCTGCTTTACAATATTAATCCGTTCCAGAGATACATCATATCGTGAAAATATCGATTGTGAACCCAATAACACTGTTTTTTGGTAATTCTTTCAAGACTTTGGTAGTTGAAATTTTAGCAATATAACTAAGCTATTTTTCTCTCTAAAAGGTGATTTTTATAATGGAAATTGTACATATTGATTAAAATTAAAATATTGATTAAAGCACAACACAAAAAATCACTTCAACTAAAGGATGCAAAAACAAAACATGTGGCCAGCACATTTACAAATGCTGATATTGGCTGAGAGGAAGGACCATGTGGTCCAGTCAGAGACAATCGTGAGTCCATCCCATTGTAAGGTGAAGTAGGCGCTGGTTAACATGTCACTGGTTAGTAGAATCAGCAGTTTTATAGAATCAAATTTCAAAAAACACATATGTTCGGTTATAAGAATATATTTTGAATGACTATGATATTTTCTAAAGCACATTTCTGGAGGTCACTACCATTAAACAATAGAAATAATTTGCAGTTTGCGGTTTATTGTGCTTTTCTATTATTTATTATAAACAGGTAGTAAACTCGATCTTATTGCATTTGTGATAATACCGATAGCTGGAATTCTGTGGGTTTTTACGTTATTAAGGTGAAATGTGTTTCCCCTTCCTCTTCAATCATAAAAAAAACATAAATAAATTTTCAGAATCTTCCCTTCATTCCTATTTTTTAAAGCTTCGTAAACTTGTTATTCCGTATCTTGTGCATATTGTGTTAGTTGCAATTTGCCATGTTCTTTGTTATTGATTGCTTATCTTTTTTTACTGTTTTAAATTTTACAATTCCCCCCACCAAAATGTCAATTAGTTAGCATGTACATATTACAGTATGTATTAATAACTATGTACATAAGCATAAATTTATTTTTATTTTACTAACCTTTGGAAAATATGCTTCTGATTTTCACGTATCATTTAATTTTGTTAATTGGTAATGTAATAAAATGCAAATTTGTGATCTTTACTTTTATAGCCCGTGGAATAATATTTCTCCTATTTTCGCTTATTAGAATATGTTTAATAGAATTAAAATTTAATTCGCAAACATATCATATAGTGAATGGTATTTTATTATGAAAAGGCCATCGTAAAGTGATTTGATCGTATAGTGAACCAATCGTAAAGCGGGGCTCCACTGTGTGTGTAGCCCCACTTTACGATTTGTGTATAAAAATACACAAAATGCCTGAACTAAGAGAAGTTTAAAGGATAGTAGAAACTCGAAGTAAAGTAGTGGTGAAAAAGTTAAAGAATTACAAAGTCCAAGTACAAAAATGAACTTGGACTAAGGAAGCAAACAATATACCAAAAAAATTTTCGTTCAAATAAATAATAAAGAAATAACAAAGAAACAAATAACATTATATTCAGATATGGGAGGGCAATTTTAGCAAGATCTGAATACAGTTAATGAAAAAGTGATACACAGCCAGGAATTTCATCAGGGGACTACTCCTGACCATGTATCAGGCACTGTGTTTCCAAGCTTGTCTATAGTATTAGAAAAAAGGGGGCAAATATGCAGCCTTTATCATAATACTAACCTACAAGGTAGTCCCTACGCAGTGTAAAAATTAAGTTAATAATGTAATTTTAAATTTAATACATTCTCGGTGACTTTTCATTGTACCCCCTTTTGCATCTTGGCTGTGTATATCTCTCCTCCGCCTGACTTAATGACTCCAGGTAACACCCACTTAATTTTGGTTTCGCTTTCCCTTCTTCTCTACAAGCCTATGGTATTAACACCCATTTTTACTAACGCTTGCTTATATCAGAACCCTTTCTTTAAGGTTGGGCCTTACACACCCAGTAAGTTCAGTAATTTTAATGACTTTTTCTACACTTTTTATCTTTATACTGTGTTTTTCTCTTTTTCCATTTGTAAAACTATTAGTGTAATACGAGGGTGATACGAACACTCCGACTATCCTGCATCCTATCGCTATTTTCGCCTTCTTTTGACCATCTTATTCTCCCCTTCAGGTAACACCCACTTAATTTTGGTTTCGCTTTCCCTTCTTCTCTACAAGCCTATGGTATTAACACCCATTTTTACTAACGCTTGCTTATATCAGAACCCTTTCTTTAAGGTTGGGCCTTACACACCCAGTAAGTTCAGTAATTTTAATGACTTTTTCTACACTTTTTATCTTTATACTGTGTTTTTCTCTTTTTCCATTTGTAAAACTATTAGTGTAATACGAGGGTGATACGAACACTCCGACTATCCTGCATCCTATCGCTATTTTCGCCTTCTTTTGACCATCTTATTCTCCCCTTCCCCACCACAAGAATTTTACCATTCTCTATACCATTTGCTTGTCCACACTTTCAAGATCAAATTTCTTTGCAGTATATTTGTATTTTATTTAACATGATTTTTTAATTACCTTTTAACCCTTCCACATGGTCCAAACATTTGTATTATATTTCACATTACACTTTTGTATATTTGTATTAAATTTAAAATTACATTATTAACTTAATTTTTACACTGCATAGGGACTACCTGGGGTTCAAAGGGGTGTGCATGCGCAACACATGATTTCTCTAGAAAATCATCTAACCTCTCCATCCCAATCCCACTCTCACCTCCATGCCGGTGAACCCTGGGACCTGAGCAAACTAGCAAAAGGTTGGGTTATAACCCCAGCAGGAAACTAGGTCAGGTGCTAACGAGAGACGGGAGACTGCAAGACCATATTCAACACGCTATGAAACTGGGCTTGCACAGTGGTCACCAACAAGGTAGGTTGGGAGACCTAAGTCTGATGGCGGAAGAGCTCTTAAAAGCCAACGACACCAACCACAGCCTCAGACAGTGAGGCTGTAGTTTCCCCTTGCCTTCCCCAAGGGGAAACCACACTGTTACTTTTTCTTTTCCCAAGTAAACCAATTATGAGCAGTCAAAGAGGAATTAGAGTAACTGGCAATTCTGGGATCAACAATGCATATAGGCAATGTGATGTCGGGCCAGGCAGGGAAAGTAGCAGGGTTTTCCAGGCCATCAGCAAGCAAAATTCCTGTTTTGGAATTGGAACATGGAATGTACGCACTATGCTACAGATTGGAAAATTATAGAATGTTAAAAGAGAGATGAAAAGAAATAAACTAGATGTCCTGGGACTGTCTGAAACCCGTTTGAAAGATGCAGGACAATTCCTCAGCGGAGAATATAAAATAATACATTGAGAAAGTGAGAGAGGTTAGGGAGGCGTTGCAATTATTATGTCAAAACGTTTTTCACCATGCTTGACAGATGTGGAAACAATCAGTAACAAGATTATAATGACCCATCTTGCAGCAGCTCCAGTTGATATTGTAATGATGCAAGTTTACATGTCTACATCAAACAGCGATGAAGACACAGTAGAAGAGATCTACAAACAATTGGAAGAACTTCTGAGAAAAACAAAATCAAATGATAATATAATTATAATGGGAGACTGGAATGCAGTTGTGGGAGACAAAAGAGAAGGAAATATTGTTGGAGATTTCGGGCTAGGAGCAAGAAATTTGAGGGGACAACGACTAATTGATTTCTGTAGTTAAGAAAGATTTGTAGTAGCCAACATTTGGTTTCAGGCGCCACTATGACGTAGATATATGTGGAAAAATCCTGGAGATTCTCATAGATATCAGTTAGACTACATGCAGGTGAAAGAAAGATACCGCAATCAGGTAAAAAGAGCCGTGTCTTTTCCAGGAGCAGATGTGGACAGTGACCATTCAATGGTGAAAATGATAACAGAACTAAAGCTAAAGAAAATTAATGGAAAGAAAATAAATAATAAATGGAACCTAGAGAAACTAAAGAATGAAGAAATACGACAAACAACTATAATGAGGTAAATAAGGAAAGTATGATAAACAATATTGACCAGATGTCGAATAACATTAAAGAAACTATAAACAAAGCAGCTCATAAATTTCTGGGAAATGGAAACAAGGCAAAAAGAAAACCATGGATAACAGAAGACATCCTTCAAATGATGGAACAAAGAAGAATCTTCAAAAATATGAAAACAAAAGACGGAAAAATTAATTACCGTGCTCTCAAGAATGAAATTAATAGAAAATGCAGAAAAGCAAAACATAAATGTTGGACAGAACAATGCCAAGAAATCGAAACCTTAATGCAGCATGGACGAACAGATAGGGCCTATAAGAAAATTAAAGAAATAACAAGAAAATGTAATGGAATTCGCTCCAGAGAAATCAGGAATGAAAAAGATAATGCCATTCTCAATGCAAAAGAACAACAAGAGACATGGAGAAAGTGTATAGAGGATTTATACATGGAACCATGTAGTTATACTTGGAAATATGATGAGAAAGGAGAACAACAAAACTTAAAACAAGATCAAATATTAAAAGAAGAATTTGAGCTAGCTTTAAAGTTACTTCCTAACAACAAAGCTCCTGGTATAGATAATATTACAGCATAATTAATAGAGAACAGTGGAGATCAAGTCAAGCAATCACTATCTGGATTGATTTTGAAAGCATATAGTGAAGGAAAATGGCCAGAAGAACATTGTACAACCGTCATAGTACCAATACCAAAAAAATCTGCACCAACCAAATGCAAAGACTTCAGAACCATCAGCCTTGTATCACTTTTTAAGAGAATTTTTTTCAAAAATTCTCTTAAAAATCATAAAAATACGAATAGAATCCTACATCAAACACGTTTTAGAGGATACACAATGTGGGTTCAGAAAGAACTAACCTACAAAATAAGCTAAAGGAACTTTAAGATTCTTAGGCAAAAGAATGATAAACAATGGTAAACAATGATAAACAAATCTGTATGTGTGCTTTATTGACTATGCAAAAGCATTTGACATGGTAATTTAGAATGAACTATTTCCTCTATTAGAAAACATGGGATGTCCACAAAGATTAATTAGGCTAATATTTGACTTGTATAAAAGACAAAAGCCCATCATCAGGTTAAATGGAGAATTGACAGAAACAGCAAAAATAGGGAGAGGAGTGAGGCAAGGATGCCTGCTTTCCTCAGGTTTATTTAATATATTTGCAGAATTAATAGTGAAAGAAGCATTTGATGGTAAAAAGTTAGGTATAAAGATAGGCAGAAGAACACTTAGCACAATCAAAGTTTGCAGATGATCAGGTAATCCTTGCAGGTAGCCCGAGAATGTTATCCAATATGCTAAAACAGTTAACTAAGAAAGTGAAGAAATATGGAATGAAGATTAACACTAATAAAACAAAGATTATGATGATAAGTAAAAAGCCAAAACAATTTCACATTGAAACTGATGGAGAAAAAATAGAACAGGTAACAAAATTCAAATATTTAGGACAGATTATAACACAAGATTCATCTTGCCACAGTGAAATCGGTTCAAGAATTGCAATGGCAAAACAAGCATTTAGAGGTAAAATCTCTTTACTAAGCCAAAAAAATATGTCACTAGACCTAAGAAAAAGAATTATGAAAACATACATTTGGTTAATTGTTTTGTATTCAGCAGAGACATGGACATTAAACAAAACCAACTTGAAAAAGCTATAGGCTTTTGAGATGTGGTACTGGCAAAGAATGGAAAAGATTAGCTGGACAGAAAAAATTAGTAATAACATGGTTTTACAACGTGTAGGAGAAGAAAGAGAATTGCTAAGAAGAATCAGAAGACAATGGTTACAGTGGATCGGACACACACACCATGAGGCATAGAGGGATGTTACTGGATGTGCTGGAAGGCAAAATACCAGGAAAAAGAAAACAAGGAAGACCAAGAAACACCATCATAAATACAATTCTGAGAGAAACTGGGCTTCGAAGCTATGCAGAAGTGAAACACCTAGCACAAGACCGGGAGAAATGGAGACAGCTCATCAAAGGGGCAAACCAGTCAATAGACTGATATACTGAAGAAGGGAACTACCTTGTAGGTTAGTATTACGATAAAGGCTGCATATTTGCCCCCTTTTTTTTCTAAAACTATAGACAAGCTTAGAAAAGCAGTGCCTGATACATGTTCAGGAGTAGTCCCCTGATGAAATTCCTGGCCACGTATCATTTTTTCATTAACTGTATTCAGATTTTTGCATATTTGCCATCCCTTGATTCAACCTCTTGCTAAAATTGCCCTCCCATATCTGAATACAATGTTATTTATTTATTTCTTTGTTATTTATATGAACCAAAAATTTCTTTGTATATTGTTTGTTTTCTTAGTCCCAGTTCATTTTTGTACTAGGTTTTTCAAATTCTTTCACTTTTTCACCAATACTTTACTTACTTCCAGTTTCTACTATCCTTTAAACTTCTCTTAGTTCAGGCACTTTGTGTATATGTTTCATTTCCTTTTTTTTTTTAGGAGCATTGCTCCGGGGATATGCGGTGGTCATTCCCTGACCTTTCCGCATCCTCCGTATTTGGTGGTCACGGGTTCGAACCCCGGTATAATCAAGAAGCGTGCGCTACGCACTACTGCTCCTGCCCACCTGGCTATGGAGGAGCCCATTTCCATTTTCACAGACACTATATTTAATGTTTCAAACCACACGTTTATATATTTTTGCTTCCTTTACCCCTGCCCTGCACGTTTTGGAGTATTAGACATATGATAACTTTTGTAATTTTCCTTTTTCTGCTTATTGTGCTTCTTAACAGTGTTATATTACTACTATATATATATAAATGAATATTATATGTAACCCCTTAAAGGTAAGGAAGGAAAATCATTTTGCATTTTTTCGTTAAATTAATTTTTTACTTAATTTTTAATTGTGTTAAATTGAGGAAGGAAAATTGTTGGGTTGCATTTTTTTCGTTAAATTAATTTTTTACTTAATTTTTAATTGCATAAATTGATTTTTAATTATTGTTAATTATTTCTTACTCTAATGTAAGATTTTTGGTGTTTTTTTTAAATTGTTTTCGTTTTAATTTCTGGAGAGTATCATATTGAGGTAAACTTCTCTTATTCTTTTACAAACAGGATAAAAAGGTATTCAGTTGATGAAATGGTTTTAATAAATGAAATATTAATGAGTCAGGTATGACAGATGCACCTAAAAGTGCAAAGCAGCATTAAAGGATGCAAGAGTATATACAAGTTTGTATTAATATATTGAATAAAGTTTGCATAAATGTATGTGAAAGTTACACAAAGTGCTAGTAACTAGAAGGGTGAGGATAGTTAAAAAAGAAGTGTAGTAGATATGTGAAAGGTGAAAGAATGTTAACATCCTAAAAGTCATGATGAATTAAGAAAATTATGGGCTAATTTCCTAAGCCAATAGAAGGTTAGAGAACTAATTTATTAAAGTAACAATAAGGATCAAGTTAGAATAAATATGGTTAATATAAATATGTAGAATTTAATGTAGGATTTAAAGGATGTAATTCTGTGTAGATTGGAATTCAATAGTTCGATAAATAAATTCACCCTATACCGTGTGCTTGTTCCAAATTTATTTATCGAACTACTGAATTCCAATCTACACAAAATTACATCCTTGAAATCCTACACTAAATTCTACATGTTTATATTAACCATATTTATTCTAACTTGATCCTTATTGTTACTTTAATAAATTACACTGCATTGAGACTACCTTGTCCATACAGTATTAGAAAGTGCAAATTTCATTTTCATTGCTTTTTGGCCATTCACTTTTTTTCTACTACTAAGGACAAGTATAGAAATGCAGTTCCTGATACATGGTCAGGTGTAGTCCCCTGATGAAATACCTGATCATGTATCAATATCTGTTGCTGCTGACATCAGATCAGGTACTTTTGCCTTACCTATGTTTGACCATTACCTAAATATGTTCCCCCCATATCTGATGACAGCTGTACCACTTTCTATTTTTATTTTATTAGTATTTTGATGTACTAATTTTTCTTTACAGTTCTCCAACCTACTATTGGCTTAGTAATTTAGCCCATAATTTTCTTAATTCATCATAACTTTTAGGATATTAACATTCTTTGACCTTTCACATATCTGCCAGGGCAGGTCATGGGGTTTTGTCAATGATATATAGAAATTTTGCTAGCAGGAAAAGGAGGTGATTGTCCCTCTGTATAAGGCAATGGTCAGGCCAAGCCTTGAGTACTGCGTACAGGTCCAGAGGCCTCATTTTAGGAAGGATGTCGATTTGCTTGAGTGTCTACGGAGAAGAGCAACAAGATTGGTGAGGGGAATGAAGGGATCCTCTTACCAAGAGAGGCTTAAGTTCTGCAAATTGCAATGGCTGGAGACTAGGCACCTGCGTGGTGATCTGACTGAGGTGTATAAGGCCTTGAATGGGTTGAGCACACTGAATTCTGAAGGGATTCTTCCACTTGTTCAGATTACGAACCTAAGGGTTAATAAATTCAAATTAAGGAAAGACGGAGGTAGAATAAATGTGCGGAAATTTGCCTTTAGCCAGCGAGTGGTTAATTGCTGGAACAAACTTCCATCTGTCATTGTGGAAGTTGATAGGTTAAATAAATTTAAGGAGGAACTGGACAAACATTTAGATGGAATGGTTGTGTGAATTTTTTTTTTTTTTTGGCTGATGCTGCATAAGCTCATACACTTGCTTTCTTGCATCACATGCCACTACTACTACTATCTACTACACTTCTTTTTAAACTATCCTCACCCTTCTAGTTACTGGCACTTTGTGTAACTTTCACATAAATTTATGCACACTTTATTCAATATATTAATACAAACTTATATATATATATATATATATATATATGTATATATCTGATGAAAATTAAAAAAAAAAAAAAAGCTAAGCATAAATATAGCCTCTTAGCCTTCTTTTGCCAATTAAAAAAAAAAATGATAAATGCACAAAATTTCAAACATGTGCATGCATATATAACTATGCTTATTACATATACAGTCGGACCTCTCTATAACGAAATTGTTGGTTGCTTGAAAATATTTGTTACACAGAAATTTCGTTAAAAAGTAATGAAAAATACTGTTAATTCAAAATTCAGAAATATAGTAAAATATGGAAAATAAATCAGAAATAAGTGGGAATGAATAAATTTTCTAATATTTTAAAACAATTACTTTATTAATACACACATATATTAAGAAATCATCATTAAGAAAATTTTCAACATGCATTTCAAAAAACTTTGAACACTATCAGAACTGCTACAGTCCAAGTGAAGCCAAGAAAGGTAAATTGGCTAAGTACAAGAAAAGGAAAAACAAACTACTGCAGCAAAGTCTGTAGCTCACTGCCAATGCATTCACTGTAGAAGGGAATGGTCAGGCCACACCTTGAGTACTGTGTACAGTTCTAGAGGTGTCAATTTAGCAAGGATGTAGAGTTACTAGAAAGGGTACAGAGAGAGCCAACAAGACTGGTGAGGAGAACAAAAGAGTGCTCTTATGAAGAAAAGCTTAAATTCCACAAACTGCAGCATTTGGAGACTAGGCACCTGCGAGGTGATCTGACTGACAGGCACATAAGTTCTTGAATGGCTTGAGCAGGCTCAATGCTGATGGGATTCATCCTCTAGCTCAGATTACAAACTTGAGGGGGCATAAACTCAAATTGAGAAAAGGCAGTTGTAGAATAGATGTGTGGAAATTTGCCTTCAGCCAGCAGGTAGTTGATTGCTGGAACTAACTTCCATCTGTCATTGTGGAAGTAGATACTTAAATAAATTCAAGGAAGAAGTGGACAAACTTTTGGAGCGAATGGATGGGTGAAATGGGAAGTGTTTTTTTGGATGATGCTATATAAGCTTGCTTTCTTGCATCATATGCCTCTGCTAATGCTAAATGCACACAATATATTAGTAACGGGAAGAGGCTTTTTGCTTTTTTGGCTGATGTTGTATAAGCTTGGTCGCTTGCATCAATATGCCTCTGCTAATTGCACACAATATATTAGTACACTTTTAAGAATTATTTCGTAAAATATTTGGGTTTTTTTGGTTGTACACTGGATTTTACTATATACATCATTCATAAAAATGTTTGCATTTGTTTAAACACTCAAATATATTTTCTGGCTCATTTTCTTCACAATGAAGCCCTCAATGCAAAGTTTCAAATGCTGCCAACATTTAGTGTTTGGAAGGTTTAATACTGCCCTCATTGTCTTTGGTGTCCTCATTTTCACCCAACTAATCATCAATATTGTCACTAGTTCTTTGAATACTCTCCAAAGTGTTGGAATCATTCAGATATTCAGCTACGATGACATCATTATCAACTCCAAAAAATTCGTCATGAACAATTTCTCCATTGATCAAACCTCTCGTTGCAGTTCTTCCCAAGATTGCTCAATATCTTTTAGTAGTTCATCCCTCTCATCACTGTTAATTGGCATTTTAGCAAAACCTGCTTTTGTGAAACAATTCTTAATCGTTGTTTCCATCACTTTCAGCAACTCTGATGTACACACCTGCAAATCTATGACAGAATCTATAGTTGGTTGTTGGTTGGTTTCTATTCTCAGTATAATTTTTTTTCAGGATGCACCTAAGGTAGTGCATTTTCAAAATCTTAATAATGCCTTGGTTCATTGGCTGCAATTTAGACGACATATATGCGAAGGGAAGAAAACAAAGCTTCACACTTGTAAGTTTCAAAATTACCAAGTGAAGGTGGGCAGGGTAGTTGTCGACAATCAACATGATTTTTCTGTTTTCTTTCATCATCTTTCTATTGAAATTTAAAAACCACTGTTCAAAAATTTCACTTGTCATCCAAATTTTTTTGTTGTAGTTCAACTCTAATGACTTAACTATTTTGAAACATTGGGGTTGTTTACTTTTCCCTATTACCAAAAAGCTTAAGTTTTTTATTACTAGCCATATTTGCACCAACTAAGACTAATTCTCTAAATATTTATCACCTTTAAAAGTCAGTCTTGTTCGGCAAACATTTAAAAAATAGACCTGTTTCACCAAGATTGAATGTCTTAGGGCTCGCAGTCCTCCATAATTTTTTTCAAAACAGTTTCTTTCCAATGGGTACAGTCTTTTCAATTACAACTCCACTTTCGCCAGAAATAACTTTTTCGAGTAAGCTATGGCACTTTTTAAATTTGTCCAGCTAACCAGAACTGCCTTGGAATGTTTTATGCCCCAGAAAAGATACATACTCCATGGCCTTTTCTTTTATTATTGGCATGTTTTGGTCTCGAATCAACTTCACCCACCTGACATAGCCGAGTGGTCAGAAGCGAGAGTGCATAGCACGCGTTCCTTGAGTAGACCGGGGTTCAAGCCCGTGACTACTAAATATGATAAATATTTGTATTGACGATTTATTGTAAACTCTACTGACTTGGTTGTCGTGCTGGAGTATAAACAGAAAATTTAAAAATTTAAATTTAATTTAAAAACAGTTTCACCTACATCTTCATATACGCATAAATCCACACACTTTCGAATGGATCCCATTTCTTCATTCAGTTTCAAAATCAAAAAATGATTTTTCAGAATGGTTGACACACTACTGGCAAGGATACCAAAAATTTAAAGCAATTTTTTTTTTTTTTTTTAATGTCCCAATCTATTAAGCATTTCCACTTTTTCCACTACACTCAAGGATTTCCTCTCAGACATTGTAAGGTTACTTGCACAATGGCTAAAACAAAACTGATTTAGGGACCACTTGTACTTACCGTGTAACAGAGACAGGTGAAATTTAGTGAAAGTGTGAATGGCTCATTTATGCAAAACAACAGATGAATTTCCAGGATAAAGGAAAATCACCCTCTCCTAATTCTCTAATAGAGTGCTTTGAGTAGAAAACAGGTTGACCAGAGCCAATGTCCACATTGGGAATATGCCTTAATCTTTAGCAATAGCTATGGACACACAGATAGTAGTTGACCAGCGCAACTTCTTGCTACAGTACAGGCAGTTGTGTAGGTTTTATGGGTACCCCTAAATTGTGGAAGGTTTTGGCTCTTAATTCTTAATCCTTTTACCTCTTAATTCCTGCTTTCTACAGCATCAGCTCTATTGCCAGAGGTGCAAACAATGCATACCCTGGTCTCTCAAAATCAGTTCATTATATGGAAATTCTTTGTTATAAAAGAAACAATTTTCAATGTAATGACCAAGGGAAAATCAAAAAAATTTGCTATATGGAAGTTTGTTAAAGAGAGGTCTGACCGTATATATATTTCAAAGAATAGACAGAGTAGTTCATAAGTAAGGAAACAGTGTTTCCTTACTTATGGACCACCCTGTAATGAGGCTATCTGGAGGAGCAGCTTTCTCAGAAACTGCTAAGTGGAACTTTCTTTATTGCTTAAAAATTGTTTTTTTGTATAACTTTTAATTTAAATTAATAGTGTAGTTATTATATCTGATTCTTTGAATTAAGTTGGTGAATTTGTTCATTAATTAGCCTTTAAAATTTCTTTAAGAAACCACAGTCAACTTCTGCCGCCATTGTGTTGTGATCAATAACAATGTTTGGACTAAAATCATGCCTCAGAATAGAGCAGCAAAGTAAAGAGCTCAAAATGGCAGGAATGTTTTGTTATGGGGAGAACTGCTGAAGGCAGTTCTCTGGAAAATTAATTATGTCATGTGCATTACTTGTACTCTTTTTGCAAAATTATTTACATAGAATATCTACAGTCTCTTTGGCTATATCAAGAACATGATAAATTTCGTTACAAGGAGCACAAGGAGGTTGGGCACAAACTGAATGTTCTGATGGAATTATATGATAATTTGAAGAACTGGGTTGATGCCCTCAAAGAATTAAAATAGAGGGACCCATAAAGCACTCAGGTGCCCAGCCCAATGCTTAAGCCCAATGTTCTAGCATCAAATAACACAAAGAGACATCCTCCACAGCAGAGATTCTTGGTCTCGTAGGAAGAAGCTATAGTTGATGACTCAATTGTTAGGGAAACAGGAAATTTTCTACATATTGTACAAAAAAGGACAGGTGGAATAGGAACTGGGTATGTCTGCAGGTGCTAAAGTAGATATTTTGCACAGCTATCATTTTTTAAGGACAAATGATGGTATTGATAATATTAAGAGTACAAGATCTAAGGATTTAATTAACAAGTAACACTGAGAAAAAGTCATTAGTTAGGCCTGAAATTGGAAGTGCAAAATCCTACCCAGACACAATAGGAGCGAGTACATAAGAGCACTGTCAATCAATTTGGTCCTGGAGAAACTGTGCAAGGCTCATGGGGCAGAATTTTTCTCAGCATGGTTTGTGTTTGGTAATAGGAGAGACTGTTTTTACAGAGACAGGATATACTTACATAGAAAGTGTGCAATATAAACTAGTCCGCAAGCAAGTTATAAAGGTTAGGCAAGCTAATGCAGATTACAAGAGGCCACTGGCAAAGAATGTAAAGACTTCTTTATTTATGTGAACAGTAGCAGGAAGGAGTTGAATCATATTAGTCCACTAGATATAATGAATTAACTGTTGATTATTCTGATACCCTTTCAGTTTTTCAGCATTCTGTCAGATTGCTGACAAACTGAAAGGTTATTTTGCATCTACATTCACACATGAGGAATTTTTTTGGGATGGAGATGCCAGAAGTGAGTCAATTCTGGTGGGGAGCTGAATGATTTTGTGATAACTGGGAAGAAATTGTTGAAACTAAACATTAAAAGACACCTGTGGTGGATGGGATCTATCCAGTTATATTAAAGGAAACAGCACAAGAGGTAATCAAACCTTTAACCATGATTATGAGAATCCCTGGATTCAGGGGAGGTCCCAATGGACTAGAGATGTGCAAATGCATCCCTAATTCACAAAGGGTGATCAAAGGGAGACATGAGTAATTACAGACCTGTTAACTTGACTTCTGTTCCAAGGAGAATAATGGAGTCTCTAGTTAAAAAGTAATACAGGTCCATCTAGATAGGAATGCAATTATACTGCAGGCACAGCACGGATTTGTTAGGGGGCAATTTTGTCCGACCAATCTGATTGTATACTATGACACAGTAACAAAGGAACTCGATGCAAATAATAATTTTGCCATCATATATTTAGATTTCAGAAAATCTTTTGATACTGTTATTTACTACTATTAGACTGGAGCAATGTAGCAGTGACAGAAAGTTGCTACTATGGACAAAGGGATGACTGAATCAGAGAAGACAGAGTGATTATCAATGGGCATTGCTCTTCTTAAGATTACTGTTATTAGCAGAGTCCTGTTAGCATTTAGTAGGACTAAACATATAAAATATGTTTTATTAGCTAGCTGTACATTTGAATACTATGTTCAAGTATGAACATCCCCAGGGTTCAGTGCTGGGCTTTCTTGTTGTTTTCTATATTTATTAATGACACTAATGAAAGCATATCAGGTTTAATGTCTAAGTTCACAGATGATATGAAGGTTGGCAGGGTAGTTAATCACAGTAATCATGGTATGCTATTGCAAAAAGATCTAGACAAATTAGGCAGATGGGCTGAAAAGAAGCAATTGAAGTGTAATATTGGCAAATCCAAGGTAATTAATATGGGGAGAAGTAATCCCAGATTAATTACTAGCTATGTGGTACCACACTCAGGAAAGTGGAGAATGAAAAAGAACGGGGGGGGGGGAGATAATTGTGAGTCAGATACCACATTTTCTGAGTAGTGCAGACAGGCAGCCTCCTTACTCTTTCTTGGATAACACACATAAGTGGACAAATTTAAACTGAACAAGATGATTACAGGACAGAGCTATGAAAACTCACTTTCACCCAGCGTAATTGATTGTTGGAACAAACTTTTACCTTACCTTATGTTGTGTTACCTTGGTAGAGTGAATAAATTTAAGGAAGAATTATACAAATAATACAAACATTTTTTTTTTTTTTTTTTTGGCTGATCCTGTATAAGCTTGCTTTCCTGCATCATTTGCCACTACTAATACTAATCGTAAAACATATTTCATAAGCCATCTGAACATCCCTAATTTGTATATATTTCTTTACCATCAGTTTCACTTTTTAGATATTCCTGGTAACATTTCCTGAGGTGTCCTGTCCTCAAACCTTCCACTGCTTCATCTTCATTTAAATTGCTAGCTCCAGAATTTTACTGGGCAATATATACATTAGGCAGTCTCTCAAAAATTTCCTTGTGAAATTATTTTCATAACTAGGCCAATAAATTTTCAGCTGGCACCTGTACCTCAGGTATAGGAAACGTGAACCAAAAGGACAATTCCACCAATACTAGACATAGTGATGTTGAACAGTTTCTTTAATGGTGCCTATGTAAGGCAAGAGCAACTATTTTGATTTTTGTTACCTATGCATCATATGTTTACAGAATGTGTAGAGAATATGGCATTCTGAATAACACACAACATGGTTTTGCTATGGGGAAAATAATGTTTAACTAAATTAGTAGTTTATTTTGACAGAGTTACTTATGAGCAGGAGGTAGCAAACAATTCTGACACAGTTTATTTTGATTTTCGAATGGCATTTGATTCAGTCCCTCATGAGAGGTTACTGTATAAGCTGGAACACGTAGGGATTACTGGAAAAATTATAAAATGGATTAATGGGTGGCTGCAGGGCCGAAGGCAGAGGGTTATGATTAATGGATATTCTTCAGATTGGTGTAAAGTCAGAAGTGGTATCCCCAAGAATTGGTTCTTCAACCACTGTTGTTTCTGATTTTCATAAACAACATCAACGATGGGATAGAGGACTTGAAGTCAAAATTTGCAAACAACGTAATGATTGGTAGAGCAGTTAATGATCAGTACCAAGCAGCCCTCCTTCAGGATGACTTGAATAGGTTGCAAGGATGGTCAGAAAAGTGACAGCTACATTTTAATGCTGCAGCAAAATACAAAGTCTTACACTTGGGGAACGGCAACCCCAAAATAAATTATATGCTTGGTGGGGCTGAATTAAAAACAGAGGAAGAATGGGATCAGGGAGTTATAATACAAACAGATATGAAGTGTTCTAAGCAGTGTAAACAGACAGCCAGAAAGAGCCCATAGTGTCCTATCAATGATTTATCAAACATTATCCTGCAGAGATATGGAGGTCATAAACCCACTATATAAGGCAACTGTAAGGCCACATCTGGAATACTGTGTTCAAGTATGAAGACCTCATCTGAAAAAAGATTGAGCTTCTAGAAAAGGTCCAAAGATGGGCGATTTGCATGGTGAAATAGACAAAAGGGCAACCATATGAGGAAAGACTTGATTATGTGGGCTGCAGAGTTTGGCAACCAGGCACCTCAGAGGAGACCTGATTGAGGTTTATAAGGCTCTGAGAGCATTTAGTAAAATGAATGAAGGCAAAATTTTCACTGTTATAGAGAATTCCAGAACTCTGAAGCATAAATTCAAATTGCAGGGGAAGAGGTTTAGACTAGATATTAGGTTTTTCTTTAGTCAACGAGTTGTTGATTGCCGGAACAGGTTCCTTTCACAGGTAGTTGAGACTGACAATTTGAATAAATTCAAAGGTCAGCTGGATAGTTACCTACATGAGGAAAGCAAATAATTTGTATTTTCTTATCTATGCATTTTTTCCCTCAGTCAGTGCAGCAAAAGCCTGTAGCTTCCTTGCGCTATGGCTATTACTATAAACATAAGTAGTTTAAATGGGCTTAAACTTCATTGAATTTCAGTACATATGTATATCTGGTTATGTTTTCCATTGGTTATTGTTTACATTACCACTTTACCACTTTTTCCCCAGTTTTTTTTTTTAAACGTAAATACACTTTACTTACTCTACTCTATAAATACAGTAGAGCATCAATTATCCAGAATAATTAATGTCAGACCTATTCCGGATAGCTGAATTTTCTGGTTAATCAAACATAAGGCAAGATTAAATAAATTGTTATAATGTATAAGGTAAAAGAAAAAAACTTGAAATATAATGAAAAAACAAATTCATTTAATTAAAAATAATAATAATAACTTATACATAAAAATTCACACATTTACATATGTATGTATATTCAGATAGGCATTTTACTGCAAATTTTATGTAGAAAAAAAGTTAAAAAAAGTAATTTTTTAAAATAATGTTCAATCATGTTTTTGTTTTGTTTGTTGTGACTTTTTTTTTTTGCTAATAAATCTCAAGTTCCTTAAACAATATCACTTTGATTATATCGCATTCTTCCTGTTTTTGTGCCCATTTTAGTGCTTTCTTTTTGTTTACATTAATGCAAAAAAACTGATAAAAATGATAAATTGCACAGTTTCGGGCTGATATTATTCTTACCAAATCTGGAGCTAAACTAAACATAATATGAAATGAAGAGAACAAAATATGCCATGGAAAATTGGGTTCGCTGAAGTGAATGGCTAAACTCTGTTGCTCATGGTTTCCTAATCTAACATTTCACCAGCTATATGAAGTTTGTTTGTTGTTTGTTATTTGGTTTTTAGGAGCATTAGCAACTAAGGCCATATTGCTCCGGGGATATGCAGTGGTCATTCCCTGACCTTTCGGCATCCTCCGTATTTGGTGGTCACAGGCTCGAACTCCGGTTTAATCAAGAAGAGTGTGCTACGCACTGCTGCTCCTGCCCACCTGGCTACGGAGGCGCCGATATACGAAGTAAAAAAATCAGATAGAAATACTCTCATAATGTAATAAACTTTTGTCTCAAATACTACCATTAATTAAAAAAAAAGAAAAATCAGCCTTCCAAATTATTCCAGATAACTGACGTTCTGGATAACTGGCTTCTGGATAATCAATGTTCCGCTGTACTTTATTTACTAATGTTTCATGAGTATACAGACTAAAAGACAAATTACAGTCAAAGCTCTTTATAGCGACATTCAGTATAACGACCTTGAAATAAAAAGATTTCTCTATAACAACCACAAATTTCTACCTCTTAATCTGAATTTTCACTTTCTTATTACAATACAGTAAACCCCCACTATTTGCGGTATCTGTATTCGCGGTTTCGTGTATTCGCGGTCGCTCATTTAATATAAAATGAAAAAATGTGAATTTTAAAGCGCCGTGAACATTTTCCACCATAAAAAAACATGGGCGTGGCTAAAATTATCTTTCCCAGTCAAAACAGCGCTCAGTGGGTGGGGGGAGAGGGGTAACAAAATCGCGAGCATGGATGTTTCTCGCTAATCCTTGTTCAGTATGTGTTATGCGCTCGTCATGGAAGGTTTCGTCGTTTGCTTTTAATTTATATGCTTACAAAAGTGATAAATCTACATTTTGCAGTGTAAAACAGACTTTTTCGAGTGTGTTAATTTATTATTTGGAAGTGAATTTATTTGGACAAGTTCTTTCTAACCCGTACAAAAATATGGCTACGGATAACAAGGGAAATGTGAAAAGATCAAAGATGATGATATTAGCGAATAAAATTGAGTTATTTGATAAAATTTCTAATGGTGAAAGTGTCTCGTCAGTGGCAAAACATTATAAAATCCATGAATCAACGGTACGATCAATCAAGAAATCGGAAGAAAAAATCTGCCGTAGTGTCCGTGAAAACGCGCTAATTGCTTCAAAAATTTGCTCTAACTCGTGATGTTAAATTAGAAAAAATGGAAAAGGCTTTAAATTTGTGGATGGAAGACCGAACTCAAAATAAAATTCCGTTAAGTTCACTTATCCGTGAAAAGGCAAAACTCCTTTATCAACACTTTAGCGAAACTGTCGATAGTACTGGCTGGATAAGTTTTTTAGCTAGCAAAGACGCTAGTTTGAAAAATTTGTTTGAAATTTCTAATAAATATTACATTTAATATTAAATTGTTTCTTATTTTCATTTCGATGCCATATGCTTGCATTTCACTATGTACTGTCTATGTACATAGTCATATTATGAAGGTACATATAATACATACATAGCCACAATTTTAGACTAGTTTTTCTTATATATTTCGTGCTTTGAAACGGAACCCCTTTATTACTATGGGAGCCATAGCTCAGTATTCGCGTTTTCGGTATTCGCGGCATTTCTCAGGAACGTAACCCCCGCGAATAGCGGGAGTTTACTGTATTTGCATTTAAATATGACAGAATGCATCAAATATACATTCTATACAAGCCTGACTGTGAGAAATCATTTTTTAAGATTTCCCACGCTCTTTTCTGGCAGTGTTGTAATCAAATGAACATCGGCCAGAAGTCAGTTACAGTGTATGTTTATTGGTATGGTTCCAAGAAAGCAGATAGCTTTGCCAATCACAGAAAATTAGGATTTTGCAAGCTGTAGATCAGTGGTTTCAACCTTTTTTTAATAACGACACCTCTAAGTAATTTATTTTATTTTGCAGTGCCCCTACTCAATTTTCTGCCTGTTAGATCCAATTCTCTCCGTGCGCGTACACATGTGTGTGTGTGTGCACGCGCGTGCGTATACTCGTATATATCTAATATTAAAAAATATATATGTTATATGATAGTTTTTACAATAATATAATTATAAAAATTACGTTTCATAATAGAAATTATACATATACAGTATATAATAATTTTATTCTTTATACAGAGGTACTAAGTAAACACATCAATTATAGATCACCACAAAATTAAAAAGATACTGTACACCTTTTTATAATGAAATAAACATTAATTTTTAAAAAAAATAATAAGTTTAAGTAACTTAAACCCAAATTACGTGGCACCCATGGAATGTTTTTGCAGCACCCCGGTTGAAAACCACTGCTGTAGACAATGGTGTGCATTCTAAGACTGACATTGCCAAACAGTTCTGCATTCCTAAGAGTACTCTGTTCACTACTCTGAAAGATCAGAAAGACTGAAAGTTTAGCAAAATCTGCTGCTGCACCAAGTAGAATTCAAGCACGAAAGGAGAAGTATCTGGATCTTGAAAAGGTAATTTTGGAATGTCTAATGATGATGCATGCGAAAAAAGTTCCCGTAGATGGTAACCTTTTAAAAGCTAAGGCTGAATCATTTGTGCCTGAATGGATATTGAAGACTTTAAAAGTTCAGCTGGATGGTTCCAGAAATTTAAGACTTGTCATGGCCTGTCTTTCCAAAAAGTGTGATGAAAATATGGCCATGAACAGTGATGCTACAAAGGAATGGAAGGAAAATTGTTTAAAAAATGTTCTGTTGACATGACAACAATGACATCTTCAATGCTGATGAAACTGGACCCTTTTTTAAATTGCTACCAGATAAAAGACTTACATTACCACTTACCAGGAGGTAGTTGACTGCTGGAACAAACCCATCTGTCGTTGTGGAAGTTGATGGCTTAAATAAATTCAAGGAAGAAGTGGACAAACTTTTGGAGCGAATGGATGGGTGAAATGGGAAGTCTATTTTTTTTTTTTTTTTTTTTTTTTGCTGATGCTGTATAAGTTTTGCATTATATGCCTCTGCTAATGCTAATACATTTAAAGACAGGAAGTGTAGTGGTGAAAAAAAGAGGCCAAACAATGGATTACTGTTCTCCTAGGAAAACATGACTGGTACAGAGAAGCTTCCTCCTTTAATCAGTGGAAAAGCCCAGAAGCCTTGATGTTTTAAAGGTTTGAAGACATTACTGACCATGTATTGAGCAAACTAAAAGGCATGGGTGACATCACAAATCTACGAAGAATGGATCAGAGACTTAAATCGCATGATGAGTGAAAAGAATAGAAAAATTTTGCTGTTTGTGGATAACTGCACTTATTAAATGACCTGTGTGCAATTACTGTCAAGCTTACCATAGCCGAGTGGTCAGGAGCGGGAGTACAGTAGCACACACTCCTTGAGTAGACCGGGGTTCAAGCCCCTGACTGCTAAATACGGTCGATCTGCCAACCCGCACTGGACCAGC
This sequence comes from Mastigoproctus giganteus, assembly GCF_048544385.1. Taxonomy (NCBI): domain Eukaryota; kingdom Metazoa; phylum Arthropoda; class Arachnida; order Uropygi; family Thelyphonidae; genus Mastigoproctus; species Mastigoproctus giganteus. The sequence continues at coordinate 143,619,437 of NC_143576.1, forward strand.
GTGGCAGATTATGGTTCATTTCCTTCCATATGAATTGTTGAGGAGGCTTCCATCCTGCAGTGGGTTGATAATGGCTACAGTTTACCTTTTTTTACCTTACCTACCACCAAATGTGACATCAGTTCTTCAGCCACTTGATCAAGGTGCAATCCAGTTTTTTAAGAAAAATTACTAAGAATGCTATTACATAAAATTGTGCTGTCTTGAAAACAAAATGCAATACAAAATTGACATCCTGCAGGCAATGTATTTATGTGTTTAAGCATGGAAGATGAAAAATTGATTGCCAACTGCTTCAAGTATGCAAAATTTACCAGCATGAATGATGCAATGTGAAGTTTCACATGCTTCTTCCTCTATTAATTTAATACTGTAGTATAAGCATATTATAAATAAGATTATACTACACTGTATTAGTAGATTTACATTAAATATTCAAGTTTTTACTTGTTTCCTGGGGATTTTATGAACGATCACTATAACGTCCTTCCAATATAATGACCGTTTTTCTCATTCCCCTGGAGGGTTCTTATATAGAGCTTTGACTGTATATAAAGGTTATAACATTCCCTTTACATTCTACTAATACACAATGCTGTTATAGACTTACATTTTATGCATTCGTTCTGAAATAATCATGCAATTTATTTGCCAGAAGAGATGACAGCATATTTTCAGTACATAATTCTTAATAGTCAGATGCAATTTATGTTATCATTAATGTTTTCATGCAATTTGTTAATTTCTATTGCGTTTTCCTTATACGAGTCATCCACACTATTTTCTGAGTCACTCCCCATGTCAGTGTGACCTTCTGTTTGTCAATTGTCTTCCCATTCTCACTCAGGTAATGCACGCACACACGCACGCACGCACACGCACGCACGCGCACACACACACGCGTGTATAATAGCTATTTTGTATGGTGGTTCTGTATTTGGTGTGATTAGACCGGCTCAAACCCGGTCTAATCAAGAAGCATGTGCTATGCACTGCTGCTGCTGCTTCCCACCTGGCTACGGAGGCGCCAAGCGAAACTGTCTTGCCTATTCTAGTGCCGAAGTGAAGTCACGTGATTTCTCTATAAATCACTTCTCAGTTCACGTATATTTTGGTATAGTTTAGCCCTTAGCAGTTTTTGCTATTCTAAGTGTAACTTCTAGTCAAAGAAAAGATATCGTGTGCTGTTGTTTACAAAAATTTGCTTTGTCCGTAATGTCATTACATTAGGTACAAAGTAAATTTTGACAAATGGACTGAATTCCCCTCCAGAAGTAGCTGTTTGTATTTAGCATTCCAGTCACGTACTCTTTTATTCCATCTCTAGCTAAGGAGAGCAACTGGGTGTCTACAGTAATTAGTCTCTGATAAGTCCTTTTTTTTATATTAAAAAAAATTTTACTCTGCAACTGAATATTGAATATATCAAAGCCAATGTACAGCCAATTTTTAGCTAAGTTATCCTGTTGGAAATATGATAATAGAGATGTACAGTAGATACAAGTATTCACTTTTTCCAGTTTACAATATGAAATTGCGTCCTTTGAACACGACTTTTTTTTTCATAATTTCTTTTGTGGGACATGATCATGCCCACAGTATACCCCAAACTGCAGTACAAATAGGCACCTTATATAGAGGTTGCACTGTACCAGCATTTTTAAAATTTTCCTTAAATTACTAAAGTTGAAATTAGCAATGAAATTCAAAATAATATTCATGTGACAGATTGTTTCATTATTTTTCTCCTATAAAATGTTATTTTTTTAATATGGAAATAACAGAACCACCATACAAAATAGTTATTATAATTTAAGCTCATATTATTATAAGGAAAATATCACTGCTTTGCCCCTTGGAGAACCACACGTTTCCTAAAAGATGGTTTAAGAATAATTATCAATGAAACAAAATCAGAAGAAAATTAGAATACCTCTAAATCTAGTTCTGCAATATCATGCTGGTTCAAAGGCAGTAGGGCAACTTTCTGAATTTTGTAAACCTCATGATCTCCTGGCAGACAACCAGCTACTGTCCTTTGGCGAATGACAACAAGTCTCTTGTCAATTTCTAAATAAAAGTAAGGTGGTAAGTAAAAAGAAATAACTGAAATATTATGAAACTTAAAGCTCAAATTGTGCACATGCACAGTTTTAGGTTTCTAAGGGAAACCTATGGGTGCACTAGAATGTTATTTTTTTAAAACTAATTCTTTTTGAGTTATGCTTTCTCATTTTTCTAATTGGTGTCATTATCAATTGTAATATTAATGGCATAAAGGCATATGCCATTAATATGTAACTATACTAACTTACAAAATAATTAACAGAAATTAATTATTTTTTGAAAAATGTATTATTAATTAATGCCAATTTTATAGATGAATCAACCAAAACAAACATTTTCTCTCAGTATATGAAACAAATTGTCGTTAAAACAATGAATTTAATCTGAAAATTTACAATTACAGTCGGACCTCTATATAACGAAATTGATTGTTCCCTTGAAAAAATTCATTATACAGAAATTTTGTTATAAAAAAATGACCTTTTCAACAGTGAAAAATACTCTAAATTCAGAAATATAGTAAAAGATGGGAAAGAAGTGGGAATGAATAAATTTTCTAACATTTTAAAACAATTTATTAATACATACATATTAAGAAATGACTGCTTACATGATGCCCACAATTTATTAGTTTGGTTTGGTTTGGTTTTTAATGGCGCATTGGCAGCTAAGGCCATAATGCGCCAAGACAAATCAATTTATTAGTACACTTTTAAAAATTATGTCATAAATATTTGGTTATTTGTTGTTGTATACTGGATTCTACTGTACACTGTTTATAAAAATGTTTGCATTTGTTTAAACTTTAAATCAGATATTTTTTTTTTCTGTTACGTTTTCTTCCCTCTGAAGACCTCAATGCAAAGTTTCAAATGCTGCCAACATTTGTTTGGACGGTTTAATATTGCCCTCATTTTCATCCAACTCATCGTCGATATTGTCACTAGTTCTTTAAATACGTTCCAAAATGTTGGGAGTCACTCGGATTTCAACTACTATGACATCATTATCAACTCCAAAAAATTCGTCAAGAACAATTTCTCCACTGATCAAACCTCACTTGGAACTCTTCCCAAGATTGCCCAATGTCTTCTAGTAGTTTATCCCTCTCATCTCCTTTAATTCTTAATCGTTACTTCTGTCACATCTTGACTCCACACTTTTGCCAACTCTGATATGCATATCCACAAATCTATAACAGAATCTATAGGCTGGTTGGTTTCTATTATCAGTATAATTTATTTTCAGTATGCGCCTTCAGTAGTGCATTTTAAATTCTTGTAATGCCTTGGTCCACTGGCTGCAGTTAAGACAAATTATTTAGAAGAAAGAAAACAAGCTTCATACTTGTAAATTTCGAAATTCCCGAGTGAAGGTGGGCAGGGCAGTTGTCGATAACCAACGCGATTTTTCTGTTTTATTTCGTCATCTTTTTCTATCGAAATTTAAAATCCACTGCTCAAAAATTTCGCTTGTCATTCAAGGCTTTTTGTAGTAGTTGTAGTCTAACTCTAACAACTTTACTCCTTTGAAACATCAGGGTTATTTACCTTTGCCTATTACCAAAAGCTTCAGTTTTTCATTATCAGCCATATTTGCAACCTAGAGTGTAATTCTCTCCACCTATTTTTAGCACCTAAACATTTCACCTTTAAAAGTCGGTGTCTTGTTCGGCAAACATTTAAAAAATAGACATGTCTCATCAACATTGAATGTCTTTGGACTCATAGTGCTCCATAATTTTTTTCAAAACTGTTTCTTTCCAATGGGTGTAGTCTTCTTTGATTGCAACTAGACTTTCATCAGAAATAACTTTTTCAAGTAAGCTATGACGCTCTTTAAATTTGTCCAGCCAACCAGAACTGGCTTGGAATGTTTTATGCCCCAGAAAAGATGCATACTCCATAGCCTTTTCTTTTATTAATAGCCCTGATATCGGCATGTTTTGATCTCGAATCAACTTCATTCACTTAAAAACTGCTTCATCTACATCTTCCCAAAGACATAATTTTGCAAGATTCCGACTGGGTCCCGTTTCCTCAAACAGTTTGAGAATAGAAACAAGGTTTTTCAGAATGGTTGACACGGTACTGACAGGGACATCAAATTTTATAGCGATTTCTTTTTTTTTTTTTTAACGCCATGATCTACACTATTAAGCACTTCCCCCTTTTCACACTACACTCAAGGATTTCCTCTTAGACACAGTAAGGTTACTAACACAGCAGTTAAAACAAAGCTGAAATTAGCTACCACGTAAACAGAGACAGGTGAAATTTAGTGAAAGTGTGAATGACTCATTTTTTGGAAACAACAGATGAATTTCCAAGATAAAGGAAAATCACTCTCTCTCTCTCTCTCTCTCTCTCTCTCTCTCTCTCTCTCTCTCTCTCTCTCTCTCTCTCTCTCTCTCTCTCTCTCTCTCCCCCCCCCCCCCCTCCTAATTCTCTAATAGGATGCTTACGGTAGAAAACAGGTTGACCAGATCCAATGCCCACGTGGGGAATATGCCTTAATGTTTGCCAATGACTGTGGACAGCTGAGCAGGGGGACTTCTCAGCATAGTAGAGTATAAGTTGTATAAGGTTTTACTTCTTTTTAGCCATTGCTGCCCCACTGCTGGGCAAAAGCCTCTGCCAAACTTCCATCTTTTTCTATTCTGCACCGTGGTCGGCCAGTTTCCTCCTGCAGGGTTTTACAGGCACCATTAAATTGAAAAATGTTTTAGTTCTTAATTCATGGAATTAAAGCCTTTAGATATTAAAAGCTAAAGGGATTAATGCTTAATCCTTTTAGCTCTTAAATCGTGCTTTCTACAGCATCAGCTTTATTGCCTAAAGGCCAGAGGTGCAAACAATGTATACCAAGGTCTCTCGAAATCAGTTCATTATATGGAAATTTTCTTCGTTATACGGAAACTATTTTCAATGTAATGACCAGGGGGAAATCAAAAAAGTTCGCTACATAGAAAGTGTCGCTATAGGGAAGTTCATTAAAGAGAGGTCCGACTGTATTTAATATCAATGTTATAAATGAAAGAAGGTGGCATAAAGTAAATGAAAGAAAGTTTTATATCAATTTATTATTGGCATTAATTGTTTGAGCCAGCTGTGCTATTAAAAAAAAAAAAAAGCAGTCATAAAAAAACAACTTAATGTTTGTAAATTTTGCAATTTTAATGTCATCAGTGTCAAACAAAAGGAACAATAAATTAAATCAATTTGCTTGAAAATACTTGATATTAATTAATTTCAACACTATAAATGAAACATGCCATAATACATTAAATGAAAGAGCTCTAATTCAATTTAAATATTTAATAATTAAATATTCCATTAAATATTCAAACAACAGCAATTTGGAAACTTTTACTAAAAATATGCTGAGGTAAATAAAAGGAAGCTTTAATTCAATGTTTGGAAAAGATTTATGGACAAACAATTGCCCATGCAGCAATATCATCAAGTACTGCTGCCACACTGTTAGCAGGAAGAAGAACAGCTACCTTCAAGTTGTCCACAACCCAGTGACAATGGCAGGTCACTTGAAAGGTGAATCTCTAAAATAACAGCCCCAAGTTAACTGTTAATGGAAAGGTTAGTGCAATTGCATCATGTTTTTTTCGTAAGTGAATTATCAAATCAGTAAAATGGCATTGTTTTTATCATATCTCATATTGTGAATACCTTCACAAGTTGCCTGATATTGCACTACCTCGAATAAGTAACACTAATGGGGTTATACTTCATAACTGGGCTGTCACTATTGCAACACCAGGGTACCTACCCACCCATCGATAATAGGCCAAATAACTCTGAAACGGCTGTCTGGGTGGTGGGGTATCCACCAAGAATAAATAACAATAGCCTTCTTTCACTAGTGAAGCGTTACTTATTTAGGATAGTGCAATATCAGGCAACTCGTTGTGAAGGTATTCAAAATATGAGATATGATAAAAACGATGCCATTTTACCGATTTGGTAATTCAATTACAAAACAACATGATGAAATTGCACTAACCTTTTCATTAAGTGAATCTTTATGTAGGTTAAGGCTATAGCCCTGCATAATTCTTTCAGTTGACTGTTAATCAATGATTAAAAATCCAAAATTTTGTATAGCTTCCTAAATATAGTCAAACATTTACTGCAATAGTTCTGAAGTTTTTGCAGAGTAATTGTACCTGAGAACCCCTCAGATAACCCACTACTGTTTCCAACTATCCTGCACGAAGAATGGCTTTTGACCTTCCTATATGAAGTTTTGAATTGTTATACTTCAAGTTAACAGTCAGTGGATTTTTGGCTGCTGTAAAGGGATAAGTATTTTTAATTTTTACCATATTCTTCATTAATTAACATATTACATTGTGTTTTACAGAGATATTAAATGCGTTTAGTAGCATTCGTTAGCTTCTTATTTTGAATTTAACTAGCGATTTTTGGAAGTTACGACTCCCGGTGTTGGCACCAATATTGTTGAACTAGCCACCATATTGTAGTCGATAAGAAATACCATAACATACATATATCTCAAATTGATAGTGTATGGTATAAAGTAAAACTAGATAGTGTAATATGAAGCACTCAATTAGAAATATGTTAGCTTATTATAGTATTATCAATTAATCAAAAATATTATTAATCTTATTAAATTTCATTGTTAATAGCATTAGCATTAGTAGAGGCATTTGATGCAAGAAAGCAAGCTTATGCAGCATCAGCCAAAAAAAAAAACACCACATCCACTTCCCCCCCTTCTGTTTGTTCGAAATACCTGTCCAGCTGAGCCTTAAACTTATTTAGGCTATCAACTTCCACGACAAGGGATGGAACTCTGTTCCACAAACCAACCACCCGCTGGCTAAAGGCAAATTTCCACACGTCTATTCTACATCTGTCTTTCCTCAATTTGAATTTATGCCCTCTCAGGTGATTATTCTGAGCAAGAGGAAGAATCCCATTAGCATTGAGCATGCTCAAACCATTCAAGGCTTTATACATCTCTATCAGATCACCTCGCTGATGCTTAGTCTCCAGACACTGTAATTTGCAAAACTTAAGCCTTTCTTCGTAAGAGCACCCCTTTGTTCCATTCCATAATCTTGTTCCCCTTCTCTGTACTTGTTCCAGCAGCTCTACATCCTTCTTGAAATGAGGCCTCCAGACCTGAATACAGTACTCTAGGTGTGGCCTGACCAATTGCCTTATACAATGGAATAATCACCTCCTTATCCCTGCTAGAAAAATTCCTATATATCATTGATAAGACACCATGAGCTACTCTTGCAGCCTGTCTGCACCACTCAGAGAACTTCATATCTGCCTGCACAACCACCCCCAGGTCCCTTTCATTCTCTACCACTGTCAGTGTAGTACCACAGAGTTGATACGTTGCTCTGGGGTTGCTGTTTCCCATATGTAGTACTTTACATTTGTCAATGCTAAACTTCATTTTCCCACCTCTCTCCCCATCTGCTCAACCTTTCCGGATCCTGTTGCAGCAGCATAGCGTCAGTAGTGTCCTTGACAACCCTGCCAACCTTCGTATCGTATGCAAACTTGGACATTAAGCTTGATATACCATCATCAATATCATTTATAAATACAGAAAACAACAATGGACCCAACACTGAACCCTGAGGGGACTCCTCTGATAACATTAGTCCACGATGAGCAGTGTCCATAGTCTTCTCCCTCTCAACCATCCCTTTATCCATAGCAGCAATTTACCTCCAATGCCACACTGCTCCAATTTGTGCAGCAGTCTTCCATGTGCAACAGTATCAAAAGCCTTTCTAAGATCCAAGTATATAATATCAAAGTTATTCCCTGCATCCAGTTCTTTTGTGACTGCATCATAGTATCCAATCAAATTGGTCAGGCAAGACTTCCTCTTAACAAAACCATGCTGTGTCCGAGCAATAGCTGAAGTCTTGTCTAGATGATCCTGCAGTGCTTCTTTAACCAGTGCCTCCATTAATTTTCCTGGAACAGAAGGTAAACTCACAGGTCTATAATTACTTGTGTCAGCCTTTGATCCTCCTTTGTGAATTGGGGTCAGATTTGCACATCTCCAGTCTGTGGGTATCTCCACTGAGACAAAGGAAGCTTTCATAATTATGGCTAACGGTTCCTTTGCTGCCTCCTTTAATATAACTGGATAGATCCCATCCACCCCAGGTGCCTTTCTTGTCTTTATCTTCAACAATTTCTCCTCCACTTTACTCTCAGTTATTACAAGATTCTTTAGCTTACTGCCAGAGTTGAATACACCTCTGGCATTCCCCTCGCTGAATAACTCCTCATGTGTGAATGTCGATGCAAAATATTCATTTAGTTTGTTATTTACCTGGCAGGATCATCAACATTTGACCCATCAATATCAAGTGGACCAATCTGATTCATCCCCTTCCTTTTAGAGTTTACATAAGTAAAGAACTCTTTGCTGTTTTTCTTTGCATCCCTTGCCAAAAATTTCTTGTAATCTGCCTTCACCTGCCTAACCTCCTTTGTAACTTAGTTACAGATCAACTTGTATCTATCATAGGCTTCTGTGTCACGTGTTAATTTCTATGTATCCCATGCATTTTTCTTCTCTGCCATATGTCTCATTATTTCATCTGACATCCATTTAGGCCTAAACCTTGAACAATATTTCTTAGTTGGTATGTAAAACCTAGTAGCTTCCAAGATAAGTTCTTTGGATGCTTCCCATTTTGAATTTACTGTTGGTAACATCATCAGTTGGTCCCACTGTATAGAATTTAAACACTGTCTCAGTCCATCGTAGTCGCCTTTACGAAAGCGATAACCCTTTCCTTTACCCCTAATGGTAGTTACCTCTTTGAGTAAATCCCACTTCAGCACACTGTGATAACTTTCATCTAGTGATTCATTTATCTGCAGATTCTTAATGCATGAAGAATCACTACTGATAATCAAATCAGGAGTATTACTCCCTCTAGTTGCCTCCCGAACATGCTGATGTAGAAAACAATCATCCAATAAATCCACAAAAGCCTTGTTAGTGTGTGAGTGACCAGCCCCCAAATTCCAGTCAATATCTGGGAAATTAAAATCCCCCATTATAAGACTCTCTGATTTACTGGCCCACAGTTTTTTCCCTGTACAGTTTCTTATTATACTCATCAGAGTCATTAGGCCTATGGCACACTCCTACTCTCAATTTTGATCTCCCAATGCTTATGTCACACCAAACTGACTCAACACTGCACTGTCCAGCGAAGTCGACTGGCTTCACTTCCTTGGATTTTATGTGTTTCTTAACTAATAAGCATAACCCCTCCTCCTCCCTTCCTATTCTTTCTGTAGACGTTGTACTCCCCAAATTCCAGTTGTGCATTCCTTATATCTGTGTGACACCACGTCTCTGATATCCCAACAATATCTGCCTTTGATGTTTTGAGCAATACCTCAAATTCATCAAATTTATTTACTAAACTCCTAGCATCGGTGTACACACAAGTATACATGCATCTGTTTCTATTCTTAGCTACCCTAACACAACTAAATTATTAACACAATTAAATTGTATTTAAATGGAAATCATGACCCAGACTAGAGCTGCAAAGCAAAGATCACAGACTAGCAAGAGTGCTGCGACTCTTGGGGAGAAACGAAGGGTTGATTCTCCAATGCATCACAGTCTCAAAAAATGTGTGAAATGTTTGCCGACCTTTCTAAAACAGGACATGATCTAACCAAGAAGGTTTCATGTGTGTGCACTAGGTGTCTAGAGTGTCCAGAAATTAGGCACCAATTCAGTGTTCTGATGGGCATTTACGAGAACTTGAGGTGTAGAGTAAATGGCCTTGAAAAAATTAGTGAGGGGTTCATCAAGCTCTCAGCTGCCCAGCTCAACAGTAGAGCTCGCTTCTGTGCGTCAGGCAACACAGAGGCAATCTCCAAGGCAGAACGCATTTGTCCCAAAGGAACTAGTTATTGTTGGCGACTCTATTGTCAGGGAGAAGGAGAATATACTATGCAAGAAGGATAAGTGGAACGGGATGTTGTTGTAAAGCAGATATAAATCTTTTAAGGAAACAAAAGGTGTTATTGTTGTACAGGTTGGAACTAATGACATTAAGACTAAGAGATCTGCAAGTTTACTCAACAAATACAGGTCAATGTTGAAAAAAAGTCGCAAGTTAGAGTTGAATTTTCAAGTGTCTGCAATTCTGCCTAGACGCAATAGGAGGGAGTATATGATGAGAGCCTTGTCAATCAATTTGGCCCTGGAGAGATTGTGTAAGGCTCAAGGGTTAGAATTTTTTTTCAGCCTGGTATGTGCTTGTTGACAGGAGAGACTGCTTCTACAGGGATGGGGTGCACTTAGAAAGGGTTCAAGAATATTTGCTGATGCTATCAAGGCAGTGTTAGGTGGGTCGGAAAACTGCTAGCTTGGGGAGATACACAGACAAAGTTTAACAGTGACTGCAGGCAGAGGCAAAAGTGATTCTTGCACCACATCTATTAGAATGAGCAGCAGCCTGGAAAGAAAGGCAATGAAGATCTCCAGGACTGCTGGGAGTCATAGGGGAACAAAAAAAATACATGGGCTGTGTTAGGATAACTAAGAGTAGAAACAGGTGCATGTATACTTGCATGTACACCAATGTTAGGAGTATAGTTAATAAATTTGATGAGCTTGAAGTGCTAGTCAAGACATCAAAGGCAGATATATTTGGGATATCAGAGACGTGGTGTCACACAGATATAAGCAGTGCAGAATTGGAATTTGGGGAGTACAATGTGTATAGAAAGGATAGACAGGACAGGAAGGGAGGAGGGGTTATGCTGTTAGTTAAGAAACACAAATTATAAGGAAGTGCATCCAGTTGATGTTGATGGATAATGCAATGTTCAGTCTGTTTGGTGTGACATAAGCACAGTGAAAGGAAAAGTGAGATAGGAGTGTGTTATAGGCCTTATGAATCCAATGAGTATAATGAGCAATTGTGCAGAGAAATACAGTGGGCCAGTAAATCAGAATGTCTTATAATGGAGGATTTTAACTTTCCAGATATTGAATGGAACTGTGGGTTGGTCACTCACTCACACACTAGTAAGACTTTTGTGGATTTATTGGATGGCTGTTTTCTACAGCACCATATTCGAGAGGCAACCAGAGGGAGTAATACTCTTGATCTGATTATCAGCAGTGATTATTCATGCATTAAGAATTTGCAGATAAAGGAACCACTGCGTCAGAGTGATCACAATGTACTGATGTCGGAAACACTTAAAGATGTAACTACCATCAAGGCTAAACGGAAGGGCTTTTGCTTTCGTAAAGGTGACTACAGGTGTCACAGACAGCTGTTAAATTCTGTATAATGGGTTCAACAGATGATGTTACCAATGTTGAATTCTAAATGGAAAGCCTTCAGGGAATTAATTTTGAAGGCTTGTTTGATTGAGGCCGAAAAGACTGCAACACTTTATCACTGGATAACCACCTCACTTTCATATATAAAAGAAGCATTCCTAAGCGGATCCCATTTCATTACAAAGAACAGTGAAAAGTCTGCTATTTAAGTATCTACTTTCAATAAAGTTGATCACACTTACGGCATCTTTCAAAACTTCATGCAAATCAGTTTGCATTTCCTTCGCTACTAATGCTTCCCTATGTATAATGCAATGATTAAAAACTATATATTTGGAGCAATTTCCTTTCCTTCACCATTTAAACCTTTATTTTCTTCTGTTAATGCAGCCATTAGTACAAATCGCAACACAGTTATTCCAAGTTAGATTATGTTTGAAAGAAAATATTTACAACATCTAAAATCTTCTCACCCTTCTTTCTTCCTTCCAAAGCTTTACAAAACAGAAAAATTCTCCAAAATATCTCCCTCGTAGCAGTATCTGACATATACAATAAGTTGAAAGTCTGAAATATCTGTGGATTCATCTAACTGTATTGAAAAAATTGAACTTTCTCTCAATCGATTTAATAAATTGAATTTTATGTTGTACAATAACTGTAATACACTGCGAGACAGTCTCTCTCTGGACAGAGGAATGGTTTTTAAATCATTGCTGTACTTTTCTCCATGCATAATTGAAATAATTTTTATTGCAGCAGGGAGAATGCACTGAATTAGGAAGCAGAATAAAGCTTACATGCAACACACTTGCTATATATATGTTTACTGCTACTGCATATTCGCACTTCTGGCCTTTAGGCAATACAGTACAGACAATTTGAGAATTTGTGCTGTAGGAAGCCCGAATTAAGAGCTAAAGGGATTAACAGTAAAGGAATTAATTGAGTAGTACTCCTCAGTACTACTCAATTGCTGAGTAGTACTGAGAAGTATTAATAGATAGTATTAATAGCCAGTGAGCTATTATTAAGGCATATTCGCAAAAAGTAGGGGTCATTCGTATCTCTGCCTTAGTTCGATTAGCAAGGTTTCTATAGTACTGAAAACGTAATTTTAACAACAGGTTTTTAGCTTTTACGTACATAAAAAATAAATTTAATTAAAAAGTTCTGTGACCTCTCTGGGGGTCACGCCCCACAGTTTACACACGACTGGCCTAAACCATCTACAGGAGTAGGTTATTCCAGTAATCAATAACTCACTGGCTAAAAGCAAGATTTTTACAATCCACTCTCTAAACCTCTTTCTCCATTATTTGAATGTATATCCCCCCTAGTTCTAGTATCATTTATAGCCACAAACATTTCACTTTCATTCATTTTACTATCCCCCTGTCAAAGCCTCACAGACCTGAGGTTAGATAACCTTTAAAGTACATAGTTACCAAGCTCTATAGTCCATATATTAAAAGTCATTCATCACATGGACACCCTTTTGCCAATCTCACCAGGCACGTTTTACCCATTTTTGGATCCTTTAAGTGTGGCTGCCATGTGGGGCCTTACAACTGCTTTATACAGTAGCATTATAACATCTCTATCTCTACTTGTTTACATTTCACAGAGAACTTTATGTGTGCTCATATTATAACTCAAATCCCTTTCTTCATCTACTGTCTTCAACTGAACCCCACCAAGTGTATAACTCATTTTGTGGTTGCTATTTCCCAAGTGTAAGTAAGAACTTGCATTTTGCTGCATTAAAATATGGCTGCCACTGTTCTGACCACCATTAGCCTATCCAAGTCATCCTCAAGGAGTGCTGCTTAGCACTGATCATAAGCTACTTTCCAACCTTGACATCATCTGCAAATTTTTGGCAGATGATGTCAAAATCAGAAAGAGGAAGAAAATCAGAAACAACAGCAGGTCCAGTACCAATCTTTGAGGGGACCCCACTTCTTACAATAGCGCAATCTGAAGGATAATCACTAATCACAGTAATCTACCTCCTCCCCTGCTGTTGCCACCTTGTGATCCATCTAAGGATTTTACCATGATCTCACATGTTTCAGCTTATATAGTAACCTCTCATGAGGGACTGAAAATGCAAACTGAAGCAAATGCTTTACTAAAATCCATGTAAACAATGTAAAAATTATTTCTTACATCCAGCTCATGTTCATGTATTCCATTAGATGTGTCACATGCAGTTCTTGAGCAACTCTAACAAAATAGCTAACCAGGTTAGTTAAACAATCTCCCGAGAAAAAAAAAAAAAAAAAATTTACTTAAAAATGCCATTTTTATATCTAAATGTCTTTATACTGCACTCTGGCCTCCAAATTCTGCTGTCTATTCGCAACTGGAAGATACTTAAGGGTGCGGCTATTAAGTAAGTAGGTAGGCACTTCTATTCTCTGAAATAAGTAAAGAGAGCATAAAGCTGGTCAAAATAATAACACTTTTAGTAGTTATTTCTTTTTATAGCTTTAGTGTAATACTACACAGCTGAAAAATACAATCATAATATTCAGAAATAAATGTTGAAATCTTAATATTTAATAAATATTAATAATATAATTAAAACCTTACATTAATCAGCCACCTGTTCTGTTTCCATTGCTGTTTCAGTGTCACTATCACTTTCATTTGTAGAAACACTAAAGAAAGACTAAATTCTTCAATAATATAATCAGTTTCCCAATACTTCTGCTCTATCTTGAAAACACAGTTACAGCACCTTTTCCATCTTTCTTGATTTATGCTAGTTATTCCTTGTTTCATGTATTCCATTAGATGTGTCATATGCAGTTCTCCCTGAATGTTTTAATTTCAAATGGGAGGCTTAGTTGATCCTATATTAATTCAATACATTTTAAATCATAATGGTTAACAGTGATAAGGCAATAGTCTGTGCTCACCAAGTATTCTATCCACTCTGTATCTTTTTGGAATGTTTACATGGCTAATAATTTCTAATAATTCACATTTATGCATACTGGGCTGAAATGATACATTCGTATATTCAGTCAGGGCTGAAATGATATATTCAGTCAGGGCTGAAATGATATATTCAGTCAGATTCTGTTATAGTTTCAGATAATGTCTTATCGGAAACTATAACAGAACCTGACTGAATATTTGAATATAGTTTTTTTTTTTTTTTTTTTTTTTATGAAAACCGCAAACATGAGAGGTATTAGAACCTATAGTACTTAGTACCATGCTTGGGTTGGAGGTTGAGAAAACGAAAGAAAATATTTGTTGACATTAGACTTGCACTTCTGTAGAACTGTAATTTTCAGGAAATATGTATGAAGGAAGGTTGTTCCAGAAAACGGCAGTTGAACGAATAAACAAGGAAGATGAAAAGTTGGTTCTGTGAGTTTGAAGTTGGACAGTAAATGGATGTTGGCTGGTGGTGGCACATGTTCGGACTGTTTGTAAGAGAGAGCAGGAATTATAGAAACCAATTCAGAAGAACAGTGCCCATGGAAGTATCTGTAGAAAAGAACATGGAAGTATCTGCAGCAGAAACAATACGTCTATGAGACAGCAAGTGGAGAGACTGTTAAAGAGGAGTCATTAAATAACCTAACTGCCCTCGTCTGAATGGAATCTAGAAGCCTGAGAGAGAAGTTTTGGGGGAACTGCTCCAGATGTGAGAACAATATTCCATGTTAGGGCAGATTTGCAATTTGTATATCCAAGATTTTTAGATGCAGAGGAAGCATTATTTGTAATGTGCTTTTGCCAAGAGAGAGAGATTAGAAGTCAGGGTAATCCCCAAAAGAGATATATCATCTTGCCTAGAAATTGGAATGTCACCAAAGATAAGCATAGGAGCAGAAGAATCCTTTTTGCGAGATATAAGACAGGACTGAGTTTTAGAAGGATTGAAATCAACTGCCCCACTGTAGAACTATGTTGTCTTTGCCCCACTAGTTGGTGCTTTAGCCAAGTTTCAAAATTATATTGATTCATTTGGCCATGGTTGTATTTTCAGATTTATATATAAGCATAGAGTTTTGGAATAGAGCTGTTTATATTTCCTGCACACATTATAATAAGTCTTTTTCCAGCATGATCACAGTCCATTACTCCAGATATTCCACCAATCCTCAAACACTTCCAAAAAGTTCGATTCCTATCCACCAAGGTTTCCTCTAAAAAAGCCTAGGTTCTTCCCAGGAACATAGTAACTGAGTAATTGCTCGTAAATGTTTTGTTCTCCACAGAACAGTGTTATCCCTTTCCATTAAAACTTTCCATTTGGCTTCTGTTTTCTTCTACCTAAACCATATTCATTTCAAAATTGCACATAGAGCTGTTTTCCTGAATGGAAAAATCAAATTTCTGTCTTATAACTGGCAGCAATATATTTAAAGTGGGCACACCCCTATAAAATTCTTGAATAGTGCAATGAATAATGCATCTATCAAAGTCATCTACCTGATCAACTGTGTTCCTATTCACTGATTTTTTTTTCTTATGTGGAGATTTTCCATGTGTGGCAGCAAAAAAACATTCTTTTCTAATCCATTTAGTTGTTATTTCTGATAAACCTACAGCTAGAGCAGCTCTTCTTTGTAGATTGAATTTTAGGTACAATTAAACTCAAATATCTTGTTACATCATCAAAAAACTTAAAAGATATTGTTCACTATATTTTTCCCTTCAGTGTGAAGAACTTTTCAGCCCTGCCATATAGACATTTTTGTAACTTATGCAGGTGTCCAGCAGTACACATCATGGATACTACACAATAAGGTGTCAAGCAGAGTGATTACTCCATCTGCTGCCTCTTTACCATATCCTTTTGTAAAATGGTTTGGTCTGATTGCCAAGGCACCAAAGTTTCTTCCAGTCACGAACAGACAATTCCTACCTGTTGAGTAGGACTGACTGAGCTCTAATTACCCACTTCACTCTTAAAACCACATTTATGTGTAGGCAATATGTTGATGTTTCCAATTCAAAAGAATCTCTCCAAAAGGTCCAATGATTCTCTTGCAAAACTAATCATAATCCCTTATATCATTCTGAATTATCCCATAATTTAAAATGAATTTATATATTTATGTATTTATAAATATAAATACATAATATAAACAAAATATTTATGTATTTATATATATATTTTTTTTAATAGTTTTTGTATTTAATTTTAACAGTTTTACAGCCACCATTATATGTCCAATAAAGTAAATGTAAAATTGCCAATGATATGTAACTGAACAGTCCTCTAAAGATCTATCAGTGTAATGCTTTTCTAATATCTACTCATTGGTGAAATTAACGACTGGACTTTGGTACAGCCAGAAAACAATTAGAAAGCATACAAGCAAATTTGCCTGCACAGCCGGCTGTCTTCTAGAATATATATATGTATATATATATATATATCAGCAGTGTCCGCACTTAGTAAGATTGAGTTTTTGCACAAAGATAATCTTCAAAGGTCTGACCCATTTATATATTTTATTTTTCTAATAAAATTTGTACACTACAAACTCATGATTAATAGTTCTGTTTCTACTATATTAGATGCAGAATTATAAACAGAAGCACATTAGGAAAGTATGTTTCATATATATAGCTTTTGAATAACAATGTTAATAATTAGAATCAGTAAAGGAATAAAAGAAAAAAGTTTTGAGGTAAGAATTGTTTTGAACTGGATTTTCTAAATTTATTTGGAGATTTTCAGCTACAATTTTTAGTCTTACCTTTTCTTCTCCCTCCCTGTTGATTAATTATTATGTTTAATTTATTATTTTTCGCTCAACAGTTTTGCCATGCTACTGGCATTAATTTTGATTTATATTTAATATCAGTTTATATATATATGGGTTTTCAATATAACTCTTTAAAAGAAAAGTTTAAAGATTCACATAGAAAAGAGGTAAACAGTAGATGAAATGGTTTCGGTGAAAGCAAGATTAATAAATTAGGTATGACAGATGCACCTAAAAGCGCAAAGCAGCATTAAAGGATGCAAGAGTATATGTAATTTGTATTAATACAAATTATTTTATTAATATGTAATTTGTATTAATATGCAATTTGTATTAAAAATTTGTAATACAAATTATATATATATATATGTGTGTGTGAGAGAGAGAGAGAGAGAACACTGGGTTTCTGAAAAGAAAATTCAAAGTTTTATGTTTAAAACTCAACTTTATTCTTACTTTTACATAAATATATAATAATAACTTTATGATCAATTTGCTTATACATAGAACGAATAATTTTACCAGTTTCAGAGAATCATTTTGCGGACTCCCTGGGACTGGTCTACGGACTTCCAGTGGTCTGCGTACACCAGTTTGGGAACCGCTGATTTAAGCAATTGCTGTAGGCCATAATTAAATTTCCTTTCTATTAAATAAACTAAATACTTCAGGAATGTCTATATTAGACATGTGATACAAAAACACCCCATGTTTTTGCTGCAGCAACCAAAAAAAAAAAATAATAATGATGATAACAGTAAATAAAAGAAAATAAACTGCCTGTATATTTCCCTCCTTACATAGGTACTTATCCAGTTGACTTTGAATTTCTCCACATCGTCAGCCTCAACTACACACAGAGGTAACTTATTCAATAATTAACAAATCACTAGCTAAAAGAAAACTTCCTACAATCCCATCTAAAGCTCTTCCCTCATAATTTGAATTTGTTCCTCCCCATCTCACTCAATTTGCTATTCCCTCTCAGAGCTTAACAGACCTCAATTATGTCACCTCTAAGGTGCTTGGTTACTAAAAATTAACAGGAGTAAGAAGAAGAAGAGTAACTGATGATGGGTTCAAATAAGTAAATTTTCTGCACAAGGTTCAATTTTGTTAATGTTTCATTGGGTGTAAATGGCAAATCTGATTAAGAACTGGAACTGCCTTACCTGGATGAATACTGAATTTTCCAACAACACCATAAATCATCCCTAAACATATATAATCTGTTAGACTATTTACTTCTGCTCCTGCAAAGTAAAATATACAAAATAAATCATTTGGAAACAAGTATAAAATATCACATTAGGAAATGTAAACATTATAAATAGAAAAAGAAATTTCATATGTAATTCATCCTAGTAGTTTATTAAGTTCGATTTAGGTTACCTGCTTAAATCACTCCACTTTTCTTCCCAATACTCATTTTTCTGTATGATTTCTAAATTATTTATGATGCCATTTTTTATTCATTCCCCAATATACTGTCCTCCAAGACAATACAGTGGTTTCACTACTTTTCACTAATTTGGATAGGCCTAGGTCTGAATCCTGCTAGACTTGAATTCTTAAAGGCTTTGTCAATTGAGTCTGTGATTAGTTGATCTCAAGGTAGAATGCATAGCGTTTCTCCATATGCATGTTCTGCAGTTTTTCCAACCCACACGACATGCAAATTAGTAGGTAAACACAACTGTACGCATATTATACCTAACAAATCATATGAACCAAAGTAGCATTACAAGCTGACCATGACCAAAGTAGTCAATGTGAAAAATCCTCAACTTTCATTGAAATGAAAATTGAGGATTTTTTTTCAATTCATTTCAATTTATTTTTGTGTAAAAATCTATGCAAGAAAATAATGTGCTGCCTGACAATGGTGATAAATCATTTTATTGGCCCTGTCATTGACAATATTCCATCTTCTGGTTTATCTGTACAGATATTGATACACAAAATCCATAATATTTTATATATTTACATATAATTATTGATGACATTACAAGTATCCCGACCAGCTGTTGTTTTGGACAGCTCTTTCCAGAAAAAAATCAAATTAATCATATTTCCATTCACAATAAATCTGATGAAATGCTATTAGATGAACTTTTCCACTAATGACTGTTGACAACTACTTAAAATGCAAAAACTGCTCTGGATGTGGTATGAATATGATCTGTTGTTCAATATCCTCAGACATATTAAAGAATTGACCTGCCAGTTGTACTGTCAGACAATGGTACTCTCATGATTTCCTTTTCTGCTTTGTCTCCTAACATGGTTTTCACAATTATTCAGGATGCTGGAAAAATAAAACTTTCAGCAATAAGATGAGACTTCTTCCTTGCTGCTCAACTCAAGCAATATGAAACTGGCCACTTGGGCTTTGTTAGAAATTTTAGCCAAATTCAAAAATCTCTCTTTTTGCATTTTTTTAGAAGCCAAAATTCTTTTAAAGTAATTATCTGTTTTGTTTGTAAGGTTTTGATGCTCTGTCGCAAAATGGTGTTCCAGCCTGTTAGCTTAACTTCTATTCCAGGAAAAATAATGGAGTCAAAGAAATGTAGATCCATCTAGACAGGAATGCAGTTAAACTTCTGTTACAGCATGGGTTGCCAATGATCTTGTCTGACCGATTTGATTCAATACTATGACACAGTAACAAAGGAACTGGATGCAAAAAATTATTTTGATATCATATACTTGGATTTTTGGAAAGCTTTTGATACTGTTGCACATAATAGACTGCTGTACAAATTAGAGCAGCATGACATTAAGGGCAAATTACTATTTGGATAAAGCGATGGTTGAGTAGGAGAAGAAAGAGATGTTATCAATGGACACTGCTCTTCATGGACTAACGTTATCAGTGGAGTACCCCAAGGTTCAATGCTCAGTCCATTGCTGTTTTCTGTATTTATTAATGATATTGATGAAGGTATATCTGCCTTAATATCTAAGTCTGCAGATGATACAAAGGTTGGAAGAGTGGTTAATGACAGTAATAACGGAATGCTACTGCAACAAGATCTAGAAAAATTAGGCAGTTGGGCTGAGAAATGG
The DNA here is from genome assembly GCF_048544385.1 of Mastigoproctus giganteus. NCBI lineage: Eukaryota > Metazoa > Arthropoda > Arachnida > Uropygi > Thelyphonidae > Mastigoproctus > Mastigoproctus giganteus. The sequence goes on from NC_143576.1 coordinate 143,639,668, forward strand.
CAATTGAGGTTTAACATTGACAAATGCATAGTACTGCACATGGGTAGCAGTAATCCAAGATTAACTTACCAACTGTGTGGCACTACACTCGGGGTAGTGGAAAATGAAAAGAACGAACTGGGGATAATGGTGCAGGAAGTTCTCTGAGCAGTGCAGACAGTCTGCAAAAATAGCTCATGGTGTCTTGTCAATGATATACTTTTGCTAACAGAGAAAAGTAAGTGATTATTCTTTTGTTCAAGGCAATGGTCAGGCCACACCTTGAGTAGTGCATACAGGACTGGGGGCATCATTTTAGGAAGAATGTAGAAACTTGTAAAAATTTAATTCAATGAATATAAGGTCATCAAGAAAAGCTAATGGCTCTGAATGCCACTATTTTTAATGTATTGCACTGGTAATTTTGGCATCATGAAACACACACAAGATAAAGGAGTTCATTATGCAAGCAAAAATATATTCAATTTGATTACTATGCATCCATGCTTATTTGCAGACACAACTGAACTTTGCCATAACTTAGCAATCTGCAATCTCACATTTCAATTCTTCAATGGTATGCGAAATAATCAGGTTAATTTGTATTAAAATGGCATAATGATGAAGAATCTATTCTTTATCTGACAGGAAAGAAAAAAAAACTCTATAGTCAATGAAGTGCCTTTCCAATTCTTCCTTGAAATTCACTTGCCCACTCTTTCAGACAACTTATTTCAATATCACCCCAGCTAATGATTACAGGTTAACTTTTGACCATTAGCCCTTAACAGATCTCCTTGTAATCCATATACTAATCCATAATAAATGCTAATTCATAATCTTAGCAACTACAAAAGTAACTCTACAGTCTACAATAGGCCAACACTTCTGTGTTCCTCTCTCTTATGGCATGGGGAGACATATCACTTCTCCAGTTCAAGAGAATAATCTCCCTCATCAATATAATTTAGGAAAATATGAAAGGAGGGAGGGGGGGTCTTAGCATTGATCCCAGACCCATCAGCTACTCCAGTCCACTTTGAAAAATAACACTGATGATCATAATCTCCTGTGCTTCAACAAAACCCAAATCTATAGATGGATCTTCCATGTTACCCTGCATTTTTCTAATTTATACAATAACCACTTATTGTGAAATTGCATAAAAACCTTACTAAAATCCAGATATACATATAATGTCAAAGTTGTTTCTCAAATCCATCTGTGTTTATATTTTACCAGATTAATTAAGAGGTCTTCCCTTCATGAAAAAAATGAAGAGACGCATTCAGAATACCATTCTTCACAAGATGGTGTGGTATTACATCTTTAACCATAAAATCATTTTCTTCAATTACAGACCTGAGGGGCATAAACTGAAACTGAGGAAAAACAGTTTTCGAATAGTTGTGTGGAAATTTGCGTTTAGTTGTGGAAGTTGATAACTTAAATAAATTCAAGGAAAAAGTGGACAAACTTTTGAAGTGTATGGATGGGTGAAATGGGAAGCTTTTTTTTTTTTTTTTTTTGACTGATGCTGTACAAGCTTGCTTTCTTGTGCCTATCTGTGCCTCTGCTAATGCTAATCCATAATCTTAGCAACCATGAAAATCTAACTCTACAAGCTACAATAGGCCAACACCCAGGGTCTTGAGCCGGATATCATAATTTTTCTCTTTCTTGGTGACTCCTTTACTTCTAACTCTCTCTCTCTCTCTCTCTCTCTCTCTCTCTCTCTCTCTCTCTGGGAATTTTTTTTTGGCTGGTGCAGCATAAGCTTCAGGCTTCCTTGTACCATATGGCTAATAATAATAATAACTTCTGTGTTCCTCTCTTATGGCATGGGGAGACATATCACTTCTCCAGTTCAAGAGAATGATCCCTAACTCTAACGATGATCTCATTAACATTACAAATGGTTGAATGCACTCACCTGCTGCTGCCTTTTTTAGTATAACTGAATCTACACTCCAAGCTTGGAGCTTTACACACGTCACAGCAGATCTCAGAAAAATAAAAATTCTCTTATCATGCCCCACGACAACCATATAAGGTCAGAGGAGTGCAGAAGATAAGAGATACAAGAGCATTACCATATTTAGCAATCATAAACACAGCCGAACTTACACCTTTAGAAGCCTGAGGTGCAAAATCACCTTAGGGACCCCTTATAATTTTAGATTTAATAAAAAATAAAAATAAATAAAAAACTTTTCAATATCATTGATAACAAATTAATACAAGTGCACATGTTAATATCAGGTAATATATTCACAAAAGAAAAAAATCACAGATAACAGAAATAATAACTTACCACAATAATAATTAAACAAGACTTAAATCACAAATAAGGTAAAACTGCACACAAGAATTGATAATTTATTGATACTAGATAAGAAAGAAATCTGGTATCAATCAAATAAAAAAATAATCACAGATAAGGTATTGCTCGCCAATACTGCAAATATAACTAAGAACATATTATACTGGCTTTTGCAAATATGTCAAATATCATCATAGTTTATCAAGTTTGTTGATTGCTTTAATAAATAATAGAGATTGGACATTTTTTTTGCATAAAGTTATTTCTCAAATAATTCTTGATCGTTTTTATTATCCAAAATGACCACCCCTTCCACTTGTGTTTGTTATGGGCATTGTTAAAAATATTTTAAGTATAGTTTCAACATTAGAGAAAGTAGATCTCAAACTGTCATTTACAATATTATACATAGCTTTCATATTAAAAATATTTTTCTTCCTTAGAAAATTTTAAAAACTGCATAACTTCATCTTTAAATTTACTGGCATCAATTGTCATTTTTGTATGTGTTTATTAATTTTTTTCAATATTCACATTAAATTCATTTTCATCATTTCAATTTTAAAAAAATATATTAAATATATTCAGTATTTCACAGTATACCTCTGTTCGATGATTAATTTCAGCAATAAATTTATCACAAATAATATTTATATTATTAGCAATAAACATTTTTTCCCACATAAAGTGACTTCATGATATGTGTCACACACAATTTTACATTTTTTTTTCATTTTTATATTTTATCTCCACCATTAAAAATTTTTCTTCATTTTCTAGTTTCAAAATCATTTCTTATATTTAAAATAAATCCATTCAATGATTTTAAAAGATTACTACCCTCTAATATGTCTATTTTAGAGTCCTGAAAAGATTTAGTCATTGCATTTAATCTTTGTAATATTCTGTCCCACATTACTTTCAATAATGCCGTTTTATATTAGTCAAATTTTTTGGCCAGTTTCGAACCTTCTAATTGGGAAATAGGTTTTTTTCACTTTCACAGGTAGATAAATTAACATTCATTGAATTTGTTTATCCTCCTTTATAATGCTGATGCAGCATCTGCACTAGCCAGCTGACCATCTGTTTTTTTTGTTTAATTTTTTTTAATGTAACTGAATTTTCTCCTAAATACTGCTTCAGTACACTCCATCTTGTAGAAGCAGAAAAAAAAATTACATAAATTTTTTTTCTGCTTACTGTATTTAGCAATTATGCATGGAGCCAAACTTACACATTTAGAGGCCTGAGGTGCAATAAAATTAATGCCATGCTTCAGCACAAGATTCTGCTGCACTATTGCCAATCAAATTTAAAGAATGACTGGCAATGGTATGTAACATGCAGTAGAAGAGTGCTGTTTCAATCTGGCTTATAATCATGAATGCTTTCCTGTCATGTTTTTTTTTTTTTTTCTTTCTTTTTTTTTTATGAAAACCCCAAACACGAGAGGTATTAGAACCTAGGGTACTTAGTACTGTGCTTGCGTTGGAGGTTGAGAAGAAGATATTTATTGACATTAGACTTGAACTTCTGCAGACTATAATTTTCAGGAAATACATATGAAGGTTGTTCCAGAAAACAGCAGTTGAATGAATAAATGAAGAAGATGAAAAGTTGGTTCTGTGAGTTTGAAGTTGGACAGTAAATGGATGTTGGCTGGTGGCGGCAGGTGATCGGACTGTTTTGAAAGAGAGAGCAGGAATTATAGAAGCCAATTCAGAAGAGCAGTGCCCATGGAAGCCCATGGATCGGACTGTTTTGAAAGAGAGAGCAGGAATTATAGAAGCCAATTCAGAAGAGCAGTGCCCATGGAAGTATCTGCATAAAAGGCATGCAGCAGAAACAGTACGTCTATGAGACAGTGAGTGGAGAGACTCTATTAGAGATGAGTCATTAATTAACCTACTGCCCTCTTCTGAATGGAATCTAGAAGACTGGGAAGTTTTGGGGTTACTGCCCCAGATGTGGAAACAATATTCCATGGTAGGGCATATTTGAGATTTGTACAGAGTGAACAGCTGTTTGGAAGAAAAGTAATGCTGAGAGCAAAAGAGAAAAACAAGTTTTTTAGATGCAGAGAAAGCAATATTTGTAATCCCCAAAAGAGATATATCATTTTGCCTAGAAATCGGAGTGTCACCAAAGATAAGCAAAGGAGCAGAAGAATTGTTTTTGCAAGATATAAGACAACACTGAGTTTTACAAGGATTGAAATCAACTAAGTTGTCTTTCCCCAACTGAAGAATTACCTGGAGATCGGCATTTAAGGAATTGGTAGCAGATATTTGAGAAGTTGAAGCTGATTGAGCAGGACAAGGTTTCTCAAAATTGAAAGTGGAATGCAATGTGCTATCATTAGCAAAACTATGGATAGGATTTCCAGTCAATGGAAGAAGCTCATTAATATACAAGAGGAAAAGAGTGGGAGAAAAATAATGAACCTTGGGGGCCACCAGCATTAGTGGAGAAGATAGAAGACATAAAGCCATCTACCATCACCCTCAGTGAGCGATCTGAGAGAAAACTGGATAACCAATTACAAAAAACAGTCGGCAAACCATAAGATGGACGCTTGTTTAGAAGACCTTTATGCCAAACACGATCGAAAGTCTTTGTGATGTCAAGAGCAATTGCTTGAGTTTCACTGAACTTTTCCATTGAATTTGTCCATAAATGGGTAACATAAGCCAGAATATCACCAGTGGATCAACACTGCTGGAATCCATACTGGTGATCATTGATCAGACGGAAGGTTTCTAGGCAGTTTGAGAGTTGGCGGTTAATTGATTTCTCCATTACTTTAGAAAGACTAGAAGTAATTGCAATGTAAGTTCAGGAGCACAGGTTTTCAGAACAAGTGGAGAAATACCATCCGGACCTGGACCTTTCTTAGAATAAAGATTCTTCAAAATCCTTTTGACTTCCTTTTGGCGGAAGACCACAGGAGGCATTGAATGGAGCATGCTGGGAATGGTGGCAAAAATGGCGGCCAATAGCTTTGGCAAGAGACCATAATGCTCGACTACCATTAGGGCAAGAAGCAAGTTTTCTACTCTTAGCCTGTTCAAAATCTTGTTTGGACTGATTAATAACTGCTTTACAATTGTTGCAAGCTTTGGTGTAGGCAGAAAATGAAACTGAAGAATTGGAAACAAGCCAATTACGATATGCAACATTCTTCTCTTGACCAGCCTTAGCACATTTATTGGAAAACCAAGGTTTAGATAAAGGACGAGATTTTAAGGCGGAGTGTGGAATAAAGGATTCCATTCCTACAAGAATAATTTCACTGACACGATCTGAGCAAACACTGACATCAGTTTTGAAACAGTAATGCAACCAAGGAAAAGAAGAAAAGAAATCTCGCAGGTCATCCCATTTTGCATTCCTGTAATGCAAAACAATACAAGGTTGGGAATAGCCGTGAGATAAAGGCTCCATTGGAGAAGAGACAATCACTAAGTTGTGATCTGAGGTGCCTAAAGGACCTCCACTTCGACCGTGTACTTAAGGGTTGTTTGTAAGAAAAAGATGAAGCATGTTAGCTGTATGGTTAGGATTGTCAGGTATTCTTGTAGGTAAATGATCAATCTGTGCAAGGTCAGTAGTAACTGCAAAAGTCTCAGCATCTCGACCAGCTGGGTCTGCGTGACTAGAAAACAGAAGCCAGCTGGAGTTGTGAACATTAAAATCATTAACATTACAAAAGGAAAATTATCTCACTGTTAGGAAAGTTGGACTGGAGAAAGTCAAGTTGCAAAGAGAGGAAGTCAAAGAGCTCCATGTGATTAGTGGAGTTGGGAGAACGGTAGAGACAACAGATGAATTTGACACAATGAGGTAGAGAGATTTTAAGCCAGAGATCGAAAAGAGGAGATTCCAAATTACCAAGTCTCTGACAGGGAATATCGAAACGGACATATGCACAAGTATCATCTTTGGGGAGAAAGGAATCATACAGCGAATAATTTGGGCAACTGAGATGAGCAGTAGTTGAATCAACCGATAACAGATTATGTCTGAGAAAAAGTACATGGGGTTTGGCAGACTGCAAGTGGAAATGTGCATCGTTGAGATTAGAATTCAGACCACGTATATTTGTGAAATTAACTAGGAAGTGTTTGGGATGTTAGATCTTTTTGCAGATAAGCTTACTCTATTAGTTTGACAATTTTGATGCATAAGTACATGTGCCTTGAGTAACCGGTGTTCAAGCCCATGACTGCTGAATACTGTGCTGTTTCTTGTAATCTGTCTATCTTGTGAACTCCTCTAACTGTTTGGTCGTCCTGGAGTATAAACAGAAATTTATTTATTAATTCATGGTGTATTCAATAGTAAGAAAAAGTGAGGGGGGACATGTATGAGGGGGGACATGCTGTATGAAGTAATGAAATTTTTGGATATGGCGTACACATAGTAAGAATATACCCAGATCCTTGACATAATGTGGCCTCAACAATGCCCCCACATGCCCCCACTACTTGGACTCCCTCCAGTCACTATCTGGCAGAGTAGAGGTAGCAAGATTATACACTAGCTGATGCAAAAACCTCCTAAAGAGTTACCAATAGGTTTGGTCTGGTGTACTAACTAGCGGCCTGCCTGCCTGCGAACACCGTTTTAGAGCTGTACCCTCGAAATGTAAGGAAGATTGGATCTCGCCATGATGTTCATCTTAACCGCAAAAGTCATCAGTCATACTGCATGATGGAAGAGATGGGGAAGGGTTGACCAGAACTTAGCTCTGGAGACTAAACATGGGTTCCACCACTTCAAGCCTCCAATAAGCAAAGTGGTGATGTTGCACCGGTTGATGAGAGTCATCTACCACCTAGTATTGCCTGGTAACACAGAGGGGTGGTATTCCTCCGTGTGGTGTGGATGCCACACCCCGACCCCTGCTTACGTTGGTTCACACCTGGGTGGTCACCCACAGTGTGCTTGTGCATGGAGCTTACACCCAGGATTACTAACAGTCCCACCATTGTGAAGGTGCAAGCAGAGTATTTGGCTGTCACAGACTGTCCAGACTTCACAGAAATTGGGTCCACTTGACTTGAGTGTCACCCGAATATCAGTTCCATCAGCAATTTAGACTCCCAGGTAGCAAGTACAGCTTGCCTGGCATATCTGAGAGAATGTCTGTGACAACCTCAAGGACCATGTTGTAAGCAATGTCACATCTTTGTCCTCTGCAGTTTTTAATATCCATAAATAAATCATGTAAGTTGTTTAAGATTATTCTGTCTAAGTATTCTTCATTGTACTGTTGTACTGGTAGGAAACCAAAAAGTCTTTCTTTAATGTCACCATTAGTAGCAACATAATTATAAAAATTAATTAAAAATTATAATAGGAAGGAACTTATTTTTCAACTATTAGTGAAAAATAAGTTCCTTCCTTTACTTTTGATATCAAAATTTCTTTTGTTTTATTCATCACAAGTTTTGTGGGAAAGATGATTTGTCTACCAGGTCCACAATTAGCATCATTTCCAAATGATACTTTAAAAATTCGTCAAATTGACTAAAATATTCCAAGCACATTACAGTTTCTAGAAATTTATAAAGAGTTTCTATTTCTTCTGCCATTGTGGCTTGTGTATTTTTCTAATACTTGATCCTGATGTTCAGAATGTATATTACCATTGTTAGCTCTAAATGCTAAACAAAGCTTACTTAACAGTTTAACAGCAGCAATGATTCTTTTCAAAAGATCTTGCCAGTAATTTTCTTCAGACTGAATTTTTCATTAATTCCATATCGACACAGCCTTTAAATGAAAGCTTTTTCCTATATATGTAAACAAAACTTGAATATGATCTTTGGAATGTTCCTGGTCATTCAAAGTCCTAGAGATATTTTTCCAATCACTGGAGCCATTTGTCAAATTACTCATTATACAGCCCTACTGGTATCTGAAAAAATTAACCATTCACATTTTTCTTTAGTCCCATTAGTTTATACAGTAAAAATTACATTCATGAATATCTGTAATATATTCAATTGTGTTCTGTATATGCTATTTTTAAATTTTATAATTTTCCAAAATGCTTAGGTTCATTTATTAAAAAATATTCTATAAACTTTTCATTTATATTTACAAGCACTTCACAATGTCATTGGGATACTTTTTGGATTGTTCTTCACTTATATACGACAATGATGGATTATATTGTGTTTCTTGAAATTGGTTTTGTTCCATTTGGTTTGCTTCTTCTCTACTTTAATTCATAAATACTTTTCTAATGTTGCTTTTGGTTGTTATACTTCATAAGCATTTCTTCATCTTCAATTTCAGATGGCCATAAAAAAGATAAATGGCATTTCATTTCATAATAAAATATTACCAATTTTATCATGAAATAAAAACTTGCAAAATTTGAAACAATTTAAATACATAATCCTATAAACAATAATATTTTCTAAAATGAAACAAAAATAATGAACTGTTATTTTTACGTTTCTGTTTAGAAAATGTTCTCCTATAGCAACTGACACCATACGGCTAAAGTAAATGCCAAAAAGCTTCAGTGTTTGTAAATATACTTAAGATGTCTTCAAACAGAAATTTCTATAAATCTTGCACTGATCTTGTGTTTGCAATGTCTCTTCCTTCATAGTACATATATTTTGTAAGAAAATTTGCAAATGCTATAGATCTACAGAAGACATCAAGTCAGTTTCTTATTGTTGTTTCTTATAGTGCATCAACCGGTTGCTCAAATTTATCAAAGGCATTTTCCAAAGCTCTTTCAGAATGTGAAAAGATACATAAAAACTGCATTATATGCATTTCCATGCAGAAGCGTAACTAGGATATGGCAAGTGCAGCCCCAGTCGCAGGTGCCAAATAAAGTTAAAGACAGTATAATTGAATTTACATTTCTATACTTTTAGATTAAAGATATAGTTTATATCTTTAATCTTATCATATTACTGATAAGATCTATATCTTATCAGTAATATAGTTTAAATTGCAAAATTGAAGTTATGGTGGTACAGTACTTATATTTTAGAAACATAGAACACACTCAAAACCCAACACTGTTCACTGGAGAAAGGTGTGGTACTGCATGTAGCACAGAGGTAGGAGGAAACAGAAATATTTTGTTGAAATAAATAAATGAATGAAATTGAAAAAATTAATAAATAAATGAAACAGAAATAAATGAATTGTTTTACTTATATTGCAGAATTATGACAGACAAAAAAAAGCAAAAATCATTACTGTTTTTGTCACAATGTACACACTGACATACATACTTATGAATGGTACCTAACAGTGACACATTTAAGATTTTTTTATTTTATTTTAAGTACTACAACTTTTAGTATCCGTTTAAAGTGCTCCTCCCTTTCAAATACTAATTCCAATGTTTAGTTCTGCCAGTGTAAACTTTTTAACACAAATTCACAAATGTGCGAAATTCACATATGAAATAAATAAAATATGTAGTGTTATGTTTCAAAGTGAATAAATGAATAACAGTATTCTATAAGAATTTAAAAAAAAGCCATTACAGTCAAAATTATTGTTGTAGCAATTTCTGCACTTAGAAATAAATCGCTGCCAGGATGATTTCTAAGCAAGTAGTCACTGCAAAAATTGTTTTCCTAACTGAAGTTATGAGTCGTTTGTCCATAAAATGAATAAACCAATGTCTACTAACAGAGCAAATTCAGGCTGCTAGCTTATCTGCAACATACTCTACACAGATTAGACAGGGATAAGAAGTACTCCTTTGTGCAACCCTGGTCCTTGCATCTCTTCCTGCTATGACCTTCATGAAAAGTTTTATGCACATGGCTTCTATAGTCCAAAGCAAATGAAGTATTAAAGTAAAATAAAACCTGAAAAAGTGTCAGGGATTAAAGCATCTAGTATCCAGCCAGGTAATGCACCACCAGTTTGGGGAAGCATACTGCTTTGATTCAAGAGAATTTAGTTTTGTTAGGAGAGTGTTGTCAGGGAAATAGATAACATTCTTTGCAATAAGGAATAGTGGACTATAACCAGGGTGCATCTGCAGGGAGCAACAATTAATAATGATGTCACCAAAAGATTGTCAGATTTTAACATGGGTAAAGAGCATTGTTTTGTGGGAACTGATAATATTAAGCAGACATAAGCTGATGATATTGGATAAATACAAAACCATGCTGAAAAAATGCCAAAAAGTTATGTCAGAATGCTTAATGTCTACAATTCTGCATAGTCAAAAAAGGAGGGACTATATGCTTAGTCTTATGGATTAAATCAGACTTGAGGAACTCAAATTGGGAGTAGGAAACCTGAGGTGCTGTTACCAAAAGGTTTCTACCACAGGTGGTAATGGTTAGTAGAGAACCACCAAAGTTGTATGCCCCTGGACTTTTAAAACCTTCATACTGACAGGTCATGGCTCCCTAAAGGCAAAACTAACTTCCTTAGGGTTGACTGATGACCCAAATTGTACCTTGGTGAGGGTGAAGACTGGGCACGCATTCTGTATGAATGTACAACCTGTGAAATCCAGAGAACACAGTTAATAGCTGAAATTGGCCATCTTCCAAGGGGAGAGGCAGACCAATTTTTTATAAATGAGAATATATATAATGAGAACATATATATATATATTGATATAAATGAGAATATATATATTGGCCTTGGACACAGACGGATACAGTACAAAGGAAAGTGAAGGAAGAAGAGGGTCTGATAAAATATTTAATATTGAGTTGCTTCATGATGAAAATATAAGGACTTCTATGTTCATAGAATGGACCATGAAATAGATGGAGTTTGAAGGAAGCACTGAATGAATATCTGACACAAAACATAAAGGTAGCACAGGAGGTACTGAGTTACAAAGATAAGGAAAGACATATGGAAAACTACTGGTGGACAGAGGAGGTTACCAAAACAGTAAAAGAGAAAAAGAAGGTGTGTATCAAAAATGGTTAAATACAGAGTGAGGAAGATAAGATAGCTTATAAGGTGAAGAAGAAAGCAAACAAGGTAGTAAGGGATGCAAAGAATGAAGCATGGGAAAGAATGTGTGCCAAGATAAATAGTAAATTAGGATTTAGAAGATCAACAGAAGGCTGGTCACTATTAAAGGGTATGGGGAATCAAAATATGCACAAAGGCAATTTTGGAGATAATAGAAATGGAGGAATGGCTACTATATTATAAGAAACTACTAGGAGAAGATAGGGAAGGATACGTGGAAGAGAACGAACATCTGCATACGGATGCAGGATTAAAGGTTACACCAGAGGTGGAGAGAGGGAGAGCTGAAGACAGGGAAGAATGGTAAAGCACCTGGACCAGGAAGGATTAGCTTAGAATTGATAAAATACGGATGGAAAAAAGTGATTACATTAATCACAAAACTAATAACATTTTTCAAGGAGAGAAAATACATAAGGAAATTACTTCATGGTCTCAATTTTTAAAAAAGGAGACAGAACTTGTTCAAATTATAGAGGTATCTGCATAATAAACCATGGGAAGGATTATAAAAAGTCGATCAGAAAAGGAATTCCAGGGACCAGAAGAATGATGCAATTTTACAGCAGGCTGATCATGTATAGACCATATATTCACACTAAGACAAATTCTTGAAAAAAAGTATGAGAAATGTCAAGATTTTTGGATGACCTTTATAGATCTAGAGAAGGCATATGATAAATGTGCCTAGGGATGGGAAGCTTTAAAGTGGGCAGCTATCAGTGAATCACTGATAAATATTATTAAGACCATGTATAAGGCCAACATATATGGAATTAAAATTGGGTGAAGACTATCCCACGAGTTTACTGCTTCAAAGGGCCTTCTTCAGGGCTGCTGTATGTCACTAACTCTTTTTGAGATCTATATCCATATATGTCTACGAGAATGGTCCAGAAAATGCAACAATATATACGTATTCAACTTACTATTCGGTGATGATCAGGTGGTGGTAGCACAAGGCATAGATGATGCAGAGTATATGTGCAGGAAATTGGTGGAGATGAGGATTAAAGATAAATTATGATAAGATGGAATAGTTAACATCGAAAGCAGAAGTTCTGGAGATAAAAGGATATAAACTTAAAACAGTACACAACTTTAAATATTTGGGATCGATAATACAGGCTGATGAATAGTCTAAATTGGAAGCTGAGAAGAGAATTGGCAATGGAAGGAAAGTGATAGGTATGCTGAATGCAATCCTGTGGAGTAGAAATATACTCAATAAGACAGAGATTCATCTACCAAACAATAGCACAGTGCATTATGCTCTATGGGGCAGAAACAGTGAATAAAAGACAATATGGGAAATTTCTTGCAATAGAATTGGAATACTGGAAAAGAGAAGCAATAAAATCGAGACTACTGGAAAAGAGAAGCAAGAAAATCGAGACTGGAGAAAATAAGAAATGAACAGATTCAACGAATGACGAAAGTGAAAACTGATATAATCCAAGTAATGGAAACAAAAAAGCCAAGGGGGTATGGACATACCAGAATAATGGAGAAGGATAGACTTCCAAAAGTTATTTTGAATTGGGTGGCACCAGGAAGGAAGAGAGGAAGACCAAGGGAGGTGTGGATGGATGGAGTCCATAAGGCATGGAAAGCTGAGGACTGAGAGAGAGGAAGATACAGAAAACAGAGAACTGTGGCGAAAAAGACTAGAACGATAGAAGTTTTTTTTTTTTTTTTTTTAGGTCAAGGAAAACCCATTGTATAATGGAAAATTCCTAATGAACAAGATAAGAATATATGTAAAGCACTCACATACTTTACCCAACAAGTATTTGAAATTAGACGAAGCATACAAGGACAAGTCCTACAGCCTTCCCCACAGTCAAGCAACAATTAATAGCTTAAGTGCCCATGTCTCCCAACATGCCCAGATGATGACAATCTGACATGGTAGCTGCAACCGGCACCCTGAAAGATACCTGAACAAGACAAAATCAGATTAATGACTAAGCCTCCCCCCCCCAGGATTATCCTGTCTTGAGTAGGGGCCTACACTCACTAAGTAAATATAAAGGGGATGGAGATCAACAGGCAGCCATTGAAGCAACTCAGGGAAATAACATTAGAAAGCTTGTTGCAAGGGGATACAATGTAAAATGAAAGAAGGAGGAATGAAACGAATGTGTGAGTGTGAAAGAATTGTGTGAATGTGCTGGGTGCTGGTGAAAGGTAAAGAATGTGAAGTTATGGTGTAAGAGAGTGACCAAGCATGGAAACAAATGAGAGTGAACAAGAGTTTTTGAGTGAATGAAGGTAGGAATGCAAATGAGAGTATGAAAACACACCTGTCAAATACTGGCACTCCCCAACTTACGTAAATTTTACTTTACGTAAGTTTTTGCTGACCAGTGCAAACTGAAAAAAATATGAAAACATATTTTGTATCCCGTAGGAATAAATGGTGGTATTGTGAAAACATCGTAATGTGAACCAAATAAGACTTTTTTTTTTTGGTAATTCATTCTAAGGTGTGGAAGTTGAAACCTTGGAAATTGAAATGTTGGCTATATAACTAAGCTAAGCTGTTTATCTTTCTAAAATGTCATTTTTATAATGGAAATTGTATTAGTTTTATATAATTTTATGTCAAACAAGCACAACACAAAAATCGCTTTTAACTAAAGGATGCAAAAACAAAACACGCAGCGAGCATGTGTACAAACGCTACTATTGGCTGAGAGGAAGGGCTATGCAGTCCGTCTGGAGAACGCACTACACTTTCATCATTATCATATGTTCCATTATAAGAATAAATTTTGAACATCTTTGTGATATTTTTCTAAAGCACATTTCTGGAGGATCCGACCATAAAACAATAAAAACAAATTTGCACTTTCCGATTTATTGGGCTTTTCTGTTAGTGCAAGCTATTATAAATGAGTAGTAAACTCGATCTTATTGCATTTGCGATAATACCGATAATTGGAATTGTGTGGGTTTTTATGTTATTATGGTGAAATGTGTTTCCCCTTCACTGAAATCTTCAATCATATACTAAACAAATAAATTTTCAGAATTTTCTCTTCATTCCTATTTACTTATTACAATGATGAAGGGAAAGTGACCAACAGAAAGTGCAATTGATACCAATGCTAGGAAATGAAACAAAGTTGATTTAGAAATAAAGATGAAAATGATTAAGAAGTAAGAAGCAGGACAAAGTTTGTCATCTATTGCATGGGAATTAAGTCTCCCTTCTTCAACAGTGAATGTTATTTTAAAGAACAGTGCACATATAAAAGAACATGTTAAAGGATTAACACCTTTAAGATCAACAGTGATCACAAAAGGATCAACAAACGTGATCAACATTGATCACAAAAGGATCAACAAACGTGATCAACATTGATCACAAAAGGATCAACAAACGTGATCAACAGTGATCATAAAAGGATCAACAAACGTGATCAACAGTGAGCATGTTCAGGTGCTATAGCAAAGATGGAAAAGCTATTAATACTATGGATGGAAAATCAGATTCAGAAACGAGTATACCTGAGTCTAATGGCCATTCAAGCAAAAGCAAGGAGTATTTATGAAAATACAGTGGCATACTTATCAGATGAAGACGTTGATTCTGGCAATGATGCTCGAGAGGTAAAACTTGCTGATATTAATGCCTGTCTCCTCTCTTCTACTGTAATTTTATAATTTTGAAATTTTTGTAATTGCACACTTTTGTAATTTTTTCTGCACATGAGATAAAAAAAACTGAATAAATAATTCTATTTACATGTTTGTCGAACATTTATTTTTTGCTTCAATCAAATTCAGCAAGCATAGTTGTGATTGCTGCATAAGCATTTAGGGAAATTCCTACTAACATAAAATTCAACTAACGTAGAGTTCCACGGAATGCAACCCTTACGTAAGTCAGGAGTGGCTGTATATAGTTTTATTGTATACAAACTAACACAAACAAACTTAGTTACTAACAACAGCACACACACTGTATACCTCCCTGGCATGCAGGACTTGCAGCTGGGACTACACCCCAGCTGAATAATAATAGTAAGTTGAGAGGGGCTGGGGAGTACAGAGATAATGAAATTGAATAACAGAAATGAATGCTTGAAAGAATGAATAAATTGGAACTCTGAGAATATAGGTATGAAGACAGACTTCTGCAGCTCCTGCAAACGGATAAGTTTTATTTGAAATTTTATATTTTTAATTAATTAACAATTAATTTATGTTTTACAAATAGATTAAATAAACTTAGCAGCATTCATTAGCTTATTTTTTAAATTTAGCTACTGATTTTTTAAGTTACAACTCGCTACTCATACTGCTATCATATAGGTGTTTTGGCGGGAATAACGTAGTACTAACCAGTAGCGCAGAAGAATAGTAGGGTTTTAATTGTAATAATTTAGTGTATTTTGAAGGAGTAATCACTTTTTTGGGCACATACTTTTGAATTTAGCTAAGGATATAACTAATTCAACAATGTGATCGTTACGGCATAGCGTAACTTGATATCGTATATCTCAAACTTGATAGCTTAGGTATAGCGTAAAACTATATACATATCACTTCATTTGCTTAGTATAGTATTGTATAGTCGGTCAAGAATAGTATGGTATAGTCGATTAAATTTATTAACCTCATTAATTTTCATTGTTAATTAAATTCATTGTTTAATTATTAATTAATTAAACAGTGAGTTGAAAGGAGGCCTGCTCAGATAAAAATAAATGGAACCACCATCAAATTCTCCACCAAAATGAAATACCTCGGTGTAGTGTTCAATACCAAACTGTCGTTTAAACCTCATCTCACCCTAACAAGGATCAAAATAAGAAAATATTCTGGTATGGTCGCAAGGGTCACCCGCCGCAAATGGGGCCTAAAAAGGAGAGTCCTCTCTCTATATTATAAAACCATATTCATTCCAATGGTCACATATGTGGCAGCAATTTGGTATAATAAAACTACCATGGCCGCAAATAAGAGGATACTAGATCCAACCCACCAGACAATCCTCAGAGTGACCCGAGCTTGCAACACGGTAAGCACAGAAGCTCTCCAAGTAATTGCTGGGACCTTACCTCTGGACCTGGAAATTGTCAGGCAGGGTCTACTGTATTACTACTTGAAAGGAATTCAAATGACATTCCATGGATTCGCTACCGAGCTGACAAATGGCAAGACGGTAGAAAAATTGACACTGAAAAAACACCTTCAGCTGGAATGCCAAAACAGATGGGCAACCTCAACCAAAGGTGAGGTCACACAAAAATTTGTGCCGTATATAGAAAAAAATTTACCCAAAATCACCAACTTGGTTTCAACCGGGACTGGCATCTACCTTCCTCCTTACAGGTCACAGCCTTTTCAATGGGAAACTCGCTGCACTAGGAATTATCAACAATTTGCTGTGCACTTGCGGCGAGGTCAAGAGCTGGGTTCCATGTCATGCATCAGCCCACGATATGAAGAACTGTGTGGAATGCTTATAACCAGATTGACCATCATTCCGCAAAATCAAGAGCAATATCTCCTAGATTCCTATGAGGAATTCACGAAATATGCTCAAGACATTTTCTCAAGGAGAAAAGCTGAGAAGGCAGCACTGAACCAACAAAGAAATGTAGCGGAGCAGTGCCCTCAAGATAACTGAGTGAGAGTGACACCACGGACAAGACACCTAGAACCACAAGACAACCTGGGCTGTTGATGAAAGGAACTATCAAGCATGAAAAACGATACAAGGATGGGACTCACTAGTCTCATAAAAGACTCCATCATTGGACACTACTCTCCTGGACCTTTTTTTTTTTTTTTTATGAAAACCCCAAACATGAAAGGTATCGAAACCTATAGTACTTAGTACCGTGCATGGGTTGAAAGAGAAGTATGGGGGGGGGGGAACTTTGCTCTAGAGACTAAACATGGGTTTCACCACTTCAAGCCTCCAATAAGCAAAGTGGTGGTATTGCACAGGTTGATGAATGAGTCATCTACCACCTGCTCTGACACCACCAACCTGAAGCCTTGCTGCAATAGCCATTTGCCGATCTATACCCTGCCCTTGTGAGGCACCTTTCAATCCACACCACTGGCGAGGGGGAGCCAGTTCTCTGACCCCCCTCACCATTCCCGCAGGTGGGGCATGGGTATACCCACTGACCACTGCAGGGGTCATCTCACCTATCGATCCCTTACTTTACTTCTCTCCCCAGCTTTGAGTCTCCCTCCTGTCAACTTACACCACATATGCTCCACATGTCAAATTGAAACATCAAAATCAAACGCAAAATCAAATGCACTTTTGGCACTATTCACTTTCAGCATACAATCCTCACAGAGCCATTTTTTTTTTTTTTTTTTTTTATAGGTCCTAGCCACTGAAATCTCAGGAAATTAGGAGGCAGGACTTGCCAGAGTAAAATCTAAAAATGATGTACCTGGTCAACCTCCCCGAGGTTAAGTGTGGGCAACGTTGGGCCCATCAAGGGAACCAGCGGCTAATAGGCCAGAAGAACAACGGTACACGACATTACACACCACAAGATCTATACACTTTTAAATCTATGGCCTTTACAGTGTAACGTATCACATGACAATGAAAACTATGCGGAGATGGGGAAAACCCCTGGTGCCGTTTGAACCTAAACACACTTTACATCGGAGTCCCATTGCTAACATCACGACACAGGGCTCTACACCCCTAAAACTGGGTGAAAGAACATCGGCACTGCTGGACCTTGGATGATTGGAGAAGGGTCTCCTGGTCTGATGAGTCCTGTTTCCAGTTATTTCAAGTGGATAGGAGGGTGCGTATCTGGCGGAAACCACAGGAAGCTAAGCACCAGTCATGTCAACAAGGAACTGTTCAGGCAGGTGGATGGTCGGTAATGGTCTGGGGTGTGTTCAACTGGCACACGTTAGGACCTCTGGTATGTCTAGGCACATCTCTGAACGATCTACATTATGTGCAGACCATCTGCATCCTTTCATGATCATCGTGCACCCACAGAGCAATGGACTCTTCCAGCAGAATAATGCACCGCCCTGCAGAGCCATGGTGACTAGAACATGGTTCGAAGAGCATTCCACAGATTTTGCTACCATGGAATGGCCTCCCCATTCATCAGACATGAAACCAGTGAAACATCCTTGGGATGCTATGAAAAGCTTCATTCGAGCTTTGGATGCTCCACCCAGGAACCTGATGGAATTATGAACAGTGGTGCAGCAAGCATGGATGGAAATATCTATGGAATGCTTTTGTGAACTAGAGGACTCAATGTCTCGCTGCGTGACTACCCCCTATCCATTACTAGGTGGGCCTATCCCATGGTTTCTGTCGACACAGTGTAGAGTGGGCCAGTAAATCAGATTGTCTTATAATGGGGGACTGTAACTTCCCAGATATAGGCTGGAACTTGTGGATTGGTCACTCACACACTAGAGTGTGTGAGTGACCAATTGCAAGACTTTTGTGGATTTATTAGATGACTGTTTTCTGCAGCAACATGTTCAAGGGGCAACCAGAGGTAGTAATACTTTTGATCTGATTATCTGCTGATAATCAGATCAATAATCACTGCTGACAATCATGAATAATCACTGCTCAGTGATTATTCATGCATTAAGAATTTGCAGATAAAGAAACCACTAGGTAGCAGTGATCACAGTATACGGATGTGAGATTTACTCAAAGATGTAACTACCATTAGGGGTAAAGGGAAGGGTTTATACTTTCGTAAAGGTGACTACAGTTGTCTCAGACAGTTTTTAAATTCTATACAGTGAGGCCAACTGATGACGTTACCAACAGCAAATTCTAAATGGAAAGCTTTCAAGGAATTAATCTTCGAAGCTACCAGGCTTTTCATACCAACTAAGAAATACAGTTTAAGGTTTAGGCCTAAATAGATGTCAGATGAACTAATGATACTCGTGGCAAAGAAGAAAAATGCATGGGATGCATTTAAATTATCAAGAGACACAGATGCCTATGGTAGATATGATAGTCTGCAATCCAGTGATAGAGGAGGTTAAGCAAGCAAAGGCAGATTACAAGAAATCTTTTGCAAAGGATGAAAAGAAAAACAGCAAAGATTTCTTTGCTTTTAGCATTAGCATAGGCATATGATGCAAAAAAGCAAGCTTATGCAGCATCATCAAAAAAAAAACCTGTTCCAATTTCACCCCTCCATTCGTTCCAAATACCTGTCCAGCTCAGCCTTAAATATATTTAGGCTATCAACTTCCACAACAAAAGATGAAAGTCTGTTCCACTAATCAACTACCTGCTGGCTAAAGGCAAACTTCAGCACATCTATCCTACAACTGTCTTTCCTCAATTTGAATTTATGCCCTCTCAGGTGATTATTCTGAGCAAGATAAAGAATCCCATCAGAATTGAGCATGCTCAAACCATTCAACACTTTATACATCTCAATCAGATCACCTCGCAGGTGCCTAGTCTCCAGACACTGTAATCTGCAAAACTTAAGCCTTTCTTCGTAAGAGCAACCCTTCGTTTCATTCACTAATCTTGTTGCCCTTCTCTGTACTAGTTCCAACAGCTCTACATCCTTCTTAAAATGAGGCCTCCAGACCTGTATGCAGTACTCAAGGTGTGGCCTGACCATTGCCTTATACAAAGGGATAACACCTCTTTATCCCTGCTAGAAATATTCCTGTATATCACTGAGAAGACACCATGAGCTACTCTTGCAGACTGTCTGCACTGTTCAGAAAACTTCATATCTGCCTGCACAATTACCCACAGCTCCTTTTCGTTTTCTACCACTGTCAGTGTAGCACCACAGAGTTGATACGTGACTCTAGGGTTGCTGCTTCCCATATGTAGTACTTTACATTTGTCAATGTTTAATTTCATGTGCCACCTCTCACCCCATCTGGTTAACTTTTCTAGATCCTGTTGCAGCAGCGTACTGTCATTAGTGTCCTTAACAACCCTGTCAACCTTCGTATCATCTGCAAACTTGGACATTAAGCTTGATATACCATCATCAATATCATTTATAAATACAGAAAACAACAATGGACCCAATACTGAACCCTGAGGGACTCCACTAATAACATTAGTCCACGATGAGCAATTTCTATTGATTACTATTATCTGTCTTCTCCCACTCAACCATCCCTTTATCGATAGCAGCAGTTTGTCTCCAATGCCAAACTGATCCAATTTGTGCAGCAGTCTTCCATGTGCAACAGTATCAAAAGCCTTTCTAAGATCCAAATATATGATGTCAAAGTTATTCCCTGCATCCAGTTCCTTTGTGACCACATCATAGTATCCAATCAAATTGGTCAAGCAAGACTTTCCCTTAACAAAACCATGCTATGTCCGAGCTATAACTGAAGTCTTGTCTAGATGATCCTGCAGTGCTTCTTTAAGCAGTGCCTCCATTAATTTTCCTGGAACAGAAGTTAAACTAACAGGTCAATAATTACTTGTGTTGCCCTTTGATCCTCCTTTGTGAATTGGGGTCACATTTGCACATCTCCAGTCAATGGGTACGTCCCGAGTCCAACGAAGCTCTCATAATCATGGCTAAGTGTTTACTTTCCTTTGCTGCCTCTTTTAACATAACTGGATAGATTCCATCCACCCTGGGTGCCTTTTTTATGTTTATCTTAAATTACAAAATCATCTAGTTTACAAAATCATTACAAAATTACAGAGTTTAATTCACCTCTGGCATTCCCCTCCCTTAATAACACTTCATGTTTGAATGTAGATGCAAAACACTCATTTAGTTTGTTAGCCACCTGAGCAGGATCATCAGCAGTTGAACCATCAATATTCAGTGCGCTAATCTGATTCAACCCTTTCCTTCTAGAGTTTCCATAGGTAAAGAACTCTGCTGTTTTTCTTTGCATCCTTTGCCAAAGATTTCTCATAATCTGCCTTTGCCTGCCTAATCTCCTTTGTGACTTTTTTACAGACCAGCTTATATATGTATCACAGGCTTCCATGTCACCCATTAATTTATATGTATCCCATGCATTTTTCTTTTCTGCCACATGTCTCATTAGTTCATCTGACATCCCTTTAGACCTAAACCTTGAACAATATTTCTTAGTTGGTATGTAAAGCCTAGTAGCTTCCAAGATTAATTCTTTGAATGTCCCCCATTTTGAATTTGTTGTTGGTAACATCAGTTGATCCCACCGTAAAGAATTTAAATATTGTCTCAGACCTCCGTAGTCGCCTTTATGAAAGCAAAAACACTTCCCTTTACCCCTGATGGTAGTTATCTCTTTGAGTAAATCCCACTTCGGCACACTGTGATTACTGCCACCTAGTGGTTTCTTTATCTGCAGATTCTTAAGCATTAAGAATCACTACTGATAATTAGATCAAGAGTATTTCTCTCTCTAGTTGCCTCCCGAACATGCTGATGTAGAAAACAATCATCCAATAAATCCACAAAAGCCTTGCTAGTGTGAGTGACCAACCCACAAATTCCAGTCAATATCCAAGAAATTAAAATCCCTCATTATAAGACTCTCTGATTTATGTCACACCAAACTGACTCAACACTGCACTGTCCAGCGATGTTGACTAGCTGCACTTCCTTGGATTTTATGTGTTTCTTAACTAATAGCATAACCCATCCTCCCTTCCTATCCTTCCTGTACACATTGTACTCCCCAAATTTCAGTTCTGCATTTCTTATATCTGTATGACACCACATCTCTGATATCATAACAATATCGCCTTTAATGTTTTAACCAACACCTCAAATTCATCAAATTTATTTGCCAAACTCCTAGCATTGGTGATTACGCAAGTATACATGCACCTGTTCCTATTCTTAGCTACCCTAACACAACCCATGTGTTTACTTGTACTGCAATGACTCCCTGCAGTCTCTGAAATACCGTACATCTTGTTTTCCAGGCTGCTGCTCATTCCAATAGAAGCAGTGGCAGAGGTGAAATCACTTTCACCTCTGCCACCGGCTACTGTTAATCTATTAGTCCGTGTAAACTCTAGAAGGAAGGGAATGAATCAGATTGGTCTACTTGATACTGATGTTTCAACTGTTGATAATTCTGCTCAGGTAGCTGACAAACTAAATGAGTATTTTGCATCTACATTCACACATGAGGAGTTATTCAGGGAGGGGAATGCTAGAAGTTTATCAAACTCTGGTATAGAGCTAAATGATTTTGTAATAACTAAGAGCAAAGTGGAGGAGAAATATGCTGAAGTTAAACATAAGGAAGGCACCTGGGGTGGATGGGATCTATCCAGTTATATATATAAAAAAAAAAAAAAAAAAAAAAAATGGTAAACTGCTGCCATTATCAACCCACTGCAGGAAGGAATCCTCCTCAACAATTCATGTGGGAAATGGACCATAATCTGCCACGCTAGTCCAGTGTGGGTTGGCAGATCAACCATATTTAGCAGTAATGGGCTTGAATCCCAGTCTATTCAAAGAGCGCATGCTACTGCACTCCCGCTCCTGACCTTTCGGCTACAAAGTAGGCAGCAAAGGAAGTAAGCAGGCCTTTAGTTATGATTATGAAGGCATCCTTGGACTCAGGGGAGATCCCCACAGACTGATGCGCAAATGTTTCCCCAATTCGCAAAGAGTGCAAAAGGTGATACAAGTAATTATAGAACCATTAGTTTAACTTCTGCTCTGGGGAAAATATTGAGCACTGCAGGAACATCTAGACGAGACCACAGTTAAAGTTCAGACAGAGCATGGGTTTGTTAAGGGAAAGTCTTGTCTGACCAATTTGATTGGATACTGTACAAAGTAACATGTACTTTGTACATGTTACTTTGTACAGTATCCAATCAATGGTTTAACAAATGTAGTCACAAAGTAACTGAATGCAAAAAACAATTTTTATATCATATACTTGGATTTTAGGAAAGCTTTTTGATACTGTTGCACATGGGAGGATACTGTACAAGTTGGAACAGTATGGCATTAAGGTCAAGTTGCTACAATGGATAAAAGGATGGCTGAGTGGTGAGACAGAGCGGTAATCAATGGACACTGCTGTTCACGGACTAATGTTATTAGTGGAGTTCCCCAGGGGACCGTGTTCAGCCCATTGTTGTTTTCAGTATTTATCAATGATACGATGAAAGTATATCAGGCTTGATGTCTAAGTTTGCACACGATACAAAGGTTAGTAGGGTTGTTAATGACAGTAAGGACGGTACGCTATTGCAACAGGATCTAAAAAAGTTTTGCAGATGGTCAGGGAGGTGGAAACTGAAGTTTAACATTGATGAATGCAAAATAATACATATGGGTAGCAGTAACCCCGAGTAACATACCAGTGTGTGGTACTACACTCATTGTAGTGGAGAATGAAAAAGATCTGCGGGTAATTGGGCAGTCAGATATGAAGTTTTCTGAGCAGTGCAGACAGCCTACAAGAGACAGCCTCATGGAGTCCTGTCAATGATATACAAGAATTTTGCTTGCAGGGATAAGGAGGTGTTTATCCACTTGTATAAGGCAATGGTCAGGCCACACTTTGAGTACCGCATACAGATCTGGAGGCCTCATTTTAGGAAAGATGTTGAGCAACTAGAAGGAGCATAGAGAAGGGCAGCAAGATTAGTGAGTGGAACAAAGGGTTGCTGTTATGAAGATAGGCTTAATTTCTGCAAATTGGAGCATCTGGAGAATAGGCACCTGCAAGGTGATCTGACTGAGGTGTATAAGGGGTTTATGGTTTGAGCAAACTCAATTCTTCTTTCTCAGATTCTGCACCTGAGGTGTCATAAATTCAAATTTAGGAAAGACAGTTGTAGAACAGATGTGCATAAATTTGCCTTTTGCCAGCGGATGGTTGATTGCTGGAACAAACTTCCATCTATCGATGTGGAAATTGACAGGTTAAATAAATTCAAGGCTGAACTAGACAAACAGACAGGCAAAATAGGAAAGGGTTTTTTTTTTTTTTTTTTGGCTGATGTTTGATATGTCTGATGCTAAATAAGCTTGCTTTCTTGCATCATATGCCTCAACTAATGTTAATGTAAGCATGGGTGTAAGCAAAAAAGAACACAAATTTTAATTCTTACTTGGCTTAAAAATACTAACCCTTTTATAAATTAAATTATTTTATTTAAGTTAATCTTTAAATATTTTATCTTAAATTATGCAACATACCATTGCATTTCCCTCCCAGCTGAGTGTGAGAAGAAGATGGATGCATGGGGAAAAAAAAAATTATTATTATTATTAGCCAAAGAGTGCAAGGAAGCCTGAGGCTTATGCTGCACCAGCCAAAAAAAAAAAAAAAAAAAAATTTTGAATTACCCCAAGAGAGAGAGAGAGAGAGAGAGAGAGAGAGAGAGAGAGAGAGAGAGAGAGAGAGAGAGAGAGAGAGAGAGAGAGAGAATCACCAAGAAAAAGAAGAATGATGATATCCAGCTCAGGACCCTGGGTGTGCCAAGCCCATACTCACTAGATGTGAGCCCCTAAAGTAAGAAAAAAGTATAAAAACAGAATGAATGCGAAGTGCAAATGAGATTATGAATCTAACAAATTGTCTCTCTCCTACCACCCCCTGGATTGACTGGTTGGCAAGTGGACCATTTATGGCCCCATGCCCACCCAAGCAGACACCATGCCGTGGCTACTTTGCTGGCATGGTGTGGGATGCAGACATTGGTCAGTAGGGCCTGACCTCTGACCAGTGTGGGATTGAACACCAAAAAGGGAACTCCAATGTAGGGACCCTTTCCCAATGATCCTTCATTCATACCACCTGGTTCTTCTCTTACTTTCTCCCCACCCTGAGGGGCACCTCTGCTTTTGCCTGGTAGATCACCCCACTGCCAACTATCAACTCCTACCCCAGGACAAGACAGGCATCCTGAACTGGGGGGTCCCCTTGCTGTCTCTCCCCTTTCAATCAGGTGGATGCTTCTACTACTGCTCCCTCTGTCTTTCTACCTGTTTGTTTTCCCCCCACACTCTACCTGTCTCTCACTGCTTGATTTTAAGAAGAATGTAGATCTGCTGGAATGGGTGGAGAGAAGGAGGGCAACAAGATTGATGAAGGGAACAAAATAGTGGTCTTACCAAGAAAAGCTTTAGTTCTGCAAACAAATCATAAATTAAAACTACCATACATGAAACTCAGAGACCAAGAGAAACATGATCTACAAAAACGATGAATTTCCTCTTACCACTGATGATTCGCTGATTTATAAAAGGGATTACTGATTCTCAAATGTGACGGATAAAGTTAATCAAATGAGTTAATCAAAAGGTAATCAAATGATTACCAATACCAGTAATTTGCAATGAACATGCTGCTGAGTGTTGTTGTAGATCTCAGAGTAAAGAAGACAGGAAGGAGGGGGTGTAGTCAGTGTTTCCTATACTGAAGAGAAGGCAGAACTATATGAATTCCCTTGTAATTTTTTCTAGAAAAATGTTTATAGAAGGAAACAAAGTTTCATTTCATTTATTTTTCTGTGGAAGTAAAGGATAAAGGGGCTCATATCTGGTGAGTATGGGCTTGGCACACCCAGGGTCCTGAGCTGGATATCATCATTCTTCTATTTCTTGGTGATTCCTTTCTGCTTCTCTCTCTCTCTCTCTCTGGGTAACTCGGATTTTTTTTTTTTTTTTTTTGGCTAGTGCAGCATAAGCCTCAGGCTTCCTTGCACCATACGGCTGATAATAATAATAATAAGTTCTAAGGAGATGTACAAGACTTCATTGAGACTTGCGAAGCCAGAGGCTCTCAAAGGGTGATATGTGATGTCTGGGGGATTAAATTTCCTTTTTGTCAAAAAACAGAATTTAAACTGTATATTCATTTCTGATTTTTTCCCCCCCATATCAGTAGATGTGCCACTAACAATCACTGTATGTGGCAGCATGCCACACGACCAATCACCTCTGATATATATAGTCTGATCTATACAAAAAAATAAAAAAAACACTACATGCAACTAGTACATGTTCAGACCATAAGACGGGGAAATTTTAGGTAATATTTTCTCAGGAAAAAAAAGTGCATCTTATGGTCCAGCAAAAAATTATATACATCTTTAAATAAATCCAACATCAATACACTGTGATCGATTCACCTAATGGCTCCTTTACCCGAAGATTCTTAATGAATGAAGGGTCACTAATGATAATGAGATAAAGAGCACTGCTTCCATTTGTTACCTTCTCCATGTTGATAGAGAAAACTTCATTCAGTAAATCCAAAAAGATTTTACTAGAGTGAGAGAAAAAAGTTTTACTGGTGGACAAGTTCCAATTATATTATAAAGTTAAAATTCTTCATGAGAGGGATTTTTACTTAGCAGATATTGACTTTTAACTTTTAATCCTATGTTTAAAAGGATGGTTGAGTGGCAGAAGACAGAGGGTGGCTATTAATGGGCAAAGCTCTTCTTGGACAATGTTATTATTGAGTCCATCACAGTTCTGTGCTAAACTCCTTATAGTCTTCAATTAGTGACAATTTATTAATGATAATGTCAAAGCCAAATCAGGTTTAATGTATAAGTCCACAATAATACAAAAGTTGGCAGGATTAACCACAATCAGGGTTACTACAACATAATCTAGAAAACTTAGATGGCTAAGAAGTTGCAACTGAGATTAAATGTTGGTATGGTTCACATGCAGTCAGTACATGCAATTTTATCAATGATATACAGCAGGGTTGGCCAACTTAATTTGTGATGTGATCTACTTTTTTTATGATCTACAAAGGATATGAGAAAGCAAGCTTATATAACATCAGCCAAAAAAAAAAAAAAAAAAAAAGTGCTGCGATCTACCATCTCAAAAATTTCATTGCACAAGGTTAAAAAAGTTAATCAACACAAACTGAAAAATGTTCTTTATAAATTTTAAAATTCAATACAATTCAGAATTCTTATTTTAAATTCATATGTATTTAAAATTTTAATTTATGCGAAGTTTGTGTCTTCCTGTCATCTGCCAAGCTTTCAAAATCAGGGATATACTGTGATAAGGCCAACCGTAAAAAATCTTCTGTATGCAAGTCCGTAAGAGTAGAGCGACTCTTCGTCTTTGTTTCAAATATGAAAAGGCCGAGTCACATAGACATGTGGAACAAAAACAGGAATTTAAAAGTTCGCTGCATTTTTTTACATTTCGGTACTTCTCTCAGCAAACATATTTCCAAAACTATTTTTCTAATGATCTGGATTTTAGGAAGATATCGTTTCGAAATGTGATAATTTCATTTTCAAGTAATATTTTCTCCATGTGAAAAATATCAGCGATTTTTTCTGCAATTTGTTTTGTATCTAAGTCGACATTAAATGGATAAGAAATATATTGAACGATGTCTTCAATTGTTTTAAAATCACTGAATATGGTTTCAAAATTGTCCACAACATTCTCAATTTCAGAAACATATTTCTCACTATTAAATTCAAAAACAGGATATTTTTGCAAGTGATCTTGCATATTTGCAAAATGGTCGAATTTTTTTTCTTTGAGATCCTTAGCCATCACCAAAAATTGATATTTATATGCAAGAATACTACTAATAATGTCACCCACATTTTTATTTTTCCTTATAATTCCAAATTCAAATCACTTAATTTACTGGTAAAATCTGCCAAAAAAAACCAGATCACACAACCATTCCGTATCTTGTAGCTGCTGATAATCATCTCCCCTTTGATCAACAATTTTTTTTAATTTCATTCAGCAAATTTTGAAATCTCTGTTAAAACTAACTCCGACTCAGCCACCTCACATTTGTGTGTAATATCAGATCTGGTTCTTTTTCATCGAGTTGCATTTTGAAAAGTCTCCTTTGAAGAGATTGTTCTCTGATGGAATTCACGATTTTGAAAGCGATGTCCATAACACTTTTAGTATTTAATCTTTTGCTGGCTAACACTTGTTGGTGGATATCAGAGTGGTAATTCAAAAAATCTGGGAATTCACCATCTTTTTGGCACAATGCGATGAATCTGTTAAGATGCCCCGTCATTGCTTTAGCTCCATCTGTTGTTACTGATACGAGCTTAAATAGTGGTAATTTAATTTTTTCAATAAAATGTTTGAATGAGTTAAAGATATCAAGACCTCTAGTTCTTTCTTTTAAACGAAACCATACCCAGCAGTTCTCTTAGTGGCAGAATCATCGAAAACCATACGAAAAAAACGAGCAACTGAGCTGTATCAATGACATCTATAGATTCATCCAATTGTAAAGAAAAGGAAACACAATTAGCAATATCAGCACGCAATTGTTTGCTCACATTTTTACTCATTTTTTCAATGCGTCGCATCACAGTATTTCGAGATAATTGCAGATCTTGAAGGGCACTTTTAATTTCATTTTTGTTCTTTAAATTTTCAAAAAGAGAATCTTTTTTCTAAAAATGGTTTGCATTTTTTTGCAAGATGACTCACTTTAAATGATGCTACAGTTACTGCTTTAGATTGTAAATTAGGTGTCATAAAGAAATTTTGTTGTGCGAATAATCTGGATTTAAGTTCTACTAATTTATTTTTTCTAAGGTCACTATTAGGCGGAAAATCTGATTGGTATTTACCATGGAGTGCATTGAAGTGCCTTTCTAAATTTCCTTTTTTGGGGATAGCCACAGAAGCATTACAAATCAAACAACAACATTTTTCTTTTACCATTACAAAAAAAGTATTCTAGTTCCCACTCTTGATGAAAATGATACATTTTACTCTTTTTCGTAGTATTCATTTTAAATCAAAAGGTATTAATTAACATAAGTACTGTTCAGTTATTAAATCAGCAAAAGTTTTAATCGGTAAGCAATGCTTACCGATTAAAACACTAAGTTGCGCGAACAGAAAAAATATTCTGTCTGAATAGCTAAAGTAGGATAATTGATGAAGAGGATTCCCGAATGAGGAAGTTGTTTCCAAAATAACCAGACAAACACAATGCCGTTTATTGCTCTGTTTGATTATATCCTTAGAAGAATCAGTTTTGAATGCCTTTGTGATATTTCCGGAGGTCATGAACATAAAACAATAAAAATAATTTGCACTTTCCGGTTTATTGGGCTTTTCTGTTAGAGCAATCTAATTATAAACGGGTAATAAACTCAATCTTATTGCATTTGCAATAATACCAAAAGCTGGAATTCTGTGAGATTTTACGTTATTATGTTGAATGTGTTTCTCTTCAATGAAATCTTCAATCATGCAAAAAAATCAAAAATAAATTTTCAAAATCTGCTCTTCATTCCTATTTTTGAAACTTTGTAAAATAATAATAAAAAAATAATAATAATAAAATAACATAAATAATAATAATAAAATAACAGGTAGCAAAACCCGCTGAGCAATATCAAATTTTGGTAGTATACCTGACTGCACAAATATGCAGCCTGCACAAATTGCAGGCTGTATATTTAAAATTCGTTGTGATTGACCAAAATGAAAGCCGCGATTGACTCATTGGCCACCACTGATATACAGGAATTTTGCCAGTAGTATTAGTAGTAGTAGCGAAGGATACGAGAAAGCAAGCTTATATAACATCAGCCAAAAAAAAAAAAAAAAACTACAGTTCACCCACCCATACCCTCCCAGAATTTGGAGGGTCCAGATATGTGAACTGTGTAGGTTTTTTTTTGACTGACACTGTATAAGCTTGCTTCCTTGAGAATCATTTGCCAATACTAATACTAAATGAAAGATACTACATATTGGTAGCAGTAAACCCAGAATAACATACCAACTGGGTGGTGCCACACTCAATGTATGGAAATGGAGAATGAAAAATACCTAGGAGTAACTGCACAATCAGACATGAAGTTCTCTAAGCAGTGGAAGTTCTGTTAACGATATACAGTAATTTTGTCAGTAAGGCCAAGGAGTGATTGTTCCATTGTATAAGGCAACAGTTATATCTCAAGTACTACATAAAGGTCTAAAAAACTCATCTTAGGAAGGACATGGAGCTGTTGAAGCGGGTGCAGAAAAGAACAACAAGATTAGTCGGTGGCATAAAAGGATACACTTACCAAAAAGAATTCAGTTCTGAAGGCTGGCATCTAAAAACCAGGCACCTGAGAGGAGATATGACTGAGGTGTTTTAAGGCATTAAAAGGATTAAGGTGACTGAGGTGTTTTAAGGCATTAACAATTAGTCTAAGAATCCTCCCCACATCCTTACTCATATTACAATTAAATTTATTTATTTTGTTAGCATTAGTGTGAAAGTATGTAAAATGTGTCTGATTTTTCTCTTACTAACCCTAAATTTGCTCATCCCATGAGAAAAACCCTCGCCCAGAAAGCCCTATAATCCTCCAACCTACTTTTCAGACTACTGCATTTAACAATAAATAATATAAGAATTAATATTAGGTAGGCGAAGGCAGATTACAAGAAATCTTTGGCAAAGAATGCAAAGAAAAACAGCAAAGAGTTCTTTTACTTATGTAAACTCTAAAAGGAAGGGGTTGAATCAGATTGGTCCACTTGATATCGATGGTTCAACTGTTGATGATCCTGCTCAGGTAGCTAAACAACTAAATGAATATTTTGCATCAACATTCACACATGAGGAGTTATTCAGGGAGGGGAATGCCAGAGGTGTATTCAACTCTGGCCGTAAGCTAGATAATCTTGTAATAACTGAGAGTAAAGTGGAGGAGAAATTGTTGAAGATTATGGTGTATTGTCCTGTGCATGTAGGCTAACAGTATACTGATGTTGTTAAATGTGAACCCGCCTTTTAGATCCTAGCATCTAAAAATGGAAGTGTGTAGTTTTTCTTGATTTAAATGGTTAATTTTAAAATTTCTGATTTATTGAGATTGGCCGAGAATGCTGTCTTGCTGCCCCAAGGAAATATGTTGAATATATTCTTGATATATCTCCTCCATAGGGTAATAGTAAAGGGGGGATAAAGAAGGGCATCAGATTCAAAATCTTCCATGATAAGTTTTACCACAGGACTGTTTGTATATGTTGTTTTCAAAACTAAACTTATTTTGGTGTACGCTGACAACACTTTACTAACTCCCATACTGCCTGGAGCTGACCCAGCTAAAATTATATATGCTATAAATAACAGGATTGCTGAGTTAGCTTTTTACCTTGAACAGTTTGTTTTGTGCCTAAACTTCAGTATATCTGAAATGAAGATTTAGCAGACGGTCTTTAAAGCTGTCACCAGCCAAAATTCATCGCTCTTTTCGTGGACCCCTGATCCCATAGTGAACAGTCACAAAGACTTTGGGGTTATCTTGATCTAAAACTTAGATTCCATCAGCATATTGAGGTGCTAGTAACAAGGATGCGTAGCCCTAGATGGTGCACCCAACAAAACCTTCTGTATGCAAATGACTTTAGAACAATGAAGAAATATATCCAGACTAATTTACCCTATTTATCATATGCTCTATGCAGCAGAAATTTGGGCTTCAGCAGCCTGATAGTCAAGAATAAAAGTTTATTTAAGCACATATGTAGCACTTCACAAATGTCTGCTAGTAAGTTTGATTCTATTACTCAGGTGATGGTCACTTTTCAAGGCACAGGTTATGGGGATATAACCCCGGGGGCTCACATCTGGTGAGTATGGGCTTAGCACACCCAGGGTCCTGAGCTGGATATCATCATTCTTCTCTTTCTTGGTGATTCCCTTCTACTTTTGTCTCTCTCTCTCTCTCAGGGTAACTCTGGAACTTTTTTTTTTCCTGGTGCAGCATTAGCCTCAGGCTTCCTTTCATCATTCAGGGAAATTAATGGAGGCACTGGTTAAAGAAGTATTGCAGGATCATCTAGACAAGACTTCAGTTATAGCTCGGACACAGCATGGGTTTGTTAAGAGGAAGTCTTGTCTGACTAATTTGATTGGATACTATGATGTAGTCGCAAAGGAACTGGATGCAAAGAATAACTTTGATATCATATATTTGGATCTTAGAAAAGCCTTTGATACTGTTGCACATGGAAGACCTCTTGCACAAATTGGAGCAGTGTGGCACTGGAGTCAAATTGCTGCTTATGGATAAAGGAATGGTTGAGTGGGAGAAGACAGAGAGTGGTAATCAATGGACACTGCCCTTCGTCGACTAATGTTATTAGTGGAGTCCCTCAGGGTTCGGCGTTGGGTCCATTGTTGTTTTCTGTATTTATAAATGATACTGATGATGGTATATCAGGCTTAATATCCATGTCTGCATACGATACAAAGGTTGGCAGGGTTGTTAATGACACTAATGACAGTACACTGCTGCAACAGGATCTAGAAAAGTTGAGCAGATGGGCTGAGAGGTGGCAAATGAAGTACATATGGGAAGCAGTACTCCCAAAGCAACGTATCAACTTTGTGGTACAACACTGACAGTGGTAGAGAATGAAAAGGACCTGGAGGTAATTGTGCAGGCAGATATGAAGTTTTCTGAGCAATGCAGATTGTCTGCAAGAGTAGCTCATGATGTCTTGTCAATGATATACAGGAATTTTTTAGGAAGGGATAAAGAGGTGATTATCCCCTTGTATAAGGCAATGGTCAGTCCACACCTTGAGTACTGTATACAGGTCCTGAGGCCTCATTTCAAGAAGGATGTAGAGCTGTTGGAACGAGTACAACAGAAGGGCAACAAGATTATTGAACGGAACAACGGGTTGCTCTTACGAAGAAAGGCTTAAGTTTTGCAAATTACAGTGTCTGGAGACTAGGCACCTGCGAGGTGATCTGATTGAGGTGTATAAAGCCTTGAATGGTTTGAGCATGCTCAATGCGGATGGGATTTTTCCTCTTGCTCAGAATAATCGCCTGAGAGGGCATAAATTCAAATTGAGGAAAGACGGTTGTAGGATAGATGTGCGGAAGTTTGCCTTTAGCCAGCGGGTGGTTGATTGGTGGAACAAACTTCTATCTGTCGTTGTAGAAGTTGATAGCTTAAATAGATTTAAGGCAGAACTTGACAAACATTTAGAGCGAGTGGATGGGTGAAATAAGGGGTGTTTTTTTTTTTTGGCTGATGCTATATAAGTTTGCTTTCTTGCATCATGTGCCCTTGCTAATGCTAATTCCACTTCTACTTATGGCTGTCACAAAACAATGTCTGTTCCCCACAAATGGTAACCTTTTTAAAGGTTACCAGAATTTATCTTTGTTGATATTTTAATATTTTCTTGGCACAGTATAACCGCAGTCGTTTTTGTGCCAGTAAAATCAAAAACCAAACCAAACCCCACAAATGAAGTTTTCTGACTCACCTACACTCAATAGCTTTGCCAAATATTCTTACATCTATTCCACTTAAGTATAATCCATTAATATCAAAAAATCCCTCCTTAACAAGCCCATGCATAAGCCATGCAGAGAAATATTCTACCCCACTAGCCTTGCACAATATCAGCAGGGCTAAATTTACTGACAAGGCCCTCATCACAAACTCCCTCCTATAGTACTTGGACAAAATTCCAGACACTCAAATTAATCCCAACTTGCAGCTTTTCCTCAACATTGCCTCATACCAGTAAAGTATATTCTTCAATAACCTATGCTTAATACCATTATTATCAACATATACAATATTACACTTTTGTTCCCTTAGGTGTTCCATGACATCGTTAACTTTAGTTTCTGGCAGACATACCCTGTTCTTATTCCACCTATCTTTTTTTGTATACCATATTTCATACTTCCTTGACAATAGTAAATAATAATGGCTACTTTCTGTGGGACCAATGCCATCCGCCATTGGAGATCTCCAAGGCAGAAGACATTTATTGGATTTTTAAGAATATCAGCAACTAACACCAGATTGCCACATTGTGTTTTATGCATATTGTACAGGCTAAAAACCCAAAATATGGGGGAGCCCTGTTCCCTCCACCACAGATCTGTTAATTGCAACCTCAGTTGAAGAGAGCCTTAGAAATTCCTCCAATCATTGACAGGAATCAAACCCACACCTCATCAAATGAGTGACAAATAGCAAAACCACTATACTGTTATGGAGGACCTCATGAGAAAGCAACTACAAACAGTACTAGAGTGGACTGTACAATAACCCCATTATCACTATGGCATCAAAGAAGAGCATGCTTACTGCATATCGCATGGCAGGGAAGTCCTTTGTAATAAAGAGGTAAGCACCACCTCCTCCTTTCTTTGTGTCATGACAGCAGTAGACAACATTAAAACAAATTATTTTCGCAAGCATCAAGCTCATCATCAAGAGTAAGACAATGCCAAGTTTCCACAATGGCTAAAAAAATCACATGCTTCAATGGATAACAAATCAGTGAGCACAGAGATTTTACTTCTTATACTCTGCACATTCTGATAATACAGTACAGGCTAACTGACACCTTATAAATAACATGAGCACTCAACTTCCTCTATGGAATAATTTCAGCTTTAGAGATTGTACTTAGCTCTTCTACCTCAATTCATCTTACAGAGAATTCTAAGTTCTTTCAACTTGTATGGCAATATAAAACTGGAGTACCTGAAACTAGATATAAAAGTAGTTTTGAATACTAATTTTTCTGGTACAGAATACCAGATTTTGTTTTATTCAAAGATACCCAGTAGTGAGCTATAGTGGGCTCACATGGGCTCGCAAGAGCCCATTATTTTTTTTGAAAATTTGCAAGCCCATTGTTGTGACGATCATTTATTTTACAAATGAAATTTGAATGCAATTATTGAGTATCCAGAGCCGAAACTATGGTGGGGCGAGTGGGCCCCATTCTCAGCATTTTAATGGCACAATTGATCGGTTATGTATTTTAAAATTGCTTCATTTTTGATTTAATTACAGTCAGACCTCTGTTTAACGAACTTCTTTATAGTGAATTTTTTGATTCCCCTTGGTAAAATACAGTTAAATTTAAATTCGTCCGTTGAACGAAGAAAATTTCCATGTAACGAACAGATTAGGAGAGAACTATATGCATTGTTCTTACCTCTGGCCTTTAGGCAATTAGAAAGTGAGAATTAAGGGTGAAAGGGATTACCATTTCACAATGTTAGTGGTGTCCGTAAAACCTATGCAGTCATATACCAAGAAGTCGCACTAGTCAATATGCTTTCCATAGCCAGTCAGAGAATTAAGATTCTTGACAAGGATTATAGCCACTGGTCAACCTGTGTTGTGGTTCCCCTTTACTCCGACAAACTGGCATATGTTTTTCGGAGAAGTGAGTGATCCTTGCCTTCCAGTAAATTTCTCCTGTCTATGTTTACATGGTCACAGTAGCTGAATATTCGAGACCAACTAATTTTCATAAAATTGGACAAATGCTAATAATTTATTGTAATTTTTTCTTGTAGAGGATGTACAATCTCATTATGGATTTAAAATAGACTTTGTGGATTTTTTGAAAAGATTTTTGATCAAAACGATTTTTTGAAATCCATAATGAGATCGCAAATCCTCTACAAGGAATACAATAAATCATTAGCATTTGTCCGATTTTACGAAAATTAGCAGGTCTCGACTACTCAAGTTGTTTGTCCAACTGTCTAATAAAGTTTTGAGACTTTAGTACCTCCACATAATTTTTACTCTATATAGCTGAATATCCGATTCCGACATTTTGCACTGTATTCAAAGAACTAGTGAGAGTAGCTACGTGGGGGGGGGGGGGATTGAGGCAACTAAGATATATAATCTTTACGAAGATGAAATGTTGACAGCTTTTGAAACTGTCGAGTCTTTCACTGTGTAGAAAATATTATAAAATATAATGGCATACAGGCCATTATATTAAAAAAACAAAACTATCACCAATCTCCAAAAAAACTAGCGCAAATTAAGAATGATTGCTAAAGAACTTGATGTGGAAACTAAAAATCGGTTGTGTGTTCGGGCCACGACGAGCAGCTTGTAGCTTGCAGACGGCAATTGTGGGTTGGAGGAATTATCCTGCTTTGTGCAAACATTTTGAATCAGAAGTTAAATATTCTGGATTATTAAATCGACTTTTAAATTTGGAATTTCTTACCCATTTAGCACTAATGATCGACATCCTGCAGGAGCTCTCTTACCTTTCAGAAGCTTTACAGAACCACTATGGTAAAAGCATAAATTAATTATTCGAACTATCAATGCTATTGCCAGTGGCGAATTTCCGCACGGGCGCACAAGGCGCACGCCTGGGGCCTCTTAAATAGAGGGGACCTCAAATCTCAGGTCTCAAAAAAAATAAAATTGTTTCATTTTTAATTTTTATACTCACCATTATTACCGTTACTGAATAAAACTATAATTTAATATGAGAAGTTAGTAAACTCTTATGCGAATATCCCTACATGATATGAAATATCTATGCGAACTAAGTGAATCTGAAGTAGAATACGTATTATCATTAATGCTTAGTTGTGCCATTTTTTCATTTAAACATTAGTTAAAATATGTATGAAAGAACTGTGCAACCAAAATGATTAAAAATCTAGAGCGTGTGCTATAGTAAAAACGCACGCGTAGAATGCATACTGTAGTGGTACCGAAAATATTTAGAGAGGGGGGGGCCTCTGAAGTGTTAAATCCGCCACTGGCTATTGCTAATTTGAAAAATTCATTATGAAGCTAAAATTGAGAGCATGTTGAAGTGGAAAGAATCCCAAAATCGAAAGTAAAAAAATTACCCCGTGACAAGTTATTAAATGCATTGTTTTATCCTTAAAGGAAAAGTTATTAATGCAACAGAGTGATTTTAAATTAAATAAAGAAAATAATGATACTATTGAAAGAAATTTTAAACATACGCTACCCGAAATCCTGGAATGTGAAAGAACTTTCGTCTTGGTAGCAAGAAGGCGGTGAAAACTGAATAAGAAATTTAAGTTTTCCGATGAAATATGAAATAAAAATTAATGATTTTAGAGATTCTGTCAAAGACAGTTTATCTTTAAAATCGAGTGAAATTACCTTTTCAATTAAGAAAGCCAGAAAATATCTTTGAAACCATTGCAATTAGCAGTGCTAAAGCTGAGTGAGCTTTCAGCGTAATGAATAATATTGTGACAATTAAACACGTTGCAGATTATGATGGCCATACATCAAAATGGAAAACCACTGCTTCAAGTTGATCCAGATCGTTATGTCAAATCATTCCTCCTTAATCATCACTCAGCTATTGAGCAAAGCAGAAGATCGACAACAAATATTAATAAAGAAGTAAATTCTATATGGCAATTTTTAGAATAAATTTTTCTTGAATATTTGAGAAATAATTTTTTTTCATGTAATCTGTGATTTTTTTTTGTGTACTTTTTCTAGAAAGTTTGTTTTTATATTGTGGAATGCTTTGTGATAGTTTTTATGTTATTTGTGATATGGGAAATATCTTATGTTATTTTTTATTCGCAATATTAAAATTTTATCATGAAAAAAATGTATCCATTATATTTCAGGTAAGTTGTTAAAAAAAAAAGATGAATAAAAAATTTGCACATGTGACGAGCATGCGTGGTAGATGGTTTACGCAAAACATCCGCGTTTCTTTTAGGTACTTTGATTTGTATATACAGTATTGATTACAAAATAAGAGCTTTTTTATTGTAAATATTTTATTGATCATTCACAGATTTTCATAATTTCTGGAAGACAAGATACAATGGATTTATGATAACTAAAGTAAGAGATGTATACTTGCGAGTGCAACGTATTTAAATATCTCTGTAAAATAGCACCAATTGATCTTGTAGTTGAAGCGACATACGCAAGGGTTAGGGGCACCTAAGAATGGAATGTAACGAAAATGTGAGACGAAAAAAGAAATTGCTGACAAATATTTGTATTGTTGCAATCATACTGCAGTAGTAACTTCATGAAGCATGATTGTGATGTCATACTATCCAAAAATCCTAAAAAGTTAGAACTCCAGACACTGTCGTATCCAGTTATCATAGTAAGGCAATGCATGACGACCAGGTTTTTAAGTTTGTTTTTTTTAGATAGACCTAGGAACGTTTTACACAGTCACTTATATGCATGGTTAAGGGGGTAATAAGCCACATCTGACCACCCCTCTAAATATACCCGACTCAAGATATCATACCCATCACGAATTCTAATCGCACTACTAGTAGTGTGATTAGAATGCATCACGCATTCTAATCACACTACTAGTAGTGCGAGCATGGGAAGTGCCTCTAGTGGAAGCCGCGGATGATGTCACTTCCGTGGCCGATCAAATTTTCGGTAGAAAGTCAGAAAAACTGCAAGCCCATTAAAATATTCACAGCTCACCACTGAAGATACCCACAGGAACTCACATATAGTGGGCAACATCATTAATCGTTCGGGGGGTGGGTATGACAGAGTCTCCCCAAATACATTTTGTTTTATATAATTGTAGTCTTATGTTCATACTTGTAAAAGCTATCAGTGTGGAAGATAACAGCCCCTTGCCCACAAACAAAATTTTTTTGGGAATGCCATATACAGATCTTTATACACATCAAAAAATTACAAAAATTTAAATCCTAATTAAGAAATACAAGAAACTATTTTCTATCTCAATTTATTTTTTTTATTAATGTTTTCTTTAAAGAAACAAAAATTAAAACACATTTCAAATAAATTAAACTTACTTTTAGGTTAACAACATACAAAGTTTTGCTTTAAAGATTTATTTGTACATCACAAAGTAGAATAGAAAATAAACCATATGGTTAGTATTTAGTTGCATACCTTATTTTGCTTTAGATTTTAATGTTACATTTTACAGAATTAGAACCCAGTTGCAACTTATCTGCCCAGCCCTGTAGTTCACTTAAAATCAATCTAAAGCAGTAGTAGAAAACAAGCCTTGGGCTTCAGGATGCATATCACTATAATTTCTTGTCATAACCAAAAAACTGGTTAAGTTAGACTTGAATAAAATAAAATAAAGCACTAAAACAGATAAAACAAGATAAAAACATTAAAATACAATAAAATCATTAAAATAAAGGAATATAATAGTAGCTTTCACTGCAAGGTGTCCCATCATCAGCTAGTTAGTGTACGGTAAACTGCATACATATACATACAGGGTGTCTCAAAAATACACAGCATAACTTCAGGAATGAGTTCCTCATATGCAGACAAAAATATTTTATGTCAACATGGTTCTGGAAGTTCTTGGTTTCCGAGTTTTGAAGGTCTGTCTATGACACTTAACTGTTCACATCACCTTATAGTAATTGTTCAAAATGTCTACCTTCTGCCTGAATACAGGCCTCACATCGATGTTTCATGGACTCACGAAGATTATGAAAAATTCCTGACATGTTTCGTATTGTCTCACAACCTGCCACAATTCAATTGCGGAGAGAATCCACATCACTCTAACAGAATTCTACCGGAGTCGAATATACCAATGACTTTAAATGGCCCCACAAGAAGAAATCTAGTGGGTTTAAATTGGTGAGCATGGAGGCCAGGCAGTTGGTCCACCCCTCTACTTCAGGAGTCATAGATCTTGGTCGTCCTCTGTCGGCAGCACGAGGTGTAATGGTCCCATGTTCACAAAGGTAGCGATGGATACCTTCAAAAGTTTTCCTGTCTGGATATCTTCGTTCTGGGAACCTTTCGTAGTACAAACGACGAGCCTCAAGAGCATTACCGTCCGTCAAACCGTACATAAAGTGCATATCCGCTTGCTCCTGATTTGAGTACATGGTTGGAATGGAAAACCATCAGATTCTGTCAGTACCTTGTGATGAAGGAAATCACCTGCGGGAGATAAGACATTCTGGTTAATAACTCAGGAACCAAGTATTTCCGGAACTATGTTGATATAAAATATTTTTATTGTCTACATTCGAGGAACTCATTCCTGAAGATATGCCGTGTA
Organism: Mastigoproctus giganteus; assembly: GCF_048544385.1. Taxonomy (NCBI): domain Eukaryota; kingdom Metazoa; phylum Arthropoda; class Arachnida; order Uropygi; family Thelyphonidae; genus Mastigoproctus; species Mastigoproctus giganteus. The sequence continues at coordinate 143,679,790 of NC_143576.1, forward strand.
TTTTTGAGACACGCTGTATATACAGTGGTTAATATAACAGAAGCCAGAGCATGATCATAAAATCACAACTCCAGTGCCAGTAATGCAGTATTATGCATAAGTAATGACGCCAGCACTCATCGCACTGTAGAATGGCAGACTCCATAATGGGGTGTATATGAACTCTCCTATTGCAGTTTATAGTACGATTGCAGCTAGCAATGTGGAGTGCCTCAAGCCAAGAGTGCTGGTGGTAATCTCATGAATGGTAGACAGTTTCAATGTCAACACGGGGATCAAGTCATGAAATTAGTGCTAAAGCAGCAGTATGGCTCGACCCAATAATGCTCAGCAACAGCAGAGTGTTCAAAGTTGGCAGTGCGGAGAGCCACCTCACGATCTCTCAACCTCCTGGCAGTCTCACCAACATAATGCATCCCATAATCCAGACATGTAATACGGTAAATGGAACTGTTCCACAGAAAAGGAAGAATAGGCATTTTTATGTCTATATATTTTTATTTTAAGTGTATACTCAGTGTACCGTACACTAACTAGCTGATGAAGGCACACCTCACCCCAAAAGCTACTATTTTATTCCTTTATTTTAACGTTTTATTATATTTTAATGCTTTTATCTTGTTTTATATCTGTTGTTTTAGTGCTTTATTTATGTATACTTAATATTGTAGTTTATTTTATTTTAATAAAGTCAACTTAACCAGTTTGTCAGTTGTTACAAGAAATTATAATGCTAAAGCAGCAGTGTTTCCCCTTGATTATTTACTGTCCTCCCAACCTACACATCATCAGCAAATTTTAATTCCATATCCTGTATCCCTCATTGTCAGTTAAGAAAATCAAAAAAGATACATTCCAAAAGCTGATCATTAACAGATTCCAATTTTAACCCTGGCCCATTCTACAGAGTAAGCATTAATTATAACCCTTTGCCTTCTGTTACATAAATAAACTGTTTTATTGTATTCAGGCCTGTAAGCTTATCCATAGTTGTTTCAAGCTGTAAATTTTTCACAGATATGCTGACAGTATCAAATCATGACAGAAATGTCCATGTTTTACAGTCAAACTAAGATTTTCTCTCCTTAGCTTCTGATCTGGCTTTCTCCATGCCTTTGTTCTTGCAACTAATCGGAAAATGTTAAATTTACATTTGTCTATAAAAATAATGTTTTCCAATAATCAAAAGTTATTGTAGCCTTTATCCCTTATCAACACATTCATTGCCTTTTATATTTGAAAACCTCCTCCCTATGCACCTTGGAGTGCTTCCATGGGGTGCTTCTCTTGGGGCAATGGAACAAGTAGGCAGTGCTTTTTAGTAAACAGATTTCATCTGTGTAGAGTCATGACACCAAGTAATACCAGCATCTGATGTTTATAGTTTTAACATCAACAGATGCATTTCAACAAGACTCAGAATCCACATCACTCTAACAGAATTCTATTTCAATATCAGATGACATATTATAAAGAGCTGATTCAATGTAATCAGCTTCAACACACTGTCCATTCCTGTTCCTTTTCATTCCTGATATCCCAGGTTGTGGATCCATTATAACAACTCTTTAGGGTAAAATTGTATAGGAAAACACTTTTTTACACAAATTTTATCAGTAGACACACACAAAGGATGATGTTTTGTTTTTCAGAAACTAAAGAATTAAAATTCAGCAAGCATAAGCTTCAAAAAATTACCTTTTCTTCTTGTGGAAATACTAAACTAGATAAAATAACTTGAACATAAGCAAAGAACATATGAAACTGTAAACAAAGTAGTAGTAGTGGCATGTGATGCAAGAAAGCAAGTGTATGAGCTTATGCAGCATCAGCCACAAAAAAAAAAAAAAACACACCATTCTCTCCAAATGCCTGTCCAGTTCCTCCTTAAATTTATTCAACCTATCAACTTCCATGACAGATGGAAGTTTGTTCCAGCAATTAACCACCTGCTGGCTAAAGGCAAATTTCTGCACATCTATTCTACATCTGTCTTTTCTTAATTTGAATTTATGCTCCCCTTAGGTTCATAATCTGAACAAGTGGAAGGATCACATCAGAATTATAGATATATTCTTGGTTTTTTGGCCCATTTTGAACCTTTACACCTGCACATCAATTCTCATTGTGAAAGTAGAGGTTTTTACTGTCAATTAATAATCGTAACAATTATTATGGTGGTATTTTGCATACTTAATTTGATGGAATAAAAATAACAAAGAAATCTGACATTTCATATTTTGTTATTCAATCATTTTATTTCATTTTAAAATGGTTCTGTGTTTGGTTTTTATATTGTCAATAAAATAATTGTAAAGAAAATATTATTACAGAAATGCAACTAATGTGCAAGATATTTTCTTCTATTTTTAGATGATTTAATCAGCTCCAACTTGTAAAGACATTTGACCATTGGTACACAAACTGTCTTTTCTGCTCAACACCTCTTCAGAGTATCCTACCTTATATGCACTCTTGTTCTGAAATATGTTAATCTCATTATTCTTAAATCCATATTGCCTTTATATATGAGTGGCGGTAAGGCGTCATCTCTAATTATTATTGCTAAACCAGCTAAAAACGAGATGAGCAGCAAAAAATGCAATACAGATTGTACAAATGATTAACATCAATAATGATAGGTGAATTACTGCTTTATAAAAATCAAATATTTGACAGAGAATACTAACAATCAAACTACACAAAAGAAATATCCAACTATTCAATAATCCACGTTAATAATAAATTATTTCAGAATACAATTCTGATGGTTTCAATATCAGTAAAGCTGCAATGTGGATAAAACAAGATGCAACAACCATACTGCTCGAACAGGGGAAAATGAGGGAAAAATTAACGAGAAACCAATGTTTACCTCCTTTAGGTGAGAGGTGGCCATCAACTCTACTACACCATAAGCTGTAATTGTCTTTAACAATAACATAATATTCATTTGTCATTAGTAATTCCATGTTTCTCTAGCATATATACCAAAAACATTCAAGATTTCACTAACTGCCTATTACAGTACTCACTATCCACCAAAACTCCGCCTTCTATTGATTTGTGAATACTTAATTTACCCTCACCATAAGATGTTACATCATTCAGAAAACAGCGACATCAAGCTGGAAGTGCTTTGCAGATTTAACAATAAAAAAAAAAAATAAAAAAAAAAGAGGTCAAAATGTGGTAGCTTGTTTTCGGGAAGGCCCTGAGCTCGTGAAAATTAGTATTAAAGCAAATGCAACGAAGGCCATTAGGCGTCTGTTTGTCACAGCGTGTATTCTTCAGTCTGTTTACGGAACGAAATACCAGATTTCCGAGTAATAACACCAGGACCGTTCCTAGGGATATATAGTAGCATTAGCATTAGTAGAGGCATTTGATGCAAGAAAGCAAGCTTATGCAGCATCAGCCAAAAAAAAAAAAAACCACTTCCACTTCACCCCACTGTTCATTCCAAATACCTGTCCAGCTGAGCCTTAAACTTATTTAGGCTATCAACCTCCACCACAAGGGATGGAAGTCTGTTCCACCAACCAACCACCCGCTGGCTAAAGGCAAATTTCCTCACGTCTATCCTACATCTGTCTTTCCTCAATTTGAATTTATGCCCTCTCAGGTGATTTTTTTGAGCTAGAGGAAGAATCCCATCAGCATTGAGCATGCTTAAACCATTCAAGGCTTTATAGTGGCCGACTAAAAAAGAGCATCACCTTAAAAAAAGTAACATTTGTAGTGAAACGCATAAGATATTTTGTCATTACAGTCTTTTTGTTTGTCGCAAAGCAAAGAAAGGTATTGCGTCAGATAACGATTATTACATCACACAGTAATTGCAAGGTATTGCATCAGCCGTTTCTAGTGTGCTGGAAGGGTATTTTAGCCAGCGAGTTATAAATTACTGGAATAAGTTGCCTTCATGGGTGGTAGAGGCCGACAGTTTGGGGAAATTCAAAGGTCATCTGGATAGTACTTTCGGGTAAGGGAAGCGCATAGGATGATAGTTTTAATTTCCTTTTTTTTTTTTTTCTTTATTAATTATTATTATTTATTTATTTATTTTTTTTTTTTTTGGCTGGTGCAGCATAAGCCATAGGCTTTCTTGCACCATGCGGCCGTTACTAATACTTAATCATGCTCATCAATATTCTGTTTTGCGGAGGTGTAAACATGGCTTCCTATGTTCAGTTTACATCAAGAAAAAAAAGTGTAGCTGTTGCTCTGTTCCAGGAAGGGCTTTCTACGCTTGCTAAAGCTGATAAAATAGGCTGCCACCAGTCAACAGTATCCCAGGTGCTGAAATTAAAGCGTGAAACCGGTGATGTAAAGAGAAGACCTGGATCAGGCCGTAAGAGAGGCACTACGCCTTCCCAAGATTGATATTTGAAACGGTTATGCCTTCGTAATCCCCGCTCATGATCTAAAACTTGATTTTTGAGATGGCCTCTGGTGATGAAATAAGTGCACGAACTGTCCAATAGCTGCCTGCGTAAAGGGGCCTTTCCAACACCATGGAAGGATGCCCTATTAAAGCTGATACTGAAGGGACCATGTAGGCCAAAGGATGATCCACGATTTTATAGACCTATCGCCCTCCTCCCTGGATTAGGAAAGGTGTTTGAAAGAATGCTGGCGAGACGGATTACTGACTATACTGAAAAAAACTTAGGCTGGTCTGGAAGACGATATGGTTTTACTACAGGTCGTACAACAGCAGATGCGTTTCGGGCATTCCGAAACTATATATTAGGCTCGAACAGTAAGTATATCCTTGGAATTTTTAGTGACTTTGAGGGAGCTTTTGACTCCAGTCAATGGAACAGCGTTCTTATGATGTTGAGACTTGCAGGCTGTTCAACTAAGATCTTTAAGGTGGCAAAGGACTACTTTAGCATTAGCATTAGTAGAGGCATATGATGCAAGAAAGCAAACTTATGCAGCATCAGCCAAAAAAAACACTTCCATTTCATCCCTCCGTTCATTCCAAATACCTCTCAAGCTGAGCCTCAAATTTATTTAGGCTATCAACTTCCACAACAAGGGATGGAAGTACAGAGAAATAGAGTGGGCCAGTAAATCAGAATGTCTTATAATGGGGGATTTTAACTTCCCAGATATTGACTGGAACTTGTGGGTTGGTCACTCACACACTAGTCAGACTTTTGTGGATTTATTGGATGATTGTTTTCTGCAGCAGCATGTTCGAGAGGCAACCAGAGAAAGTAATACTCTTGATCTGGTTATCAGCAGTGATCATTCGGGTATTAAGAATTTGCAGATAAAGGAACCACTAGGTGGCAGTGATCACAGTGTGCTGAAGTGGGATTTACTCAAAGAGGTAACTACCGTCAGGGGTGAAGGAAAGGGTTTTTGCTTCCGTAAAGGGGAGTACAGTGGTCTCAGACAGTTTTTAAATTCTGTACAGTGGGATCGACTGACGATGTTACAAACAGTAAATTCTAAGTGGGAAGCATTCAAGGAATTAATCGTGGAAGCTACTAGACTTTTCATACCGATGAAGAAATATTGTTCAAGGTTTAGGCCTAAATGGTTATCAAATGAACTAATGAGACTCGTGACAGAGAAGAAAAATGCATGGGATGCATATAAATTATCAGGCGACGCAGAAGCCTGTAGCAGATATAAGCTAGTCTGTAATTAGGTCACAAAGGAGGTTCGGCAGGCAAAGGCGGATTACGAGAAATCTTTGGCAAAAGATGCTAAGAAAAACAGCAAGGATTTCTTTACTTATATAAACTCTAAAAGGAAGGGGCTGTATATGATTGGTCCACTTGACATCGATGGTTCGACTGTTGATGATCCTGCTCAGATAGCAAACAAACTGAATGAGTATTTTGCATCTACATTCACACGTGAGGAATCATTACAGTTTGAAAATGGAAGAAGGTTATCAAATTGTAGCAGTGTGCTTAATGATTTTGTAATAACTGAGAGCAAAGTGGAGGAGAAATTGTTGAAGTTAAACATAAGAAAGGCACCTGGGGCGGATGGGATCTATCCAGTTATATTAAAGGAGGCGGCAAAGCAACTAAGCAAGCTCTTAGCCATAATTATGAGAGCATCCTTGGATTCAGGGGAGGTTCCCACGGACTGGAGATGTGCAAATGTATCCCCAATTCACAAAGGAGGTTCGAAGGGTGACACGAATAATTACAGACCAGTTAGTTTAACTTCTGTTCCGGGTAAAATAATGGAGTCACTGGTTAAAGATGCATTGCAGGATCATCTAGACAAGACTGCAGCAATAATTCAGACACAGCATGGGTTTGTTAAGGGAAAGTCTTGTCTGACAAATTTGATTGGTTATTATGATGTGGTCACAAAGGAACTGGATGCAAAAAATAATTTTGATATCATATACTTGGATTTCAGGAAAGCTTTTGACACTGTTGCGCATGGAAGACTACTGTACAAATTGGAGCAGAATGGTATTAAAGGTAAGTTGCTACAATGGATAAAAGGATGGTTAAGTGGGAGAAGACAGAGGGTGGTAATCAATGGGTGCTGCTCTTCGTGGACTAATGTTATTAGTGGAGTCCCACAGGGTTCCGTGTTGGGGCCACTGTTGTTTTTTATATTTATCAATGATATTGATGAAGGTATATCACGCTTAATGTCGAAGTTTGCAGATGACACGAAGGTTGGCAGGGTTGTTAATGACAGTAATGGCAGTGTGCTACTGCAACAGGATCTAGATAATTTGGGCAGATGGGCTAAGAAGTGGCAACTGAAGTTTAACATTGACAAATGCAAAGTACTGCATATGGGTAGAAGTAACCCCAGAGAAACGTACCAACTGTGTGGTACTACACTTAAGGTGGTAGAAAATGAAAAAGACCTGGGAGTAATTGTGCAGTCAGATATGAAGTTTTCTGAGCAATGTAGACAGGCTGCTAGGGCAGGTCATGGGGTTTTGTCAATGATATATAGGAATTTTGCTAGCAGGGAAAAGGAGGTGATTGTCCCTCTGTATAAGGCAATGGTCAGGCACGCCTTGAGTACTGCGTACAGGTCTGGAGGCCTCATTTTAGGAAGGATGTAGATTTGCTTGAGCGTGTACAGAGAAGAGCAACACGATTGGTGAGGGGAATGAAGGGATCCTCTTACCAAGAGAGGCTTAAGTTCTGCAAATTGCAGTGGCTGGAGACTAGGCACCTGCGCGGTGATCTAATTGAGGTCTATAAGGCCTTGAATGGGTTGAGCACGCTGAATTCTGATGGGATCCTCCCCCTTGTTCAGAATACGAACCTACGGGGACATAAGTTCAAATTAAGAAAGGATAGATGTAGAATAGATGTGCGGAAATTTGCCTTTAGCCAGCGGGTGGTTAATTGCTGGAACAAACTTCCATCTGTCGTTGTGGAAGTTGATAGGTTAAATAAATTTAAGGAGGAACTGGACAGGCAATTGGAGGGTATGGTGTGATTTTTTTTTTTTTTTTTTTTGGCTGATGCTGCATAAGCTCCTACACTGCTTTCTTGCATCAAGTGCCACTACTACTACTACTACTACTAGTTCCACCAATCAACTACCCGCTGGCAATTGTGAGCAAGAGGAAGAATCCCATCAGCATTGAGCATGCTCGAACCATTCAAGGCTTTATACCCCTCTATCAAATCACCTCGCCGGTGCCTATTCTCCAGACATTGTAATTTGCAAAACTTAAGCCTTTCTTCGTAATAGCAACCCTTTGTTCCGTTCACTAAACTTGTGGCCCTTCTCTGTACTCGTTCCAGTAGTTCTACGTCCTTCTTGAAATGAGACCTCCAGACCTGTATACAGTACTCAAAGTGTGGCTTCACATTTGCTTTATACGAGGGAATGATCACCTTCTTATCTCTGCTAGAAAAATTCCTGTTATCATTGACAAGACACCATGAGCTATCTTGCAGCCCGTCGGCATTCCTCAGAAAACTTCATATCTGCCTGCAAAATTACCCCCAGGTCCTTTTCATTCTCTACCACTGTCAGTACCGCAGAGTTGATACGTTGCTCTGCGATTACTGTTTCCCATATGTAGAATTTTACATTTGTCAAAGTTCAACTTCATTTGCGAACTCTCAGCCCATCTACTCAACTTTTCCAGATCCTGTTGCAGCAGCATACGGTCAGTAGTGTCCTTAACAACGCTGCAAAACCTTGTATTGTCTGCAAACTTGGACATTCAGCTTGATATACCATCATCAATATCATTTATAAATACAGAAAACAAGTCTCTCAGGGTTCACTGTTCGTTGGAGACTCTCAGGATTCACTGTACGGTACAATGTACCGAACAGTGAACCCTGAGAGACTCCACTAATAACATTAGCCCACGGTGAGCAGTGTCCATTGATTACCACTCTCTGTCTTCTCCCACTCAACCATCCCTTAATCCATAGCAGCAATTTTCTTCCAAGGCCACACTGCTCCAATTTGTGCAGCAATCTTCCATGTGCAGCAGTATCAAAAGCTTTCTAAAATCCAAATATATAATATCAAAGTTATTCCCCGCATCCAATTCTTTTGTGACTGCATCGCAGTATCCAATCAAACAGGTCAGGCAAGACTTTCCCTTAAAAAAACTATGCTGTGTCCGAGCTATAACTGAAGTCTTGTCTAGATGATCCTGCAGTGTTTCTTTAACCAGTGCCTCCATTCATTTTCCTGGAACAGAAGTTAAACTCAGAGGTCTATAATTACTTATGTTAGCCGTTGATCCTCCTTTGTGAATTGGGATCACATTTACACATCTGCAGTCAATGGGTACCTCATCTGAGTCCAAAGAAGCTATCATAATTATGGCTAAGAGTTTACTTACTTCCTTTGCTGCCTCCTTTAATATAACTGGATAGATCCCATCCACCCCGGGTGCTTTTTTAATGTTTATCCTCAACAATTTCTCATCCACTTTCCTCTCAGTTATTACAAAATCATCTAGCTCACTGGCGCAGTTTACTTCACCTCTGGCATTCGCCTTCCTAAAGAACTCCTCATGTCTGAATGTAGATGCAAAATACTCGTTTAGTCTGTTAGCCACCTGAGCAAGATCATCAACAGTTGAACCATCAATATCCAGTTGACCAATCTGGTGCATCCCTTTCCGTCTAGAGTTTACATAGGTAAAGAACAATTTTCTGTTTTTCTTTGCATCCTTTGCCAAGGATTTCTCATAATCTGCCTTTGCCTGCCTAATCTCCTTTGTGACTTGGTTACAGACCAGCTTACATCTATCATAGGCTTCTGTGCCACATTTTAATTTTTATGTATTCCATGCATTTTTCTTCTCTGCAGTATGTCTCATTAGTTCATCTGACATCCACTTAGGGCTAAAGCTTGAGCAATATTTCTTAGTTGGTATGTAAAGCCTAGTAGCTTCCAAGATAAATTCTTTGAATGCTTCCCATTTTGAATCTGCTGTATAGAATTTAAATACTGTCTCCGACCATCGTAGTCGCCTGTACAAAAGCAAAAACCCTTCTCTTTACCCCTGATGGTAGTTACCTCTTTGAGTAAATCCCACTTCAGGGCACTGCGATCACTGCCACCTAGTGGTTCATTTATCTGCAGATTCTTAATGCATGAAGAATCACTACTGATAATCTGATGAAGAGAATTATTCTCTCTAGTTGCCTCCCGAACATGCTGATGTAAAAAACAATCATCCAATAAATCCACAAAAGCCTTGCTAGTGTGTGACTGACGAACCCACAAATTCCAGTCAATATCTGGGAAATTAAAATCCTCCATTATAAGACTCGCTGATTTATTGGCCCACTCTATTTCCCTGTACATCTTCTCATTATACTCATCAGAGTCATTAGGCCTATAGCACACTCCTACTCTCAATTTTGATCTCCCATTGCTTATATCACACCAAACTGACTCGACACTGCACTGTCCAGCGATGTCAACTGGCTTCACTTCCTTGGATTTTATGTTTCTTAACTAATAGCATAACCCCTCCTCCCTTTCTTATAGACCTAGTCAACGATCGTGCATAGGTCTATAAGGTAATTATAGAAAATAATGTTCCGCAGGTGTTTCTGTTGTAGCGGGTTCTTGCCTAACAACGTTCTCTGTGAATTACTTGGCTTCCGGCAAGGCTGCACGTTAATATGTGTATCCAGAAAGACCTGGGTTTCATATGATAGTCCAGTAGTTTGGATTAGGACAAAGGTTGTGTGTTCCAAAACCTTACCCAGATAGACATTGAGCAAACCTGCAACATCGAAGATCGCATTGTGATTTTCACCTTGGGCTCCTTTCTATTTGGTTGAACCCCAAAGCGCCGCCTTAACTATGTTTCATAATCTACTCAGTGAATTATGTGTAACAGAGAATTGTCAGAGGCAAAATGATCAACAAAACATCGTTTATTAAACATATAAGTCATACAAAAGAGTACAATAGAACTGGTCAAAGCTTTAGATTAATTGGTACATGGTTGCTTTTTAAATTAACTGAATAGCAAGCGTAATCTTGCTGCTAATTGTATTACAATTTTGGAGTGTTCTTCATTAGCATTATCATTAGTAGGGGCATTTGATGCAAGAAAGCAAGCTTATGCAGCATCAGCCAAAAAAAAATAAAATAAAATAATAAAATAAATAATGAAATAAATAAATAAAAAATAACCACTTCCACTTCACCCCTCTGTACGTTCGAAATACCTGTCCAGCTGAGCCTTAAACTTATTTAGGCTATCAACTTCCAAGACAAGGGATGGAAGTCTGTTCCACCAACCAACCACCCGCTGGCTAAAGGCAAATTTCCTCACGTCTATCCTACATCTGTCTTTCCTCAATTTGAATTTATGCCCTCTCAGGTGATTATTCTGAGCAAGAGGTAGAATTCCACCAGCATTGAGCATGCTCAAACCATTCAAGGCTTTATACACCTCTATTAGATCACCTCTCTGGTGCCTAGTCTCCAGACACTGTAATTTGTAAAACTTAAGCCTTTCTTCATAAGAGCACCCCTTTGTTCCATTCACCAATCTTGTTGTCCTTCTCTGTACTCGTTCCAGCATCTCTACATCCTTCTTGAAATGAGGCCTCCAGGCCTGTATACAGTACTTTAGGTGTGGCCTGACCATTGCCGTATAAAAGGGAATAATCACCTCCTTATTCCTGCTAGAAAAATTCCTATATATCATTGACAATACACCATGAGCTACTCTTGCAGCCCGTCTGCACTGCTCAGAAAACTTCATATCTGCCTGCACAACCATCCCCAGGTCTCTTTCATTCTCTACCACTGTCAGTGTAGTACCACAGAGTTGATATGTTGCTCTCGGGTTGCTGTTTCCCATATGTAGTACTTTACATTTGTCAACATTAAACTTCAACATTGACGTGGGCTCAACATTCAACATTCATGTGAGCTCTTCCACTATTTTTCTCGCGGGAATTCACAATCAATTGTGGCAGTCATGCCATACAATTGTTCTACTATTAGAATAGGGATATATGTCAATTTACAATTACAATGAGTATTATAACAACTATCTTGACAGGTTGCATTAACTGTTAAATTCTAATTATGAAAAGTAGATACACAATTGTCAGAATGGTTTTATGAGAAGAGAGGTTAGTGGGTATGGATCAATTAAAGTAAGGCGGAACGTATGATTAACTTTGAATAGTTGGGTTTAACTTGTTTTAGAAAAGGCTAATCAACTTACCGACAAAATGTCGTTCTTCCTCGGCACTCTTTGATCCATAAGTAAAACTATGGGCAGGGTACCTGTTCAGTCAACAGTATCTATTATCTTCCTCGATTTTTCTTTTTCTGCTGATCTTTACCTCTCTCTTCACTACTTTCATCTCTCGAAAAATCTCTACAAATACTGGAAAACCTCTTGGATATCTTCAACCGCTCTCTAAGTTTCTCGGATCCGCTCTCTGACTCTTACAACTCCGAATCCTCGGAAATCTACATTAAGACTGCCAAAAGCTCTCTTTTTCTATCCCCTTTTCTATATATACTTCTGCATCCCCTATCTGAGGTTCCCATGACCTGTTCTGATCTCACGGGTCAATAATGTGGGGCAAAGAATTGCACTTCGGGACTGTAAACTTTTGGGATTTGACAATACTAAAAATGATATGTTATATGGAGAAAGGAAATTTCACATTTGTGTAGGGAAGTTTCTTTTGTTTTAAAATCGCCGTCATCGAATATAAATCGATACACTTTTACAAATGGAATTTTGAAATGACAGTCAATGTGTTTATCAGATTTGATTGCGTAAGAAATTGTCTCTAGTTCTGATTACTCACCCTTCTCTGTTAAAAGTTGCCTTTTCGTTTTATCATTCCTGGGGCAATTAGGTGTTCGCTCCCTGCCCGTTGCCGTCGGAAGAGGGGAATGACGTCATCAATTGACTAGGCACTTAACAGCGGTATATTGTTTCACCGGCCGCATCCCCTGGGGCGGCGACTAGTTGCACGTGCCAAAGCGAAAGTAAAAACGGAGTTAATTCTGATGGGATGACGCTACTTAGTTATACAGGCCGTGGAAAACGTATAGGGCACTATGCGGAATAATGCTTCTAAAAAGTGAGTGAAAGGGATAAAAATGAGAGCATTTTTACAATAATTTTATATAACAATTGGTCAATAAAACGGCTAAATATGGCAAAAAAACTTCTCGTTCAGTGGAGCTGCAAAACATGTAACACGTGGATTGGATACCCTTACCGATACTAAATTATAACCTACAAAATCTCTATCTAAGTTAAACTTTAAACTAAGTATCATAACTAGAAATATAAAGAAAATAAGTTAATATGCCAATTTAAGCTAAAAAACAGAAAAAATTCTCTATTTCCAGGAGCAGTAAAAACTTCGCCTGATCAAGGCTACTCTCGTTCCCCACGTACTTCCCACACCGAACAGTTACTGTTAAGCCGTCGGTTGATTCTATTGTACAAGAGGTGACCAGGGCATGCCCACAAGGTTCGGTCTTTGGACCACTAATGTGGAACCTAGTGTTCACAGGCTTTCCCGTTATAGTGTGTTCGCCGGATAACCTTTATTACCTAGTGATTAAGACAATCAACTATTACAATTACTCAACATTCAAGTGTATAAAATGGTTTCCGGACAAGCTCATCACTAACATTAGCATTCCAGGAGGCCTGGGCTTCAATCTGATCGACTAGCGATTTAGTTAGGACAAACTCTCTTATCCTCAAGATCTGCTCCTAGACATTAAGCGCAAACTCGCGATATAGAGAGGCGCTGTGTTCTCCACTCTTTTTCCCCCTTTTCCAGTTGGCAGGGATTCTCTAGAGTGGCCGCTTAACAATGGTTCTTTTACAAGTTTGCATGTAATTAAAAAGAATGGTCATTACATAAATATTAACAAACAACAAGGTTTATTTAACATATATATATATATATATATATATATATATATATATATATATATATATATATATATATATATATACAAATGTGTACAATATAACTGGTACATAAGTTAGATTAATTGATATGTAATTGTTAGATAAACTAACTGGATACAAGCAGTACCTTGCTTTAGCAATATTATAATTTTGTAATATTCTTCATGTGGCTTTTACATTAATTCTCTAGCAAGAACAAAATAATTTGTGTTCGTCATAACATAACCTGTTCAAGTACTAGAACAGGGAATTATATTAACTTAATAGTGTAATTAGTATTTGACAATTAAATTAATAAATCGCATTCTCCATTAAAACTGAATACTAAGAAAATAATACAATTGTCGGGGTATATTTATGTATATATGAGGAGCGATGTCTTATAAATGCATTAAAACGTATGCGTATAGTAGGTTCAGCTTTTGGGTAATTTAATATAGTTTGTTATTAAACAATAAGGGTTGACTTACCCGAAACTTTCTGCACTGCATCGGTGTGGGGGGGGAGGAAATCTGTATCAGACATCAATATGGTTCTTTTCTCATCTTTTCCCTAGTAATTATTAATTTACCTCTTCTTCACACAATGATAAAAAATCGACCAAAACTATCACTGCTCTTTTCTTCAGTCATGTCTCGCACAAAGTTAACTGTGTGTGTGTCCCCTTCTTTATTTTCCCCCTTCTCAAATATATATATATATATATCCGCATCCCCTCAACTGACATTTCTCCTGACCTTTTACTGACTCACGCGTCAACAATGTGGGGAAAAGCACTACACTTGTGACTGCCAACTCGTGGGATTTAACACCTAATAATGACATGTTATATTAATGTGTTTATAAAGTTCTGATTACTCAAGACGTGCTGTGTCTTGTTCTCTAATTTCTACTCATATAACAATCTACTCCGATCTTACGTGATCAACGCTCTTGTCCGCTCACAGGAGAACGGGTGACGTCACTGTGGTGTCCCATTACGGCGACCGCACCCCTGGGGTGAATGAAAACGAAAGTAAAAGCTTACGCTCCATCAAGTGACGCTATGTTATATCCTTTAGTTGTACCGGTCCTGAAAAAAATATCTGGCACTATGAGGAGAAATTACTTCTTGAAAGCAAGTAAAAGGGCTAAAAAAATGAAAATATTTGCCTTTTTACACTCCTCTATCCTACCGCTAATAAATTTTGTGCATAAGGAAAAAATAATTTTACATGCTCAAAATTTATGATTTTCTGTGAAGTAATTTCGAAACAAACATGAAAGCATCGGGTAGTAAAAAAAACAAAGGGGGGGAATGTAGGCAACATCTCTCCTCTTACAAAAATCGGGTTATTCTTAACTATGATATATGGTACCCACAAAAAAGAAATAATGTGTCTAAACAACAATTCTCAAAATCTTCTGAGTCCTCTTATAAGAAACAACGATAATTTTATGTAAATTTTCACATCCAACAATCCTACCTTGGTTGGGCCAACAACTTGGTCTCCACAGACCTTAGACAAAATCACACATTAGCAAGTAAATTTTCATATGAACTAAATGGTGTTATGTCCTGAGTATAGTGTAACAATGTTGTATAAGTATATATATATATATATTTTTGTATTAACACAAATCGTAGTATCTTTGCACTGAATGTTCTCTATGCAGGACAATCGAAGCACTGGAATACTGATAGGATTGTTCATTGTTGGTCAGGGAAAATACTGGAACTTCTTCTCAAAGAATTCTTTGGTCACATTTCCCTTATATCACCATTGACTCAACACAATAGTATTACATGCAACAGAAAAATCAAAGAATCAATATCTATTCTTTTTAACATAATTAGTATAATATGACACTAGATATACTATTCATTATGACAGTTAACAACTGAGACAACACAAATATTCAATACATGCGCAATCCTTTTATAATGAATGTATTTAAAATATATCAAGCAAACAGCAAAAAAAATTATCTAACACATGAACAGTTCTCACTTATTTATTTACTTTTTTTAAAAAAAAAAGAAAACATAGTAAGCATTAAACACTAAATGATTATATAATAATATAAATTCTCAGATATAATTGCAAATTATATATACTATTTGCAAAAAGGCCAAAATTTAAAGAATACATTGAATAAATACGGCTGCAAGTTCCAACTTATACTTGCAATGTTATAAGACTACAAATTGGACTGTAAAATTTAGACAGTTACATTAACGGACCAATTGTATAGTTTAACAGTTCAGCATCTTCTGATGGTGCAACCATCATCTGTGGGGAATATCTCGCTAACTCTCCAGACAGAGAGAGTTCTTGGCTTCACAAATCCTTAAAGTTTAAGGCCACTGAGTACTTGTCAGCTGTGAAGACAGCATAATATTCCTTGAGTGATTTCATAGAGATAGTACTTCACTGTTGGCTGGAACGCCAAGTCAGACCATGAGAAAGACTAAATGTTCACTACCATTCTGAATGGAAGAACTTTTTGCGTGCCTTCAGAGGAAAGTCATCCGTCATGCACATAAAGAAAAACCTCATACATTCTGAAAAATCTCCTTGAAGCTACTGAGCAAGAAGATAGTAAAATGTTAAGTGGATCTCATTTCCTCTTTCTTTCTTCTTTCTGTTCAATTCGTTCAACTGATAGGTTCACAACCTTTATTCATCTTTTCACATTTTGTTTTGACTTGTAGGAGAGAGGGGTGAGGTCTCATGCCCTTTACCCTTCATCTATACACTTTCCACTCACTTTTCTTGTACTTGTTCACTTTCCAAAACTGTCACCTCCTTATTTCCTTTCATTTCTTTTCAAAAAATGGATGTTTCTCTTTATTTTCAAAACAGAAACATACAAGTCACTCATGACAGATTAACAAGATTCCCATAAAAAGGAATTGGAAACCATCCTCTAAACTTGAAAAAATGAGCTCTGATCTGCTCAATCAGCACACTGCTTTAATTATCAGCTGTCTGGATTATCAAAGGCAAGAGCACAAGATCGATACTTCAACAGTTTGATTTCTGTCTCTTTTTTTTTTTTTTTTTGAAGTTGATATTGTCTAAATATGCATACCCTCCAAACTCTCTTTACATTAATACAATATCATTAACCTTTCTAACGTCATCTGTGATAAAACTGCAATTAGTGGATATACTTCTTTTCAAAAAAGATAATTATTTATGGAACTACTACTCTGATTTATATTGTTTCAAAACTTTAACTCAGGAAGAGGCTGAGTATTCTCTTCAAAATAGTAAAAGGAAAGATTCTCTTATCTTCATCTAGAAATACGGGTGTTACTATTTCTTTAACTCTACTCTTCTCTTCGGAGGAACGACAAAACAAGCAGTGACTGGGCGGAACCAGCCATCCTCAGGCCACTTATTTCATCCGATCTTCAAAAGAAAAAGCCTAAATATATATATAGACTTTTTTTTCCTCAGGATCATTTCTCTTGGACTGTAATTTTTGCCATGCAATGAGAGTGAGAGAAAACAAAAAGAAACTAGGGGGTGCACCCAAAAGGCCCTAGCCCTAACTGCAACCTTCCTCTCTACATTGGCCTATGTAATTGCAACATGTTTTATAGGAAGAGGGTGATAATATAGGTTCCATAAGAAAATATTAGCATTAGCATTAGCATTAGTAGAGGCATTTGATGCAAGAAAGCAAGCTTATGCAGCATCAGCCAAAAAAAAAAAAAACCCACTTCCACTTCACCCCTCTGTTCGTTCAAAATACCTGTCCAGCTGAGCCTTAAACTTATTTAGGCTATCAACCTCCACCACAAGGGATGGCAGTCTGTTCCACCAACCAACCACCCGCTGGCTAAAGGCAAATTTCCGCACGTCTATCCTACATCTGTCTTTCCTCAATTTGAATTTATGCCCTCTCAGGTGATTTTTCTGAGCTAGAGGAAGAATCCCATCAGCATTGAGCATGCTTAAACCATTCAAGGCTTTATACACCTCTATCAGATCACCTCGCTGGTGCCTAGTCTCCAGACACTGCAAAATTGTTAATTTGCAAAATTTAAGCCTTTCTTCGTAAGAGCACCCCTTTGTTCCATTCACTAATCTTGTTGCCCTTCTCTGTACTCGTTCCAGCAGCTCTACATCCTTCTTGAAATGAGGCCTCCAGACCTGTATAGAGTACTCAAGGTGTGGCCTGACCATCGCCTTATACAATGGAATAATCACCTCCTTATCCCTGCTGGAAAAATTCCTGTATATCATTGACAATACTCCATGAGCTACTCTTGCAGCCCGTCTGCACTGCTCAGAGAACTTCATATCTGCCTGCACAATCACCCCCAAGTCCCTTTCATGCTCTACCACTGTCAGTGTAGTACCACAGAGTTGATACGTTGCTCTGGGGTTGCTTTTTCCCATGTGTAGTACTTTACATTTGTCAATGTTAAACTTCATTTGCCACCTCTCAGCCCATCTGCTCAACCTTTCCAGATCCTGTTGCAGCAGCATAGTGCCAGTAGTGTCCTTGACAACCCTGCCAACCTTTGTATCATCTGCAAACTTGGACATTAAGTTTGATATACCATCATCAATATCATTTATAAATACAGAAAACAATAATGGACCCAACACTGAGCCCTGAGGGACTCCACTAATAACATTAGTCCACGATGAGCAGTGTCCATTGATTACCACTCTCTGCCTTCTCCCCCTCAACCACCCCTTTATCCATAGCAGCAATTTGCCTCCAATGTCACACTGCTCCCTCAATGGTCAAATTTGAATAAGATTTCTAGTACTTATCTTCTTTTACTTTTTTTTTATTATTTAAATAACTCCTGAAAATAACTCTTGTTTTTATTTAAACTCCAGATTCTCTTTCCATGTTCCCTACCTGTATCCTTTAATCCTCTATGCTCACTGCATCATCCATAACAAAACTGCTGATAAACACAATGATAGAGTTTGATGAAAACTCACTTTTCTTTTCCCTTTGTAAATAAAATTTCATGGATCTGATACTCTAATTAATCAGAAGCTTCATTTAATGTATCTCTTAGCTTATAATCAAATCATCTTCAACCGAATGCCATATTCATCACAGGACATAATGCATCAATTTAGCATGATACTGGAATCATCATTCTTGTATAACTTTCCCTTTCCAAGAACTGACTTCTTTTCTTTAGAGACGGAGGAAACATAATAAACTTTTCCTCCTACTGTTTTCTCTTTGTCACAAATTTCAATTTTGCTTCTTTTTACTTTTAATCTCTCCACGCATCTCTGATAAGACCTGCCAAATCAAGGCCTTTGTCATTATTTGGTGTATTTAACCTCGCGGTAAGTGGACCTCCCAACATCCACTGAATAGTCCTATCTAATCCACTGGGTTGATCAGCTTGATCTGCACTTCCATGTTCTTCTGTATTTTGATCTGAAGGTTCATCTCTCTGCATCTCTGTTTCATGAGAGGAGCTTCCATGTTCTGTTCCTACTCTACTGTCAGAAGCTGATTCGGGAATTCTCACTTCATTTTGTGACGGTGGATTATGGGTTACCACATATGGTGTGTGAGTTACACGACTACAACTGCGCAAATTATAGTCATGTGTCTGTGCTGGCCTATGGGTAGATTCAACTGACTCTTCAGACTGTTTTATCACTGTCGGCCTATTTTGGTTCTCATTTGAAGATGTCATCAAAGGTTCTGGAATAGGTGCAGTTCTATTTGGCTGAAGTCTCACAGGTCTGGGGTTCATTGGAGGGATTAAATCACATTCTTCTATTATGGGGTCATCAAAGATCCATGTTTCTTTTGGCACTGTCTCTGTACCAGATTGATCTTGTATTCCACCATCTTCTGATTCTTCTACTCTAAGTTCAGGAAAAACTTTTCTATTTACTACCTTTGTCAATCTATCAACATGTACAATCTGCTTGCCCTTAGACTTATTTATATTCTGTATTTCATAGTTTACTAATGAAGGTTGACTGATCACCCTGTAAGGTCCTGTACTCAAGTGAGCCAGTTTCTTCGTGGTACCGACTTTCACCTTAGGAGTGAAAAGGTAAACAAGACTTCCTACTCGAATATTCTTATCCACAGCCACTGCTGCTTGACGTTGTTCTTGCTTCTGCCCTGCTTCCTCCAAATGTTCAGAGACAATTTCATAAGCTCTACGGAGTCGTGCACACATTTCTTCTGAATAGTTCTCCAATGACACATAACCTTGCCTTAATTTGCATGCCATAAATCTGAAAGTAATACTAAATCTCTGCCACAGATTAAAAAGTTGGGTGTTTCTTGAGTAGAACTGTGAGTTGCAGCATGATATACAGCCACAGCCAATGGAACCATCTGATCCCAATTATGACATGAGATAAAATGTTCGCTAAAGTACGATTTAAATGTTCCACTTTTGCATTGCACTGGGGATGATACTTAGATGTATGAAGTTTATGAATGTTCAACTTCTCACACACTTGTCGCAACAATGAGGCCATGAAATTTGTACCTTGATCAGTGAGAATGTATTTAGGTATTCCATGTCTCGCTATCACATTGTTTATAAATGCTGTGGCTACTTCATCTGCCTTCTCAGTTTGGAGTGGAATTGCTTCAACATAACGAGTGAAATTATCCACTGCTAACAATAGATATTTGTGTCCTCTCAAGGACATAGGAAGTGGTCCTAGGGTATCTAATGATACTCGCACCCAAGGTGAATTTTCACTGGGAACTCTCATCAGAGCTGCTTTGGCTTTAGGATTGAAACCTTTACGCTCCATACACGATGGACATGACTCAATATAGTCCCTTACATCTGAAAACATCCCAATCCAAAAAAAATTCTTTTTTACTTTCTCTAATGTCTTCTGTAGAGACAAATGGCCTCCACTAAGAGCGTTGTCGTGGCATGCTTTTAATACCTTTAAGCCAACGGGGACTACTAATTGTTCTGTTGGCTCTTCTCTTGTCGCTCCAAGGTCAGATAAAGTGTAGTGATATAGTATTCCCTCTTTAGATAAATAGAAGGAATCTGGGATTTTTGCTGATGCCTGGGGTATTCCTTCCAATTGTTCAATTAACTTTTGTAAAACTGGATCTTCTCTTTGCCAGGTTTTAATTAAATATCTGGTTTGTTGCTGGGGCATCACCAATGACTCCATGGTTAAATCAGCTGATATGGGAGCAACTAACTCAGTTGTTTTAGCCTTCCTTGGCCTTTTTTTCTTTTCATCCTCTTCTAACACTGGCCTTGAAAGAAAATCTGCGTTTGAATGTACTTTACCAGGACGGTACTGAATTTGGAAGTCGTATTCTTGTAAAAGCATGCTCCATCTTGCTAAGCAAGGGAAAGATTCTTCAAATTGAGCAAATAACTCAAGGGTTGGTGATCTGTTATCAGGGTGAAATGATTGGACACTAAAAAGGGTCGGAACTTTGTTACTGTGAAAACAATAGCCAAAGCTGCTTTCTCTGTTGTACTATAATTCAATTCTGACTTCTTTAATAGTCTAGAAGCATAGGCAACTGGCTGTCTTGAATCTTCATCCATCTGAAGCTCGAGACAGGCCCCTACGCGGTACGCTGAGGCATCAGTTGATAAGAGAAATGGTTTTGTAAAGTCAGGAAAAACCAACAGAGGTTCAGTTGTCAAGGCAGTTTTCAGTTGATCGAAAGCTTGCTGCGTGGAACAGTCCCAAACGAAAGGTGTTTCTTTTTTTGTTAACGAAGTAAGGGGTCTTGCTATCTCAGCAAAATTTGGAATGAATTTTCAGTAGAAATCTGCCATTCCAAGAAATGATCGGACTTGTTTTACGTTCCGTGGGGGATGAGCATCTCGAACGGCGACTAAGTTTTCGGGATTTGGACGAATGCCTTTGCTGCTCACCAGGTGGCCAAGGTAACAAATTTGTTGTTTACCAAATTCACACTTTTTAGGCTTCAATTTTAGGTCATAGTCTCTTAGACATTGGAAAACTATCTGCAACTTGGCAATCTGTGAATCCCAGTTGTCTGAAACTATGATTACGTCATCGAGGTAAGCAAATATCAATTGATTTTCCAGGCCAGAAAGCACCAGTGACATAGTTCTCACGAACGATGCGACCCCATTTCGAAGACCGAAAGGCATTCATAAAAATACAAATAAAGGTTTCACCAGTGGTGAAAGCAGTTTTGTGACGATCGGCGGGGTGCACTTCAATTTGGTGGAAACCACTTTATAAATCAAGTGAAGTAAAATAACGTGCTTTCCCTAAAAGTTGAAGAATTTCATTCAAATCCAGGACAGGATATGCATCTGAAACCGTTTTCGCATTCAATCTCCGAAAATCAATACAAAGCCTATATGATTGGTCCTTTTTGCGCACCAAAACAATTGGCGCTGAATATGGGGAGTTGCTGGGTTGAATGATGTTTGCCTCCAAAAGTTCATTCACCTGCCTCTGAACTTCATCTTTCAACAAGAAAGGAACTCTATAAGCTGACTGCCTAACCGGTATATTGTCCGTCAGTTTAATTCTATGTTTAAATACTTTTGAATTCCCTAGCTGAGCTGGACACTTGGAAAAACATCTCTATATTCATACAACAAGTCTGATAGTTTATGTTTCTGATCACCAGTCAAATAATCAAGATTAAAATCTTTTAAAGTCACAGGAGATGTCTTATTTTCTTCTACTTCCTTACCTGCTAAAGTAACTGGATTATTTTCAACCCTTTCCAAACTAGCAATTCCCATCCACTTTGGAAGATATAAAGGCTCAATTGACAAATTTGCCACCAGTACTGATACCAATCCATCAGCCTGTACTTTGTCCACTGAACAACGGACAGCTAAGTCTTCACGACCTAGGTTATAATTAGGCTCTGTTAACACTATTCTTCTGAATTGGCTTCTATAATTCCCGCTCTCTCTTTCAAAACAGTCCGAACACGTGCCACCACCAGCCAACATCCATTTACTGTCCAACTTCAAACCCACAGAACCAACTTTTCATCTTCCTCATTTATTCATTCAACTGCCGTTTTCTGGAACAACCTTCCTTCGTACGTATTTCCTGAAAATTACAATCTACAGAAGTTCAAGTCCAATGTCAACAAATATCTGTTTTCGTCTTCTTAACCTCAAACCCAAGCACAGTACTAAATACTATAGGTTCTAATACCTGTCGTGTTTGGGGTTCACATAAAAAAAAAAAAAAATTTCAGTATGGATGGGTATTACATACCCTGAAACACCCATTACAGTCAAGTTTGGAGCTCTTGGATTTAGATTTATCATGTTTAATTTTATTAAATAAGTCTGTACTTATTAAAGTAACGCTAGCACCTGCATCTACAAAAAATTTAGCCTCCACATTTTGAACTGATCCCATGATCAATGGTAATTGAGAATCGTTATCTAAAATATAAACTCCATGTTGTACATTTTGTGGTTGGCATGTGATTTAGCTCCTCTATAATAATTTTGACCTGGTAAAACAGTTCTATGATGCTGATAGTCCCTTCTATTTCCTTCACACACCCATTTATGTCAGAAATACCTATCTCTACCTTGTCTGTAACTTACATTATCTACCTGGTTAATTTGCCTACCAAAAATTGCTTTAGGATGAGTTTATACCTGATTAAACTCATTTCTAGGTATTTCTTTTCTTACCCCTGTATAAGAGTTCATATTAGTCCTATTTCGATTATTATAATATATTTTGTTTGCATTTCTAACCCCATTTCCATTAAAATGACCACTTTGTCTGTTAACATAAGGCATCCTATATTTTGGTAACGCAGTGTATTCGCGCACCCCGCGACTCGTGCACGGACGGTTAGGATAATTTGGCGTCGGTCGGGAGCTGCCGCAGCGACCGCCACGCACATAGCATCTTTCTCCCTGCTCTGCCTGGTACGTAGGATTACAGTATACATGTTTCCTAGCATAGCACGGAGCAAAATCACAAGTATTGCAAGTGTCACCTGGCAACACCCTATTCAACTGTAAGTGCCTTACAGGGAATGCTTCGCGGTCACTAAAAGGGGAAGATGCATAATCTGTAGTGCTCCATTTTTGACATGGATTATTTCCATTATTAGCAGTACCTTGCATTTCTAACTTATTTTGCATAACATTATTTACTGATAGAGTATATAACGATTGTTGTAGGTCTCGTATCTGTTCTTGTAACGGCTTTAAAAATTCCTTAAAATAGTTTTCTTGTTGATTCAGCATTTCTCCATCACTGTTAGTTTGCCCACAAAGGGTGTTAATGGATCTATGTTTTGTTTCTGTAAGAAGTTCATTTATCTCCTCGCGTTTCGAGATAATAATTGCTTGATGGAAAGTGAGGGGGTTTTGGGACAGGACTATCCTTTTAATTTTATTTGAAACACCCCTAAGAAACTGGGATAACATTGCCTGATTTAAAATCGAATTTGCTTCGGGGGTCTCATTTTGTATCTTAAACACCTTTCTTGCCAGATTTTGAATTTGGGCTCCAAAGCTGGCAACATTTTCGTTAGGGTTTTGCACAGTATTAGCGAATTCACTTAAACAAGTGACTATAGGTTCCGTTTTTTCAAACTGAGCTAAGAAAGCATTTCTGAACACATTATAATTTTCTTCCTTACGCAATTCAGTGGATTTGCAAGGAATTCCGCTGCCAAAGACCGAAATTTTGATCTTGAAATGGCTATCATTTCTGAATTTTGCCAAGCCACTAATTTCCCTACCCTTTCTAAAGTTTCAAAAAAATATTGGACAGATGGGCCTTCATCTGTACCAAAAAAGGTAGGCACCAAACTTAGGTAACCTGCGATATTAGCCACGTGCGGCCTACCTGATTCGGGAGGGGATTGTGTTTGTTGCGTATCGAATAATGCAGCCGACAAATCGGTTGATGTTTGTGGGATTTGTTCTTCCATGTTGGATTTATAAGTGTCTATGTTAAATTAGATGACTCTATTAATATTTGAGTAAAATTTGGGGTGGAAAGGTCCCTCCAAAACAGTGTACTTACCTTTACGTAGCTGAAACAGAACTAAACTGTTAGTACTGAGCAATGCTAAAACAAAATGAGTTTCTGACATATAGCAACTAGAGTTTTTTTTATTTTTTTTTGTAATTTATTATTATTATTTGTTTTGACAAATCAATTAACTACTCCTAAATGCTTCTAGTTGCTAAGTGTTACTATTATGTATGTACTTGAGGACTGTGTTATTTGTATTGCTGAAAAAGAAAAAGAAAATTAATAAAATGCGTCTAACCACTCTCTGTGTACACACAAAATCATTAGGGTTAGACGTTTTCCTTTTCTTTCTATTACAACAGTAATCTCTTTATTTTGTCTTCTACTCACTAGCTTCTCCTGTTGTGCTTTGCTCTTCCGTTTACAGTAATCCTGATAACTCACAAGCTTTCATATAAAAAAACAGGTTTTTCATCCCGCAAAAGCACATTTCATCCTGGTCACGATTAGCAACAGTGTTCACAGGATTTTCCGTTATAGTGTGTTCGCCAGATAACCTTTATTACCTAGTGATTAAGACAATCAACTATGACAATTACTCAACATTCAAGTGTATAAAATGGTTTCCGGACAAGCTCATCACTAACATTAGCATTCCAGGAGGCCTGGGCTTCAATCTGATCGACTAGCGATTTAGTTAGGACAAACTCTCTTATCCTCAAGATCTGACCCAAGACATTAAGGGCAAACTCGTGATATAGAGAGGCGCTGTGTTCTCCACTGTTTTTCCCCCCTTTCCAGTTGGCAGGGATTCTCTAGAGTGGCCGCTTAACAATGGTTCTTTTTACAAGTTTGCATGTAATTAAAAAGAATGGTCAAGACATAAATATTAACAAACAACAAGGTTTATTTAACATATATATATATATATACAAATGTGTACAATATAACTGGTACATAAGTTAGATTAATTGATATGTAATTGTTAGATAAACTAACTGGATACAAGCAGTACTTTGCTTTAGCAATATTATAATTTTGTAATATTCTTCATGTGGCTTTTACATTAATTCTCTAGCAAGAACAAAATAATTTGTGTTCGTCATAACATAACACTGTTCAAGTACTAGAACAGGGAATTATATTAACTTAATAGTGTAATTAGTATTTGACAATTAAATTAATAAATCGCATTCTCCATTAAAACTGAATACTAAGAAAATAATACAATTGTCGGGGTATATTTATATATATATGAGGAGCGATGTCTTATAAATGCATTAAAACATATGCGTATAGTAGGTTCAGCTTTTGGGTAATTTAATATAGTTTGTTATTAAACAATAAGGGTTGACTTACCCGAAAATATTCTGCACTGCGTCGGTGTGGGGGGAGGAAATCTGTATCAGACATCAATATGGTTCTTTTCTCATCTTTTCCCTAGTAATTATTAATTTACCTCTTCTTCACACAATGACAAAAATCGGCCAAAACTATCACTGCTCTTTTCTTCAGTCATGTCTCGCGCAACGTTAACTGTGTGTGTGTTCCCTTCTTTATTTTTCCCCTTCTCAAATATATACAGGGTGTTTCAGTTAAACGTTTCAGAACTTCTAAGAGGGGTAGGGTACATCCTGACAACTCGAAATCATATAGCAATGTGGGGTCAGAAATGCTTTCCTGAAGCGGTGTTGTACACAGAAGCACCATAAAGAAAAGAGACCGTAAGTGAAAAATCGTTTTAATAATACATGAAAAGAAGCAAAAGGTACATGGATTAAAGTAAGTGTTCGAAGTTTCTTCCACGGGCTACAATGCACGCCTCACATCTCCGACGCATGGACATCCGAACATTCTGGAATACTCCAGGCGAATTTCGAATTTCTTCGGCAGCTACTGCGATTCTTGCAACCAGCTCCTCAGCATTGTCAACAGGGGTGTCATAAACTAGCGATTTCATATGACCTCAGAAATAAAAATCAAGACATGATAGGTCGGGTGACAACTTTTGAGAGATGAACAGATTTCTGCATCGACGCAACAGACAATGTGGTTCCAACACGATGGAACCCCTGCCCATTATAGCGGAGATGTTCGTAACTACCTGGATGTCACATTTGGTCAACAGTGGATCGGACGTGGTGGTCCCGTGCATTGGCCTGCTCGGTCACCCGACCTATCATGTCTTGATTTTTATTTCTGGGGTCATATGAAATCGCTAGTTTATGACACCCCTGTTGACAATGCTGAGGAGCTGGTTGCAAGAATCACAGTAGCTGCCGAAGAAATTCGAAAATTCGCCTGGAGTATTCCAGAATGTTCGGATGTCCATGTGTCGGAGATGTGAGGCGTGCATTGTAGCCCGTGGAAGAAACTTCGAACACACACTTTAATCCATGTACCTTTTGCTTCTTTTCATGTATTATTAAAACGATTTCTCACTTACGGTCTCTTTTCTTTATGGTGCTTCTGTGTACAACACCGCTTCAGGAAAGCATTTCCGACCCCACATTGCTATATGATTTCGAGTTGTCAGGATGTACCCTACCCCTCTTAGAAGTTCTGAAACGTTTAACTGAAACACCCTGTATATATATCTCCGCATCCCCTCAACTGACATTTCTCCTGACCTTTTACTGACTCACACATCAACAATGTGGGGAAAAGCACTACACTTGTGACTGCCAATTCGTGGGATTTAACACCTAATAATGATATGTTTTTTAATGTGTTTATAAAGTTCTGATTACTCAAGACGTGCTGTGTCTTGTTCTCTAATTTCTATTCGTATAACAATCTACTCTGATCTTACGTGATCGACGCTCTTTTCCGCTGACAGGAGAATGGGTGACGTCACTGTGGTGTCCCATTACGGCGACCGCACCCCTGGGGTGATTGAAAACGAAAGTAAAAGCTTAAGCTCCGTCAAGTGACACTATGTTATATCCTTTAGTTGTACAGGTCCTGAAAAAAATATCTGGCACTATGAGGCAAAATTACTTTTTGAAAGCAAGTAAAAGGGCTAAAAAAATGAAAATATTTGCCATTTTACACTAGTTTTGGAGGACTGGTTGTGTAGGAACTTCGAGCATACAGAGATGATGGCATATGCCGATGATTATGTGTTGCTTATTGAAGGAAATTGACGGATGCAACTAGAAACCAGGTCACAGCAGGTTTTGTTTGATCTTAATAACTGGTTACATAAACTGACTGTATCAGGAACCAAAACAAGGACAATGGTCTTCAAGGGTCAATTTTCGAATAGAAGACCCCCAGTTGTGAGAATGAATGGGTCGAGCCTAAAATCGGCAAGGCAAATAAAATATCTAGGCAATGTTTGACGGATCTTTGACTTTCAACCCACATGTTACTTATCTATCAGAAAAGGCGAGAAAATTTATTGGGATGATTACTGGAATCACTAGAGTTGGCTGGGGAATAAAAGGTAAGGTGCTGAACTTGCTATATGAATGTGTATTGATCCCCATGGTAACGTATGGTGCACAAATTTGGTCTGAATGTGTAAGTGGAAAAGTATTTACTAGAAAGCTCAGTTCGATTCAAAGAGTAATGCTCCTTTGGTTGTGCATGGCATGCAGAACTGTGTCGACACCAGCTTTGCAGGTTGTGACAGAAAAATTGCATATTGATCTGCATTTGTTGTATTTTACATTGGCTTACTTCATCTGCCGTGGCATTCCCTGTTCTTTTCTGAATATACAGGTGGACATTTGGCAGATCTCAGGAAGGAAAGGACAAGAATCTGGGATGCTTTGGTAAACATCTGGCAAGAGCGTTGGAGTGTTTGTGATAAAGGGCAGATTAAACAAAAATTTTTCCCAGATTTAAGAAATGCAGCCTCGATAAAATTCAAATGGTTTGCCCGAAACTTACAAGCTATGTTCTTATTAACTGATCATGGTTCAATTAATGCAAAGTCGCATTATTTAGGAATTACTGAAAGCTCTAGTTTCCATTGTGGCGAAAGAGATCCGTGGCTGAGTTAGTCGGTCTGAGCCGTATGTAGCAAGGTTTCCCCCCTCCAGAAAACTGGGGTTTTTCGTCAAGCACACAGAAAAATCGACCATAGAACACACGCAATTAACAGACATAAGACACAGCATGGCAAATGAATTAAATTATTCAGGTGGCCTAAATATAATAGTTTGTACAACTGTGAGGAGTACAGCGATCTACGAATTGAATTGGTATCTCGGGTTAGTAATCTCAATATTATGGCAGAAGGTTGCTAGACGATTCTAGTTTGTAAACAGGAGAATTTCTTAGCTTTCCAAGCCTTTGAAACTGCAATATTTCTTAGGCGGAAGACTCTTCTGCATCTGGAAGCTTTGGATTTGTAATGCGGCATGGTGTACACCGAATTACCTAAAGTTCTGTGAAATCGTGGAGACCTGAGTCTGCTATATCCGCTGCAACTCCAGCTCCTTGTGCTGAATTACTTAACGTTCTGTGAAATCATGGAAGCTTGAGTCTGTTATATCCACTGCAGCTCCAGCTCCTTGTGCTGGCATTTCTGTTCTCGGCAGCTCCTGGCTTTCCAACAGAATGTGAACAAATGCAGCTCTTTCCAATGAAGTTTGAACTTTGTCTGAAATTTAATTATATGTATATTTATTTTTTATGTAATTTGATTATTTTCAATTTGTTCATATCAATCATTTTTGGTCATGGCAAGTTTTTTCCCTCCTGTACTTGGGAAAACAGATGCTGGAGTATATAAGAGTACTGCTAAATTATGTGTAACTGACAGCAAGGTTGCCATTGGTTGGCTGGAATTCACTGCTTTAAGTAATAAATATTAATATCCAAAGATGGCTTTCGCAATGTGGTCTGCATGCCTATCGGCCCAAGAAGAAGAAGAAGCCTTTGTTGATCCAACCAATGAGGATGAAGCAACTTGCTTGGGCTAAAACGCATGTGTCATGGACAAAAGAGAAATGGGACACCGTCATCTTTTCTGACAAAATGAAATTCAACCTATATGTAGACATGTATAGTATCTTATGTAGGACGGCACCTGAACGAAAGTTCAACTCCGCCTTCATGGCTCGGATGGGAAGCGATATATCAGAAGACGAAAATCGGAGGCATACCATCCTGACTCCATAACACCGACTGTAAAATTCTACGCCGGTCAGATGGTCTGGGGATGCATAACAAGCAAAGGCGTGGGCGAATTAAGTTGATTAACAGAACAGTGAATGCAGAAACTTACTCTGCTGTCTGGGAGCAGCGCCTGAAACCGTCATTAGAGATCACCACACAGACGTCCAAAACTGCATTTTTCAACGGAATGCAGCACCTTGCCACACAGCAAAATAGGTAAGTTTCATGATATTTAGATTTAATGATGAGTTTGTCTTTTTGTCTCGCAAGGCTTAATCAGTTATTTAACAGAAATTTACTATATTTGCCTTAAAAGTTTTTAAAATTTATGAAAAGGAAAGAAAGGTTAATTTCAAGAAAGATAAGCTAAGCTTAATTACTTGGTGTTTTTTTTTTTTTCATTAAAGGTTGACTAAAAAGTCATTTTTAGTTTTAATTAGGGGGAAAAACTGCTCTTGCACATATTACACCTCATTAGCATCTTGTATAGTAGAAATTTGTGATAAGACTTTTAATCCTACTGGGATAAGGTAAAAAATCAAGTAGAAAATTAAAAATAAAAGGAAAAACTGAAGTTTCCTCTGCCTACACTACTGACTTGCATTAGAGTTAACATCCTATATGGAGAGGGGAACCACACAAAAAGAGTAGGCTATTAAGTTGGTCAAAATAAACAGATGCACAGAAAAATATCGTATTCTCCTCAAAAGAGCACTGACAATAATTATTATTAGATTATTATATCTACAACTTACTGATCACGCTAAAATACCGTGATCTGTAAAAATAATAATTTTTATGCAGGGGTTCTCTGAGACTTGAAAATTATTGCAAGGGTTCCTACAAGGTAAAAAGATTGAGAAAGGCTGGTTCAGAGAATATATATTCATCTTACACGTATATTGTATTGCTCTGACTCATTTTAGAACTGTTACAAATTGTAGAATTAATTGTAGAACAGATAGAAATCGAAAATAGACCGAGTAGTTCTCGGTGTATTTTTGATTTCATAGAAATTTACCATTAGGTGCGTCTCCATAAAATCAAAGTGCATCTTTCAGCGAATATACATCTCCATAATTGCGAGTATATCTTACTTTAGCTATCAGAATGTTTTTGACTCGTCATAGCATACAGTTGACAAGGTGTCAAAACTTGATACAAAGTGCTGATTCGTGTTCACTCAATTCCTATTAGATATTACAAATCGGGTGGCTGCAGATCTATACCCAGAAGAGGTTTTTCCACATCATCTCACAACCCATCAATTGCATTGAAATCTAATGAGTATAGAGGCAACTACACTTAGCTGAATTCAATTTCATGTTCCTTCCCAGTTCTGCACTATTCTGGCGTTGCAGCACAGCTCATATCTTTTTGGAAGAACCCGTCCGAACGCAGATGGAAACACTGCATCAATAAAGGGATGATTTGGTGTGAAAAACAGTGCTCAGGTAACCTGTGGCATCCAAATGTTCCTCCACTGGTATTAAAAGACAAGAAATACATCGCGAAAACCTCCCGGCATCATTATACTGTCACCAGCCTTCATTATTAGAAAGCAGAACGAATCCATGGATTGATGCTCTTTTCACCATATTCTGATCTTCCTATAAGTAGAAAACAACAAACACTGAGATTCAATCAGACCAAGCAAAGTTTTTCAGATCCTTTACTGTTCAGTATTGATGTTACCGAACCCACTGTAGTAGTAGTAGTAGCAGTAGTAGTAGTAGTAGTAGTAAGAGACTCATGTGACACAGGAAAGCAAGCGTATGAGCTCGTGCAGCATCAGCCAAAAAAAAAAAAAAAAAAAAAATCTTTCACAAAACCATTCCCCTAAACGTTTGTCCAGTTCCTCCTTGAAATTATTTAAGCTATCAACTTTCACAACGACAGATGGAAATTTGTTCAAGCAATTAACCACCCGCTGGCTAAAGGCAAATTTCCGCACATCTATTCTACATCTGTCTTTTCTTAATTTGAATTTATGCCCCCTTAGGCTCGTAATCTGAACAAGTGGAAGGATCCCATCAGAATTCAGTATGCAAAACCCATTCAAGGCCTTATACAACTCAACTAGATTACCGCACAGGTGCCTAGTCTCCAGCCACTGCAATTTGCAGAACTTAAGCCTCTCTTAGTAAGAGGATCCCTTCATTAAATTCTATACAGTGGGACCAACTGATGATGTTACCAACAGCAAATTCAAAATGGGAAGCATTCAAAGAACTTATCTTGGAAGCTACTAGGCTTTACATACCAACTAAGAAATATTGTTCAAGGTTTAGGCCAAAATGGATGTCAGATGAACTAATGAGGCATACGGCAGAGAAGAAAAATGCATGGGATACTTACAAATTAACACATGACACAGAAGCCTATGATAGATACAAGTTGATATGCAACCAAGTTACAAAGGAGGTTAGGCAGGCGAAGGCAGATTACGAGAAATCCTTGGCAAGGGACGCAAAGAAAAACAGCAAAGGGTTCTTTACTTATGTAAACTCTAGAAGGAATGGGATGAATCAGATTGGTCCACTTGATATTAGCCTTAGCATTAGCATTAGTAGAGGCATATGATGCAAGAAAGCAAGCTTATTCAGCATCAGCCAAAAAAAAAAAAAAAAAAACCCACTCCATCTCACCCCTCCGTTCGTTCGAAATACCTGTCCAGTTGAGCCTTAAATTTGTTTAGGCTATCAACTTCAACAACAAGTGATGGAAGTCGGTTCCACCAACCAACCACCCGCTGGCCAAAGGCAAATTTCCGCACATCTATCCGACATCCGTCCTTCCTCAATTTGAATTTATGCCCTCTGAGGTGATTATTCTGAGCAAGATGAAGAATGCCATTGGCATTGAGCATGCTCAAACCATTCAAAGCCTTATACACCTCTATCAGATCACCTCGCCGGTGCCTTGTCTCCAGACTCTGTAATTTGCAAAACTTAAGCCTTTCTTCGTAAGAGCAACCCTTTGTTCCATTCACTAATCTTGTTGCCCTTCTCTGCACCCGTTCCAGCACCTCTACATCCTTCTTGAAATGAGGCCTCCAGACCTGTATACAGTACTCAAGATGTGGCCTAACCATTGCCTTATACAAGGGAATAATCACCTCCTTATCCCTGCTAGAAAAATTCCTGTATATCATTGACAAGACACCATGAGCTACACTTGCAGCTCGTCTGCACTGCTCAGAAAACTTCATATCTGCCTGCACAATTACCCCCAGGTCCTTTTCATTCTCCACCACTGTCAGTGTAGTACCGCAGAGTTGATACGTTGCTCTGGGGTTACTGTTTCCCATATGTAGTACTTTACATTTGTCAATGTTAAACTTCATTTGCCACCTCTCAGCCCATCTGTTCAACCTTTCCAGATCCTGTTGCAGCAGCATAGCGTCAGTAGTGTCCTTAACAACCCTGCCAACCTTTGTATCATCTGCAAACTTGGACATTAAACTTGATATCCCATCATCAATATCATTCATAAACACCGAAAACAACAACGGACCCAACACTGAACCCTGAGGAACTCCACTAATAACATTAGTCCACGTTGAGCAGTGTCCATTGATTACCACTCTCTGTCTTCTGCCACTCAACCATCCCCTTATCCATAGCAGCAATTTGCCTCCAATGCCACACTGCTCCAATTTGTGCAGCAATCTTCAATGTGCAACAGTATCAAAAGCCTTTCTAAGATCCAAATATATAATATCAAAGTTATTCCCTGCATCCAGTTCTTTTGTGACTACATCATAGTATCCAATCAAATTGGTCAGGCAAGACCTGCCCTTAACAAAACCATGCTGTGTCTGAGCTATAACTGAATTCTTGTCTAGATGATCCTGCAGTGCTTCTTTAACCAGTGCCTCCATTAATTTACCTGGAACAGAAGTTAAACTAACAGGTCTATAATTACTTGTGTCAGCCTTTGATCCTCCTTTGTGAATTGGGGTTACATTTGCACTTCTCCAGTTTATGGGTACCTCCCCTGAGTCCAATGATACTCTCATAATTATGGCTAGGGGTTTGCTTACTTCCTTTGCTGCCTCCTTTAATATAACTGGATAGATCCCATCCACCCCAGGTGCCTTTTTTATGTTTATCCTCAACAATCTCTCCTCCACTTTCCTCTCAGTTATTACAAAATCATCCAGCTCACTGCCAATGTTTACTTTACCTACATCATTCTCCTCCTGAATAACTCCTCATGCGTGAATGTAGATGCAAAATACTCGTTTAGATTGTTAGCCACCTGAGCAGGATCCTCAACTGTTGAACCATCAATATCCAGTGGACCAATCTGATTCATCCCTTTCCTTCTCGAGTTTAAATATGTAAAGAACTCTTTTCTGTTTTTCTTTGCATCCTTTGCCAAGGATTTTTCGTAGTCTGCCTTTGCCTGCCTAATCTCCTTTGTGACTTGGTTACAGACCAACTTATATCTATCATAGGCTTCCATGTCACCCATTAATTTGTATGTATCCCATGCATTTTTCTTCTCTGCCACATGCCTCATTAGTTCATCTGACAACCATTTAGGCCTAAACCTTGAACAATATTTCTTAGTTGGTATGTAAAGCCTGGTAGCATCCAAGATTAGTTCCTTGAATGCTTCCCATTTTGAGTTCGCTGTTGGTAACATCATCAGTTGGTCCCACTGTATAGAATTTAAATACTGTCTCAGACCATCATAGTCGCCTTTACGAAAACAAAAACCCTTCCCTTTACCTCTGATGGTAGTTACCTCCTTGAGTAAATCCCACTTCAACACACTGTGATCACTGCCACCTAGTCGTTCATTTATCTGCAGATTCTTAATGCATGAAGAATCACTACTGATAGTCAGATCAAGAGTATTGCTCCCTCTTGTTGCCTCACGAACATGCTGATGTAGAAAACAATCATCCAATAAATCCACAAAAGCCTTGCTAGTGTGCGAGTGACCAATCCACAAATTCCAGTCAATATCTGGGAAATTAAAATCCCCCATTATAAGACTCTCTGATTTACTGGCCCACTCTATTTCCCTGTACAATATCTTATTATACTCATCAGAGTCATTAGGCCTATAGCACACTCCTACTCTCAATTTTGATTTCCCTATGCTTATGTCACACCAAACTGAATCGACACTGCCCTGTCCATCGATGTCGACTGGCTTCACTTCCTTGGACCTTATGTGTTTCTTAATTAATAGCATAACCCCTCCTCCCCTCCTGTCCTGTCTATCCTTTCTATACACATTGTATTCCCCAAATTCCAGTTCCGCATTACTTATATCTGTGTGACACCACGTCTCTGATATCCCAACAATATCTGCCTTTGATGTTTTGAGCAATACCTCAAATTCATCAAATTTATTTACCAAACTCCTAGCATTGGTGTACACGCAGGTATACATGCACCTGTTTCTATTCTTAGCTACCCTAACACAACCCATGTGTCTACTTGTACCGCAATGACTCCCAGCAGTCTCTGAAATATCCTGCATCTTGTTTTTCAGGCTTCTGCTCATTTCAATAGAAGCAGTGCAAGAATCACTTCCACCTCTGCCAGTGGCTACTGTTAATCTATTAGTCCTTGTATCCCCCCCAACTAGCAGTTTTCCGACCCACCTAACACTGCCTCGACAGCATCAGCAAAAATTCTTGCACCCTTTCTATTTAAGTGTATCCCATCCCTGTAGAAGCAATCTCTCCTGTTAACAAGTACAGTCCAGGCTGAAAAAAATTCTACCCCTTGAGCTTTGCACAATCCCTCCAGGGCCGAATTGATCGACAAGGCTCTCATCATATACTCCCTCCTATCGTGTCTGGGATGGGTCATATTTATGGGTCAACTGTTGATGATCCTGCTCAGGTAGCTAACAAACTAAATCAATATTTTGAATCGACATTCACACATGAGGAGTTATTCAGCAAGGGGAATGCCAGAGTTGTATTCAACTCTAGCAGTAAGCTACAGAATCTTGAAATAACTGGGCGTAAAGTGGAGGAGAAACTGTTGAAGATAAACACAAGAAAGGCACCCGGGGTGGATGGGATCTATCCAGTTATATTAAAGGAGGCAACAAAGGAAGTAAGCAAACCCTTAGCCATAATTATCGGAGCTTCCTTGGACTCAGGGGAGATACCCATAGACTGGAAATGTGCAAATGTGATCCCAATTCACAAAGGAGGATCAAAGGCTGACACAAGTAATTATAGACCTGTGAGCTTAAATTCTGTTCCAGGAAAATTAATGGAGGCACTGGTTAAAGAAACACTGCAGGATCATTTAGACAAGACTTCAGTTATAGCTCAGACACAGCATGGTTTTGTTAAGGGGAAGTCTTGCCTGACCAACTTGATTGGATACTATGATGCAGTCACAAAAGAACTGGATGTAGGGAATAACTTTGATATTATATACTTGGATCTTAGGAAGGCTTTTGATACTGTTGCACATGGAAGACTGCTACACAAATTGGAGCAGTGTGACATTGGAGTCAAATTGCTGCTATGGATAAAGGGGTGGTTGAGGGGGAGAAGACAGAGAGTGGTAATCAATGGACACTGCTCATCGTGGACTAATGTTATTAGTGGAGTCCCTCAGGGCTCACTGTTGGGTCCATTATTGTTTTCTGTATTTATAAATGATATTGATGATGGTATATTAAGCTTAATGTCCAAGTTTGCAGACGATACAAAGGTTGGCAGGGTTGTCAAGGACACTACTGATACTATGCTGCTGCAACAGGATCTGGAAAGGTTGAGCAGATGGGCTGAGAGGTGGCAAGTAAAGTTTAACATTGACAAATGTAAAGTACTACACTTTGGAAACAGCAACCCCAGAGCAACATATCAACTCTGTGGTTCTACACTGACAGTGGTAGAGAATAAAAGGGACTTGGGGGTGGTTGTGCAGGCAGATATGAAGTTCTCTGATCAGTGCAGACGGGCTGCAAGAGTAGCTCATGGAGTATTGTCAATGATATACGGGAATTTTTCCAGCAGGGATAAGGAGGTGATTATTCCATTGTATACGGCAATGGTCAGGCCACACCTAGAGTACTGTATACAGGTCTGGAGGCCTCGTTTCAAGAAGGATGTAGAGCTGCTGGAACGTGTACAGAGAAGGGCAACAAGATTAGTGAATGGAACAAAGGGGTGCTCTTACGAAGAAAGGCTTAAGTTTTGCAAATTACAGTGTCTGGAGACTAGGCACCAGCGAGGTGATCCGATAGAGGTGTATAAAGCCTTGAATGGTTTGAGCATGCTCAATGCTGATGGGATTCTTTCTCTTGCTCAGAATAATCACGTGAGAGGGCATAAATTCAAATTGAGGAAAGACAGATGTAGGATAGACGTGCGGAAATTTGCCTTTAGCCAGCGGGTGGTTGGTTGGTGGAACAGACTTCCATCCCTTGTGGTGGATGTTGATAGCCTAAATAAGTTTAAGGCTCAGCTGGACAGGTATTTTGAACGAACAGAGGGGTGAAGTGGAAGTGGTTTTTTTTTTTTTTTTTTTTTTTTTGGCTGATGCTGCATAAGCTTGCTTTCTTGCATCAAATGCCTCTACTAATGCTAATGCTAATTCCCCTCACCAATCTTGTTGCCCTTGTCTGTACACGCTCAAGCAAATCTACATCCTTCCTAAAATGAGGCCTCCAGACCTGTCTGCAGTACTCAAGGTGTGGCCTGATCATTGCCTTATACAGAGGGACCATCACTTCCTTTTCCCTGCTAGCAAAATTCCTATATATCATTGACAAAACCCCATGACCTGCCCTGGCAGCCTGTCTGCATTGCTCAGAAAACTTCATATTTGACTAAACAATTACCATCAGATCTTTTTCATTTTCTACGATTCTAAGTGTAGTACCACACAGTTGGTACGTTTCTCTGAGGTTACTTCTACCCATATGCAGTACTTTGCATTTGTCAAGGTTAAACTTTAGTTGCCACTTCTTAGCCCATCTGCCCAAATTTTCTAGATCCTGTTGCAGTAGCACACTGCCATTACTGTCATTAACAACCCTGCCAACCTTTGTATCATCTGCAAACTTCGACACTTAGCCTGATATACCTTCATGAATATCATTGATAAATATACAAAACAACAGCGGACCCAATACTGAAACCTGTGGGACTCCACTAATAACATTAGTCCACGAAGAACAGCACACATTGATTATCAACCTCTGCCTTCTTCCGTTCAACCATCCTTTTATCCATTGTAGCAACTTACCCTTAATACCATTCTGCTTCAATTTGTACAATAGTCTTCCATACGCAACAGTGTCAAAAGCTTTCCTGAAATCCAAATATATGATATCAAAATTATTTTTTGCATCCAGTTCCTTTGTAACCACATCATAATAGCCTATCAAATTTTAAGACAAGACTTTCCCTTAACAAACCCATGCTGTGTCTGAATTATTGCTGCAGTCTTGTCTAGATTATGCCCCCTTGTCTTGTCTAGATTATGCATCTTTAACCAGTGACTCCATTATTTTATTCGGAACAGAAGTTAAACTAACTGGTCTGTAATTACCTTTGGCACCCTTCGATCCCCCTTTGTGAATTGGGGATACATTTGCACATCTCCAGTCCGTGGGGACCTCCCTAGTCCAAGGATACTCTCATAATTATGGCTAAGGGTTTGATTAGTTGCTATGCTGCCTCCTTTAATATAACTGGATAGATCCAATCCACCCCAGGTGCTTTTCTTATGTTTAACTTCAGCAATTTCTCCTCCACTTTGCTTTCAGTTATTCCAAAATCATTAAGTATCCTGCTACAATTTGATAACCTTCTGCCAATTTAAAACCTTAATAATTCCTCATGTGTGAATGTAGATGCAAAATACTCATTCAGTTTGTTTGCTATCTGAGCAGGATCATCGACAGTCAAACCATCGATATCAAGTAGACCAATCAGAGATTCATCCCCTTCCTTTTAGAGTTTATATATGTAAAGAAATTCTTGCTGTTTTTCTTAGCATCCTTTGCCAAAGATTTCTCGTAATCTGCCTTCGCCTGCCTAACCTCCTTCATGACCTGATTACAGATTTCCTTATACCTACCATAGGCTTCTTAGTCGCTTGATAATTTATATGCATCCCATGCATTTTTCTTCTGCCACCTAGTGGTTCCTTTATCTGTAAATTCTTAATACACGAATGATCACTGCAGATAACCAGATCAAGAATATTACCCTCTTGTTGCCCTTCGAACATGTTGCTGCAGAAAACAATCATCCAATAAATCCACAAAAGTCTTACTAACGTGTGAATGACCAACCCACAAGTTCCAGTCAATATCTGGGAAGTTAAAATCCCCCATTATAAGACATTTTGGTTTACTAGCGTACTCTATTTCTCTGTACAATTGTTCATTGTACTCATTCGAGTCATTAGGACTATAACACACTCCTACTCTTATTTTTGCTTTTTCATTACTTATGTCACACCATACTGACTCAACAGTGCACTTTTCATGTATATCAACTGGATGCACTTCTTTTGATTTTATGTTTTTCTTAATTAACAGCATAACACCTTCCTTCCTATCCTGTCTATCCTTTCTGTACACATTGTACTCCGCAAATTCCAATTCTGCATTCCTAATATCAGTGTGACACCACGTCTCTGATATCCCAACAATATCCGCCTTTGATGTCTTGATCAACACTTCAAATTCATCAAATTTATTTACTATACTTCTAGCATTGGTATACATGGAAGCATACATGCACCTATTCCTATTTCTAGTTACCCTGACATATCCCATATACCCACCTGTTTCACGATGGCGGCGATCAGTCCCTGAATCCCCCAGCATCCCCGCTCCAGGTCGCTACTTGTTCTCATAGGAGTTGTGCAAGAATCACCTTCACCTCTGCCTGCGGCTACTTTTAACCTTTTAGTCTATGAATCCCCCTCCCAAGCTAGCAGTTTTCCGACCATCCTAACGCTGCCTCGATAGCATCAGCAAATATTCTTGCACTCTTTCTATTTAAGTGTATCCCATCCCTGTAGACGTAGTCTCTCCTGTGAACAAACACAGACCACGCTGAAAAAAATTCTACCCTTTGAGCTTTGCACATTCCCTCCAGGCCGGATTGATTGACAAGGCTCTCATCATGTACTCCCTCCTATCTTGTCTGGGCAGAATTGCAGACACTTTGAAATTTAACCCTAACTCACGACTTGTTGACCTTCTCTGTACTCGTTCCAACAGTACAACTGTACATCCTTCCTAAAATGGGGCCTAAAGACCAGTATGCAGTACTCAAGTTGTGGCCTGACCATCGTCTTATACAAGGGGATAATCTAGGGGTTACCATCTTCTGCACTCATAAAAAGAGTACATTTACATGTTTTGGGGCGAATAAAAGAGGACAAAAAGTTCATCTTGGATTAAAAAAGAGGACAGAAAAGAGGAGAAATATATTATGCAAATAATAAAATAAAGACAATGTAAACCACATTATTGATGTTTAGGATTAGTACATTCATATTTGTCTTGAGAAATTATTTCTTTTAATAGCTCTGGATTGCCTCTCAAATATGTGTAAAAATCAACGCATGACATATGTTTGAAATTGTACTGCAAAAACAAAATACCTTTTACAGAATTGATATTTAATCTATTCCTTTCTTTCGTCCACTGACTTTGCATTAGAGAGAGTACTTTCTCTACATTTGCATTGTGAGGAGGAATTGCAAAGAAAAACTGAGCAATTTTCAACAATTCTGAATGGAATTCAATATTTTTTGAATTATAAAATATTTGGCCCACTTTTCATGTATAAGCATGTTTTTAAAGTCTTTATTATTCATTTGACCCTCAAAAAATTTCTTCAAATTGTTAAATTGGTCATTTCTTCAAATTGTTAAATTGTTAAACATCATCAATTGTTACCCCTTTTTCAATCAAGTAGGAAATAAAACATTCTACTTTCTACATCGTTTCAGCTTGGTACTGCATCCATTTTCATCCACATAAAACAGGAAATGGATTCCACATAGTGAAGCCACTTATCTAAATATTCCATGCAATTTCTATACAGATTTTTTGTATCACTAGAAAATTTTTCACATTCAAGTACAAGTCCTTCATCACGTTTTTTGTATAGCATTTCCTTTACTCTTAATGGCGTGAAGTTGTGATCCATCCGTTTCGAGATAATTTCTTTCACTGAGACTGAGACATCTTCTGTAGCTGAGTTACTTTCCCTTTCAATTCGTTGTATGTGTGTGTATGGAATACACTCATAAGTGATTCCGTGAACCAAAGATGAATCTCACTAAATCCATTTTAAAAGAACCTTTTAATCACAATGGGAGGTTTTACTTGGGAAGAAAATAAGCCTGTAAAGCTGGAAACATATCTATGAGCCTTGTGATGCTTGGAAATAATGAAAGCCATCTTCGTCTTGTTGTGAGAAAGGAGCTGCCTATATTCAATCTCAACAAACTCACAGTATTCCTTAAGCTCTTCAGTCCGGACTGTATAATTATGAAAATACTGGTAAATTTTAAAAACAATGTTCTCTACATCAACTTCCCAAAGTTATGCGGCATTCTGAAGACAGTTGTTCAAAATATGTGCAGGTCAGCCCACTCCAATCAAGGTCTTGTTATGCAACAATTTCTTTAATTTTGCAAAGACATTATTCCCTTCTTCATTTCGTCTGTCCTCCAAACATTGTATTGCAATTGTCCCCAGTGAATGCAATACATTTTTCACACAAACCATTTTTTTCAAAGTTTCTTTAACATACGTAGAAATGGTATCTGCAGTCTCGTTAGGCATCTTCTGTAATTCAATTAATTTTGTTTGTAACCCTCCTTCATTTACATCAAAATACTGAATAATTAATGGGAAGATTTGTTCAGAACCATTATTACTTCCATCAGTTGAGTCCCCACAGTATGCAATTTTATTTTATTTTAAAATTTTTACAGTAACATTAAGAGAATGACTTGCAAGTACAAAGTTTACAATGGCTTCTGTCTTGGTTCTAGCGCAGGAAAATCTTTTTGCTATCTCAGAATAAAAAAATACATTTTTTAACATGACAGTTGTGCAATCCATTGATTTGTAACTACTATGATGTTTAACAGTGTGAAAAGCAAACGTACTCTCTGGCAGCCAGATCATATTCTATTTTACCGACAGCTTTGACAAAAAAATCTGTAACCTTTCCCGAAGAGGCCTCACCTTGAACTGCTTTCTTGTGCTTCTCAGTTTCAATGTGATGCTTCAAATCACCAACCTCTTTATTGGCTACTGAAACATATATCCCCATTCTGCAAACTTTACATTCAGCTTCCCATTCCTCTGGGCCAGATACAAAACATGGGAATTTTTCATCTCTTCTGTAAACATGCATTTCCTTTTATGCATTTTAGGGGAAGTATAGTCTTTATAATATTAATTTTTATAATTGAAATAATAATAAATATTTTTAATTGTAAGTAGTGAAGCATAAATTTTATTAAGGTTAGGTTATGTTTTACATTTACAACTAAACTAACCTTGCAGAAAAGTACCTACAGGTATAAAGATGAATAATAAATATTTTTGTAATTAAAGTGAAAAACAGTATTTTAAAAAAAGGTAAACTTTGGTATTAAATAAACTAATGTCTGCCTCTTGATTGGATCGTTGATAAGTATACCAAATTTAGTCGACAGTATGCAACTTTCGATCAATTTGGTGTGCACACAGCTCAAATTCACGTTTTCATATGCTGCAATCAATTTCTAGAGAAAACAGTCCCTCTAACTGTCAATATTTATTTGACATGCTGGAATTCCTGTAATTTATATATCTTTTTCTAGCACATCATCTGATCTTCTTACTCTCTAAACCAAAATATTGTATTGCTAGATTATATAAAATTTATATGTGTGTAAATTCTGAAGCAGGCGTGGGTTGGTAACAATCTCAGTGCACTAAACTAAGCGTCGTCGGGGTCTTCCACCTAATTGTCAACACGGAAATTCGAATTGAAGAATCGTCTCCTATTCCGAAAAAGATTCTGTACAACGTAACTCGGTAGTTTTCGTTGAGCTTGCATAAAAAAAAATGGCGTATAATATAAAAATCCGGACATTTAGACAAATTTATAAAAACCCACTTACTTTCTCTCTGGATCTGTCACTGTCAAGTAGACTTCTTTAACTGCACTATTACAAACAATGAGATGAACCACGCATCTAAGAGTTCCCTTCTAAACCCTTTTTCCACAAATTACAGGGTTCCTGCAGCGTTTCACAAATTTATGATCCTGTACAGAATACTGACAATCTGGTTAAAAGAGGATGGATGGTAACCCTAGATAATCACCTCCTTATCCCTGCTAGAATAATTCCTGTATATCACTGACAAGTCCCCATGTTTTCTGAGCAGTCTGCACTGCTCAGAAAACTTCATATCTGCCTGCACAATTACCCCCATGTCCTTTTCATTCTCTACCACTGTCAGTGTAGTACCACAGAGTTGATATGTTACTCTGGGGTTACTGCTTCCCATATGTAGTATTTTACATTTGTCAATGTTAAACTTAATTTGCCACCTCTCAGCTCATCTTCTCAACTTTTCTAGATCCAGTTGTAGCAGCAGCGTACTGTCATTAGTGTCATTTACAACTCGGCCAACCTTCGTATCGTCTGCAAACATGGACATTAAGCCTGATATACCAACATCAATATCATTTATAAATACAGAAAACAACAATGGACCCAACACTGAACCCTGTGGGACTCCACTAATAACATTAGTCCACGAAGAACAATATTCATTGATTACCACTGTCTTCACCTACTCATCCATCCCTTTATCCATAGTAGCAATTTGCCTCCAATTCCGCACTGCTCGAATTTGTGCAGCAGTATCAAAAGCCTTTCTAAGATCCAAATATACTATATCAAAGTTGTTCCCTGCATCCAGTTGCTTTGTGACCACATCATAGTATCCAATCGAATTGGTCAGACAAGACTTCCCCTTAACAAACCTATGCCATGTCCGAGCTATAGCTGAAGTCTTGTCTAGATGATCCTGCAGTGTTTCTTTAACCAGTGCCTCCATTAATTTCCTAGAAGATGCTGAGACAAAAAATCCAGACAAATCTGGTTAAAAGAGAACGGATGGTAACCCTAGATAATCACCTCCTTATCTCTGCTAGAAAAATATGAATAAATAAATTTAATTTTAAAACATTATTCCAGTACTGGAAA
Organism: Mastigoproctus giganteus; assembly: GCF_048544385.1. Classification (NCBI taxonomy): domain Eukaryota; kingdom Metazoa; phylum Arthropoda; class Arachnida; order Uropygi; family Thelyphonidae; genus Mastigoproctus; species Mastigoproctus giganteus. The sequence continues at coordinate 143,723,532 of NC_143576.1, forward strand.
GAACCGTTTGTACCCAGCACCGTTAGATGCTGAGACAAACAGCACAAGGAGCTGCCTAATCCAGACAATAACAACCCAGCACTACAATATGCTTACAGAATAATAGCTTTCCTATGTATACGGGATATTTCCTATGTCCACGTGTTTATTTGCCAGGAGATCCTAAAACTAGTTTGTGTTTATTGTTTTGAAATCACATCATGAAATCTTTATTTTTACACTGCAGTATACTTCCTTTGTCAGTTCACATAGAGACAGAGCGTGTATCACAGTGGTACCATCATCGTCCTCCCCACACCAGGTGGAAAAGGCCTGTTCGAATCCCAGGCGTAGATAGCAAACCTACCCCCCCCCCCCAGAAACTGGGTTTTCGTGCAGCAAAACAGGCACAGACCAGAGAACCCATGAAATTTGCAGACACAATACATTAATAAGTTTGGTTCATTCAGAAAGAATGCATAGTTCTAGGGGACATTATTTCAACAAGTTAGGGAAATTAACTGCTCAAAATTATGGAATGTGTCATAAGAGTTAAACAGCAAACTTAAAAGTGATAGTTGCATTTCATGAATTAATTTGAGTTCCTTTTTTCTGAGAGCAACTATTATTTACACTAAATTTCTTTTATCAGCCAATTATGTTAAATTAACTTAGTTACTTCTGCACTAATTTTGTAGGAATTTCAAGTTTGATGTGTAAGTTTATTGATGGTGGAAAGGTGGTTAATATCATTATTCAGCGTTTGTTATCTCAGCAAACTCTATAAAGACCGGTCGATAAGTAATGACACTTGGACGAAATTTTTTTTTGTAATTGAGATAGCAACGTGAAATTTTATTTATTGCTCGTATATATATATATATATATATATTGATATAAATTTGTTAAAATAAAGGTTTTTACCTTTTACAGACTGGAATTATGAAGGCAAACTGATTTCCATTTTTGCAAATGGTTGATTACTTTTTAAAGAGATGTTAACTTTCCAGATTCGTGAAAAATTAAGTATACCAAAAGACACTATTGATATAAGTAATTCTTAGATGGACATAGTATTTGGGTTGCAGCACCACCGGTGGTTTCCCACAACTGCACCAGCTTGTGGAAAACCCCCCATTTTAGATGGACATTTGCACATTTTTATGAGAAATCAGTGATATTTGTTACCATCCATTTCTTCAACGCACAATAGTAGCTAGGTTTTTGGCACCCTTGGCAAAGTCGTGCAATGCCCCTTTTTTCGATAATTGGTAAAATCATAAGTACAATCGGAATTCTGTTTAACGAACTTCTTTATAGTGATTTTTTAATACACCTTGGTAATTACATTTAAAATATTTTCCGCAAAATGAAGAAAATTTTCCATATAATGAATTACATGGTCACAGTAGGTGAATATCCGAGTAACTCTGACATTAGGCCTGACGTAGCAGAGTACATTAGCATTTGCTGTTCAGTGGACTGGGGTAAAGCTGGTGACTGCTAAATACGATTAACAGTTGTATTGATTGATTTATTGTAAATTCCACTGACCTGGTGGTCATGTCGGAGTATAAACAAGAACATTTTGGAGTTTCAAAAAAAAAAAAAAATTAAATAAATAATAAAAAAAAAAAAAATATATATATATATATATATATATTAGTGATAAAAAAAGAAAATTAATAATTATAACGACTGTAACTGTAATTAATATTTATGGGTCAATGCAGTTGCTGCAATCATGCATTACACCCATAATGTCTATAAAATATTAAAGATAATAGAAAATAATAGAAAAAGTAAATCAATCGAATAATACATTCAGGAATTTAAGAAAATGCAAAAAAAAAAAAATAATAAAAATATCGCTTTTTACTCCCAATCCAGATGACTCTTCAACTGGGGCCAACCACCCAGACTGAAGGCAAAAACCAACAATAGGTTCTCTGTTTCTGTAATGATCAATATATGCTAAGTAATTTAAATCTAAACAAATATAAACCAATATAGGCCAAATATAAATCAAATATAGTAATTAAAAAGTAAGAAAATATAAGTAAATTATAAATGTAAGCATATATTAATCATCGTTGACCCAACAGAGAATGTAATTTAATGATTAAAATAAGATTAAATATATAATACATACTACATATTTACTGTATCCAGGACATAGTGTAATAGTCGTCAAAATAATGTGGTGTCCCCTATGTGATGGATATGGTAAAAACAAATATAAATAAATAATTAATCAAATCTAAGTTAACGCAAAGAGAAACATGCAGATAGTAAGAAGAAAAACTAAAGGAGTAGGAATAATAGAACCTGAACTCCACAAAGGTGAAAAATAGTGGTAAAGATAAGAAATAGTTTCTCCTGCGTCCTCGGATTGCCCTAATAATTTCGGAGAAATAAAAATAAAGAGTGTAGGACAGCTTAAAGACATTATAAGATATAAGTTGTGGCTCAGGTATGCCCGGGATCGCAAACCCATTCCAATAGTAGGACCCTGAGCTGAATTTGCATGTTACCTCAGCGTGAAATTAAGTAAACTTAAACGAATTTAACTATGTAAAAAAAAAAAAAAAAAAAAGTGATACACTGTAATTTGCAAGCCAGTGGGTACAAGTTTTCTATGCCGTAAGACAGCAACTCGGCCGTAAGACACCAAGAATGCAAAGTGTATCCTTTGTACATATATACATGGCACTAAATATGACAATTATATTGAAACAATGTGTTCAGAAAACAAATTTTTGAAATTAATTATGCTTATAGCTTTCCTGAAGTGGCATTTCAGGTAAGCTATAGGGAAATTATTATTAATCAACTTGTTGTACAATGCTAGTATGTTTGCTGAACAGTTTTTATTATTATTGCGAATATAAGCAATCCTCAGACATTGATATAAAATGATATTAGCATGCACCGATTTTGATATATTAGATCTCCAGTTTGTAAGGCCGACTACATTGAAATTAAATGCGTCTCTTTTATTATATACGTTTACGTCTATATTATTATGGAATATTTCTATATGAAGATCCAGGTTCATATCAGAATGAACCTTCATTGTTCCTATATTAATACTTATAATAACAAATCCAGTAAGAAAGCAGGTAATCTTGAACATGATATTGAATTCAGACATTTCCAAAAACATACTTTTGGTAATATTTTCATTTCAATACTTAATGTAATTAATAACACAAATGAAAGATTATTGCAAGAAGAAATTAGCATGTTACAATATAAAACACTATATTCATACGGTCTAAATAATAGATTTAATCAAAAATATATGACGAATAATTTAAAAGATATTTGTGTTTATAATATGTTTCAAATTGCCAAACTTCATAAATATAATTGCAAAAGAAAATATAGTAAATCCAACACATAAAAGCAACCGAGAACATCTGGGAGACTTCATAGATTTATCCAAAATGTGGGACACCGATCCTATAAATATTAGTAAAATACATAACACACTTTTCAGTATTAAATTTAGTGTACTCAAAGCACTAAACAGAAAAGCCAATGATTATGTCTTAGCATCTTCTCACCTTATGCACATTATACTAGACATTGTTAAATTCAGAATTAATATTTTGAATATTAACAAGCAACCAGAAAACTCTTTCCACGTCTTATATTTTCGAAATAAAATGATGGACAATTTGGATATACATAGAACTATTAATTTATGCAATGACTTGCCGCCTATTAATAACTTACATATTAATATCAGATTTAGATATTCAAAACCATTTGGTCTTAAAGCGTGTAACTATAAAATAATAGCTACAAACCTTCACAATATTAACATCGGACAGAATACATGTGTTTGCCACAAACCTTCATTTCATAGATACGTGGATCCTAACCATAACCACATTATAACCGGCAATTTAGATATAATCCCATATCCTGAACTTAGAGATATTTTATCATATGGTTTTAAATTTCGACCTAATCTACCTATTAATAAATCTACCTTTAAAAAAATTGTTATATCTAGATTTATCAAAATACTGCATAAGATCAGCATACAAATATAACATACCGGTTGAGGCATAACCACATGTGGTTATTTACAATGCTTAATATCATATCTAACAAATATAATCAATCGAAATTCATACAGGATAATCTATATAATGCCAAATTAATAAATAGGCAGCTCAAAGATATACATGAACATTTTGTAATCACTCCCGTTGACAAATCTGCTTGCAATTATGCAATTATATGTAAATCGTATTATATAGAAATTATTGAAAATGAACTACAGTCTAGCCATATATATAAACATATAACATCTTCCTCCAACATAATAATCAAAAAATTAATTGCATTGCATAAAAAATTAAAGTTAAAGTATCTAAATCTAAAATATCCGTTTATATATGACATACCTAAATTTCATAAATCACCTATTGCAGTTAGATTCATAACATCATGTAGAGATAGTTATGCTAGATTTCCAGGAAAAACATTAGAAAAGTTACTTAAAATTATATTAAATAACTTAAATAAAACTATTATAATAAATAATAACTTACCGATTATAAATGCAATAAAAAATAACAATATTCAACAAATACAAACATTTGATTTTAACAGTCTATTTACAAACATTAATCTTGAAAATTTAAAAGTATTTCTCCAGAAACTATATTTGGAAAATAAAAATGCTATAAAGGTTGATTTCACCTATTGGGATACTCTAATAAATTTATGAATCTTTAATAATTATGTATATGACGGAACATCATTATACTTGCAAGTAACTGGCACCCCTATGGAAAGTCCAGCATCAAGCATAATTGCAAACCTTTATCTATATTATACAGAAAGAGCATTCGAAGATAACCTACTTATATTCAGATACGTAGATGATCTATGTGTGTTTAATTGTCCACATTTTGTCCAGGATTACAGTAAATTATATCCAGAAGAACTTGTATTAGAAAACTAATAATTTTGATACTATAGCAAATTACCTGGATCTTCATATAGAAATATTCCATAATAATATAGACGTAAACGTATTTTTATTATTTTTTTTTTATGAAAACCCCAAACACGAAAGATATCAAAACCTATAGTACTTAGTACTGTGCATGGGTTGAAGGAGAAGTATGGGGGGAGGGGGATGCCGGAAACTTTGCTCTAGAGACTAAATGTAGTCGGCCTTACAAACTGGAGATCTAATATATCAAAATCGGTGCATGCTAATATCATTTTATCTCAATGTCTGAGGATTGCTTATATTTGCAAAAATAATAAAAACTGTTCAGCAAACATACTAGCATTGTACAACAAGTTGATTAATAATAATTTCCCTATCGCTTACCTGAAATACCACTTCAGGAAAGCGATAAGCATAAAAAAATTTGTTTTCTGAACACATTGGTTCAATATAATTGTCATATTTAGTGCCATGTATATATGTACAAAGGATACACTTTGCATTCTTGGTGTCTTACGGCGTAGAAAACTTGTACCCACTGGCTTCCAAATTACAGTGTATCACTTTTTTTTTTTACATAGTTAAATTCATTTAAGTTTATTTAATTTCACGCTGAGGTAACATGCAAATTCAGCTCAGGGTCCTACTATTGGAACGGGTTTGCGATCCCGGGCATACCCGAGCCACAACTTAATATCTTGTAATGTCTTTAACCTGTCCTACACTCTTTATTTTTATTTCTCTGAAATTATTAGGGCAATCCGAGGACGTAGGAGAAACTATTTCTTATCTATACCACTTCTTACTATCTGCATGTTTCTCTTTGCGTTAACTTAGATTTGATTAATTATTTATTTATATTTATTTTTACCGTATCCATCACATAGGGGGCACCACATATTATTTTGACGACTATTACATTATGTCCTGGATACAGTAAATATGTAGTATGTATTATATATTTAATCTTGTTTTGATCATCAAATTACGTTCTCTGTCGAGTCAACAATGATTAATATATGCTTACATTTATAATTTACTTATATTTTCTTACTTTTTAATTACTATATTTGATTTATATTTGGCCTATATTGGTTTATATTTGTTTAGATTTAAATTACTTAGCATATATTGATCATTACAGAAACAGAGAACCTCTTGTCGTTTTTTGCCTTCAGTGTGGGTGGTTGGAAACAGTTGAAGTCATCTGGATTGGGGGTAAAAATCGATTTTTTTTTTTTTTTTTTTTGCATTTTCTTAAATCCCTGAATGTATTATTTGATTGATTTACTTTTTCTATTATTTTCTATTATCTTTAATATTTTATTTATATACATATATATATATATACATGTGTGTGTGTGTGTGAGACATTGTATGGGGATTTTTGTTTCCTAATATTTCATTATTTGGTGTTTAAATAGGCATTTGATTTGTTTTAAATTGGCTTTGATTAATTTCATGGTATTTTTCTGACAATAAAATAGCAGTTTCTAAATCCTCAACTGGTCATTGAATGGAACACTTTGCCAATCAAAAAATTAATCTTCTGCTATCTCTTTTAGAGATTGAGATCTTTCATTTAACTGCATTATAATAGAATCAGTTATTGAAAATCAAATTTTTATTCCATTGATGTTTGACGATTCAGCATGCAGATCTGGCATTTTTTTGTTTCACCTTCCTTTTTTTTCAACTTGTACTATTTTCATTTTTTTGCAAATTTCCTCAATTTCAGTAAAAACATTATAAATTTTGTTATTTCTTAGATCTTTAAAATAATCTGCAAGTCCTTTAATAAATATCCTATTTTTTTCCCCCAGTGATATGTTAACTCTATCCTATGCAGTTGTTAATGATCAATGCCACAATGACTTGAACAGACTTCAAAGATGATCACAGAAGTTGCAGCTATGTTTTAATGCTGCTAAATGCAAGGTCCACAAATAAATTATACACTTTGTGCAGTTGAATTAAAAACAGTGGAGGAAAGGGATTTGGAAATTACAATATGGGCAGATATGAAGTTTTCTGAACAATGTAAACAGGCAGTCAGGAAGGCCCTTAGTGTCTTATCAATAATTTATCAAATGTTATCCAGCATAGATAGGGAGGCCATAATCCCAGTGTATCAAGCAATTGTAAGACCAAAATTGGATCAGTGTTCAAATATAGGCACTTCATCTTAAAAAAGACAAGAACTTCTTGAAATGGTCCAAAGAAGGGCAACACGAATAGTGAGGTTGGCAGGACAGTATGAGGAAATATTCTGATTATGTGGGCTAGAGCTTGGCAACTAGGCACCTCAGAGGTGAGGTTTATAAGGTTCTGAGAGGGATTAGTAAAATGAAGAGGGAATTCTCACTGTTGTAAAGAATTGTAAACTAGAGGTTTCTGTGTGAAAACACAAGCCCCTAGGCTGAGACTGGATGAACAACACAACCCACCCTGATACTACAAGAACACTCCCTAACCTACATAAATATAACCTTTACAGTTTGTATTCATCATATTGCATCACGCAGTTGGGGGGAACCCTGTAGCTGCATTACAATTAACACTACACACTATGTTCTAAAGAATGACAGAACTAGGGGTCATAATTTCAAATTACAGGGCTTGTTTAGCTTGAATTGTAGGAAGTTTTTTTTAGCCAGCAAGTCGTTGATAGTTGGAACAAACTACCATTGCTTGTAGTTGACACTGATAGTTTGAATAAATTCAAAGGTCAACTGGATACTTACCTGTGTGAGGAGGGAAGTATTCTTTTAAGTTGGGGTTTTTTTGTTTTTTTTTGCAGTGCAGCAAAAGCCTGTGCCTTCCTTGCATTATATGGCAAATACTATTACTATCTTCATGGAAAGTATGAAAACACTTTTTTTTCAACTTTGAGTAATTAGCTGAAAAAGAGTGACATCTAACTTCGGCAGAAAAGTTCATCTTTTACCATAGTTAATAAGTCAGAAAAAACATATTGATAAAGACCTAAAAATATATCACTAAAGGTGAATCATAGAATAATGCATACATGTTTCCTAGTGTTTAATGATTGATATACATTTCAACTTTGTATCTGTTCTTTATACTTTCATGGCCAGACTTTCCATATGGAAAGTCTGGCCATGAAAAAAAAGTCTGGCCCACCCTTGAAGATGAACTATGCATATGGGTTAAAATATGAAAATAGAGGTTTAATTTTGATAAATGATTTGGCGTACACCTGACTTCTAGAATAATATGTTTTCAATAACACGGTACTCAAGCTAGTTGACTGAGAAAATGAACTAGGAGTAATCATGCAGTCCGAAATGAGTTCTGATTAGTGTAGCAGACTGCTAGAAACAGCTCATGAAGTTGTCAATGATATACAGAAACAAAGTCAGCAAGGAAAAAGATGATTATCCCACTATATATAGCAATTTTTAGACGACATCTGGAATATTCACACAGGTTTGGAAATCTCATTTCCTAAAGGGAATACATCTGCTGGGAAGTATGCAGAGAAAAGCAACAAGATTAATTTTGAGCACAAAAGAATATTCTTACCACGAAAGACCAAGTATCTGTTAATTGCAGCATCTGGAAACTAGGCACATGCATGGGTACAAAACTGAAGCATGAGGGCTTTAAAAATGTGAAGTAGATGAAATACATTAGGAAAAGAGTATGATGGAATCATACTCTTTCTCTGACGCCCAAATAGGAACATATATTTAAATTGAAAAAGGAAAGATGTAGAATAGATTCTGACATAATGGATATAGCATGTATGTTTGGCAGTGCCAGTAATTTCCCACAAAACAGCACTTAGTGGCAGTGTAAAGATCCACGACTTTGCAAAGTCAGATCATCGCAATGTTGGGTATCATAAGTAATATGTCAATGTGTTGTGTTGTTCAGCTGGCCACTTAGTTACTGAGAGGCACAGCAAAAGAAGCAGACAGACATTTGATGGAGCTTACTCCTGGCAGAGTCATGGGAAAAGCCTGAATGAGGAGAGGAATTGAGACAGTGGAAGAAGGGCAAAGGTGAATGCAAAAGGGAGGGGCATAAAGAGAGGTCCCCAAGGTGAGTATGGTCTAGGAAAACCTACAGTAGGTGAAGTGCCCTCTAGAAGTGTTGGGAGGGGGAGTGAGAGAGTAAAAGTGCCTAAGCATAAAAAGTAGATAGACTTCCAGGTGGTCTTCTGATGTAGCAATATACTGAAGAGCATGACCTTTGTCACTGACAGGTTTCCTCTGCTGAAGGAACAAGGTTGGTGATGTTTTTCCCATGAGGGGGTCTCAGAAGCTCATCTGAGAGGTGGTGGGGTGAATATTCTGCCTGTGGGAGTCTCCGGGCCAGAAAATTCAACTACAAAGGCATGCGTTGGGTCACCTTGCAGAAAAAAGATTATTGGGGATTCAGCATTGGTATTTAATCATGCCTGGCATGCTGCTAGGCCAGCAAGTAGATACCCTACCCCATATTGGGTTAGCATGGGTGCAAGTCACCCACTTGACAGGTAGCTCACCTATTCATCCCACTCAAGGGTTCTAGCATTTTTCATATCCCACAAGGTCTCCTGATGAGGGAGCTGAATCTCTGGGGCCATTGTCTGTAATGTATCCCACCTGGAATGACCAGGCCAGCAAGAGTTGAAGTCATGTTGAAGTTTGCCAGACTGGAGGCTTCTATCCTTGGAGTTGATTGTGATTTATCTGGTTTCAGTACCTGGATATTCTTTAATTTCTAAAGAATTAGATTATTCTCAGATGTTTCACGGTACTTCCTGTACCACTTCTTGAGTGAACTCTTGCAATGCTATCCTTATGACACCATCAGCCTCATATAACAATGGTGATGTGATAAGAACAGCATTACAAGAGTTTACTGTAGAAGTGGTACTGGAAGTACCGCAAAACATCTGAGAACAATCTTTAATTCTTTAAGAAATAAAGGCAGGAGGAAAAAAACAAATGAATTTACGTCCTGCTGTTTGGAGCCACACTACAAATTATAATATAACCTACCTTTCTGGATTGTATGACTCTGCAAAGTACAAAAACGTTTACTAAGTTTGCAGTTAAGTTTTTCCATCTTATGACAGTTGTGATCACAATAACAAGATAATCTTATGCATATTGAAGTGCTCAATTATTCAACATTATGTATAGCCATTTGTTATACTCAAGGCTTTACAACAAGACAGGTTTACATAACAGATTTTAATCACTAAATAATTTTTACGAATTTTTGTGAATTCTGCATTTATGATCATAAAAAAAAGTTATTCTAGTATTACCAAAAGTTCACGTATGTATTGTATACAAAAAAGCATGTATTTCATGTTTTTATTATTTTAATTTGGTCATTTTGAGACTACCCTTCCAGTTATAAAACAAATATTTTACCCTGTTGGTTAGAGTTAAAAAAACAAACTAATTATTGCCTATGTTTAAGTGACCCTTTGACTATTATTTAATTCTAGAAATGATTCTTACTGCAAATTTAAAAATAGAGCAGTTGTATTTTTATTAATTATGCTTTAGAATAAGGTTATGCAAATATATATTTGTCACACTCAAATTTACAAAAAGGCAAATTTTTTAATAAACAAGGAAACTTTTCTGCCATAACTTTTTTAAACAGACTCAACAAATAAATGAACTTATGTTTTTAATATCTATTTAATTATTCAACAATGCTAGCTTTTTTATTTTCATATGTTGGTGCATTTTGAATTCTTTTGCCTCTCAAATTAACAGCATAACACAGTAGCGATGGTTCCCTAAAATAGCAACCTCTCCCTTCAGGAGTATAAGCTTTAATCACACAAGTTTTGTTCTGTTCTGCAGTAATAGATATCCAACCTAAATATGAAAAATGAAATTTAATTATTATAAATATAAAAGAATGCAAGTCTTAACATTTAGTATGTTGGTTTTGGGAAATTTTTCTGGGATGTGAGCAACTGTGGTCACAGTAAGTTCATATAGTTGCTGAGAGCACAGAAAATAAGATCCAAGTGCTCCACAACTACACAGTTATCAGGAAACAATTTTATTCAAAAATTTGGGTTACACATTCACTTTTCTATAGAATTACCGAGGACATTTAAGCATTTATTGCATCTAAGGAACAATTTTTGTATCCTCTAGTCACAAATGCAAAGTACTGCATATGGGTAGCAGTAACCCTAGAGAAATGTACAAACTATGCGGTGTTACACTCAGGGTTGTGGAGAATGAAAGAGACCTGGGGGTAATTGTGCAGTCAGATATGAAGTTTTCTGAACAGTGCAGATAGGCTGTCAGAGTAGGTCATGGGGTCTTGTCAATGACATACAGGAATTTTGCAAGCAGGGATAAGGAGGTGATTATCCCCTTGTATAAGGCAATGGTCAGGCCACACCTTGAGTACTGCATACAGGTCTGGAAGCCTCATTTTAGGAAGGATGTAAAGTTGCTAGAATAAGTACAGAGAAGGCCAACGAGACTGGTGAAGGGAACAGGCATGCTCTTATGAAAAAAGGCTTAAGTTCTGCAAATTGCAACTTCTGGAGAGACTAGAAACCTTGGATGGATTGAGCAGGCTTAATGCTGATGGGATTCTTCCTCTTGCTCAGATTACAAACCTGAGGGGGGGGGCATAAATTCAAACTGAGGAAAGACAGTTTTAGAATAGATGTGTGGAAGTTTGCCTTTAGCCAGCAGGTAGTAGGTAGTTGATTGCTGGAACAAACTTCCATCTGTTGTTGTGGAAGTTGATAGTGCTTAAATAAATTCAAGGAAGAACTAGACAAACATTTGGAATGAATGGATCAGTGAAATGGGAAGGGTTTTTTTGGCTAATGCTTTATAAGCTTGCCTTCTTGCATCATGTGCCTCTACTAATGCTAATGTCTACTGCCTAATCTTTTAATCAATTTGAAGTATTCTACTTTTAATATTTTGTCCAAGGTTAATATGATTCAGACAGAAATGGCAGTAGGCTACTCCAATGACTAGTGAGTTTGTTACTTGTATAACCTGTGGTATGTATTCATAGGTTGACGTAGTTGATAATCACAGCTCAACTGACAATTTATTTTTTGTTTGTTTCCAGTGTAAGGAGTTTATTGACTTCAAATTAAAACTTGGTACATTAATAGATAAATCTGAGTTACTGAAGAAATGGGTGCTAACACTGAAGGCAAATAAAACTGGGAACACTTTGGGACCTCAAATATTTTTGTGACCTGCAAGGTGATGCACCTGATTCAAGTCCCAGAACAGTCACATGTATGCTGCTCTAGTTTAACAGGATTTAGTTTTATTGAGAGATTGTAAGAGAAACAGGTAACATTTTTTGTAATAAGAACAGGTGGACCAGAAGCAGGATATCATCAGTTGTTGCTCCTGACAGGCACACGCCTGTCAGGAGCAACAACTGATGATATCACCAGCAGATTGCCAGATTTTAGGGGGGAGGGGAATAAAAGAGAGCATTATTATTCATTAGACTAATAATGCTCTCTTTATCAATATATTAGGCACATGAACTGATGATTTGTTCGATAAATATAGGTCCATGATGAAAAAACTGGCGCAAGTTACATCAGAACATTTATGTCTGGAATTCTGCCTAGGTATGATAGGAGAGACCATATGCTGAAAGTCTTGTGGATTAACTCAAAACTTGAGGAGCTCTGCGAGGCTTTGGAAGGAATTTTATATATATATATATATCAGTGTGAACCACACTTGTAATTAGAAAGAATTATTTGGAAAGCTGGGATACATTTTAACAAAGGAGGTACAACGATTTTTTCCAATATTAGCATTAGCTGAGGCATACAATGCAAGAAAGCAAGCTAATGCAGCATCAACCAAAAACACCCCTCCCATTTCACCCATCCATTCACTCCAAAGTGCCTGTCTAGCTTAGCCTTAAATTTATTTAAGCTATCAACCTCCACACAACAAGAGATGGAAGTCTCTTCCTGCAATCAACCACCCACTGGCTGAAGGCAAATTTCTGCACATTTATTCTACATACAACTGTCTTTCCTCAATAGTCGAACCATCTAAGTTAAGTGGACCAATCTGATTCATCCCTTTCCTTTTAGAGAAGGTTTTCTTTGGCAAACTGAAATGGAGTTAGAGGACTTAAAAATCAAGACATGGAGTGAAAAACTAGAATGCCTTAAAACTGAAATTGAGGATTTGGAGAGGCAAAAGGCTGCCCTCGCAATGCTACACAAATGGACGGTGATATATGAGTTGAAAAAGCAAGACCAAATTGTGTTTGATGCATCAAGCAGCTAACCGGACCTATGTATAAATTTGAAAATATTTGCGTTTGGACTTCTCTTAGTATTTGGTTCAATGTATTTCTGCGAGCAAATATTTTCGAACATGAACTATACGAAAAATAAATCAAAAAACCATCAACAATGGGAGTCTATCAGCATGTTTAAAGATGAAAATTACAGCATACTCACCTGATGTTGAGAGACTCGCTCAAGAAGTTCAGCAGCAAAAGTCACATTAATTCGTAACTAATTCAATATTTGTTACATTTTTTCAATATTAATAAATAATATTTCAAAATATATATATTTTTAATAAAACACTTTCCCACTATTCCATTTTTAATAAAACACTTTCCCACTATTCCATTTCTTAAAAAACTCCTTTTCCTCCCCCAGCTTGAGTTGAGGTGTGGCTCTTCAGATTCTCTCTCTTTTTTAATTAGATTAAAAATGGCTCTTCACTCAAAAAAGGTTGAAGATCCCTGTTCTAGAGTTTACATAAGTAAAGAACTCTTTGCTGTTTTCCTTTGCATCCTTTTCCAAGGATTTCTCGTAATCTTTCTTCGCCTGCCTAACCTCTTTTGTCACTTGATTACAGAATAGCTTATATCTACCATAGGCTTCTGTGTCGCCTGATAATTTATATGCATCCCATGCATTTTTCTTCTCTGCCACGAGCCTCATTAACTCACCTGACATCCATTTAGGCCTAAACCTTGAATAGTATTTCTTAGTTGGCATAAAACACCTAGTAGCCCAAGTCCAAGATTAAGCCCCTGATGGCTTCCCATTTAGAATTCACCATTGGTAACATCATCAGTTGATATCACTGTACAGAATTTACAAACTGTCTGAGATCACTGTAATCACTTTTACGAAAGCAAAAAACCCTTCCCTTTACCCTTGATGTTAATTACATCTTTTAAGTAAATCCCATATCAGAACACTGTGATCACTGTCACCCACTGGTTCCTTTATCTGCAAATTCTTAATGCATGAATAATCACTGCTGATAATCATATCAAGAGTATTACTCCCTCTGGTTGCCTCTTGAACATGTTGCTGTAGAAAACAGTCATCCAATAAATCCACAAAAGACTTGCTCGTGTGTGAGTGACCAATCCACAAGTTCCAGTCAATATCTGGAAAGTTAAAATCCCCCATTATAAGACATTCTGATTTACTAGCCCACTATTTCTCTGAGCAATTGTTCATTATACTCATCAGAGTCATTAGGCCTATAACACACATCTACTCTCGTTTTCCCTTTCCGAGTGCTTATGACACACCACACTGACTCAACATTGCATTGCCTACCAATGTCAATTGGATGCACTTCCTTGATTTTGTGTTTTTAAACGGCATAACCCCTCCTCCCTTCTTGTCCCGTCTATCCTTTCTGTACACATTGTACTCCCCAAATTCCAATTCTGCACTGCTTATTATTATTAGCCATATGGTGCAAGGAAGCCTAAGGCTTATGCTGCACCAGCCAAAAAAAAATTCCCCAGTTACAGAGAGAGAGAGAGAGAGAGAGAGAGAGAGAGAGAGAGAGAGAGAGAGAGAGAGAGAGAGAGAGAGAGAGAGAGAGAGAGAGAGGGAGAGAGAGAGAGAGGCAGAAGTAGAAAGGAATCACCAAGGAAGAGAAGAATCATTATATCCAGCTCAGGACCTTGGGTGTGCCAAGCCCATACTCACCAGATGTGAGCTGTTATATCTATCTGACACCTCGTCTCTGATATCCCAACAGTATCTGTCTTTGATGTCTTGACCAGCAACTTCAAACTCATCAAATTTATTAACTATACTTCTAGCATTAATGTACATGCAAGTATACATGCACCTGTTCCTACTATTAGTTACCCTAACACAGCCCATGTATTTACTTGTTCGACAATGATTCCCAGCAGTTCTGGAAATCCCGAGCACCTTGCTTTCCAGGCTGCTGCTCATCTAATAGAAGCAGTGCAAGAATCACTTTGGCCTCTGCCTGTGGCCACTGTTAATCTTTTAGTCTGTGAATCCCCAAAAGCTAGCAGTTTTCAGACCCACCTAACACTGCTTCGATAGCATCAGCAAATATTCTTACACCCTTTCTATTTAAGTGTACCCCATCTATATATATTTTATTACTATTTTTAATAAGTTTCCATACACTATATTTTATTTTTACTGTAATTTTAATAAAGTTTTATTTTATACTTTTACACTTCATTGATAGTGACAAGATTCATTTCAGTATGCTTATTCCCAATGCACAAGGCCTTTTTGCTAAACTAGATGATTATTATTTGCATCAGCATGTTAGAGAAAATACCAGGGAAAGAATAATCTAGACCTGATCATTACTCATGAACCAGATAATATCGTAGGGCTTGCAGTAGGAACCATTAACATGAGGAAGCGGTCATACAGTCCTTAGACGGAAGGTGACAAAAGAGGTTTCAATTTTTAAAGGTAAAGGCATGGGGTTTAATTTCACTTCAAGAAGTTATGCAGTCTCTGTCAATTAGATGAATACATTAGAATTGTGGGACATTTTTAAACCAATAGTCACAGATGCCATGAGTGCATATATAACATAAGAAAATATAACATGGTGAGGGTGCTGAGATGGGGCAAATAGAGAGCTGGTCAGTATAACACAGCAGCAAAAGATGCCTTGGAAAAGTTATAGAGTGATGAAAAGTAGTGAAACCTATAGAAAGTGCAGGCTGATATGTAACAGTATCACAGAAAAAGTTAGCAAAAGCTGAGTATTAGAAATCACTATCTAAGAGCAAACAAAGGGGAAAGGGAGTTTTTCACATATGTGACTACAAAGAAGAAAACAAATTAAACCAGATCCTTGCATAATGGGTGTGGAAAAGCTTTAGATAACTCAGCTGATGTTGCTAATAGATTGAACAAGCACTTTCATAGATACTTACAGACAAAAGACCCTTCATAGTGAGGAGAGGCTGTACAAGTGAGGCTGAGCAGTATGAAATTAGCAAAATATTGAAATTATGGATGGTTTTTTAATATAAAAACTTCTCAACCTAAAGGCAAGTAGAGGTTCCTGGAGATGATGGCATATACCCAGTAATTTTTGAATGGAAGGGAGGGAGAGAGCCATTGAACCATTAAAGTTAATTATGACGGCATGATTGGACTCAGGAGAGATTCCTTTCAAGTTAGAGAAGTGCCAATGTATCCCCAATACATAAAGGCAGCTCTAAGAGTGAAGTAGGTAACTACAAACCAGTCTATCTGACTTCAGTGAAAGGAGGAAAATCGGAAAATCATGGAGACAATGACAAAGAGTCTTTTAGTTAGAAATGGAATATTGAAAAATACATAACAGAGCTTAAGGGAAAATCATGTTTAGCTAGCCTGGTTAGCTATTTTGATACAGTTACACATGAGCAGTTATTATATAAGCTTGAATGTGTTACAGTTACACATGAGAAGTTATTATATAAGCTTGAATGTGTTGGGATACAGGCAGATTCTAAGATGGACTGTATGGGGGCTTTGATTAATGGCTACATTTCAGATGGCTCGTCTAACATTAGAAATGGGGGTTCCCTAAGTAGTGATTCTGGGATCATCATTATTTCTGATTTTCATAAATGACATTAACCAAGGGATATAAAGGGTATGATGTCAAAATTTGCAAATGATGTGAAGATTGAGAGAGTGGTTAATGATCAATGCAAAACAGCACTCCTTCAGGATGACATGGATAGGCTTAAAGGAAAAGTAGCAGCTGTGTTTTAATGCAGCAAAATGCAAGTTCTTACATTTGAGGATTAGTGACTCCAAAATAGTTATATACTTGGTAGAGTCGAATTAAAAAGAGTAGAAGAATAAATGTATTTGGGAATTATATGTCAGACATGAAGATGCAAAGAATGTCCACAGTGCCCTATTGGCCATAATCCCACTGTATATGACACTTGTAGGACTGCACCTAAAAAAAAGATATTGAGCTTCTTGCAAGGGGTCCCAAGACAGGCAATGTGCTTGGTTTTGTTTGTTTGTTATTTGGTTTTTAGGAGGCCATACTGCTCTGGGGATATGTGGTAGTCATTCCCTGACCTTTCCGCATCCTCCATATTTGGTGGGCACAGGCTCAAACCCCTGTCTAATCAAGAAGCGTGTGCTATGCACTGCTGCTCCTGCCCACCTGGCCAACCTGCTTTGTGGGATCTGCAAAAGGGTGCCCATATTGGGAAAGATTTTGAATATGTTGACTACAGAGCTTGACAGCAAGATATCTTAGGGGTTACCTGACTGAAGTTCACAAGGTTCTGAGTGGGATAATAAAATAAATGAAGGCAAAAAGTTAACTTTTATAAATCATTCCAGAACTAGGGACCATAAATTCAAATTACGGGAAAAGAGATTTAGACTGGATTGCAGGAAGTTTTCTTTTAGCCAGCAATTTGTTATACACTGGAATTAGTTACTTCCATGGATAGCACTGAGGCTGACAGCTTGGGGAAATTCAAAGATCAGTTGGATAGGTTTAAAAGACAGCACATGAGGAGGGAAACATATGAGTTGTCTATTTTCCTTTTTTATATATTTTTTTATTTACTTAGTTATTAAATAGCTGTTTTGCTAGCTAGTGAAACAGAAAACAGCAGCAAGCATTATTTTTCTCATCGAAACTGCTTCAGTTTAATCATTCTAGAGTGAGCCATTATGCTTACACTGTAGTGACCAACCATCTGTTATTTACTCTCTGAGATGTGATGGATAATCCAGGTCCCATCTCCAGCCACTATTCTGTCTAACCAAGAATGATCCTATGTGTAATGCTGCAGATACATTAATATACTTGCCACTCATTTTTCTTTGTGAATATTGGTTAACAGTTTCAGTATCTATCTGGCACACAATTCACAGTAGTTCAGATGCTGTTTCACAATTTGATTCAACAATTACAGTGAGATATTAGGGAAACTGTTAGGAAGACTGGAAACTGCCTCTTGTCCTCGACTCTATCGTGAACTTTCTGAATTAGCCTGTCATCAATAACAGATGGTCTTCCACTCCTTTTTTTCATGGAGACACCATTCTATGATAAAAAAAAGGAGTATGGAAGGCCAACCATCTGTTATTGATCTGTATGGAGTTTCCTGTAACCTTGTAGCACCCCTTTAAGAAGCATCAGGCACTAACATGCTGTGACATCCCATATGAGAATCATTATATTAGAGTTACTAAATGTGTTCTCCATGACAGTATGGTGGATTCACCACTTGTCACTCATTTGAAAAGGTCAAAGTTCAAATTTAACTGGGGACACTGGAAGAATTCTTAAAAGCTTTTTTCAATTGGAGCTGTAGTTACCTGAACCCAGGTGGTGGTTGGAGGGTTCCCCCCTTGCTGTATGTGTTGGGTCTTTACTTTCTTGACGTGTCTCACGTGTTCATGGGCTGATTCACATGTGAAGCATGCTAAAAAACTCAAAACAAATCAAGGGGAAAATTCCCAATTCCATCACGTGGATTTAGCTAACTAGAGCTCCCAATTGAAGAAGAGTTTCAAGAATTCTTCTAAACCTGAACTCTGACCTTTTAAAATTAGAGACAAGTTGTGAAGCCACCATATTCTGACAAAGAACACATTTAGTAACCTTAATATAATGATTCTCAACTGGGGTACCACAGCATGTTAGCAAAATATTGCTTCATAAAGGGGTGCCATAAGATTACAAGTAACTCCATACAGATCAACTGTAATAAAATTTTTAAAATTTAAATTATCTGTTTATACTCTGAGACAATCATAAAAGGTTAGATAAATATATAATCATAAAAGGTTAGATAAATATATAAGACAAATACACAGAATGCTAACCACTCAGCTATGGTAGCATTCTGCAAATTAAAAGCCAATAGATATCAAAGTTTCACTTTCATTATTTTAGAAAAATTTAAATTATATTATGTATGGATGATACAAAAGACAATTTTTACTCTATGAATATTTGAACACACCCTAGATGCATATTAATTACCAATCAAATTTAATGAAATTATTAATTTTTAATCAGCTGCAATAAAATCTCAAATTTTTATTAATATTAGATGTCTCAATATCCTTTCTAACAGTTAATATTAAAAAAAAAAAAAAAAAAAAACCACTATGTATACCTTTTTAGGATTTCACTTATTTTCTTTCACTTGCATAAATCAATGACCGGTTCCAATAATACAAGGTATGCCACAAAATTAATGAGACTGATTTTATAAAACATGACGTGGCAGCACTGCTTACATATACTGCATATCACAAGTAGGTTGAACACCCATACACAATGAGAGTAATTGCATCTCACTGCATACCATGTGTTTCTCGACTGCAACACAAAAAATGGAGTGGAAGAATATTGAGCAACATAACAGCATCAAACTCAATGAAAGTTTTTTTTTTTTTTTTTATGTGAACCCCAAACACGAGAGGTATTAGAACCTATAGTACTTAGTACCATGCTTGGGTTAAGTGCGACAGAGAGGTAAGAAAAGTTAAAAACAGTTTATGGAGACCAAGTTTTCCAATGGCACAAGGCCTTTTGGAAGGATGTATAGCCATGAAATGAAAATAAAACACACACACACAGAGACCTGCAACAACAGAAGAGAATGTGGAGAGAGTAAGAGCTCTGATTGTGTTTGACTGATGGTTGACCATGAGACTGATAGCAAGTAAGCTGAACATGCCACCAAGCAGTCTATGATACTGTAATAGAACATTTGGGCAAAAATGGTGCCAAAAAATCTCACTGAAGAGTAGAAGTAAAATTGGAAAAATACCTGCCTTGACCTTCTTGATTAAAACCGAGCCAGAGTTCCTTCGGTGAGTGATAGCCAGAGTTCCTTCGGTGAGTGATAACAGGCAAAGAAACATGGATATTTAAGCACAACTCAGAAACAAAAAGGCAGAGTGCAGAATTGCACATTACAAATTCACCACATCTGAAGAAAGAAAACAAAAGAGCAAATCCAGAATCCAATCTATATTCATCTGTTTTTTTGATTGCTGTGGAATGGTGCCCAAACAGATCAAGTCTCAAGGTTAAACTGTCAACCAAACTTTCCACAAAGAAGTTCTTGAACAGCTATCTAAAAGGGTTCTGTGTGGTTGACCTGAAAAGACTAAAAAGTGGATTTTGCATCACAACAATGCACCCTACCACTATTCAATGTCTGTTACAGAGAATTTGACTTCCAAAAACATTTCAGTGCTCCAGCAGCCGCTCTATTACCTGGATCTGTCACTATGAGAATTTTTTATTTTTACAAATATCAAAAAAAAGAAAGAGCCTGAAAGGACATCATTTTGGGAAGATTGACAACACCCAGAGCAACGTAACCGATGCACTGAAGGAACTGGCAGAAAAAGAAGACTTCTACACTGCTTCCAGTGATGGAAGGATCAAATCGAGGCAATATGTAGCTGCCCAAGGAAGCTACTTTGAACCTACTATTCAGCTGTAGAATGTGTCACAATAAAATTTTTTTATAAAATCAGTCTCGTTAATTTTGTGACAGATTTTGTATATCTATAATAAGGCTTATTCATTTTTTACAGAACAGGCAGAAAATAAACAAGGTTTATGTATGGCATTACCACATTCATCACTTCCTTATGCAAATATGTAGCATTGAGTTTTTAATCCAATTGGAGACGGAACCATCCTACTTTTAGAACTTTCTACAGAATCAATTTCTGCAGTCAAAACTTTGAATAACTTGTCCTCATATTCCATAAATTTGACGAAGGATACCGTGGCAATAATGAGTGTAGCTTCCTTTCCTTCAGGGAATGCCTGTAAGGACATGAAGAGTGCATGTCTAAATCTCGGGCAATGAGGGCAGTGATACAAGATATCGGGCCAATCTTTGTCATCTCCACAGGAGCCGGGGAGAACATTCTGAAAGTCCTGGCTGCTGCAGTTTGTAATTCATTGAGCTAATGGCATTTGATTATAAATGTGGTATAAACATTGACAAACTAGACCTTGGAGATAAATCTGTTCATGAATTGTCCTTTGGGTGACATGTACAATCTGCTACTAAATATTGAGAACTAGATCCCAGACTCGAGCCTTTTTCCTTTTTGGGGTCTGTCAGAGTGGACTTCAGTGCCTAAGAAGGCAGAAGATACATTCTTTTGAATCACATAGCTAAGGCCTGCAAATATGACAAAGTAAAGTGCAGCCATTATCAAGCCACTGCAGGAAACAATTCATGTTGAGGGAAATGGACCATAATCTGCCACGCTGGTCCAGTGCGGGTTGGCAGATCGACCGTATTCAGCAGTCAGGGGCTTGAACCCCGGTCTACTCAAAGAGCGTGTGCTACTGCACTCCCGCTCCTGCCCACTCGGCTACGGAGGCCTAAGATTATGTGGTAATTTTCCAGTGAAAAAGACATAGCTGGTGTAAAAATGTCTATATCCAAAACACAAATATTTTAATTCTGTGTGTGTGTGTGTGTGTGTGTGTGTGTGTGTGTGTGTGTGTGTGTGTGTGTGTGTGTGTGTGTGTGTGTGTGTGTGTGTGTGTGTGTGTGTGTGTTTAAAGACTATTATGAAAGGAAGGCTTCTTTCTTAAAGTCATCACCACAGCCTGATAAGTTAAGACAGCTTACTGCTCGAACACAATAAATATTTCCTCATATTCTTAATTCTTAAATATGCTTCACTAAGCATGCTCAAAATGAATCCTCCTTAAACTGTAGTTCTACCTGTAATGGACAAGCACAACTACAAGTAAGCAATGGCTATACATTATACTCTCAAAGCCAACCATCAACCATTTATGACTTTAAAGGTGGCTGGAAACACTTCTGGAAATACAGACAATTTATGGTAGTACAGAGCTGATAATTTACTTATTCCACAATGCAAATGCAACAATCAGGAAGTGAGCAAAAACTGACCCAGTATTCAAGAGCTCTTTCCACAGGATTCTGGTTAGGATGTCATGCCGGCTAGCCAAATTCTGCAATTGTCCTAGTGTAGGAACACACTACAACTAACTGCCCAAAAATCCACACTATAATGATTCCTTCATTTTTAGAATGACCCTTCAGTAAGTGGCATCCTTCGGGAATTTTCTAAGTCCACAATCATTTGAACTAATTCTGTGCAGCATGACTCATTACTTAGGCTCATTTTCCATAATTCTGAATTATAAGAACGATAAATAACTACCGCTCTGAATGATGTATAGCAACAACTACCATTCTTCTTTGGCAAGAACAGTGGACACATCACTCCAAGCAAAGGCTACAGTAGTGGGAAGTACTCACAGAACTTACCCCACAAGAGATAAATGCTGCAACCAATGCTGGCTGCTACTTATATCTTTGGCAGTGCCATAATGCTTATAGAGGTACTTGAGCATCTCTAGAATTCTTAATTTGAATATGATTGATTGGGTGGGGGAGAAAATACCTTTCAGAATATGGTTTGTCTGAACACCTTTGAACTCACAGGTATAAGTTCTACTCCTTTGAGCCTACTCTCAAAAATATTCTAATGCATTATGTTGGTATGCTAACTGCAGTATTTGAGAATTATTTTTAATAATTCTCAAAGGATAAACATTTCCATTATAGCTATTGACCAGTAAACAGGCACTAAGTGTAATCTTGTAAGGTTAATTATATGAACATCAAAATTTAGCAAACTTAAATTCTGTAAATTTCTATAACTCTTTGAAATAAAGATAAACCTTACAGGTCAGTCACACACTGTATGAATTGATTTGTCCTGTTCAGAATAATAAAAGAGAAGATACTGGCTGTATGGAAGATAAACTCTAGCTAGAGCTTATCTAGATTGGGTGACAAGTCCTTAATTGCCGAAGATAGGATTAATCAATTTTCACAATATGACTTTGAAAGGTTCATCTTTAAATAAATAAATTTCTTTTTATTCCCGATATGACTGAGGCCAGTCATTATTGGGTATAAATAAATTTTTTGGCACCACACTTCACAATGGGCTGAATGGGCTTGAACCCAGAACCTCCTTAGTTGCAAGAGGAATAATAGTGGCATAACTAGGTATTTTAACCCCCCCCTCCCCGACTTCAATTGTACATAAAATAATCAGAATAGGCACCTTAGAGAGGTGCTCAAACTTGCATAATTCTAGTTCTGGTACTAAGTAAATACACAAAACAAGGTTTTACCTGCTGAAGAGAGTATAATATCAGCACAGCTGGTCCTTCTATCAATTCCAGTTACGTTTACTTCTTTGGGCACAAGTCTTGGAAAATCTTTCAATCGTTCTTTATTTCCATAAGGCACAGCTAAAAGAATAGTACCTAAATTCAGTTCATAAAACAAATCAGCCTTATCACTATAAACTATATGAACTGGAAGATGCTTGGAGGCAAAGACAGTGGTATGAATAAAAGAAGATCCCTAGGGGGGAAAAAAAGCTGGAGTTATATTTCAGTTGCTTTTACTGAACTTGCATATAGTAGCAATGTGTATAACAGTCATTAATAGTAGTCCCTAGATCACTAACCAATGTTTAACAAAAATTTATCCTTGCTTTTGCAAACAGTAAACAAGAGAGGCTGTTTAAAAGTAAGGAAAATTAATTCAACACATCTTGCTCTATAAAAATAATTGGTTTTATTTTTTCATATTATCTAATGTTACAACGACCAATTTAACATATGCTACAAGACAATAGTCACTTGATGGCAGTGAGTAATTAGAAACTACATACTTAATCTTGACTAATCATCTCACCACATTTCTTATTTCATCCCCGAACAACAGTACATGTTTATTTTATGTTTGGATATTCTATAATCTTCACATTATCTGTAAATTATAATAATAATTATATTTCTTTTTATAGAATATATAAATATCCTACAAAAAGAAATACAATTATTTGTTTATTGATGCAGAAGCAGAGTGAAAGAGAAGACATGAATGACACAGATCACAAGAAAATGTTTAATACATGTATTTAAAAGCAAAAAAAAGTTGAGAAACCACATTACTTAAATTATGTGAAGAATGATTCAATTAAAATGCATACCAATCTGTTTACATAAACTTGAAACCCTAATTCAGATGTTTTGGATGTGCACACCAACTTAACTGTTAATAAAAGATGAACTACATCAATTATTACATTAGTAAATGCAGCTTGATCTCGACCAGTCACGTGGCCTCAGCTCTTATCTTATACTTGAAAACAGATATCACTCGCCAACAATAGTACATGTTTATTATTGAGTATTCTTTTATAACTAAATCATGTGCACAGTGTTGGGAAGCACAGGAGAGGAATTTCATCGAGTAGAAGTATCAAATAACTGGACAATAATATTCTGAGGACAATGAGAAAGTTAGAGCTCTGAGCTAATCATGTTAACATGCATGAAGTGAATGGAACAGATGGACAGAAAAGAGTGCATTACTGAGAGCAGTTTAAAGACTTGATCCAAAGCAGGTAGACAATAAAGTGGGTTTCTTTGGTAAGGAGTATGGCTTTGCCTTTTGGTACATCAGTAATCTTCCAAACTGCAGGATAAGAAGTGCTAACAATTCTCACATCTTCTGCAAGGACCCTTTGCACACTATGCAAATTTAGAGTTTGGTGTGCAATATATTGTCAGAGAATCACAGCAATATTCTTCATTGAGACAGTGAATGCAAAAGTGTACCAAGAGTACATTATGCAATTTATCACACAGCTGGACATGAGCAACCAATACTGTGAGCTCAAACGTTTTTTGTAAGGGGCCATAGCTTAAACAGGGGACACCACAATGATTTTGTGAAGGGAATTCTATGGGGAAGAGATCATTTCTAAAAGACTGGCTGCCACAATCTCTAGATTTTTCTTTGTATAACAGAGGATATACAAAAACAATTCTTAACAACCCAAGGCCAAATCAAGACCAACATCCTAAACTGAATTTCTGAAAATACTGTTTAAAGTACTTTCTTGAAACACCCACATGATCATGTGTGTCATGGTAAATGTAGTAGATATTTTGATGTGCATGTTGTAACTATTTTATTATTATAATTATTAACAAAATGGTGCAAGGAAGCCTGAAGCTTATGCTGCACCAGCCAAAAAAAAAAAAAATTCTGAGTTACCTGAGAGAGAGAGAGAGAAATCATAAGTAGAAGGGAATCATCAAGAAAGAGAAAAATTTGTACAAGGAGAAGTTATATAAGAAAGCTACATAAAGTATAGCATTTGTGTAGTGTTTATAATCAAAGTTTTAATCAGTTTTAAAAAATAAAACAATTAAAAAGATTTTAATGACAAACATTTTCATCTTTTTCAATAATCTTGAGAATATCAGATTGTACAATTTTTCAACTTGACATTAATGTTCATTATAATCTAATCACACATCATATAACTCAGGGGCTTTTTTGGCTAGAAGCCAAAACAGATAAAATACTGAAGGTCACAGGCTGCATAGGTTCTTGAAAGCAGTAGGTCACAGTTAACATTTTTCAAAATGGATTTAATTTCTGTTGGTCAATGTTTATATTGGTCATGGGGACTTTGCTTACAATATATTGTTTAGCAATGCAGATATATAAAAGAAAAGCTGAAACTGGAAATATCTTCCCATGGCCTCATTTAAAAATAGGAAATTCATATGAAAGAGCTGTTAATGTGCAACAGTTTTGAGATTATCATCATTTCCTTTTCGAACTGCAAACCAACAACCTTCTGGGGACAGGAATATATATCCCCCCATGCCTTTTGTTTAAAAATCAGAAAAGTGAATAAATCTTTAATGTGCATCATATTTGAAATTATAATGTTATCAATGTTTTAAGCAAATTTGTTTGTGTTTACATCTGTGTCACTAAACCATACATATATATCATTTGGGAAAATGCAAAATCCCACAGTCTTTATATTTACTAGATAGGAACTAACAGTGGACTTCCATAAACTAGTTGCAGCACCATTTGTGTCAACCAGCACAAATATTCATTGCTTTGGAATATGCAGTAAATAAATACTGCATATTCCAAACAGTATTTAAATAGCCCGTTCAGAATTATATTATTACATGTTATAGTTTTAAAGCTGAAAAAAGGCTAATTTGTTAATAAAGGATGATAGGAAAAAAATATATTTATTAGAGCACTAAAATTTTGAATATTTAAAGGCATATTGCGAATATTTAACATTGTAATTTTTTGTGAGGCTTAGTAAATTCCCTTCTGCCTATTGTAAAAAAGTATTAAATATAGTGATGCATATTTTGTGATTCTGAAAACTTGAAACTTTATAAATTTACATTACGCAATTTTCTGAGTTATTTTATAGTAAAATTTCTCATATTAAATTTTATTATTACAGTTCTTTGTCCTAATGTAAAAACGGGAGAGAAATGTTTTCTTTAATAATCCAGAATGGAATATTTCATAAAATGATTTTTAAGATGAGAAATATTAAATAAAAATCTTTTAAATAATTCATATTAAATTATTCAAACAAATACAGAATAACCTTAACCTTAAAAATAACCTTATTTTTGGTACACATGTGTACCAAAAACAAGGTTAGTAACTCAGAGTTATTGTATTCTCTATCTCAAACTTCTTATCTGATGTGGTCCCAGAATATAAACAGAATATTTATTTATATTTCAGGCTAGCACTTCAGACGTA
Source organism: Mastigoproctus giganteus (assembly GCF_048544385.1). Classification (NCBI taxonomy): domain Eukaryota; kingdom Metazoa; phylum Arthropoda; class Arachnida; order Uropygi; family Thelyphonidae; genus Mastigoproctus; species Mastigoproctus giganteus. The sequence goes on from NC_143576.1 coordinate 143,750,449, forward strand.
TGAAAATTTCACATTGCAAAATATGAATAATATATATCAGGGGTGGCCAACTTAATTTGTGACGCGATCTACTTTTTTTCTTCAAAATGTGCCGCAATCTACCATCTCAAGAATTTCATTGCACATGGTTAAAAAAGTTAATCAACGCATATTGAAAAACGTTGTCTTTAAATTTAAATAAAATTCAGAATTCTTATTTTAAATTCATACGTATTTAAATTTTTAATTTACGCATGCGAAATTTGTGTCTTCATGTCATCTGCTAAGCTTTCAAAATCGGGAATATACTGTGATAAGGCGAACAGTAAAGAACCTTCTGTATGCAAGTCCGTAAGAATAGAGCAATTCTCCTTTTTTTTTTTTTTTTAAATATGAAAAGGCCGATTCACATAGATATGTGGAACCAAAACAGGAATTTAAAAGTTCACAGAATTTTTTTAAATTTGGATACTTTTCTCGGCAAACATATTTCCAAAATGTCTTTTTCTGATGATCTGGCTTTTAGGAAGATATCGTTTCGCAATGTAATAATTTCATTTTCAAGTAATATTTTCTCCATTTAAAAAATATCGAGCGATTTTTTTCTTCAATTTGTTTTGTATCTCAGTCGACATTAAATGGATAAGAAATATATTGAACGATGTCTTCAATTGTTTCAAAGTCATCCACAAGTTCCTCAATTTTAGAAACATATTTCTTACTATTAAATTCAAAAACAGAATATTTTTGCAAATAAACTTGCATATTTGCAAAATGATCGATATTTTTTCTTTGAGATCCTTAGCCATTGCTAAAAATTGATATTTACATGCAGAAATATTACTAATCATGCCACCCACATTTTTATTTTTTCCTTGTAATTCCAAATTCAGATCACTTAATTTACTGGTAAAATCTGCCAAAAAAGCCAGACCACACAACCACTCTGTATCTTGTAGCTGCTGATAATCATCTCCTTCCCTTTGATTAACAATTTTTTTTTTTAATTTCATTCAGCAAATTTCGAAATATCTGTAGAAACTTACTCCGACTCAACCACCTCACATTTGTGTGTAATATCAAATCTGGTTAATTTTCATTGAGTTGCACTTTGAAAAGTCTCCTTTGAAGAGACTGTCCTCTGATGGAATTCATGATTTTGAAAGCTATGTCCATAACGCTTTTGTTGGTTAACAAAATTTAATCTTTTGCTGGCTAACTAACACTTGGTGGATGATACAGTGGTAACTCAAAAAAATATGGGAATTCACTATCCTTTTGTACAATGCGATGAATCTGTTAAGATGCTCTGTCATCGCTTTGGCTTCATCTGTTGTTATTGATACAAGCTTAAATAGCGGTAATTTAATTTTTTCAATAAAATTTTTGAATGCGTTAAATATATCAAGACCTCTAGTTCTTTCTTTTAATGAAACCCTACCCAGCAGTTCTTCTCTAGTGGCAGAATCATCAAAAACCATTCGAATAAAACCGAGCTGTGTCACTGATATCTGTAGATTCATCCAGTTGTAAAGAAAAGGACACACTACTAGCAATATGAGCATTGCTCACATCTTCACTCATTTTTTTGCTGCTTCGCATCACAGTATTTCAAGATAATTGAAGATCTTGAAGAGCACTTTTAATTTCATTTTTGTTCTTAAAATTTTCAAAAAGAGAATCTGTTATTTCTAAAACTGCATCTTTGATGAATTGACCATCAGAAAATAGTTTGCATTTTTTTGCAAGGAGATGACTCACTTTAAATTGTAAATTAGGTGTCATGAAGAAATTCTGTAGTGTGAATAATCTGGATTTAAGTTATTTTATTTTTTTCTAAGGTCACTATTAGGCAGAAAATCCAATAAATATTGAAAGTGGTAAGGGGGCCCAACATGGAGTGCATTGAAGTGCCTGTCTAAATTTTCTTTTTTGTGTCTAGCCACGGAAGCATTGCAAATCAAACAACATTTTACTTTTATCATTACAAAAAAGTATTCTGATTCCCACTCTTGATGAAAACGATACGTTTTACTCTTTTTTATAGTAATCATTTTAAATCAAGGGATATTAAATAAACATATAAGTACTGTCCAGTTATTAATATTAAGTAAGCTAAATAAGAATTCAACACATACACTATGCTCTCCACAACATAACTGCATGAATTTTCACTAGATCATAGAGTAGTCACGTGGTTCAACAGATTTGTAATAAGCGTATGCAGTGGGGTGCATAATAACATATAGATTTTGACTAATCTATTTTTTTATATGTTCAATATTCGTTGTGATCGAACGAAATTAAAGCCGCGATCGACTTGTTGGCCACCCCTGATGTATATCAATTGTTTAATAAACAAGGGAGTAACAATTTCTGGAACAGTTAACTGGTTTAAATGGTGGGATTGAAAGCAACTGAAATGGCCAATTTATACCTAATGATGAGCAGTGTTTGAATCAACTGATAACTGAGATTCTGTCAGAAAAAGTACATGGGGTTTGGCAGAGTGCAAGTGGAAATGGACGTTGTTGAGACTAGAATTGAGACCACGTATATTTGTGAAGTGAACTAGGAAGTTTTGAAACAGTAATCTGTTTCAAAACTTCCTTTCTTTTAGTAAGGCAAAGTGGGGGAGACATGCTGTAGGAAGTAATGAAATTTTTGGATATGGTGTACACATGGTAAGAATATAACCAGATCCTTGATGTAATGTGGCCTTGAAAATGCTTCCCCGCATACACACTAATCAGACTCTCTCCAGTCACTATCTGGCAGAGTAGAGGTAGCAAGATTATACACTAGCTCAGGGGTGGCCAACAAGTCGATCGTGGCTTTAATTTCGGTTGATCACAACAAATTTTAAATATATATAAAAAATAGATTAGTCAAAATTTAAATGTTACTATTATTATTATGAGCCCCACTGCGTACACTTATTACAAATCCGTTGAACCACGTGATTACTCTTGCCGCACAGCCAATAAACTTGTCTAGTGAAAATTCAAGTAGTTACGTTGCAGAGAGCATAGTGTATGTGTCGAATTCTTATTTAGCTTACTTAATATTAATAACTGGACAGTGCTTATACGTTAATTTAATACCCTTTGATTTAAAATGAATACTATGAAAAGGAGTAAAACGTATCATTTTCATCAAGAGTGAGAACTAGAATTATTTTTTTGTAATGATAAAAGAAACATGTTATTTGATTTGAAATGCCGACCCAAAATGCAAATAACAAACATGTTATTTGATTTGAAATGCCGCTCCGTGGACCCAAAAAAGGAAATTTAGAAAGGCACTTCAACGCACTCCATGGTAAATACCAATCGGATTTTCTGCCTAATAGTGACCTTAGAAAAAAATAAATTAAAAGAACTTAAATCCAGATTATTTGCAAGACAAAATTTCTTTGTGACACCTAACTTACAATCTACAGCAGTAACTGTAGCATCATTTAAAGTGATTCAACTTTTTGCAAAAAAATGCAAACCATTTTCTGATGGTCAATTCATCAGACGCATTTTTAGAAATAACAGATTCTCTTTTTAAAAATTTCAAGAACAAAAATGAAATTAAAAGTGCTCTTCAAGATCTGCAATTATCTCGAAATACTGTGACACGACACATCGAAAAAAATCAGTAAAAATGTGAGCGAACAATTGCATGCTCATATTGCTAATTGTGTCCTTTTCTTTACAACTGAATGAATCTACAGACATCAATGATACAGCTCAATTGCTCGTTTTTGTTCATATGGTTTTTGATGATTTTGCCACTAGAGAAGAGCTGCTGGGTATGGTTTCATTAAAAGAAAGAACTAGAGGTCCTGATATATTTAACTCATTCAAAAATTTTATTAAAAAAATTAAATTACCACTATTTAAGCTCGTATCAATAACAACAGATGGAGCTAAAGCGATGACAGGGCATCTTAACAGAATCATCCTATTGTGCCAAAAGGATGATGAATTCCCAGATTTTTTGAGTTACCACAGTACCATCCACCAACAAGTGTTAGCCAGAAAAAAATTAAATACTAAAATTGTTATGGACATAGCTTTCAAAATCGCAAATTCTATCAGAGGACAATCTTTTAAAGGAGACTTTTCAAAATTCAACTCGATGAAAATGAACCAGATCTGATATTACACACAGATGCCCGAGTTGGAGTAAGTTTCTACAGAGATTTCGAAATTTGCTGAATGAAATCAAAAGATTTGTTGATCAAAGGGGAGATGATTATCAGCAGCTACAAGATACGGAGTGGTTGTGTGATCTGGCTTTTTTTGGCAGATTTTACCAATAAATTAAGTGATCTGAATTTGGAATTACAAGGAAAAAATAAAAATGTGGGTGGCATGATTAGTAATATTTCTGCATATAAATATCAATTTTTGGTGATGGCTAAGGATCTCAAAGAAAACAAATTGATCATTTTGCAAATATGCAAGTTTATTTGCAAAAATATCCTAATTTTGAATTTAACTGTGAAAAATATGTTTCTGAAATTAAGAAAGTTGTGGATGATTTTGAAATCAGATTCAGTGATTTTAAAAAGGAAAAAAAAAAAAAAAACGCTGAGATTTTTCACATGGAGAAAATATTACTTGAAAATGAAATTATTACATTGCTAAATGATATCTTCCTAAAAGCCAGTTCACAGAAAAATACTTTTGGAAACATGTTTGCCGAGAAAAGTACCCAAATGTAAAAAATTACAGTGAACTTTTAAATTCCTGTTTCGGTTCCATATCTATGTGAACCGGCCTTTTCGTATTTGAAACAAAGACGAAGAATCACTCTACTGTTATGGAATTGCATACAGAAGATTCTTTACTGTTGGCCTTATTACAGTATTTCCCTGGTTTTGAAAGCATGGCAGATGACATGAAGACACGAACTTCACATAAATTAAAAATTTAAATACATATGAATTTAAAACAAGCTTACTGAATTGTATTTAATTTTAAATTTAAAAACGTTTTTCAATATGTGTTGATTAACTTTTTTAACCTTGTGCAATGAAATTTTTGAGATGGTAGATCGTAGCACATTTTGAAGGAAAAAAGTAGATCACATCACAAATTAAGTTGGCCGCCCCTGCACTAGCTGATCCAGAAGCCTTCTAGAGAGTTACCAATAGGTTCTGTCCGGTGTACTAACTAGGGCCGATGCGAATACCATTTTAGAGCTGTACTCTCGAAATATAAGGAAGATTGGATCTCGCCATGATGTTCATCTTAACCTCAAAATCATCAGTCATACTGCATGATGGAAGAGATGGGGAAGGGTTGACCGGAACTTAGCTCTGGAGACTAAACATGGGTTCCACCACTTCAATCCTCCAATAAGCAAAGTGGTGGTAATATTTCACCAGTTCATGAGAATCATCTACCACCTAGTATTGCCTGGTAACAGAGGAGTGGTATTCCTCCATGTGGTTTGGGTGCCACACCTCAACCCCTGCTTGCATTGGTTCACACCTGGGTGGCCATCCACAGTGTGCATGTGCATGGAGATTATACCCAGGGTTACTAACAATCCCACCATCATGAAGGTGCAAGCAGAGGATTTGGTTGTCACAGACCGTCCGGACTTCGCTGAAATTCGGTCCACTTGACTTGAATGTCACCCGAATATCAGTTCCATCAATGTTTTAGACTCAGGTAGCAAGTACAGCTTGTCTGGCATATCTGAGAGAATATTTGTGACAACCTCAAAGCTAATTATGAAAAGTTTAATCCATAAATTGAATAATCCACAGTACTGAAACATTTTTAAGGCCTTAGCATGCCAAATTTTCCAAAAAAAATTGAAGACATACTATGCAATATTCCACAAGCAACACTTGGCCACAAACTTCTGCAAGAAAGTGCAACAGACAAGAACAAATAATAAATAGACCATGGAATATAGTAAGTGGGCTATTAGATCAAAAGCAATATTTCAAACATTTTTCTAAATATAGTATTTTTGCATAAAATATTTACATATTCTATTTCTTACTCATATCAGTAATTCTTAAGGGAAGCCACTGTCACTGTTCTTTTCATCTTCATCTACTTTAATTTTTTTTTGTTTTTCCATTATTCTAGTCCTATGATTTTACATGGATGTTCACAGTAGCACAATACTAAAATTACTGTTCAATGAATATTGTTTTAAAAAATTATTTTTTATACCAAAAATATTGCCAGGTCCCAGACAACTTCCCTCACCATTACTGCTTTGCAAGCAGTAACTACAGAGTGAGAATAATTTAAGTTGACCTATACCGACAAGTCTGCTGTTGCAACTGTTTGCAAAAGAAATTGCAATTGTTTCCAAATGTTGCAAAAGAAGAATGAAATTTGGAATACACATAATACAGATGATGGAGAAGAGAATTTTACCTGACAATATGAAAATGTCCAAATAACACATCTAGAGAAAACTGTGGCACTGGCATCACACAGCACTCATTGTAGCTGAATGTGGGTCAAACATGCAAAGGAATCAAAATGAAGAATGAACAAAAATAAAAATGGTGATATGCAGATAAAGAACATGTCAAACAAAGAAGAGTAATTCAAGAATACAGTCAGCTGGAGAGTGAGCGACCTGAATAATGACTGTTTTTATGGAACACTGAGTATTAATTTTAAAACTGTTTACAAGAACAATGTCCCTTGATATTGATGGTTCAACTGTTGATGATCCTGCTCAGGTAGCTAACAAACTAAATGAATATTTTGCATCTACATTCACACATGAGGAGTTATTCATCGAGGGGAATGGCAGAGGTGTATTCAACTCTGGCAGTAAGCTAGAGAATCTTGTAATAACTGAGAGTAAAGTGGAGGAGAAATTGTTGAAGATAATCATAAGAAAGGCACCTGGGGTGGATGGAATCTATCCAGTTGTATTAAAGGAAGCGGGAAAGGAAGTCAGCAAACCCTTAGCCATAATTATGAGAGCTTCCCTGGACTCAGGGGAGGTACTCATGGACTGGAGATGTGCAAATGTGACTCCAATCCACAAAGGATGATCAAGGGGAGACACAGGTAATTACAGTCCTGTTAGTTTAACTTCTGTTCCAGGGAAATTAATGAAGGCACTGGTTAAAGAAGCACTGCAGGATCATCTAGACAAGATTCAGTTATAGCTCGGACACAAAATGGGTTTGTTAAGGGGAAGTCTTGTCTGACCAATTTGATTGGATATTATGATGTGGTTACAAAGGCATTGGATGCAAAGAATAATTTTGATATCACATATTTGGATCTTAGAAAAACCTTTGATACTATTGCACATAGAAGACTGCTGCACAAATTGGAGCAGTGTGCCATTGGAGGCAAATTGCTGCTAGGGATAAAGGGATGGTTGAGTGGGAGAACACAGAGTGGTAATCAATGGACACTGCTCTTCGTGGACTAATGTTATTAGTGGAGTCCCCCCAGGATTCAGTATTGGGTCCATTGTTGTTTTCTGTATTCATCAATGATATTGATGATGGTATATCAGCTTAATGTCCAAGTTTGCAGACGATACAAAGGTTGGCAGGGTTGTTGACACTAATGACAGTACGCTGCAACAGGATCTAGAAAAGTTGAGCAGATGGGCTGAGAGGTGGCAACTGAAGTTTAACATTGACAAATGTAAAGTACTGCATATGGGAAGCAGTAACCCCAGAGTAACATATCAACTGTGCTGTACTACACTGACAGTGGTAGAGAGTGAAAAGGACCTGGGGGTAATTGTGCAGGCAGATATGAAGTTTTCTGAGCAGTGCAGATGGTCTACAAGAGTAGCTCGTGGTGTCTTGTCAATGATATACAGGAATTTTTCTAGCAGGGATAAGGAGGTGATTATCCCCTTGTATAAGGCAATGGTCAGGCCACACCTTGAGTACTGTATAATACTGGTCTGGAGGTCTCATTTTAAGAAGGAATGAGTACAGAGAAGGGCAACAAGATTAGTGAATGGAACAAAGGGTTGCTCTTACAAAGAAAGAGCTTAAGTTTTGTAAATTAGTGTCTGGAGACTAGGCACCTGCGAGGTGATCTGATTGAGGTGTATAAAGTTTTGAATGGTTTGAGCATGCTCAATGCTGATGGGATTCTTCGTCTTGCTCAGAATAATCGTCTGAAAGGGTATAAATTCAAATTGAGGAAAGACAATTATAGGATAGATGTGTGGAAGTTTGCCTTTAGCCAGCGGGTGGTTGATTGCTAGAACAAACTTCCACCAGTCGTTGTGGAAGTTGATAGCTTAAACAGAGTCAGTGCAGAACTGGACAAACATCTGGAGCGAGTGGATGGGTAAAATGAGAAGGGCCTGTGTGTTGTTGTTTTTCTTTTTTTTTTTTTGGCTGATGCTATATAAGCTTGCTTTCTTGGATCATGTGCCCTTGCTAATGCTAATAACATTTCACTCATCAGGCCTAAAGGAGTTTTGACTGATAAAAGATTTGAAGAGAAGTCCACTAAAGTTAATGATTTAAGGATAATGATCCAAAAATTTGCATGAGTGTCTAGAGAAGCAATGTGAATGAAAAAGGAAACCCGTTCCTTTTCACATTGTTGAAAACATTGCACTTGTAATCAAGTTGGATGCCGTGGGGAATGCAGCTAGATCCAGCAGTACATGTGCTCAGTGTGATGTTTGTGTATGCCTCATTCCACAGTCCATAAATTGTTGCAAAACACTTTACAGTCTGCATTTTTGTCTGTCTGGATGTTTTATGGATAGAAAAGATGCACATTTATTTGCAGTGATGTGAATACACAACAGCAGAAGCAGAACACGGGGAAAGGAAAATCCTCATGCAATATATCAATCCACTCACCAACAGTCACTATACAGTAGAGATCACTGCTCAATCTGAATAGGTCCTGTGACATGGCTCTGTGAATGGATGTCATTATCATTCACTTCTTATCAACTTTATCATTTCACAAATGCATATCATTAAACCTGTGACACAGATTCTGAGGACTCATTTCTCTGACAAAAGTGTTAAGCTGCAATGCTGGCACTGGCAGCAACCATGTTTACCAAATTTGAGGTGTCCCATGATTTTTGGCTGTGGGTGTATCTAAATTATCCTTTAGATTAGTGTTTCTCAAACTGTGTTCCATGAAAAATCGTAATTAATAATTAAAAAAATAAAATAAATCAATTTTGCATATTTTTAGCGTACACCACTTTTGTATCTTTATAATATTTAATATAAATTTTTTTTGGTTATTAATATACTGGCATAGACTAATAATCAAATAGACTGTGGAACACTGTTTTGGCAGACTTTGCATAGAGAAGTATGTGTAGAGGTAATAACATCTACAAAAAAGTATCAATGTGGTGATCTAGTAGAGCATTCATATGCAATTTAGACTGGAGTACATGGGTTGAAGGAGAGGAGGAAGCAAACTGATTTCATAACTAAACTCACTTCCTTGTATAAATTAATTTTTTTTGATAATTATTAGTATTTCGAAATATTACTATTAAAATATGTGACCATAGATTTGTGGTTAAAAAAAGGAACTTTAAAACGAGAAGCAAAATATTTCTAGTAGTGCACAACTGTGGTGGATGAAAACGAACACAATATTGTCACACTTCAAAGTGAGGATGAATATTCGCAGCCTTTTGTTTCCCAAAAATCCAAAGTGAAAAAATAGGAACCAACTAATAAAAGACCACATCAAAAGTATGATGACAGTATTTGAATTTCGGCTTTACATGTCTTGGAAATAAAGATGCTCTTGATGCACAGTGCATCATATGTAATAAAATATTAGCAAACATTTCTTTTGCTCGCTCTAAACTTATGTTTCATAAGTGTTCCATTAATATGTTGTGAGATGAAAAGTGTTCCATGACTAAAAACGTTTGAGAAATGCTGCTTTAGATAGTTCCAGATGGTTATTGCATAAACATTTGCTCATTAATGGATTGGAAAGCCAGAATTATGGAGCATATAATAAACACTGTGTCAGATAAGTTAAATGCTATTGTCAAAAATGTCATCCATCACTACTATGGAATTGTTGAAAATGATGGATGACATATGGATGTTTATAACCTTAATAACTTATGTGATGCTGGCACCACATTTTTCCCTGGTGGTGTTTTCTGGCGCATTTCTCTTCCCATAATCTGTATTGTACATACTCCAAATTTCACTGTTCTCCAAAAAAACTGTTTCAACTATAAGTACACATGAACTGAAATCATGCTCACTTCATACTATAAATTTTTCTACTCCTCACAAAATTCTTGACCACTCCATGACTTTCAACGATATCAAATCGACCATTAAGCCTTTCCCAATGGTTAGATTTAACATTATAGAGCAGGCCATATCACTGATCTAAAAAATTTTAAATTTTTAGGGAGAAAATCAAAACTGAAACTGCTTGTAATATAAGCATTTTAAAACGTATGTGAAAAAAAAAAAGTTAGTTAAGGTATGCAGAGCATTACAATTTTAGGTTCACTGGCAAACAGTAATTCACAATTTATAACAAAAGAAAGAAATAACCAAAAAGTGACAACTTTCATGCGTGATATGAGAAAATATCATTTTTACACACCCACCATATTGCCTTTTCATTCCTCCTATCAGAACACAGCAATAAACATATCACTGCTTTGACTACAATATACAGTATATATATATAGCCTATGTTATATGGATGAAAAAAGAATTAAGGATTGCTGGATTTCTACTGGTGCAATTTAAAAGGAATTTGGGAAGGCTTGACAAATCTTTCTAAAAGAGCCAAAAGTAACATTTCATAAGAATCCATCCACTGGGAGTCAAGTTATTACATGCAGATAGATGGACAAAGAAATACTAATTGCTAGATTTCTATTGGTTCAATTTTAATGAAATTTAGGATAGCACAACAAATCTTTCTAAAAGAGCCAAATATAAAATTTTATGAAAAGTCATTCAATAGGACTGACTTATCACATGCACTTTGATCTTAGCCAAAAGACCGAGAAGTGATTCTCGGCCTTCTTGCTTAGATCGTATTGTAGTTATTACATGCAGGTAAACAGACAGACAGACATACTGAAGAAAATACGTTCTTTACATATATATGCTAACACGCCTATAAAAAAAAAAAAAAAAAAAAGAACCTCTGAAGTCAGCCACAAAAATACATAGGAGGAGAATATGCAAGTCAGGTGAAGATGATTAACAAGAGGTTATCACTTCTGAAAACTGCCACACAATCCCATCCACAGTTTGTCTATATAAAGTTGGGAGAATTTACAGCCAATAAATATGAAATACAAAGTCAAAAATTAATCATAAATTATAATTAAAAACAATTTAATTATTAAATAGTGTTTTTATTTTCATTTGTTTTACGAACAAATTTCAGTTTTAAATACAGTTTTATATTTCCCAATATTAATGTTCTCAGTTCAGTCAAGGAAAGAGCAATTATACATGTTTACTCTTGTATTTAAAAATTTCAAGAGATGTTGGCCAACTAACAGAGAGATCATTGTTTACCTTTCAACATGTACCTGTATTTAACTCCTGTATCCATTATATTATTAAAATAAAAAATGATATTCAAAGTACATAATTCTAGACATTATTCAAATAATGCTGAATGGCATACAAAAAGTGCAATGTTCCCACTCACGTAAAGTGCTTGACAAGCCAGACATATGCAAGTGGATATACCTAATGCAAAGCACACCAAGCAGATGCTTTCATTTAAAAGACATGCATTATTCATAGCCTTATCCATTATAATGTTAAAAAGAACAATTTTAAACTACTTCTTGCCTATCCTAAGGTTATTAAATGACAAGCTTCACATACAAGAATGCTCAAAAGGACTAAAATAACTTACATTAAACATGAATAAGAAATAAATAAATTATAGATACAGTGATGTTCACTTATACTGTAACATCCCTAACATATAATGATAATCACTGTATAAAAAAGTATTTAGTAATATCATTATAAGGCACATTCAAAAAGCACACAGAATTTTACTATAAAAGTCCGAGCGAACAGTTGGGCTTATTAACCAAAGCCCATTCAAAGCACCTTCCTCCTGCACACAAACATACTTGCTCCATTAGCCTTCTCAAGCTTTGAAACATTCCTTAAAATTGTTTTTTTTTTTTTTTTTTTTTTTCCAGCGCACACAGGGTTGTTTCAGCATTTTCATTGATGTCATTCACTGTAAACAATGACCCTGAAGCCCATTTTCGGTTTAGGGAACAGCTAGAAGTCAGACAGTGCAAGGCCGAGAAAGTAGGGGGCTTCTACGTGATTTTCATTTTTTTCACAGTCAAGCGCCTGACAGCAAGTGTGGAACAAACTTTGCACACATGCAATGCATTTCTAAATCTTGAATCTGAATTGTGTACAATTCTGATTCAAGAATTGTGTACAATTTGGATTGTGTACAACTCAATTTCAATAAGTCATTTACCTACCATTTCGCACAAGTTCCCTCACTTTCATGATCTTTTCATCATTTTGCGACATCAAAGAGTATCCATTACAACATTCATCTTTCAGTGTTACCTGTGTTTTTAAACTGATTAAACCATTTGTAAACTGCTGTTTTCTTCGAAGTATCATCTCAATAAACTTTCTGTAATGTTTGCAGCATCTCTGTAACACTTGTCCCAAGTTTAAAGGAGAGAACTTGATGTCAATACAATATTCAAATTGTAACATTCGGCAATTAATCAGCTGAATCATGAGTCAAGTGGTCAAAGCCAGTTCCCACTTGGCATGCGTGCACACTAAGGTCAACGTCCCATGAAACCTTACGGCCACAGCACAAACCTTTTAAATACCAGTGTGTGATTCGTGGAATCTTTTGAATGTACTATGTATATATTTTATATAAAAATTGAGTTAATTTGAGGGGTTCATTACAATTAAGTGAATGATTTATACCAACTGAAACCAATAATCAAAATAATGTATAATAACAAAATGCACAATTCTTACTTTTATGAAATCAATTCTTCCTAATCCAGCCAAGAATAATGACTGAGATGGATGAAGGATATAGGTTCGTGGTGTGATAATTTCCTTTGGTAATATTTTTGTTAATTCTTCAACTGTTAACAGATTCAAAATCTGCAAGATAATAGAAAAGATATAAATTTAAATACTTATAAGACAAAAAAGTATAAATGATGAAAAAAAAATTCAATAACCAGAAGTATAACAAAATGAGTTTCATTAAGGCGATGTGCATGTGCACACAAGTCTCAATTTGATATCATACAGTTTGAACAATCTCTACAAAAGAAGTCTTTACATGGTTTTTAGTATATTTAAAAATTGTATAATTAAGCTTTAAACTGAATACACAATAATCAATCCGAAGATTGGCTTAATCTTTTCTTTTCTCAAGTTTCACTCATGCAACCATACAGGCAACTGCCATATATCTATTCTTCAAAATTAACTCTTCAACTGACCGAAAAATTTACACAATAGCAGCTCTGTTTAGCATTTTTTTTAGCGTTAGTAAAGGCACATGATGCAAGAAAGCAAGCTTATATATCCCAACCAAAAAAAAAAAAAAAACTTCTGCCTTAAATCCATTTAAGCTATCAACTTCTACAACAACAGATGGAAGTTTGTTCCAATAATCAACCACCCACTGGCTAAAGGCAAACTTCCGCACATCAATCCTACAACTGTCTTTCATTAATTTGAATTTATGCCCTCTCAGGTGATTATTCTGAGCAAGAGGAAGATTCCCATCAGCACTGAGCATGCTCAAACCATCAAAGGTTTTATACACCTTAATCAGATCACCTCGCAGGTGCCTAGTTTCCAGACACTGTAATTTGCAAAACTTAAGCCTTCCTTTGTAAGAGCAACCCTTTGTTCCATTCACTAATCTTGTTACCCTTCTCTGTACTCGTTCCAACAGCTCTACATCCTTCTTAAAATGAAGCCTCCAGACCTGTATGCAGTACTCAAGGTGTGGTCCGACCATTGCCTAATACAAGGGGATAATCACCTACTTATCCATGCTAGAAAAATTCCTGTATATCATTGAAAAGACACCATGAACTACTCTTACAGACTGTTGCACTGCTCAGAAAACTTCATATTTGCCTGCACAATTACCCCCAGATCCTTTTCATTCTTATACTGAGAATGAAAATACTCATTCCCATACATAGTACTTAACATTTGTCAATGTTAAATTTCATTTGTCACATCTCAGCCCATTTGCTCAACTTATCTAGATCCTGTTCCAGCAGCATTCTGTCATTAACAACCCTACCAACCTTCGTATCGTCTGCAATTAAGCCTGATATACCATCATCAATATCAATTATAAATACAGAAAACAACAATGGACCCTGAAGGACTCCACTAATAACATTAGTCCACGATGAGCAGTGTCCATTGATTACCACTCTGTCTTCTCCCACTCAACCATCCATTTATCCATAGCAGCAATTTTCCTCTAATGCTGCACTACTCCAATTTGTGCAGCAGTCTTCCATGTGCAGCAGTATCAAAAGGCTTTCTAAGATCCAAATATATGATATCAAAGTTATTCCCTGCATCCAGTTGCTTTATGACCACACCATAGTATCCTATCAAACTGGTCAGACAAGACTTCCCCTTAACAAACCCATGCTGTGTCTCAGCTATAACTGAAGTCTTGTCTAGATGATCCTGCAGTGTGTCTTTAACCAGTGTCTCCATTAATTTCCCTACAGAAGTTAAACTTACAGGTCTATAATTACTTGTGTCGCCCTTTGATACTCCTTTGTGAATTGGGGTCACATTTTCAAATCCAGTCAATGGGTACCTCCCCTGAGTACAATGGAACTCTCATAATTATGGCACTCCTACTCTCCTACTGTCAATACACTCCTACTCTCAATTTTGCTTTCCCAGTTCTTATGTCACACCAAACTGACCTGACACTGCACTGTCCAGCCATGTCGACTTGCTGTACTTCCTTGGATTTTATGTGTTTCTTAACTAATAGGATAACCTCTCCTCCCTTCCTATCCTGTCTATCCTTCTTGTACACATTGTACTCCCTAAATTCCATTTCTGCATTCCTTATATCTGTGTGACACCACGTCTCTGATATCCCAACAATATCTGCCTTTGATGTTTTGACCAACACCTCAAATTCATCAAATTTACGAGAACTTAAGCCTCTCTTGGTAAGAAGATCCCTTCATTCCTCTCACCCATCTTGTTGCCTGTCTCTGTACACACTCAAGCAAATCTACATTCTTCCTAAAATGAGGCCTCCAGACCTGTACGCAGTACTCAAGCATGGCCTGACCATTGCCTTATACAGAGGGACAATCACCTCCTTTTCCCTGCTAGCAAAATTCTTTTATATCATTGACAAAACCCCATGACCTGCCCTGGCAGCCTGTCTGCATTGCTCAGAAAACTTCATATCTAACTGCACAATTACTCCCAGGTCTTTTTCATTTTCTACAACCTTAAATGTAATATGACACAGTTGGTACATTCCTCTGGGATTACTTCTACCCATATGCAGTACTTTGCATTTATCAATGTTAAAGTTCAGTTGCCACTTCTCAGCCCATCTTCCCAAATTTTCTAGATCCTGTTGCAGTAGCACACTGCCATTACTGTCATTAACAACCCTGCCAACCTTTGTATAATCTGCAAACTTCGACACTAAGTCTGATATACCTTCATCAATGTCATTAATAAATATACAAAACAACAGTGAACCCAACACAGAACCCTGTGGGACTCCACTAATAACGTTAGTCCACCAAGAGCAGCACCCATTGATTACCATCCCGTCTTCTCCCACTCAACCATCCTTTTCTGTAATTATTCATGTCACTCTTCGACCCTCCTTTCCGTGGGGACCTCCCCTGAGTCCAAGGATGCTCTCATAATTATGGCTAAGGGTTTTCTTACTTCCTTTGCTGCCTCCTTTAATATAACTGGATATATTCCATCCCCAGGTGCCTTTCTTATGTTTAACTTCAACAATTTCTCCTCCACTTTGCTCTCAGTTATTACAAAATCATTAAGCACCCTGCTACAATTTGATAACCTTCTGGCATTTTCAATCCTTAATAACTCCTCATGTGTGAATGAGATGCAAAATACTCATTCAGTTTTTTGCTATCTGAGTAGGATCATCAACAGTCGAACCATCGATATCAAGTGGACCAATCAGATTCATTCCCTTCCTTTTAGAGTTTATATAAGTAAAGAAATCCTTGCCGTTTTTCATGGCATCCTTTGCCAGAGATTTCCTGTAATCTGCCTTCGCCTGCCTAACCTCCTTTGTATTCGCATATAAATGAAAGCAGATAAAATTTGCTGTAACAGGCTTACAAACCTTCCTTTGTAATATATTGTTCGTTTCTTATATATTGTACCTATTACATTTTATGGCCTTTCTTAAGTCATACATGAAGATTTTTTAAGCTCTTTATTTTCAAGTGGAACAAAACTTCAAAGTAGCTTTTTGAACAAAAATCACTGATCTACTTTTCCATATAACACTTACCTGATCTTCATATATTGTACCGGGAGTATCATAACAGAAATGTCCTTGGATATACTCAGGTTTATCTGGATTAAAAGTTCCTTTAAAAGGTCGGAATCGTTCTTCTTTATTTGTGAGATCTACAGAATGGTTGCCTTCTTGAAATGTGAGGCCAATGCGTCCTATGAATTACAATACAAAATAATTATTACAATAGTCACAGTAATAGCAGAGGGAACGAGAAACAGGAGAACTGCTAAAGTATGCAATACAAAATGAAAGTACCTATAAATAGTAATTTTCCAGTAACTTTTTTCCAGGAAAATTCAAAGACAAAATAACTGAAACATTTCGGTGCCAATGAGAAAACTAAAGTTAGTAAAGTAGTAAAAATTTAGCTCTCAAAGAAATAAAACAAAATGATGGTTAGATCTTGATTTTTTTTTTCTTCCCCTCCTACAGAAAATATGAATGTTTTCATTTCCTGCTGGATTCTTCAACTCTAGCTAAATGGTGATATTAGGCTGGCTGTATTCATATTTAATAAACATCAATACAGCCAACCTACTAAAAAATGGACAATAAATTGGTGACTGTTTTCCATCTGACAGGAAATGCATTTCCTGGGGATAAGTGTACATGTATTAGTATTGGTTAATGGCCCTAAAGCTTTCATAACCATTTATGGCTACGTGTGTTTGCAGGCCAATCTGCATGTTGTGTAGGCTGAAAAACTCAGAATAACTCATGGAGAAAAGCCTATACTCTCCACCTGAGATGGTTGGTTGGTTGAGTTTTATTGGCGCATTAGCAACTAAGGCTATAACGCCAAAACCTTGTCATAAAAAAAGTAAAACTTTCAGTGACCTAATAAATTAGGTCACTAAGTCAGGGTATAAAAACAAGTATAAACTGTAAAAGACAAATATCAGTAAACAAGTAACAATAATAAATAATAAATCTTAAAATGATAAGATTTTTTAAATATGAGTAAAAAGGTTTACTGATTTTAGGAAACTAAAATTAGCAGACACATGGTCATTGTCAGATAAAATCTGACTGAATGTATATGGCTCAGTCAGATGGTTAAAAGCAGTAAAACTGGTACAATCACATAAAATATGTTGAACGGATAAAATGGTGTCGCATTGCTCGCACATAGGAGGGTCATCAGCTCTCAGCAAATGGAGTGTCACATGACAGCATCCTATGCGGAGCCGAGCAAGAACAACTTCCTCATTGCGATCCCTGCGTAACCTGGACCACCAAGGATGGATCACAGGCTTAATTCGACATTGTTCGTTTGTAGTAACCAGGCGATGCCACGAATCTTGCCACTGAGATCGTAGGTTACTACGGATCACTTGCCTGTAGTCTGTATAGGGGACTAACAGACCAAGATTAACCATCAGGGGTGCCGATTTGGCTGCAATGTCAGCCAAATCATTTCCTCTAATCCCAATGTGACTGGGGATCCAGCAGAAGCGGATATCGAATCCACTTACATAGAGGCTGTATATTATCTACTGAATTCAGGACAGAGTTGGATGATTAGTGGGTGACACCGCTGATAAAGCCTGTAGTGCACTCATTGAATCGGCATATATAATACACTGTTGGTAACAGTGTTTTCTTATGTGATCTAGAACTAACTCTATAGCATGCAGCTCTGCAGTGTAAATGCTGCAATCAACGGGTATCTGCTCTGATATGGTATTATTTGGAAAGACAGCAGCAGATCCCACATACGATTCTGAACTTTGAGCCGTCTGTGTAAACTGGCAGGAAGTCAGAATGTTCTGCCCTCCACCTGAGAATGGTAAACTACAGCCTTGAACAAAGAGGATTTTAAATATTCCTCTAGTTACTGATGGAAATTAAACCAGACTTCTCCAAAACAAGTGGCAGTTGGTAACACATAGTGCCAAACCAGGCTGCCAAGGAGGGCCATAGATAAGTGTATAGGAAAGCAATACCTTTTTTATTGAATAACAATAAATGGTGCAAAGATAATCACAGCCATTTTTTTTCTCCTCACTCAGTAAAGATGGCCAAGTAAGAATAATAGTCCATTCCAAACTAGCATCCCTTAGTAAAATAAATAATGTTTTGCTGTTTACAGCTCTTTATCTAGAGAGCAGACAATAGCAGTAATATTAATCATAAATCGCCACGTTAATCATCTTGGTTGGAAACCCTGTATTGTCTGGACAGGTGCACATTCATAAGCCAGTGAGTGCTGTGCAAGGACTGGGGGAGAGAGGGAAAAAAAAATAAACCAAGAGTACTTCACAGGAAAACTCTACTCTCTCTACCTGAAAATGTGATTAAATAAAAATAATTTTCATTCAAAAACAAAATACCTTATAAGGCACTGGAAGACAAATATCATGGCTGTCTCTAAAATGAGAGAAAAACCCACATATTTAATAAATAAAAATACAGCTGGAATGTCATCATTTGTGTCATTTATTAAACTGAGAGTGCTGGTTTGCAATCTTTAATCCCAATTATTTGTGAATGTAAAACAAGAAGCTTCTATAATTGTATCTGTACTACCTAAGAAGCTTCAGATAATGTTCACATATATTAACTTGCAAACCTATAATATTTCTTGAATTTTCCTACATCAGATCTGTACTAATAAATAATAAATTTTAAAAACAAAATGGATAACAAGGGTGGGGGGAGAAGCAGTGAATCAAATATCAGTTTAAAGAGAAACTGAAAATTATTTTAACACTTCACTTTGGAGAGGGTGACACAATTCCTTGTTAAATAGTACGTGAAATAACACATTCTTTCTTCAATAGCAAATGGAATTTGCTATTAAAAAAAAGCAGGGCAATTCAAAAAAGATGTAAACACATTCACATTCATGAAACATTAACCATGTCTATAACAAATTCTCCAATAACAAATGACAAATAAACAGCAAGATTAAAAAAAAAAAAAAATTCAAATCCTCACCAGAAATGTAATTTCTGTCATGTCCATCATGTGGAACTTGTTAAAATTGCTTCTCCACAGAAAAAGTGTTTTTTCTTTTTTTTAATCATTCGTGAAGACAATTACACAGTGACTTTTACACATGCAAAGAAAAGGACTTAATACTTAAGTCAATTTATAATGGTATAAGCAGTCTGAAAGCAAAGGCGGTATCTGTAGGGAAATAAAATCCAGGTCACCCTCATACCACCGATAAAATAAGAGAGCAATCTGAAAGAAAAATCTTTTAGTGAAGCCCCTACAAAAGACCACTTACAGATATAACTTAAGTAGAATATGCTTCAATTAATGCTTCTGGACAATATACTTTTTGCATTCACTAAAGAGGCATATGATGCAAGAAAACAAACTTATGCAGCATCAGCAAAAAAAAAAACAAAAAAACTTCCCATTTTACACATCCATGTGCTCCAAACATTTGTCCAGTTCTTCCTTGAATTTATTTAAGCTATCAACTTAAACAACAACAGATGGAAATTTGTACCACCAATCAACTACCCACTGGCTAAAGGCAAACTTCTGCACATCTATTCTACAATACTCTTTCTTCAATTTGAGTTTATGCCCCCTCAGATTGGTAATCTGAGCAAGCAGAATGATCCTATCAGAATTCAGTGTGCTCAACCCATTCAAGGCCTTATACACCTAAATCAGATCATCTCGCAGATGCCTAAGTCTCCAGATACAGCAATTTGCAGAACTTACTTTTCCTGGCAAGAGCACCCCTTTGTTCCCCTCACCAACCTTGTTGCCCTTCTCTGTACTCATTCTAGCAACTCTACATTCTCCCTAAAATGGGGTCTCCAGACCTGTATGCAGTACTCAAGTTGTGTGGCCTGACCATTGCCTTATACAAGGGGATAATCACCTCCTTATCCCTGCTAGCAAAATTCCTGTATATCATTGACAAGACCCCACAACCTGCTCTGGCAGCCTGTCTGGACTGGTCAGAACACTTCATATCTAACTGCACAATTACCCTCAGGTCTTTTTCATTCTCCACTACCCTGAATATATACTGGTATGCAAAACTTAAGGACCAGTCAGGTTTTCCCCTGTAGCTTCTCACAGGAGTGGCCTGGATATGGAAAAAGCATAGCAAAGGAACCTCATGAGGTACAGAAATGAAGGAAACAACACCGACACAACAATGGAAACAAAATGGTACAGAGGGACTTTATTCAAAAATGGTAACATAGCATTGGCTGCCATGATACAGATGCATCACTGCCAAAGATGGAACAAAGGGAAGAAGTGGTCCTCAGTAGGAGATATGGCCACCCCTAATGTCGATGCAGGCTTTGCACCGCCTGTCCATACTTAGAACAACGTTGTTGATAAGTTCGCCATCTTCAGCTGGTGAACATTTTCTGGTGGGTGTACGTGCCACTAGGCATCTCCCTAGAGCATCCCATATGTGTTCAATGGGATTTAGATCGGAGGGAAACGAGCAGGCCAATCCATATGAACAATGTCCTCACTTTCCAAAAGCATATCAACAGCTGCAGTGCAATGGAGTGTGGCATTATCATCCATAAACATGAACTCGGGGCCAATGGCACTTCAGAACAGATGCACATGGGGAAGGATTACCTCAGTACAGTAGCACTTTCCAGTATATAGAGTTGTGTACATCCATCAAAGATGACGCCTCCCCAGACAAGAACACGTCGAACGCCATACTGATCGCTTTCAGTGATGTTTGCAGAGTGCTACCGTGTGCCAACCTCTTGCCAGATTAGCTGACATCCAGAATCACTGCTAAGACTGAATCTACTCTCAGTAAATAGTACCTTACCCCATTGCGCTGCTGTCCAGTCCTTGTGTTCGATGCACCACTGTAAATGGTGTCTCTGATGGGCAGGTGTTAAAGGGACACAGCATACTGGCCGTTGGACAAATAGTCCGCCTTTGTGGAGTGGCCTGATCACAGTAAACTGCGATATCCTGTGTCCTGTGCAGCTGGTTTGCAATGAATTCCACTGTCTGGTGTTGGTCCCTCTTGGCCTCTAGGAGTATATACCGGTCATCATTGGGCGTTGTTTTTCGTCAATGACCACTACTAGTCCTTCGAACGGCTGTACATGTCGTTCTGAAGGTCGACCATGCACATCAGACGATGCTATGGGCAATACCGAACTCTGCAGTCACACTCCTCGCACTTCGACTTTCCCAATTATTCAACCCCGGATAATATTATCCAGATATTGTCTACTGGCCATTTCGTTGTCTGTAGCACTGTATGAAACCAATCAAACACGTATAACAATTGTGCTCACCATTTCAGTAATTTGCACATAACTGCTCAACTGCTGCTTTTATCTGTTTATGTGAGCCCTCTCATCGTGATTCAAATTTTTGCATGTGCATCAGCTTTCTACTGAATGGACACAGTTATGCAAATCGCCACAAGCTGTTTCGTTTGATTTTGTGGTTGCAACCTTTAGAAATAGTGTTGGTCCTTAAGTTTTGCACACTAGTGTAGTACCACACAGTTGGTACATTTCTCTGGGGTTACTGCTACCTGTATGCAGTACAGTCCATTCCGGTTATTTGGGACACATCGGGACTAGTGCATTTTGGCCCGATTAAGCGGCTGCCCCAATTATCCGAAGTTTCACGTAAATAGTTAAAATAGTTAAAAATACAATGTACCCCCCCCCTTTTTTTTACAATTGGTTCACTGTACAATCAAATCACGTTACCACGAACTCAACATAGTAAAGTACCGTTCACTATACGATGTGCAGTAAGCCCCGGTCATTGTGATCACGTTTGTGAATTGAATTTTAATTCTATTAAACAGTGATTCTAATTAGCGAAAATAGGAGGAATATTATCCACAGGCTATAAAAGCAAAGATATGTTAAGCGCAAATTTACCCTTTATTACCTTACCAATTAAAAAAATTAAATGATATGTGAAAATCGGAATAATTAATACGTACTGTACGTACATACGAACTAGTTGACATTTCTGTTCACTGACATTTGTGGGCGGGGAGAGGTTAAAATTTAAAACAGTAAAAAGATAAGCAATCAATAACAAAGAACACAGCACACACAAATTGCAAGTAACACAATACGTGCAAGTGAGAACCAAGTAACGAGTTACAAAGCTTTAAAAATAGGAATGAAGAGAAGATCTGAAAATTAATTTTTTTATATGATTTAAGATTTCATGGAAGTGTAAACACATTTCATCATAATAACCCACAGAGTTCCAGCTGTCAGTATTATCGCAAATTCAGTAAGATCGAGTTTACTGTACGTTTATGATAGATTTCACTAACAGAAAAGCCCAATAAACAGGTGACTGCTAATTGTTTTTATTGTTTTGTGGTTGTGACTTCCAGAATTTCGACCGAACCACGTGGTACCGTCAGAGACAATCGTAGGGTAATCTCCAGTGCTGCCGTCTTCTGCCCCGATTAAACGGCATGCTGTCCCAATTAAGCGAAGTAAACCCTGGCTATTTTCTCGATCAGTTTCTGTTTTTTAAGATTTGCCCCAAATAAACGGCTGCCCCGATTAACCGGTGGCCCAAATAACCGGAATCCACTGTACTTTGCATTTGTCAGTGTTATAACTTCAGTCGCCGCTTCTAAGTCCATCTGCTCAACTTTTCTAGATCCTGTTGCAGTAGCATACTGCCATTAACAACCCTGTCAACCTTTGTGTCATCTGCAAACTTCGACATTAAGCCTGATACACCTTCATAAATATCATTGATAAACAATGGGCCCAACACCAAATGGTGGGGGACTCCACTAATAACATTGGTCTATGAAGAGCAGTGTCCATTGATAACCACTCTGTGTCTTCTCTCACACAACAATCCCCCTATCCATTGTAGCAACTTGCCCTTAATGCCATACTGCTCCAATCTGTACAGTAGTCTTCTATGTGCAACAGTATCAAAAGCTTTCCTGAGATCCAAGTAAGTATATGATACCAAAATTATTTTTTGTATCCAGTTCCTTTTGACCACATCGTAGTATCCAATCAAATTGCTTATAACTGCCTGATCTCAGGCTTTTTGAAAGTCAAAAGTTAGCTGCTACTGAAAGCCTTTAATAGCAAATGCTTTTGGGCAATATGCCAGAAGTATCAACTCTTGAAGAAAGGGGATGAATCAGATTAGTCCAATTGATATCAATGGTTCGACTATTGATGTCTTGCTCAGATAGCTGATAGGTTGAATGAGTATTTTGCATCTAGATTCAGACATGAGCCTGAATGTAGATGCAAAGAAGTTAAATTCTTTGACTTAGAATTTCTGACAATTGATTATAATAACATCACTGCCATTCAGATTTGCCTGAGAGCAATGCCAAACCATCTGAAAGAAAAGATCTGAATTCACTTCTTCTCCCCCCCCCCATCTGGTTAAATATTCTCTGACACTCAAGTATTGTTATGAGGAATTATTAAAATGCCAAGAATGAGCTGGAATAATTTGTTGTATTTTGTTATTTCATGCTTCCTTGTGCACTTGTTTTTGTTTTTTTTTTTTTTTTTTTTTAGGAGCATTAGCAACTAAGACCATATTGCTCCGGGATATGCGGTGGTCATTCCTTGACCTTTCCGCATCCTCCGTATTTGGTGGTGACGGGCTCGAACCCCGGTCTAATCAAGAAGCTTGTGCTACGCACTGCTGCTCCTTCCCACCTGGCTACGGAGGCGCCTTTGTGCACTTGTCAGTTCCCAACAAAGGACGACTGTACATCATTTCTTTCAGTCCACAAAAAAAATTTTAATTTTCTGTGGATAAGTTTCTGGTACTACTTTGTGTTGTTCAAGATAAAGAAATAGATGAAGCAATAGAAATTTTGCAGCATCTAATAGGTTTCACACTAAAACTAACAGAAATGATGTTGCATAAAATCCAATGTTTCATCTATTTATTGTTAACAACACCATTTTCAAGTCTAATTTTTTTAATTTCAAATTTGAAAATGGTGCACTGCCAACTGATGAAATTTGTGCTATCTCTGCACTTATATATGTGTATTTTTCAATGGGAACTTATGCACCATGTACCCACATACAACAATAAAACACTTTCTCAATGAACAAAAGAACAGATTTCTCTCCTCTTGTTTTAGATTCCATGACTTGGACAAAAGAAATGCCTATGATTAAGCCAAAATCAACTTTCTGGTTTAGTCTGATATGGTGATCAACTTTCAAAATGAAAGTGGAAGATTTAATAAACATTGGTGTAATAAATTTGCATTAAACATATCTAGGAGTAATGACCTCAGCACGTGGATATCAGGTATGTTGGATTGAAGAACTATGTTCAGATTTTCAAAATTGGAGTAACATATAAAAGAAACAGGCAAACTGTTTAATTCAAGCAACAGGCTTTCTGCATGGGTGAAGGTAACATGCCTAGAATTATCAGCTTGCTTGGCCTGATTAGGATACCTTTCAACAGAAGTTTGTGATTCAGAAGTTTTTTTTTTTTTTTTTTTAAGGTCATTAATTTATCTTCTTTAAAAACTTCTTTTGGATCATGAACTAGATTTGGATATGAGTCAGTGGCACTCACTAGTGACTGCTTGTACTTTTCAATATGGTAAGTCTGAAAAGTACTTATATGATTTTCTCTTACCACTTCTAACCCCTTCTTTAAACAGATTTGCCAAAGGTGTTGGTCCTTAAGTTTTGCATACCAGTATAGTATCACACTGTTCTACCAGTCTAGTTTACATATTCAACCAAATATAGCCAACGTACACCTACATGCTTCAAAATCTACTTTACTTCAGTTGCATTCATCAGTTGAAATTGTTTAAGTCTAACTCTCCTTTTAGCATTTCTTTCTGGATAATATCAAATATATTCACCAAATATTTATCTGCTTTCACAGAGAAGGCATATAGTCCTCTTCAACACACACACACATTAAAAAATTAAATTAAAAAGAAGAGATTGAGAACTCTATGTGACCTCCAGGTGCACAATCTCCACTTTTAATACTCCTGCTGCTTCAGTTTTGAGACCTACTATAACAGCTGCATTATCAATACTAAGACAGTTTCTTGAAAGAACCCTACACATTTTCAGGTTGTTCAGTAAAAAATACCTAATGTTGTACATTTTACAGTCACTTTCCAATGCTGGCACTGAAAGCAAGTGGCTTGGGATCTGATTATTTGTTTTTTTTTTATTACAAAAGATCACCACAATGGGATATAGCTTGGAATCGCTTTGATTACTGCCATCCATAGAAATCAAAAAATGACCTATTTTTTAAAGCCATCACTACCTCTTCTTTTCCTATCCATGCAGTTTTACTACAATTCTTGTCGTTTTTCTTTTTCCATGGCATCATTTTTTATTACTTCACTAATAAGAAATATATTTCCGAACAAAGTACCCACATGATCAGTACAACTCAGAGGAAGATTACGTTCTAACACAAATTACGTTTTAAAGATTATTTTGGAGATTATGTTCTAGAGACGCAATAAATAATCAGCACAAATAAAGATCACCATCACTATGAAGTTCTGCATCTATTTTAGCATTTTGTTCTATGCAGTATATGCTATTCCTTATGCTTATTTGTTTGCAAATGTCTGATTATGTCATGTGACCTGCTGATTGATATCTATATACAGTACATAAAGCAAGCATGTTACTTTTTTCAGATTTTATAATACACAGAAAATCTTGGGTATATGTCACCTGAAATTTTACATTGTATTTCTTTTGCTGAAAAAAAAAATTATTGAAAGACACTGTTACTTAGCTTTGCACTACACAGGTAAAATGAAATGATAGCATATTACGGAGAACAACACCTATTACCCCACATCTGTTTTGCAATGCAGACTAGCACACTGGCCAATTAGTTAACAAAAATAAGAATAAACTCGCATATTTTTTAAAATTCCAATTTTAATGTAATTTTCCTTTTTTTTGCAAAAAAAAAAATATAGAGAAAAACTGAGTTTTTGCAAAAAGATGGAGAAATATTTTGCCACCAGCTATATTATTAAGGTGACAGAGAAGGGGTCAAACTAAGTAAAAAAGATGGATTCTCTGTTATAAATCTGGGACATTGGCAGCTATGGTGTAGGTGCTAAAACTGAACAACAAATGTAAACATGAGTTTTGCTATGAAGCAGAAGAGGATGACATGAGCACATGGCTTGTTTTCAATGATAAAGCCATTTTTCGATGAGCAGAAGGACGAACCACCACAAAGCACTGAAAATCCTACCATCTGTGCCCAACAACTTGGGTAAAGATGGAACATCAAATATAATATATTTTGTGCCATTTCACATAAAATTTATGGCCCTTTCTTTTTATGGAAAATATGATTGGGAACATTTACCAGAACAAGCTGAAAAATTGGCTTAGGCCTCAACTCTAAGAATATTCCAGCGATTTCATCTTTTGGCAAGGCAGCACATCTCAAGAACCAAAGAAAATAACATGGTGCTCCTGCCCCCATCTAAGGCTTCCAAGACTTAGATGGGGGCAGGAGATGCCACCACTGCAGATAACCATTTCTGAACTGAACTGAAATGTATATCACTGAAGCAGTGACATTAATTACACATACAGAAAAGTCTGGAAAAAAATGTAATTTCAAACTGAACTCTACTGTTTGACTCGTGAAGCTTATATCAAGGGCCTCTAGTGTACATAGGACATTTTTGGAGATTCTTTGTATTGCTGATATTAATAAATGCGTATTCTCGTTTCTGTGGATTTTTTGAACCTGTATATACAGCAGACTCTCGATTTACTGGGATCAGATTAACCGGGACACTTCGACTCTAAATAAAAAAAATAAATAAAAAAAAAAAAAAAAATCAACCAGAAATCATAAAATTCAAGTAATAACTAGAATAGGTATAAACAGATGTATTGCAAGACGTAAGTAAGAGACAAGAAGCAGCGTTATAAGCCGTTATTGGGAAATTATTATCTTGCAACCCCTGCTGTCTTCACACCCCCAACTCAAAAAATAAATAAATAAAAAGAGGCCAAATGCTTAGTTTCTTTTAGTGTGTCGTGTCGATTGTTGTATTCCGTCACACCGCTAAAGGACAAATTTTGTTGCGTTATTTATGTCAGGGATGTCGGAATTTTTTTTTTTTTTTTTTGTTTAGAAATCGTGAAAACGATGGGCAAATGCAAGTTGTGCTTTCAATTAAACAAAAACTTGAATTATTCAGAAGTTTGAAAACAGTGGATCCGTTAAATCTCTAATGAACCATTATAATGTTGGTGACCAAACCATACGCAACATTGTAAAAAATAGAGGGAAGCTATTAGATTTAAAATCAACATCGTAAAAAATAAATGCTTGTCCAATACACACTACTTGCGTATTGGACACGCAAGTAGTGCATGGTAAGTTTTTTTGTTTTTTATCTATCACCATACTTTTTACGTAGATTGCTGAACAATTTTCGATACAGTAAGTTCCCGACTTATGTAGCTTCGGACTTATGTTACGTTATTTATATTTTTTTTATATGACTAAAGATTTCAGTGAAGGGGACACACACATTTCACCAAAATAACGTAAAAACCCACAGAATTTCAGCTATCGGTATTATCGCAAATGCAATAAGATCGAGTTTACTACCCATTTATAATAGATTGTGATTTTTATTGTTTTATGGCAGTGACCTCCGGAAATGTGCTTTAGTAAAATGTGAGCTTGCGTGGAGTGATAACAGTGAGTTTTTGCCTTAACCCTGTGAAGTTCCTTTCAGAAAATTTAATTTTGACTGTTATCATGGTGTCAACTAAGAGAATAAGTGACAGCGCTACTAGTAAATCTACCAAGAAAAGGAAAGCGATCGAGTTGGATCAGAAAATTAAAATAATAAGGATGTATGAAAATGGCCAAACGTTAATAAGTATCGTGCAGAATTCAGATTTGTCAGTCGCAACAGTGAACATAATAATAAAGTAGAAAGACAGAATACAAGAAGCGGTGAAGTGATCGGCACCAATGAAGTTAACTATAATAACCAAGGCTACGAAATACAAATCAGTTTTTACAGTACAATAACACATTTTTTCCCTTCCTTTTATGTTTTCTTTTCTTATGCGCCACTCTGGCTACTTCACCGCTGTCCCCAGATAAAGTTTTTAATTGAACTAATTAAAAATATATAACTACTTTTCTTCATTCTTCTGAGGATATTATGTGGTTTTTGTAATTTTGGCATATCAGGGTTATAGTAGCAATATTTTATTAGTCATTTCCGAGTTAGTTACGTAAAACACGACTTACGTAAGAAGTACTGGAATGTATCTCTTAAGAATGTCGGGGACTGACTGTATTTGTGGATTAACCGGGAAATCAACTATCCGGGAACTTTTTATTACCATCTATCCCGGAAATTCAGGAGTCTACTGTACTTCTTTTTGAATCACTTTTGAAAGTGGTAATCTAAAATGCTATCATTTAGTTAAAAGTTCTAACCTCGTATAAACAAACTCATTATAAAATTTCTCATTATAAAAATTTTAAATATTTATAAAATATATATTTTGTAATTTACCTTGAAGTGTCGCATATTCAGAAAGCCCAGTTTCCTGATAGAGGGATTTTCGCAACGCTTCCTCTTGAGTGCTTATTTTTCGTTCTTCTATAAGTCGTTTGTTTCTTAGGTACATTTTCCAACCACTAGGAAAAAGCATCGGAAACTTCAAAAGATTTAACGTTGTTCCTAAAAACAAACAATTTAAAACATAAAAAGCTTCACTCTAGTTTATGGTTTTATTAAAAAACAGACCAACAGAAGGCTACAGCAATGTACTGAATTACTTAATAAGAGTAGTTAGTGGGCCATATTCCATTCTTTTTAAAAATTTTATTAAAATCAAAATTGAATCACAAAAATTCAACCTTTGAAGAGCTAACCAATTATAGATTATCTAGAGCAGTGTTCCCCAACCTTTGTTCATAAAGACACCACTTTTATATCTGAGACAGAGGCCATGGATAAGCAGAAATATTATGCTATACATGCAAATATATTAATAACTATTTTTAATACAATTATATAAGCACTCATACTTAACATACATAATATACATTAGGTTGTTATAGATATCTTCCATTACTGTTACACAGATTGTAGCCTACTGCAAAACAAAGCTATTTTATTGGTCAAATCCCATGGACAACTTTCATAAATTAAGTGGACCATCATCATCATCAGCCATTTTCAATCCACTGCAGGATGAAAGCCTCTCCAGCAACTTTACAGTTCCTTCTGTTTTGTGCAATGGCCATCCATTTACTGCCCACGAACTCTTGAATGTCATCTGTCCATCTCTGTTGTTGTCTTCCTGATTTTTCTTTAGCTCCTCTTGGTACCATTCTGTTATTTTCTTAGTCCATCTGTTGTCATGTCTTCAAGCTATGTGTCCCGCCCAAGTCCATTTCAGTTCTTTAGTTTTGATAAGCATGTCCTTTACTTGAATCTGCTGCCTAATTAACATGTTTCTCTTCTTATCCAACAGTCTGGTTCCTAATATAATTCATTCCATTCTTCTCTGTGTAGTTTTCAGCTTCTTTTCCATTCTTTTGGTGAGTTCCCAAGTTTCACTTCCATAAGTCATGGTGGGGAGTATACATTGGTTCATTATTTTAGGTTTCAGAAAAATTGGGATATTGCTCCTCAGTATGCGACTATATTTCCTGAATGCTATCCATCAAAAATTTATTCTTCTCTTGCCTTCCATCCATTTATCTTTCCAGTGCCCAAAACATTGCTTTATGCTGTATGGGGTCAAATTCCTTTTCATAATCCACAAATGCTAGGTATAATGTCATTTTATATTCATTTGCTTTCTCCATTAGCTGTGATATTACGTGAAGGTGATCCATAGTTGAGAATCCTGTCCTAAAGCCAACTTGCTCCTTTGGTTGATTCTCATCAAGTACTTTTTCGAATCTATTAGTAATGACCTTTTGAACAACTTTTAGATGTGGGACAACAAGCTAATTGGTCTATAATTTTCAATTTCTGATTTATCTGTTTTCTTATGCAGCAAAATTATGATTGCATTAGTTCACTCCTTAGGCATCATGCCTTTCCTAATTTATTTTGTGAAGTCTTGCCAGTTTCTGTGTTGTCTCTCTTCCTCCTAATTTTAACAGCTCTACACCCACCTGGAACTTTTTGATTCTTCATTTTCTTCAATGCATATTCTACCTCATCAGGAAGGATATTGGGTATGTTGTATGTGTTGGCTAATTTGTGATCCATCTTCCGCACTGCTGGCATCATTCCCTTGCTCCTTATATAATATTTTATAGTGGTCTTCTGCTATTTGAATTATGCCTTCTCTACTATTTATAAGTATACCATTACTATTCTTCAGATTTAGTATCATTTGTCTTTTTGTATTACTGCTCGTGACTGCTAATTTAAGTCCTTTGTTTTCCCTTAATGCTTGTTGTACTTTTCTTGTGTTCTCTCTGAATCTCTTTCAGAGAGAGCTTTGCATAACTCAGTAAACAATTTTGCCCTTGTCAGTGTCTGTCTTGCTTTTCATTTTTCATCTTTGGTTCATCATAACAAGTGTTTCTTGACTAATTTTTTCTTCTTTGGATTTCTTTTTACCTATAAGGTTTCTTAGGCCTTATCAATTTCAGAAAGTTGTTGTATTCCTTGTCAATATCTTGGTCCTGAAAGTTCTGCAGGAGCTCAAACTTGTTCCGAAGTTCCAGTACATATTGCTTTTTCTCCTCTTCTGTTATCTCAAAGATCTACATATTATTTATTTGAGCCAGTTTTTTCCTTTGTTTTCTTACATCTATGTCGTGTGCATCTTGCCATTCTGTGATAACTTCCAAATTCACCTTTTTCAGGACAGTAACATTGTTCACAATAATCTTCTGTTAGTGAGGATGAAGTCAATTTTATTGGTTGGTAATCCATTTGGGCTCTTCCATGTCCACTTTCTGTTCACCCTTTTCTTGAAAAAAGTGTCCATTACTGACAATCCTCTAAATTCTGCAAATTTCACAAGTCTTTCACCAATTCCAAAATTTCTATTTCTGTGCTGTTTTGTCTCTTTCCAACCTTAGCATTGAAGTCCCCAATAATGATGGTGCAGCGAGGTTTCTGTACGCCTAGAAGTCACATAATTTCGTTGTACATTTCTTCGACATCTTCATCATCATGGCTTGATATTGGTTCATATATCATTATAACCTTTAGTCTGTACCTCTTAGAAATCCTGAGTCTTGGAATAGTCTTGAAACCCTTGTGATGTACTTTTGAATTCCAAAATGTTGTTTTTAATATCTTTATGGACCAGAAAGCCAACTCCGCCTTCACTCTTTTCACTGTTTCCATTGGTGTACAGCAGATTTCCACTTTATAAACTTGTGATTCATTTCTGATATTAGAGGTGGAAAAGGAATTAGAAAATGTGAATTGGAATATCATTGGCTTGGCTGAAACAGGGAAACAGGAAAAAGAAATGACTTACCTTCACCAATGAGCAATCTTACGTTGTAACAGGCCAAGTTCAGTTTCTGTGCATGGCAGCCTGGTTGTACCCAGAGATTCTTTGCACCCTCTCCTTTTACTCTGATCCTCTCGCTGCTGTAAGGGGGAGAGTGAAAGCCACCGGGGACTGAGGGTCATTTGTTTCGTTGTGTTGTCATATTTAATAAATTGCTGTAGGAGTCAGCCTTTTCCTCTTCACACTGACCAGGCATCTTGAAGAGAACCACTCTACACGTTTGCTGCCACTAAAGTGATGTAACAGGGCTTACCAACGAGAAGGTGTGCATGAGTGGATTTTAGGGAGGCAGGTCAACCAGAATTCTCCTAGATCTTCAAAAATAGAAAGATATCGGATCCATCAGTGCTTTAGACTGAGTGTCTGATAGCACACAGAATGCCTGTTCCTCTCTAAGCCCCTCATTTATGAGGTAATATTTAATTAAACAATATTTGTGCTTATGCATAAACATGAGCCCACAAATAGAGGTAAAAGGGTTGGTTAGAGAGTAGTTTATCTGAGTGGACACATTGTGTAACGTAGTAAAGGTTGTGGGATTGCATTTCAATGATCAGTTTTGTCACTTATGTTTACATTAGAAATGATACCATTATCTGCAAATCATCCTACATCATTGGGAGATCTGTTTAGAATATGGCTTAACAAACACAACTGCCATGGCAACTGACTTCTATACAGTGGGACCAACTGATGATGTTACCAACAGCAAATTCAAAATGGGAAGCATTCAAAGAACTAATCTTGGAAGCTACCAGGCTTTACATACCAACTAAGAAATATTGTTCAAGGTTCAGGCCTAAATGGATGTCAGATGAACTAATGAGACATGTGGCAGAGAAGAAATATGCATGTGATATATACAAATTAATGGGTGACGTGGAAGCCTATGATAGATATAAGTTGGTCTGTAACCAAGTGACAAAGGAGATTAGGCAGGCAAAGGCAGATTATGAGAAATCCTTGGCAAAGGATGCAATGAAACACAAAAAAGAGTTCTCTACCAATTTAAACTCAAGTAGGAAAGGGATGAATCAGATTGGTTCACTGGATATTGATGATTTAACAGTTGAGGATCCTGCTCAGGTGGCTAACAAACTAAATGAGTATTTTGCATCTACATTCACACATGAGGAGTTATTCAGGAAGGGGAATGTCGTAGGTGAAGTAAACATTGGCAGTGAGCTAGATGATTTCGTAATAACTGAGAGGAAAGTGGAAGAGAAATTGTTGAGGATAAACATAAAAAAGCACCCGGGGTGGATGGGATCTATCCAGTTATATTAAAGGAGGCAGCAAAGGAAGTAAGCAAACCCCTAGCCATAATTATGAGAGCTTCTTTGGACTCAGGGGAGGTACCCACAGACTGGAGATGTGCAAATGTAACCCCAATTCACAAAGGAGAATCAAAAGCTGACAAGTAATTATAGACATGTTAGTTTAACTTCTGTTCCAGGAAAATTAATGGAGGCACTGGTTAATGAAGCACTGCAGGATCATATAGACAAGACTTCAGTTATAGCTCAGAAACAGCATGGTTTTGTTAAGGCAAGGTCTTGCCTGACCAATTTGATTGGATACTATGATGTAGTCACAAAAGAACTGGATGCAGGGAATAACTTTGATATTATATATTTGGATCTTAGAAAGGCTTTTGATACTGTTGCACATGGAAGACTGCTGCACAAATTGGAGCAGTGTGGCACTGGAGGCAAATTGCTGCTATGGATAAAGGGATGGTTGAGTGGCAGAAGACAGAGAGTGGTAATCAATGGACACTGCTCAACGTGGACTAATGTTATTAGTGGAGTTCCTCAGGGTTCAGTGTTGGGTCCGTTGTTGTTTTCTGTTTTTATAAATGATATTGATGATGGCATATCAAGCTTAATGTCCAAGTTTGCAGACGATACAAAGGTTGGCAGGGTTGTTAAGGACACTACTGATGCTATGCTGCTGCAACAGGATCTGGAAAGGTTGAGCAGATGGGCTGAGAGGTGGCAAATGAAGTTTAACATTGACAAATGTAAAGTACTACATATGGGAAACAGTAACCCCAGAGCAACGTATCAACTCTGTGGTACTACACTAACAGTGGTAGAGAGAATGAAAAGAACCTGGGGGTAATTGTGCAGGCAGATATGAAGTTCTCTGAGCGGTGCAGATGAGCTTCAAGAGTAGCTCATGGTGTCTTGTCAATGATATACAGGAATTTTTCTAGCAGGGATAGGGAGGTGATTATTCCCTTGTATAAGGCAATGGTCAGGCCACACCTTGAGTACTGTATACAGGTCTGGAGACCTCATTTTAAGAAGGATGTAGAACTGCTGGAACGAGTACAGAGAAGGGCAACAAGATTAGTGAATGGAACAAAGGGTTGCTCTTACGAAGAAAGGCTTAAGTTTTGGAAATTACAGTCTGGAGACTAGGCACCAGCGAGGTGATCTGATAGAGGTATATAGGGCCTTGAATGGTTTGAGCATGCTCAATGCCGATGGGATTCTTCCTCTTGCTCAGAATAATCACCTGAGAGGGCATAAATTCAAATTGAGGAAAAGACAGAGGTAGGCCAGATGTGCGGAAATTTGCCTTTAGCCAACGGGTAGTTGGTTGGTGGAACAAAGTTGATAGCCTAAACAAATTTAAGGCTCAGCTGGACAGGTATTCCAAACAAACGGAGGGGTGAAATGGGAGTGGTGTTTTTTTGTTTTTTTTTTGGCTGACGCTGAATAAGCTTACTTTCTTGCATCATATGCCTCTACTAATGCTAATGATTTGGCAGCTAGTATTTTACAGGTTAGCCTGGCAACTGCTAGAATGGACTGCCAGTTCTTTTGTTTTACAATCACTGTGGTCTGTATCTTGCAAGGAAATGGTATGATTTTCAACAAAGGCATAGTGTGACGGATTCTTAATATGGACAATAAACTATATAGAGAATTATTTTATGGAATGAATTGAAGGGAAATGAATAAGAATAATCATATCTGGCTTTCATTAAGATGGTACAAAATTTAAAGTTACCTGAAGAGAATTTCATAATTAGCTTTTTATTCAATATTGATAATAAATGGAGCCTTGTTTGCATGTGTGATTGCTGTAAGTCAAGTATTTATAATTCAGGGAGTGACCAGGTAATTTACCATCTGCTTTTTTTTTTTTTTTTTTTTGATTTGTGTTTCTCCAGAGCACTGATAATAATTAATATATCATTCATAATTAATTTAATATATAGAGGATAATCACATAAAGAAATAGCTTTTACAAGGGTTGTTTAATAAAGAATGATCATCATTTTTATTTTCACAACATACCTTTATTAATCATCCATATTTTGATAGTCCTTTTCAAAGCAGTCCCCATTTGATGAAATGCACTTACTCCAATGTTTCTGTCATTCTTCAAAAACATGGTGGAAGCCTTTTTTGACATGCATTTGAGAATCATCTCTGATGTCTTTACAACTTCTGATGATTGGAAATGTTTTCCTGACAGCTCTTTTAACTTTGGAAATAAAAAAAAAAATTCCAGGGTGCAGGGTCAGGGCTGTAGGGCAGAGATGAGGAACACATTTGACATTAATGCTGGCTAAGTACTCGATGAGCAATGTGAGGTCTTGCTTCCTTGTAATGCAGCATCCATCACCGGCGTGCAGTTGTGATTGTTTGCAATGAATGTGATCCAGCAAAGCGTGCAGAAAGCTCTGTAGTAAGGTGCCATAACAGTCATACGATGTGGCACAACATGCTGGTAAACCATTCCTTGAATGTCAAAAAAAGACAACCATAACCTTTCCTACAGAAGCCACATTTATTTTTTTTTTTGGTGCTGATGATGATGTGGTCTTCCAAACAGAGCTTTGTTTATTCTCTGGGTTGAAATGATGAAGCCATGCCACATTCTCCATTATCACCTTATGCAGAACCTCACCATCTTCAGTAACCATCCACTGAAGCTTCTGACAAACCTCCATGTGAACTTGCTGTTGCTCGGGTGTGAGTAGTTCTTGGAACCCAGCATGCACAAACGTGTTATAGGAAAATGGTCATGGAGAATACACTAGGCAGTGTTCAGTAGGCACTGGATCACAGCCTTTGTGCTAGATCCTTTTTTGAAACCATATTGTACAGGTGAGGCTAGATTTGAAGTTGTATAATGGTAATCCAGTCTGTTTGTAGAAGTCATTCCAGAAATTTTGCAAGCACAGGAAGTAAGGTGACGGGCCGTTGGACCTCAGGTTTTTTGCAGACTTATCGAGACAATGATAAGTTTTATGCTGGTCTCCTTCCAGATATCAGGAAAGATTCTGTAAACTAGACATTTATTGAATGTGGCCAGAAGAGTATGTGGTAATTTTTCTACAAACTTCTTGATAACAACAACTTCCAGAAGGTCTTTTCCAGGAGTTTTATTTTCCTTTGTCCTTAGAAGGTTGGCTTGTAGCTCCTCAAATGTGAAAGGTTCCTCAATTCTCTCAGTAGCATACTCATCTTTTCTAGTCATAAGTTCTTGACATTTAGTGGTTCCTCATCATGGGAAACAGGGAGTCAAGTAAATTGGAGATGGAATCGTTCCAGGATTGTGTTAGGATAGCATCTGGCTTAGTCGTGGCTGTGAGGACCTCTCCCCTGGGGAGCTTATTAATAACAATATAGTATACCACTCTCCAGGTGTCATTGTTACCCACAGTGGAGACCAGTTCCTGCCAGAATGCTTTTTTGCATCATCTAATGGTGTTCATGTATCTGTTCATAAGAGCCCTGTAATTTTCTCGAGCAGCATCAATTTCTGATTGTGGCATGGTAGCATAGGCTCTTTGAAATTGTTTTTCTGGCTTGAAACACCAATTTCCTTTGGTTGTCGAGTTCTTCATTCCACCAAGGAACAGCATTTCTAAATGGTTTTTGCTTAAGGGATGGCTATTCTGCAGGCTTCACGGATGGTCTTGGCAATTGTAATAGCACTCTCTTCAGGTGTGTTTTGAAGTTGGGAAGGCGAATCCTTTTGAAGCTTACTGACTAAGACATGATAGAAGTGATTTCCAGTTGGCTTTTTTGGTGCAGAAGCACACAATGTCCCTGGGGATGGGAGGAACCAAATCCACAGAGTGACTAAGAGAGAAAGAAGTGGTCCAAAGAAGCCCAGGAGTCGTTAACTTTCCATTTTGAGAATTGGGTGACTATAGTTATATCAATGGTACTCTCCCAGAGGGTATTGCCAAATGTGGGATGATTTCCAGGCTGGTTTAGAACTTGAAGATTCAATGTGATTATGAAGTTTTCCAATTTTTCGTCATTCCAGATGCCAAGTAGGATCAGATGTTGTGCTGGGCCACAGCATGAAGTGACAATTCGCATCCACAGCTATTAGGAGCTTACCCTCCCCTTTCAGGAGTGCCAAGAGCAATTTGGATGAGGTTTATTATATAGGAGATGCCTTCTCTGTAAATAGAGAGGAGTTGAAGTGAACCAAGGACAGTGCTTATCTACACACAGGCCCTGCTTTCTGAGCACAAGGATGTAATGTAATTTTAGTTACAGAGACCTCTGTATTTCTAATAGCAACTGCTACCCAGGAAATTCCTATGTTGGTTTCGATTATTATATATGAGTTTGGGTATCCAATGATGTTGCCCATATGTGAATACGGCTCTTGTAATGTGATTACATCAATGCATTATTCTTGAGCTTTTTCTGGTCAGCAACTGTTCTTGCTCACTATTTATTTGCATAAGTTTTAACTCTTGACATGTAACTGAGAAGGGCCTATTATCCATAACTGGTTCTGCTTTTGCACATTTGCTTTGTTTTACATACATAGCACAATTTGAATCACCTAATGGAAAGTGGTGGTTGTTTGTTTGTTTGTTATTTGGTTTTTAGGAGCATTAGCAACTAAGGCCATATTGCTCCTGGAATATGCGGTGGTCATTCCCTTGACCTTTCCGCATCCTCTGTATTTGGTGGTGACGGGCTCGAACCCGAAAGTGGTGGAAAGTCAAGTCAGCTGAGATAATTGTTCTATGAGGTCAGGTCAACTTTTGTCTGGGAGGGTTTTCAATGTCGGTGAAAACCATGGTGCAAACAGTGTTTTGACCAGATAAATAGATTCAAATATGTACATTATCTATATAATGTTTAGGGAGATGGGGGAAAGGAAATCATGGCAGGATAATATCTTCACAAAAATACACTACAGAGAAAAACAAATGGTGGGAGTGAACTCAGCATCTTACATAAGGGGAACCCAAACCCCAGTCAAAATGTGCAGGATTTAAGATATGGTGACCACTGATGTATGATGGCTACTCTCACTAATGTCCTGTCTTGTCTATGGTGGCCATATGGACCTGACCCATAGAAAAAGATGCCAGCTATTAACACACAGAAATCAAGACTTAAACCCAACATACTAGACACAAAAACTTATGCCAGTGATTCCTCTTAAAAAGCTGATTCTGTGAATACCAAAAGTTTCACAAATCTAGGCAATAAACCCAACATACTAGGCACAAAAACTTATACCAGTGATTCCTCTTAAAAAGCTGATTCTGTGAATACTAAAAGTTTCACAAATCTAGGCAATAAACCATGTAAACGAACCACAATAACCACAATTGGACAATGACCAATATGTGGTAGCCACAGAGAAAGGACGGGGGGGGGGGGGAGTTGTTATTGTTGTTATTTGGTTTTCAGGAGCATTAGCAACTAAGGCCATGTGGCTACAGGGATATGCGGTGGTCATTCCCTGACCTTTCCGCATCCTCCGTATTTGGTGGCTCACGGGCTCGAACCACGGTCTAATCAAGAAGCATGAGCTATGCACTGCCACTCCTGTCCACCTGCCTACGGAGACGCCGACGGGGGGGGTGTTATACTCTTAGTTAAGAAGCATATTAAATCTAAAGAAATTCATCCAGTTGACATTAGGTGGCCAGTACAGTGTTGAGTCAGTTTGGTGTGATAAAAGTACTGGAGAAAAAAAAAGAATAGGGCTGTGTTATATGTCTAATGACTGTGATGAGTATAACAAACAACCAGTAAATCAATGTCTTATAATAGGGGGTTTCAAATATCCAGATATTGACTGGAACTTGTGGGTGGGTTGGTGGGACCATCCGATGATGTTACCAACATTCTAAGTGGTACCCCAACTTACGCGAACTCGAAGTTACGCGGTTCTTGGAAGTTAAATCATAAAGCTTAGGTGACAGCTTCCATTTTTGAGGACTGGTTTGGTCACCACTTCATACCCGAAGTTGAACGTTATTGCAAGTTTAAACAGATTCCATTTAAAGTGATGCTCCTTATCGACAATGCACCCAGTCACCCTCCTGCCACCCTAATTAATTTCGATCCACGTGTGAAAGATGTGTTTTTGCCTCCAAACACAACCAGCTTGCTTCAACCAATGGACCAGGGAATCATCAAAACATTCAAGGCTTACTACACGAGGCATTCGTTTGCACGTCTGAATGAAGCTATGAGACAAAATAGTGAGATATCTGTTAAAGACTTTTGGAAACAATTCAATCTTTTAGATGCCGTAAGAATCATTGAAGAATCTTGGGATGAAATTCACAATAAAACATTGAATGGTGTCTGGAAGTAACTTTGTCCATTTTTTTTCAAAACCGAGACGAAAACAATGCCAGAAACTGATCATGTCGCTCATGTGATAGAAGTTGTTAATCTTGCCAGGCAATTAGATTTGGAAGTCAATGGTGATGATGTCAACAAGCTGTTGGATTCACATAGTCAGGAGCTGACAATGAATGAGCTCATAGAGATGCATGAGCAAAACATCACTGAAGTATCCGACACTTCAGACCCAGTTCCACCAGAAAAGCACATGACAACTGCAAGCTTGACAGGTCTCAGCTCAATTGAAAAGGGCTTAAAAATTTTAGAAAACATAAGACTCCAACGAAGAATGCATTATAGCTACAAAGCAACGAATAAAAAAATTATTAGCTTGCTACGAAGAAATTCTGCGTGAAAAAAAAGAAGGCACGAATTTGTTAGATTTTATGAAGCCATCGACATTGAAATAACTTTTTTACGTAACTCATTTATTTTTTTAATACATATTTTGTATTAATATGTATAAAGAACTGCAATTTTATTAAATATTTTTCTTCTAAACTACTGTTTTTGTTAGTCCTTGGTCCCAATTAAACAAAATTTATATGTATTTATATGCAAAGTTGTACCCCGACTTACACGAATTTGACTTAAGCGATTTTCGTTGGACCCACGAAAATCGCTTAAGTCGAATTTCGCGTAACTTCGGGGTATACTGTAATCACAGAAGCTACAGCTTTTCATACCAAATAAAAAATATCATTCCAGGCTTAGAACTAAATGGATGCCAGATTAACTGATGAGATTTGTGGCAGAGAAGAAAAATGCATGGGATGCACATAAATTATCAGGTGAAACAGAAGCCTGTGGTAGATATAAACTAGTCTGTAATGAAGTCATAACACATAAAAAATATAATAAAACAATTAGAATAATAAAAAAAAATTGCATTTTATTTAATTTTACAAAATATAGTTTTATAGAGGTAAGGGGCAAAAACACAAACCTGGCCATACAGAAGTTGTTGCTCTCTGTATTAAATCCACAGCTTTCACTTTACAAAAGTCAGATTCTAATAATACGTTAAATAGACTTGACTTCCCTACATTAGTACAACCAATCAGGTAAACATCTCCTATAAAAACAAATGAACAAACAAAAAATTATCTATCCAAAAATTCTTTGACTTAGACAACTATAATCTATAGTTAATATATCAGTTATCCATCTAAAAGAAATTCTCGAGTTTCTATTTTTTAATGATGATGCATGATTTACTTTTATCTTACAGACTTTTATCTAAGTATGTCCAACCAGTTGATGGCAATTAACTGATTGATCCAGAAATAAGTCAATCTGTATATGTATCAATTTGAAAAATATTTTCTTAAGAGCAAAAGTATGAAAATACAATAAACTCTTGTTAATTCAGACTGATATCTCAAAATTTGGTGTAATTAGAATTTAAAAATATTTTGAGATCAAAAATAACGATTTCATCATGGGAAAAAAAAAAAAAAAAAAAACAAGAAAAAATACTTTGTTAATTGGAAAACCTCAATAATTCATAATGATTTTCACCTTCATGCTCAATACAACTAAAAAGTGACCAATAAAAGTTTTAAAAAAAGACAGCCAAAGGTTTGGAACTTCTGAAATAGAGTGCATCACACTAGGTGATCATCTCTGCTTTAGATATTTGTGAAAGCCTGTGGCTTTACTAACAGGTGTCCCACAAATACCAGCATGCATGTCTCCCTTCAGTACCTTTAGGCATTTGCTTAGTTTAACTTTATTAAATCCAAATGGTACGCATGTTTGACCAATAATCATCAGGACTGTGTTTTGCTGTGAGTAATTATAAACCTCAATATTTGAAAATAGTTATCAATTGATAAATATATATTATGTTGTCAGATTGCCCACTAATTTAAATAAATATATAAATGAACATTTTTCTCCTTTGTTCTTTCCCCTGAATCATTCCCCTGAATTTCAATTAATTTGAAAGTACATTTTATTAAAATAGAAACTTTAAACAAAAACATAGTCATTTTTTTTTTTAGATAATGTACACATTATGTTACATTTTAAGTACATTCAATTATAATGGCCAGATCTTTACCTCCACTAATACATCAGCTGTTTGCATTCAATTTTGTCTAGATTTCAAAAATAACTCTTAATTTAACATCACTTCATAATTTCTACATATACAGGTTTTTGTTTATGGAAGATATACATAATTTAGGGAAGTAGATATGAAAATAATCTGTTGTATTACTTGCAAATAATATGTTTGCATGTACTCATATATGGCAGTAACGTTGGGGAAGGTGAACGTATTCAAACTTGTATATCTGCCCCACTCCTCTCATTTAGCAATGGAAAGACAGTTGTAATGTGAGTATATGTACAGTTATCTGTACATGTACTCATGTACAGATGTATTCATGCTGTTGCATTACCATTTGATTCTTCTGTGTTTTTCTTTGCATCGTACCGTACTGTTAAAATATTTAAGCAGAAGTAAAGGAAGTGTGTGGGGATGCAATGAAAACAAAAACTCAAGAGGAAGAAAATATACACTATTAATAGCATGCATATTCTTTGTAATTTGGTTCCAAGAGTGTTGATAAGAGAAATACTTGGGCTCACATATGTGCTGCATTACCTGTACCACATAGGATGTGGCTAACAGGTAAAATTAAAATCATGCCTTCTGCTGTTCCTATGATGTGACAAAAAATTCACAACCAAACTGATGACTGCTATTTCTGCATGACAAAAAATATCAGGGATATTTTTTAAGGAAGACCAGTAGATACGGAATCCTACAAAATCATAAAATAAAGGAAGCAGCAAGGAACATACAGTAGTGAGGATTCCTGTATTGCAGACTTTACTGAACCATCTACTTCAACAGATTGACTACCAACAAGAAAATTAGTGCACAGCAACTAATTAAGCAAGAAGAGTTGAATGACTTAGTTCATGATTTTAGCTTATCTAAAGAGCAAAGCAGAACACCTTACAGTACATTCAAAATGCAGTGTTTTCATTCAAAATATTTCATTATGGAAGTATGTATTTCTGTAGAGATTTTAGTGGTCTTCTGAATAAACTGGACATTGAACATAATAACTGAGAGCAAAGTAGAGGAGAAATTGTTGAAGTTGAACATAAGAAAGGCACCTGCATGGATTCGATCTATCCAGTTATATTAAAGGAGGAAGCAAGCAAACCCTTAGCCATAATTATGAAAGCGTCCTTGGACTTGGGGAAGGTTCTCTGCAAATGTGTCCCCAATTCACAAAGGGGGATCAAAGGTGATACGAGTAATTACAGACCTGTTAGTTTCACTTCTGTTCACTGGTTAAAGAAGCACTGCAGGATCATCTAGACAAGACTACAGTTATAGTTCAGACACAGCATGAGTTTGTTAAGGGGAAGTCTTGTCTAACAAATTTCATTGGATACTATGATGTGGTCACAAAGGAACTGGATGAAAAAAATAATTTTGATATCATATACTTGGATTGCAGGAAAGCTTTTGATACTGTTACAAATGGAAAATTACTTTACAAATTGAAACAGTATGGCATTAAGGGAAAGTTGCTACAATGGATAAGTAAAGTG
The DNA here is from genome assembly GCF_048544385.1 of Mastigoproctus giganteus. Classification (NCBI taxonomy): domain Eukaryota; kingdom Metazoa; phylum Arthropoda; class Arachnida; order Uropygi; family Thelyphonidae; genus Mastigoproctus; species Mastigoproctus giganteus. Next base: position 143,793,712 of record NC_143576.1, read on the forward strand.
TAAAGTGCGTTTGGGGTCAAACGGCACCAGGGGTTTCCCCCATCTCCGCGTAGTTTACATTGTCGTGTGATACAGTACGCTGTAAAGGCCAGAGATTTAAAAGTGTATGGATATTGTACATGAGTAGTGTTGTGTACCATTGTTCTTCTGGCCATTTAGCCGCCAGGCCTCTGCTGAGGCCAGACGTTGCCCACACTTCGCCCCGTGGAGGCAGACCAGGTACACCAATATTTTAAATAAGTACTCTGGCAGGTCCTGCCACCTAGTTTCCTAAGATTTCAGTGGCTAGGACCTAAAAAATAAAAAATAAATAAATAATATAAATAAATAAAATAAAAAATAAAAATAACTAAGTAAAAAAAAAATAATAAATAAATAAATTTGAGAGGTTATCGCGGGGTGGTTGTGCTAGAATTGTGCTAGGTTGTGCCATGCCCCACCAGAAGAGAAAGTGTGGGTGGCAAGGAGGGAAGGAGACAGAGGGACCGTCCCCCCCCCCCCGGCCAGGGAAAGGGAAGAAAAGTGGGCCAGGCAAGGGCGCCAGGTCAGATCGCCAATAAGGCTAGTGTGCAGAGAGGCTCTGCAGTTTCTTCAGTCGGTGGAATGTCATTTCTGGGACATTCTCCCGTCCGAGGTTTACAAAAGTCCAGTTTATTTTGTAGCCATTCATTGGTTAGGATCCCATCCGAGGTTATTTAGTCCAGTCAGTTTGGATGTGCATTTGCGATTTCATTTTGTTCCTTCTGTTATGAAGTCGGATCCCTGCAGGTTTGATTTGTTCTGGTGGTCCTTAGTGGTGTCGAATTGTTTTTCAGATTATGGGCAGCTTTGATGGGTACTTGCATTCTCTTCATTGCAGTGGTTGCAGCTGGGGGAAGGTCCGTCTTCTGCTGAAGAGGCCCTGAGCAAATTTTGTTAGCGCTTTGTAGCTGTCTTCTTCTTCTAGGATGAGGTGTTCCTGGTTTTGCAGTGTGAATCGAATTTCAGTGATGAGCCGGCAGCGTAGATCTTGATACAGGTGACAGTGATACATGAGGTGTTCCCATGTTTCTGTTTGGCCACAGTGGCAGAGAGGAGTGTCACTGAGTCGGAAGCCTGATAACTTGTGTCTGAATACACCGTGTCCGGTGAGTAGGTATGTGACCAGGAGTCCTGGAGACAGCCAGTGGGGATATTTTGGATATACCGTCTGAATTGTCGGCACGAATTTCCAGGTGATTTCACCTTTGATTGAATTTTCCCAGCGGGTTTGCCAGGTCTGTTGGAGATGCAGTGTGAGTCGCTTCTTTTCCATTTTAGGGTCATTGGCTAAGTCAATCGTATAGTTCAGGCAGGTGGACGTTTTTCCTTTTGAGGTGGTGTAGGATTCCGCGACGAACGATCTCCAGGTCCAGGGGGAGGGCACCCATAAGGACCTGCAGCGCGTGGGTACTCACCGTCCTGCAGGCTCTGGAGATCGTTAGCAGGGTATATCTTTGTATCGTCTCGAGTTTTCTCCTGTTGACCGCGGTGGTCGCTTTGTGGTACCACACTCCGGAGGCATATGAAATGGCTGGCAGGAATACTGTCGTACAGAAGACGAGGGTCCTTTTCCTCAAGCCCCAGTCCTTACAGGTGACTCTTGCAAAGAGTGCAGAATAGTTTCTGATTTTATTCCTGATGTATGTCAGATGTGGTGTGAAGGATAGATTCCTATCGAGCATGACTCCCAAATGTTTTAATTCCATTGCGAATTTGACGGTTTTCCCCTGGACTTTGATTTGGGGAGGCCTCCTAATATCTAGGTTCCCCCTGAGTAGGACTGAACATGTCTTGGTTGGAGAAATTGTGAGTTTGTTGTTGTCAGCCCAGTCTTGCAGGATAGTGACTGCTCTATTTGCGGAGTTCGCTAATTGTGCTCTGGAGTCCTCAGCAAGCATCAGAATAAGATCGTCTGCGTAAGCCTGGGATGTGACGTTTCCAAGGTTGAGATTTAGGAAGCCGTCTAGGACAACATTCCAAAGAAGAGGGCCCAGAACGGAACCCTATGGGCATCCTCTGTGTATCAACCGTCATACGGAGCAATACGGAGTAGTGACTGTGACTGATCTGTCTGAGAAGTATGTACTGATGCATTTGTATAGATTTGCTGGCAGGTTAGCCTCCCGGAGCCTGCCGAGGACACTTGGCCACTAGAGAGAGTCAAACGCCCCAGCAAAATCTATTGCAATGACGAGGAAGTACTTTCGGTTGGTTGTGGTTGCAGCGTTAACAATATTTTCCAATGCATCTACGGTGGAGTGTCCTTTTCTGAACCCGAACTGATTTCGGGATTGAAGGCCTGCGTTTGAGTAGTGAGTTTCTATCCGATTTCGTAGAAGGTGTTCCATCAGTTTGCTCAGTACGGACAGTAAGGCTATGGGTCTGTAGGGCCCTGGGAGATCCTGCTGCTTTGTTGGATTTTTGAGAATGAGCCGAAGCGTTGCCGTTTTCCAGGTGTGTGGGAAATAGCCTTCTTTTAGGCACTGGTTAAATAAATTTAGTATTTTTTCTGGGATAGTCTCAACTGCCTTTTTTACGATTTCCAGCTCTAATAAGTCTGCATCTGGTGATTTCCTGTTTCTTAGTTTGGCGGCTGCAATGTCCAGTTCGATCCTAGTAAAGGGCTCCTCTTCGATTGTTGTGTAGGTACACTATTTCTTAGGCAGAGCGATGTTTGTTCTGGGGTGGTTGGATCCTGGTGTTTCTGGAACATGGCATCTAGGATATTATTGATGGATTCCTGTCACGTTTTGGTGTACTCCCCTTGTGGCTTCTTGGTTGTGGGGATGACTTTGCCTCTGGGGAGTTTATTTGTGGTCACTCTGTAGACCACTCCCCAGGGGTTGTAGTTTCCAACTGTGGATACTAGGTGCTCCCAGGAGTGTTGTTTTCGTTCACGGATCTTTGCTGTATATTGATTCCTGGCCGTTCGGTACTGTTGTCATAGTGCTTCCACCTCTCCTGCAGGCCAGTTACGCCTGGCAATTTTTTCGGCAGGTGTTTACCACACGTCTGAGTTGTTGTAATTCTGGGGACCACCAGGGAACAGCTCCCGGAGTAGGTTTTTTCCGCTTTATGGAATTGTTTGCTGCATCTGTGATAAGCTTGACAATTTTAGCTTGGTGTCTATCTGGGTCTAGTCCTTCTGTGTCGAGTGCTTGAGCAGCTGTACGTAATGGCTCCTGGAAGAGAGGCCAGTCTGCCTTCTCAACAGCATATCTGTGTTGCATTTGTCTATGTACCGTTTGTCTTTTTAGTTTCCGGTTTAGTTGAAAGGTAATTGTTCGGTGATCAGATGAGGTCCAGTCTTCTCTGACAGTCCAGTATGCAATGTGGTCCGCTAGAGATCTGGTAGCCAAAGTAACATCAATCGTGGCCTCCCACATCGTGTTTGAAAATGTTGGTAGGTTGTTTGGTTTGTTAAGGATCATATAGCAACTGTTTGCCAGATACTCCTCCAGGTGTTGTCAATTTACCGTGCCACGTCACTCCGGGGTTTCACTAAACCACGCCGGCGAACGGCAGTTTGCATCAGCGCCCACTACAATTTTAGCGTTCGGGAATTCCTCCAGAAAGTTTTGCAGGTAAGTTATAGCTGGGAGGATATTTTCTCCTGGCTAACAGTAAAGCGATACTGCATAAAATTCGCCCAGTGCAGTGATGACGTGGGCACATACAGCCCATGAGAGACAGTAATTTGTGATTTTGGTGACTATGTAGTCTGGATTTCTGATTAGAATGGCCGCCCCTGGCGTTTCATCATCAGTTTGCACGATTTTGTACTTCAGGGGATATCCCTTGACCTTCTTACTGTGTGTATATGGTTCCTGGATGAGCAGGATATCCAGGTTTTCCTCGTTTGCTGTCCTGGTCAGCTGAGCGGCAACTGCCTTGGACCTCTGGGCGTTTAATTGTGCAAATAGTACCCTGTTGTTATTATATGGTCTGAGATGTGTACCCATAATCGAGTCTCAATTGGTATGTACTCCTTGCTTTTTGGTATATAGAGCACTTATTGTCCCTGATGGAGTGATCCGCCTGCAGCTTTTGTGACTTGCAGTTTGCACACGTGGGTGGTTTGTCCTTTTTTGGGCATGATTTAAATTCGTGGCCTCGTTCAGCCCAATGGCCACATGTAGGCTGGGTTTGGGCACAGGTATGTGTTGTGTGGCCAAAGCGGGCACATCTAAAGCATTTGGGTACAGACACATGCTCCCTGTAGCGGTGGCTGCTCCAGTATAGGGGGATGGTTGTATGGGAAAAGACAAAGAGTGGTAATCAATGAACACTGCTCTTCATGGGCCTTAGTGACTTTAGTGGAGTTCGCCAGGGTTTGGTGTTGGGCCCATTGTTGTTTTGTATATTTATCAATGATATTGATGAAGTTTGCAGATGACACAAAGGTCAACAGTAACCCCAGAGTAAAGTACCAACTGTGTGGTACTACACTCAGGTTAGTGGAGAATGAAAAGGACCTGGGGGTAATTGTGCAGTAAGATATAAAGTTTTCTGGGCAGTGCAGACAGGTTGCAAGAGTAGCTCACATGATGTCTTGATAATTTTGCTAGCAAGGATAAGGAGGTGGTTGTCCCCTTTTTTAGGCAATGATCCCTTTTTCTATGCAGTACTCAAGGTCACACCTTGAGTACTGCACAGTGGAGGTCTACAACTTAAATAATTTCAAGGCAGAACTAGACAAGCATTTAGAGCGAATGGATGGGTGATATGGGAAGGGTGTTTATTTATTTTTTTAGTTGATTCTATATAAGCTTGCTTTCTTGCATCATATGCCTCTACTAATGCTAATAATCCTAATGAATGGCACATATTTATTGATGCCTTGCCTCAAAATTAAATTTAAAAACAGTTTTGCTGCAAAATGGAAATGCATTCCTGTTAATCTCTTGGCTTGAAAGAAACATATGAAAACATATCCATGATCCTAAGTGCAATAAAGTACTGTGCCTTTGCTTGAAATGTCATTGGTGATCAGAAAACAAGTTCTGATTTTAAAACAGCAGTGGAGAGGGAGAAATAAACATATTAATTAAAATGTTACTGTATATTGAAGAAGTCTGTCAATCACTGCTACTTGCAAGGGATACTAAATTGTAAAGACTAACCGAAAAAAAAAATGTTTGTATTGGCCAATGTTATCAAATAATCATATTGACATATGATTGAAAACAGTTAAAAACTTTTGTACTGGACTTAATTAGCTACCCATCACATGGTGCCAAACCACACCATGTGATGGGTAGCTGTGAGATTAAATTTATGTAACAGTTTATTTTTCTTTTTTTTTTAATATACCTACTGACATTATATTTGGTACAAAGGTCTAGAAGAATATTCTAAAGATTCTGAATGAAATTCAAAAGGATTAAAGCTGCTTTAACTTTCAAACCCATAAACTGGAGTTTAACTTTCAAACCCATATAACCCATAATCTATGTTATTTATATATATATATATATATATATATATTTTTTTTTTTTTTTGTTATAATTGAATTTTAATTTTTATACTTTTCAAACTGCTAGCCATGGGGCATATGTCTATCAATATTTAATAAAACTGTATAACATTTAACAAAAAACAAAAACAGTAATATAAAAGAATTGTTGCCATATTTTGGATGGGTGGCAAGGTCTATCTTTTTCTACAATCAAGAGGATAGCAAAATCTTATTTATAGAGTACTAGTCTCCCCGCTTAAAACTTCCAATGCCAGTCAATCAAACAATGATCTTGAAATGATTAATGTCCCCTCTCACCCCACTGCTTCAATGCAACACAGTAACAAATGCTCAATTAATGAGTAATAATTTTGGGAGTTGACAAATGCTATAAATATCAGTAACAAAAATGAGTAAGTTACATTGCATTTTTTCATTTAATAAACAAAAATCATTGAACAATGATTATTCAAAGACATTGAATAGTCTAATTTTAGCTAGTGAAAAAAGGCTAGGCTAGTTTATATCAGTAATTCGGGATGGATTCAAGCAAAAGAAGCCACTTCCTCCAGAGGTGTACCAATAAACTTGAGTCTAATTCATAATTTATGTTATTGATATATATATATATTGTTATCACTGAATTTTAACTTTTATATTTTTCATATTTCTATAAAAAGTATAAAAGAGTTATACTGAAAATTGCAGTTTTCTGACCCATATTGCATTAGCCATGCAGACTGAAACCATTAGAATTCCATGGATTATTTAATAAATCCAAAACGTAATGTAGATGAGACACAAACTATTCAAAACCATGAAAACTTTTACTTGAACAATACTCAACTCACCTTTGGTTCCCCATAAATGCTGTAGCTTTGTAATCAGTTGCTCTACTCCATAACCTGTTCTTGCACTGACTAGGCACACATGTTTTATATTATTTCCTTTATCTATACCAACATCTTTTAGAGATTTTTTCAATGATGAAAGCACCCGAGTCAAGTAACTAGTACTATCACATGGAAGCAAATCCACTTTATTGCCAACTACAAATATTGGTCGTGTGGGACCAATTATATCAATTATTCCTGGCCAAACACTGCAAGGAAAATCCATCAAATCAACTATTAAAACAGCTAAAGAAAATTTATGTTTTATTTCTGAAATTATTCTTGGATATTCTTCTGGACTGACATTAACATTCAGTGCAATATTGAAATTTTGTAAAAACATACAACGTTGACATACATTTTGTTTCAGTTCAATAGTGTTCATGTGCCTAAAATTTTCACTAGGGATGTAGCCGGGAATTGACTGGTCTTTACAATGAAGTAAAGCACCACATCCACCACATGGTACATTACTAACTGGAACTAAAGGATCCGGTGTTCCATAATTAGAATTCCATAGCTCTTCTTTTAATTTTTCAGTTTCATGACTTGGAGAGTTATATTCATCGCTTTTTGTATATGCACCTTGTTTAATCGAATGAGCATATTTTTCTCCACTGATTTTACTATGCTCACTCGTCGCTATATTTTCATTCTGTTCTGCATTTGTGTGTGTCTGGTAAAAACTACCATCTGCTGCATACGGATATTGTATAGGTGAATATTCTTCTTCATGCTTACCAACGTCTGAGTCCGATTTCTCATGAGCATATTTCTCAAGGTCTGGATAGTATTTAAACACTTCTGAAGGATTTTCGTTCAGTAACAACTTTATTGCAACAGGTAAACCATCAAGCAATGAGTCTGGTACCTGTTCATATTTAAGTGCTTTTTTCATTTCCAAACGGTCCCGCCTTATATTACCACCAAGGCCACTCCCTAATTTAGAAATTGGAATTTCAATTTCGCTACTGGGATAGTTGCCTTTTTGGCATTGACTTTTCTCATAATTTGACTTCTTATTACAAGTGCGGGCGCAACTACGACTTAAGGATCTGAATTGAACGAAAGGCAAAAACAATCGAAACCACTGATAATACGCACTATTGTTAGTAAAAGAATATCCACAGATCCTCAGCCCATTACTACGCACACAAAAGACATATTCGGTTGGTACTACAATCTGACAAAACTTACAACCAAACCTCACTGCCATCATTCAAATTCAAAACATGCTTTTACTATTGCAGCATTACTCCACTAGGTGGCGCACTAATAACATAACCATGCCGAAGTACCTACATAGTTTTCAGTAAATAACAAATACACATACAGTACTGTATGTGTATTTGTTTTTGTCAGGATTAAACAAATAAATAAATACCATTATTATTAGCCATATGGTGCAAGGAAGCCTGAGGCTTGTGCTTCTTCTTCTTCTTCCATTCACATAGTTCCCTGAGGAGCTGTTGTAGCCACCAACAAATTCCTCCAACTGCATTGATCGTGTGCTATACGAGCAGCATCGCAAAGTGTCACACCCAGAAGTTATTATTATTATTATTATTATTATCAGCTATATGGTGCAAGGAAGCCTGAGGCTTATGCTGCACCAGCAAAAAAAAAAAAAAAAAAAAAATTCCCGAGTTACCCTAAGAGAGAGAGAGAGAGAGAGAGAGAGAGAGAGAGAGAGAGAGAGAGAGAGAGAGAGAGAGAGTCAAAAGGAAATCACCAAGAAAGAGAAGAATGATGATATCCAGCTCAGGACCCTGGGTGTGCCAAGCCCATACTCACCAGATGTGAGCCCCTGGAGTTCACTGATCGCATCCTACTACCTAGTTGCACCTCTTCCCGTCGATTTTTCCTTCCATTATATTTTTCAACAGAAAGTTTTCCCTTCTTATTATATGACCAAAAAACTTGAGGTAGTAGTAGTAGTAGTAGTAGTAGTAGTAGTAGTAGTAGTGGCACATGATGCAAGAAAGCAAGTGTAGGAGCTTATGCAGCATCAGCCAACAAAAAAAAAATAATAAAAAAAATAAATAAAAAAATAAAAAAATCACACCATTCCCTCCAAATGCCTGTCCAGTTCCTCCTTAAATTTATTTAACCTATCAACTTCCACAACGACAGATGGAAGTTTGTTCCAGCAATTAACCACCCGCTGGCTAAAGGCAAATTTCCGCACATCTATTGTACATCTGTCCTTTCTTAATTTGAACTTATGTCCCCGTAGGTTGGTAATCTGAACAAGTGGAAGGATCCCATCAGAATTCAGCGTGCTCAACCCATTCAAGGCCTTATAGACCTCAATCAGATCACCGCGCAGGTGCCTAGTCTCCAGCCACTGCAATTTGCAGAACTTAAGCCTCTCTTGGTAAGAGAATCCCTTCATTCCCCTCACCAATCGTGTTGCTCTTCTCTGTACACGCTCAAGCAAATCTACATCCTTCCTAAAATGAGGCCTCCAGACCTGTACGCAGTACTCAAGGCGTGGCCTGACCATTGCCTTATACAGAGGGACAATCACCTCCTTTTCCCTGCTAGCAAAATTCCTATATATCATTGACAAAACCCCATGACCCGCCCTAGCAGCCTGTCTGCACTGCTCAGAAAACTTCATATCTGACTGCACAATTACTCCCAGGTCTTTTTCATTTTCTACCACCTTAAGTGTAGTACCGCACAGTTGGTACGTTTCGCTGGGGTTACTTCTACCCATATGCAGTACTTTGCATTTGTCAAGGTTGAACTTCAGTTGCCACTTCTTAGCCCATCTGCCCAAATTATCTAGATCCTGTTGCAGTAGCACACTGCCATTACTGTCATTAACAACCCTGCCAACCTTTGTGTCATCTGCAAACTTCGACATTAAGCCTGATATACCTTCATCAATATCATTGATAAATACACAAAACAACAGTGGACCCAACACCGAACCCTGTGGGACTCCACTAATAACATTAGTCCACGAAGAGCAGCACCCATTGATTACCACCCTCTGTCTTCTCCCACTTAACCATCCTTTTATCCATTGTAGCAACTTACCCTTAATACCATTCTGCTCCAATTTGTACAGTAGTCTTCCATGCGCAACAGTGTCAAAAGCTTTCCTGAAATCCAAGTATATGACATCAAAATTATTTTTTGCATCCAGTTCCTTTGTGACCACATCATAATAACCAATCAAATTTGTCAGACAAGACTTTCCCTTAACAAACCCATGCTGTGTTTGAATTATTGCTGCAGTCTTGTCTAGATGATCCTGCAATGCATCTTTAACCAGCGACTCCATTATTTTACCCGGAACAGAAGTTAAACTAACTGGTCTGTAATTACTCGTGTCACCCTTCGATCCACCTTTGTGAATTGGGGACACATTTGCACATCTCCAGTCCGTGGGAACCTCTCCTGAGTCCAAGGATGCTCTCATAATTATGGCTAAGGGTTTGCTTAGTTGCTTTGCCGCCTCCTTTAAAATAACTGGATAGATCCCATCCACCCCAGGTGCCTTTCTTATGTTTAACTTCAACAATTTCTCCTCCACTTTGCTCTCAGTTATTACAAAATCATTAAGCACACTGCTACAATTTGATAACCTTCTTCCATTTTCAAATTGTAATAATTCCTCACGTGTGAATGTAGATGCAAAATACTCATTCAGTTTGTTTGCTATCTGAGCAGGATCATCAACAGTCGAACCATTGATGTCAAGTGGACCAATCATATTCATCCCCTTCCTTTTAGAGTTTATATAAGTAAAGAAATCCTTGCTGTTTTTCTTAGCATCTTTTGCCAAAGATTTCTCGTAATCCGCCTTCGCCTGCCGAACCTCCTTTGTGACCTGATTACAGACTAGCTTATATCTGCCACAGGCTTCTGCGATGTTGATCACAGGCTTCTATGATGCTGCATAAGCTCCTACACTTGCTTTCTTGCATCATGTGCCACTACTACTACTACTACTACCTCAAGTTTTCTTTTGTTGATGTTATGAAGAAGAATTTTAGGCCTGCCAATTTTATTCAATACCCACTCATTTGTTCTTCTATACAAGTAAGAAATACGCAGTATTCTCCTGTAACATCAGACACGAGTAATTACAGATCAGTTAGTTGAACTTCTGTTCAGGGTAAAATAATGGAGTCACTGGTTAAAGATGCATTGCAGGCTCATCTAGACAAGTGTTCCACAAGGGTTTTTCTGGTCTTCATTCTTCAAATGGAGATTAAGACATTCAACTCTTAATATTATTCAAGATGCAATGTGTATAACAAGCTTTCCGGGCGAGTTTAATCATTAATATTGATGTTCCAGAAAACGCCTATGACTTATATAATTGACTAGTGGTTAATATACTAGGACAACAATCTCATGCTCTCAAGACTTATTCTGCAACATGGAGAATAGACTCGCAGCATCAAAATGGGCGTTGTGTTTTTTCATTTTGAAATCCTCCTATAAGTTAGACCTCAGAATGCCGCAAAACTATGGTTCCTTCACTATAAAACTTGTGCTAGGGATAACGTGTAGCAAGGGAATGGCTAAGAGTCAGGGATGATTAAATTAGCATTAGCATTAGCATTAGTAGAGGCATTTGATGCAAGAAAGCAAGCTTATGCAGCATCAGCCAAAAAAAAAAAAAAAAAACCCACTTCCACTTCACCCCTCTGTTCGTTCAAAATACCTGTCCAGCTGAGCCTTAAACTTATTTAGGCTATCAACCTCCACCACAAGGGATGGCAGTCTGTTCCACCAACCAACCACCCGCTGGCTAAAGGCAAATTTCCGCACGTCTATCCTACATCTGTCTTTCCTCAATTTGAATTTATGCCCTCTCAGGTGATTTTTCTGAGCTAGAGGAAGAATCCCATCAGCATTGAGCATGCTTAAACCATTCAAGGCTTTATACACCTCTATCAGATCACCTCGCTGGTGCCTAGTCTCCAGACACTGTAATTTGCAAAACTTAAACATGGTTTATTAATTCTAGCATATAAAAAACAAATGTAAAATACTGATTATACAAGAGCGCTATTTCTTATCAAAGAGGATAAAACGATATACTATATACGTAAGGCTAGTTATATATGTGTACAAACATGTCAGCGTTTTTCATATGGCCTTCAGTTGGCACTGCCCTTACTCTCGCAGCCAACACTCATCTTCAGTTTGAGTATCTAGGTGTATATGTATGTGTACTATACGGACGTAGAATGTAACAGTCATAACTTAGGGTATTAGATTAATACAAATGGGTTTTCCCGAGTCTTACACTCTAATTTCTAAGGTGTTGTGAGATTAGTAGTAGTAGTGGCATGTGATGCAAGAAAGCAAATGTATGAGCTTATGATGTGATGTGCCAGCATCAGCCAAAAAAAAAAAAAAAAATCACACCATTCCCTCCAAATGCCTTTCCAGTTCCTCCTTAAATTTATTCAAGTTATCAACTTCCACAACGACGATTGATGCTACCTTAGTGAATGTTCTTACAAGAAGGGATGTTTCTCAGCAGACTCTATTAAATAAAGAGTCAATGTGAACGTTTGACACTTTCATTCATGTTTAAGCTATCATGTTGTAAAGTTAGGGTTAGACCTACCAGAATAATCTTTGCTTTATTCGGGAACAGGCGTCTAGGAACAGAAGTCAGCAGCAAAAGATTCTCAAGACGTTTTCCGACAAGATAGCCTGAAGAAAAAAGAGAAATCCCTCACACAAGACAAGAACCTCTTTGTCTCCCTCTGTCTCTTTTCTCCTTCTCTGTGTCTCTGTCCTGAATATATATATGTCCCCCTTTTAGACTTTCCAATGCTTCTATTGGTTAAAACGTTAATTTCTTGGGGAAATGAAAATCCCAGGGACTGTTATTTTCGAGACCAGATACAGTGAAAATGGAACTTATGACGAGAAAGATGAACCTCACATCTGCATGAGGTGGAATATCCAGACTGCCCAGCGGCAGTCACTAGATTGAAAGTCCGTTTCCCAAGACAAGGAATTTCCAAACAACAATCATCCCGTAGTTATAAGGTTCAGATTTCACCGTAAAGTGTGTTTCTTGTCATTACTCTCCTTTCTCAGACGAAGATCATTTAATTTCTCATCGTTTTCTGAATATTATATCTCCAATGTTCGTCACATCCGATCAAGTAACGATCTCTTACTGTGCGTCAACCAGACTCATAAAGGTTGAACAGTATTTCAACTGCTGTTTTTCCCCCAGCGCGGCGTCAACGAACGTACACTCGAAAGAAAAAAAAAAAAAAAAAGAAGGAGCGCCCTTATACACGGAATGAGTATCACACTGCAAGTATAGTATTAATAAAGAGTATTAGGTGACTTGGCGAAGTAACAGCCCTCAAAGGCAAACGTAAAGTAAAAATTAAGCCATTTCTAACCTCCTCTCCTCCAACGCAGGAATTTTGTGCAGTGGCAAAAAATGCAAATATCCAAAATTCAGAGAGCTTGCACTAGGTTCCAAGGTTCTGCAAAGGATCTTTTGGTGGGAATAAATAATCAAAAAACATATCTCCTCTTACAATCTTGAGTGATCCTGAACTAATACCGAATAGTACCTAAAGAAAACATGTAATGAAAACTTTAAACTGTTTTACATACATTTGCTTAGACTTGTTTCATTTCTAAGTGGTCAAAAAAGAAAAAAACACATGGCGTATTCCATCACACAGCCACATCATTCTGCCACAAGGGTGGAACTTTCTTCTTGGTTACGATCTTACATAACAACCTTCTTACCTTTGCTGGTATACATATACACAAAACATCTTATTCATCTTCTAGGCTGTAAAGTTCAATTAAAGAAAAAAAAAGTTCATTTGCTTAATGTTTTTTTTTTTTTTTTCATGGATATGGGTGAAGAATGTTTATAGAATGTCTGTCACAATTTTTCGTCGTTGTTGCAATAAATCTCTCTTCTTTTATTGTTCTAATGTGAGTTAAAGAGAAATAGCACACTGTTTGTAGCTGTTCTCGGGGCACTAAATCTTCTGGCATGGTGCACTGAAGAGACAGTCTTCCACTGAACTGGAATGATGTGCGGAATTCACCTCTTCAGCGGCTCTGTAGACTGCAGCTCCTTTTTCACTCTCTCCACTTGGTTTGTTGACATGACATAGACACATAAACAAACACTGAATTAGTATCTGTTCTTCATTAGTACATTCATAGACATAATACCATCTATACCTAATGCTAAAATAACATTGTATATATTCATAAGTTCTAACTTCATATAATTCTGGTACATACTGTGGCTAGATTCAATATACTAAGCCATTTCTTATATAAAATATCCATATTTAACATTAATTGTTTAGGACAATGAACAAGTATAATGCTCACTAAATGACATGTATTGATACAGTAATAATATATAGGGTGATTGACTACCAGTGCGACAAACTTGCGAAAGGTGTAGGGGGCACAAAGACGAATCGGAATCACATAGCATTGCACGGTCCGAAATGCCTTCGTCATGCGGTAGAGGACGTTGAACGGGAGGTCGCGTGAACAGCGATCCCGCTGGAAGTCAGCATTTGCGAACCGGTTCCCGAGGCAGTAGGATGGACGAGTATTCAAACGTTGAACTGGACGGCATGTGCACCTCGCGTATGGAGCTCCGGACTGTAACGGGCGCGCGGCTCTGCGCTTGTACCAGGAACGTTTCCCGCACAGGCGTGCTCCTCATCATACGATTTTAATCGTATGATGAGAAGGTTACGTGAGACTGGATGTTTCACGAAAGGTACCATGAATCCAGAGAGAGAACGACGAAGACGCCAGAAAATGAGGAGAATATCCTACATCTTGCAGAGGGCAATCCGAGTACGAGTACTCGAGCGATAGGACAACGATTGGGTATTTCCCAATCCACTGTATGGAGGATACTGTCAACAAACCAAATGAGTTCATACCACCTGCAATGCGTCCAATCATCGGAGCCTGCGGATTATCCACTCCGGAGGACTTTTGCTACTTGGTTTCTTCAACAGAAACGGTTCGCAAATGCTGACTTCCAGCGGGATCGCTGTTCACGCAACCTCCCGTTCAACGTCCTCTACCGCATGACGAAGGCATTACGGACCCTGCAATGCTACGTGATTCCGATTCGTCTTTGTGCCCCCTAAACCTCCTGCAAGTTTGTCGCCCTGGTAATGAATCAACCTGTATATATATATGACAGTGTGTTCTAATCCTGTCTATATAACATAATAACTAAAGACAGTTGTTTATTGGTTATAAATCATACTATTACAACAGTGGTTAAATATAAACTAATGCAGTTAATATTTAACTACTTTAGTTTATTAGTTACTAACAGTGGTTAAATATAAACTGGTTAGATATAAACTAATGCAGGTTATACATCTTATACTGTGCATCTTTTACTTGCGAGTCCCTCGCGCTCGGGCCATCGAACATACAAGTTTGCTGCTCGCACGGTGCAGTGGGTCGTGGGATGGTCCCAATAGCATCGAAATCGACCGTCTTCTTCATAGTGCAACGAGTCTTGGATCTACGGATTTCTCAAAGGAAACGTGCTCTCTCCACCCCCTTCTGTGAAGATCACTTAGTAAGACCTGGTGGTGGGTCTAATCCATGACCCAAAGTGGAGTGCTGTGAACACTCCTCATTTTCGAACCGAAGCTATATATTGGCCATCACAATCAATTATAGCGATCTTCTCCGCTGAGAGCGCACCTTCAGCATCCCTGCAGAACTGGATAACTATCACGGCCCAATTGTTGGCTGGAACTGGGGTGGGGATAGGTCGACATCTGGGATAGGGAAAAACGAATCGGGGCCGGTTGAAAGGGACGCTCCACCACTCTGATGAGACTTGCAGAGACCTTCACTTAACCCCTCTGATTGAGGAATCTGCAATTTTCTTGGACATGTTACTGTTGTCTGGTGTGCGGTGAGGGAAGAACCTTTCACAATGGTTTTGATTTTCAGCCTTCCGCTTTAGTGATAGGGTGAGATTCATTCCACGATGTTTCTTCCAGTGCTTGATGAGTTGTTAGGGGGAATGCACTAATTCCGCTTTGTGAGAATCTTGATGGGTATGGTGAATATCAATTGAGGGGAGGAAAATGGTTCCCAGCTGAATGGATATTGGGGGTTTTGACACTCCTTCACCCTCCTTTGAAACTTTGTCTTCCTCAAAGCCTTTGCTGGCCATCGCTTTCCACCACTAACGCAAAGGAGCAAGGAGGAAGTACCAAAGCTTGCTTACAATTCAACTGTTTCCAGTGAGCATAGTTATAGTATCTGTGAATAGGGAGAGACAGATGGTAAGAAAAAGGAAAACAAAACAATTCCATTTACTCTCTCTCTCTTCATTCTTCCCTTTCAGACGAAAGATTCACTTCATTTGCACGCTTTTTATCTCTTCCTTTTTTTTTAAACAAAAGGAGAGGGGTATCTTATCTCATTTACACTTCTTCTCATTTACTCTTCTCTCTCTCTCTCTGTCTCAAATATAACTTTCTTGATCCCCTTCCTTTTCCTCTTCCAATTATGAATAACTTCATTTATTTTCGAAATGCCATGCATGAAGAAACAACAAATATTCCCAATAGGGCCAATGATAGGAGTAAAATAGGTGTTTTGATCCAGAAAGTGAATCCTTCACCAATTAGTTGATGAAACCATAGTGACTGCCCTGGTGCAAAACTTGATATGTGAGAGACTTGTGAAAAGTTCGGGTGGCTGACTTGTAGCGCTGGTGAGATCAAAGTGCCGTTTTTAAGAATTCTGGACACCCACTGTCAGCGTTCTTCACATGGTCTTCAGTTGGCGCTGCCCTTACTCTTAGAGCCAACACGCATTCTTACAGACTTAGTATGTAACTTAGTATGTCATAACTTATGGTTTTAGATAAAATTTTAGATTGAATAGAAAGAGTGCACGAATATTTGCTGATGCTATCGCGGTAGCGTTAGATGGGGTCAGAAAACTGCTAGCTTGGAGGGATTCACAGTCTAAAAGATTAACAATGGCTGCAGGGAGAGGCGAAAGTTATTCTTTTTTTGAGCAGCAAAACCTGGAAAGCGAGATGCTGGGGATTTCAAGGACTGCTGGGCGTTATTTTATTTTATTTCTTTTTTTCAATGCTCTTTTATTTATTTATTTTTTCTACTCTTATCTATAAATTTTTATCTTAGTTTATTTTATTTTACTTTTTTTAACTAACTTATTTATTTTATTTATTTATTTTTTTGGTTTCTCTATGCTGGTACCCTAAGTTTGGGTAGCTGTGGGTACGGGATTTGCTGGCACTCACTGGTATAACATTATCTCTGGTCGGTACAGGACTTCGCCCTCTCCAGGGCAGACAAAGATTGTAATGGTCTATCTCCATTTGGCTAAGGACATATCTAGTTGTGGCCCACCTCCTCGTGGTGTAGACGGGCATCAGGCACGCTTTCCAGGAGATCGCCTGCCCTGTGGCAAAGAGGCTTGAAACAATAATATACGCAAACATAACATTACACGTTTCTGGCGGCTCTACAGAGTTTTGTATCATCACAGAGTAACATGGTGGAGATGAACTTATGTTCCTGGAGCCGCTGTACAGAAGATACTATACATACATCACGAAACAAGTAAATACATGGGTTGTATTAGGGTAACTAAGAGTAAGAATAGGTGAATATTCACCAATGCTAGGAGTATAGTAAATCAATATGACGAATTTGAGGTGTTGGTGAAGACATCAAAGGTGGATATTGTTGGAATATCAGAGAAGTGGTGTCACACAGAGATAAGGAATGCAAAATTGGAATTTGGGGAGTACAATGTGTACAGAATAGACAGGATAGAAAGGGAGAAGGGGCAAGCTGTTAAGAAACGTAAAATCTAAGGAGTTGACTTGGGTGGACAGTTCAATGTTGGGTCAGTTTGATGTGACATAAACACTGGGAAAGGGAAAATGAGAGTAGGAATGTGTTCAGGGCCTAATGACGGTGATGAGTACAACGAACAGCTCTACAGAGAAGTAGAGTGGGCCAGTAAATCAGATTATTATTATTATTATTATTATTAGCCACATGGTGCAAGAAAGCCTGAGGCTTATGCTGCACCAGCCAAAAAATAAATTTTAGTACCCTGAGAGAGAGAGAGAGAGAGAGAGAGAGAGAGAGAGAGAGAGAGAGAGAAGTAGGAAGGAAAAGAGAGAGAGAAGAATGATGATATCCAGCTCAGGACCCTGGGTGTGCCAAGTTCATGCTCACCAGATGTGAGTCCCTAATTGTCTTATGGCGCCTCCGTAGCCAGGTGGGAAGGAGCAGCAGTGCGTAGCACACGCTTCTTGATTAGACCGGGGTTCGAGCCCGTCACCACCAAATACGGAGGATGCGGAAAGGTCAGGGAATGACCACCGCATATTCCCGGAGCAATATGGCCTTAGTTGCTAATGCTCCTAAAGAGCAAATAACAAACAAACAAACAATTGTCTTATAATGGGAGATTTTAACTTTCCAGATATAAACTTGTGGGATTGTCACTCACACTCTCACTAGCAAGTCTTTTGTAGATTTATTGGATGACTGTTTTCTACAGCAACACGTTCGAGAAGCAACCAGAGGGAGTAATACTCTTGATCTGAATATCAGCAGTGATTATCAGATCAAGAATCTGATAATCACTGATTCATGCATTAAGAATCTGCATATAAAGGAACCACTAGGTGGCAGTGATCACAGTGTACTGATGTTGGATTTACTCAAAGATGTAACTATTTTCAGGGGTAAAGGGAAAGGTTTTTTGCTTTTGTAAAAGTGACTGTAGTTGTTTCAGATATGTTTTAAATTCTATATAGTGGTGTGTGGCGCACTATGGCTATAGATGCCGATGCGCCTAAAAAATCCCCAAACAAACAAACCAGTGCTTTTTTTGTAAAAAAAATAGGTGCCGGTACTTATTTTTTGCTATCAGGAAAAATTGAAAATTAAAAGGATATGAAAAGTACTCTAAAAGTTTTTTTTTTTTTTCTGATATTATTACTTTCGTAGTAATGTTTTTGGAATAAGAACAAATTTAGTATATTAACACAGTTTATTAAGCATAAATTTATCATTCAAGTATATTAAAAAAATAAGTAAAGTATGAGTAAAATAAGTAAATAAATCGGTCAATTACTGAGTGCCGGGCACTCAGAACGAAGGGTCCGTAGTCACGAATGGTCGTTAGTGTAGTACAGTGGTTTTCAACCGGGGTGCCGCGGCACCTTAGGATGCCGCAACAACATTCCAGAGGTGCCACGTAATTTGGGTTTAAGTTACTTAAACTTGTTATTATTTTTTAATTTTGTGATATCTTTTGTAGTATCTTTTTAATTTTGTGGTGATCTATAATTGATGTTTACTTAGTGCCTCTCTATAAAGAATAAAATTATATACTGTATATATATATAATTTGTATTATAAAATGTACTTTTTATAATTATATTATTATAATAAATATTATATAACATATATATTTTTTAATATTATAAATATATATATATATATATATATATATATATAGTATATAAAACAGGTGAAAAAGGTAAAGAAAGGAGAAGAAAAAGGTAAAGAAAGGAAAAGAAAAAGAAAATAGAAAATAGATGTACCTGGACGCGCAAGGCTACAGAACAGGATACAACTATAAAATAAAACATAGAAATAAATGATAAAGGACATAGTAAGATGGGAAAGTTATTAACAACAACGTGCCATGCCTAATGGAAGATATGAGAAGAAAAGAATGTTAAGATCCTAATGAATTAAGTGGAAAAAGTGGCTGAATCATATTTACAAAAGCTAGAAAAAAGTGGTAATTAATGCATATTAAAAAGTAGTAATAAATAGAAATGAAAATAATGAAAATAAAAAAAAAAAAAAATGAAAATAAAAATTGGTACATAGATCAGGTATTTCATCAGGGGACTACACCCGATCATCTACCAAAATACTGCGTTTCTATACAAACCCATGCCGATGGAGTTAGCAATAAATTAAAAAAAGAATTAAAAATTAAAATTTTTTGAAACCTTCATAGACATGAGTGAGGTAGCCCCAACGCAGTGTGTATATTTTAAGTAAACCGTTAAATTAAAAGGTGTAATTAAAAGGTGTAACAGGCAGCAGCATAGAAAAGGGAAGTAATACAAGGTATGGGTGGTAAAAAAAGATAGTAGTAAAAAAAGGAGGCGAAAATAGCGAGAATAAGAAAAGAAGGAATGTCCGAATCACCCTCGTATTGCACTAATAGTTCAACGGACGGAAAAAGCAGAATAGAAAGTATAAAGACGTAAAGAGAAGGAAAAGATTTTAAAGATACTAGGCAAGCTGGGTTCGTAAGTACCCAACCTCTTAGTGAGGGCCTTGTCACCCAAGGCGTACCCAAGGCGTAAGAAGTACCCAACCTCTTAGTGAGGGCCTTGTCACCCAAGGCCCTCACTAAGAGGTTGGGTACTTACGAACCCAGCTTGCCTAGTATCTTTAAAATCTTTTCCTTCTCTTTACGTCTTTATACTTTCTATTCTGCTTTTTCCGTCCGTTGAACTATTAGTGCAATACGAGGGTGATTCGGACATTCCTTCTTTTCTTATTCTCGCTATTTTCGCCTCCTTTTTTTACTACTATCTTTTTTTACCACCCATACCTTGTATTACTTCCCTTTTCTATGCTGCTGCCTGTTACACCTTTTAATTACACCTTTTAATTTAACGGTTTACTTAAAATATACACACTGCGTTGGGGCTACCTCACTCATGTCTATGAAGGTTTCAAAAAATTTTAATTTTTAATTTTTAATTCTTTTTTTAATTTATTGCTACCTCCATCGGCATGGGTTTGTATAGAAACGCAGTATTTTGGTAGATGATCGGGTGTAGTCCCCTGATGAAATACCTGATCTATGTACCAATTTTTATTTTCATTTTTTTTTTTTTTTATTTTCATTTCTATTTATTACTACTTTTTAATATGCATTAATTACCACTTTTTTCTAGCTTTTGTAAATATGATTCAGCCACTTTTTCCACTTAATTCATTAGGATCTTAACATTCTTTTCTTCTCATATCTTCCATTAGGCATGGCACGTTGTTGTTAATAACTTTCCCATCTTACTATGTCCTTTATCATTTATTTCTATGTTATATATATATATATATATACAGAGAGAGAGAATCGGATTTAACATGCAGAAAATTGAGCAGGGGTGCCGCAAAATAAAATAAATTACTTAGGGGTGCCGTTATTAAAAAAAGGTTGAAAACCACTGGTGTAGTATCTCAAATAGAGAGCTCTATGGTAACTGAAAAAAAAGTTTCTAGTACCTCGGCTTGGCCTAAAACTGAGGAACTAACGAAAACGTTGTCTATTTAAGTCTTTGCAGTTGTTGTGAATGATAAGGGTGGGAGAAGCGACTCCGACTTCTTCCTGGGGAAGCGATTAAAGTCTTGGGGGAGAAACGACTGGCAGGTGAGGACCGTGCAAGACTCCGCGCAGGCGCCTCCCCACCACCTCCGCCTCAACACTGGCTCTCTGAGTACCTCCTTGACGGGACAACTCCAGCTTTGAAAACTGTTAAAAATTACTTCTCGTCGCAAAATTTATAAATGACCTTTATAGAATTATTAACTAACTATTTAGCAACCTTTTTATCACCAAAAGGAGAGTTGATTAGTACAAAGAAGCACGCTATCGAAGTGCAATAAAAATATATATTTTTTTTAATTTTAACACAAAAAGTAAATGATAGATTTCAATCGGAATAGTTTTCCCTTGATAAGCATCGAATAACGCATAGCTAATGTGATTTTTAAATTTTTAGCTCCATTCGTGTCCTCTCCCAACGGAGGGGACACGAAAATTTGGCGCCGCCATTTTTAATTTTAAAAATATTTTTAAATTATATTTTAAACCTACTCGTTGAGCTCTTTCCGACAGTGTATAATAAGCTATAGGTTGTCGACGACATTTTCGTCCCCCACATATTTTATCCCCCCCCCCATTTCTCAGACAAATTTTTTTCAAAAACGATCAATATAGCGTTATGTTGGCCCACATGATGTACAAATCTATGCAAATTTTCAAGTCAATAGGTTGAGTGGTTCCAGAGATACAATGCTGTTGGATAAAATAATAAGTAAAAATAATTTCATAATAAAGTATTTGTAGAATATTCCAAATTTTTATTAAGTTCTCATCCGACTTCCTATGCTGACTCCTTTTCTACCTCTTTGTGTGTTTCCTCCTCAGAGCGTCCATCAAATGCTTCAATTCTTCCGAAACCACCTTTTCAATTAGGTATTCCCGAAATCCACGAATTGTATCTCTTTCATTTAACTGTAACCTAACTGACAATTTTCTAACTTCATTTTCACCAAATGCCATCATTTCACGTTTAGAAGGTTTAATACCTTCGTTGTCCCCGTTTTCCTTCTCTCTCATCGGTATTGTCATTAGTTCTTAAATTTGAATTTTTTTCTTTTCTTTTGTTTTCTTTTTGAAACTGTCCAAAATGTTGGTGTCATTGGGATTTTAAGATACTGTGAACCTGTAAATAGAGATAGGGAAAATTTACGGAAAAATTTGGATAACGCACTTTCGCGAAACAACAAATGATTATTTGTCGGGGTAAAAGAAAATCACTCCCTCCTAATTCTCGAACGGGACGCTTACGGCGGTGTCCAACCTACGGCCCGATAGGAAAGTGAACTAAAACAGCATTTTAAATTTTGTTAATTATCAAAAAAAATTTCTCATTAAATGTTTTGTTCAGTAAATGTAATTGTGTATTGTACTTAATAATATTTTCGAATATTTTTAATTTTACTTTTACATGCAACAAGGTATGGATAAAGGAATACACTAAAGAAATCTAACTTCGAATTTTTTTTTAATATGAATCCTGTACGGGAAAAGTTTGGACACCACTGCAGTAGAAGGTGGACCAGAGCCCGTTGGGAATATCCCCTTGATCTGCTCACTGTCGACCAGCGCGACTTCTCCATATGTGGGACAGGTGGTCGGATAGGTTTTACCAGGTACCACTAAGTTGTACAACGTTAATCCCTTTAGCCCTCTTAATTCGCGCAGCAGCACTAATTGCCTAAATTGCCTGAAGGCCAAAAATGCGAACAGTGCGTACCGAGTATATTCTCTCCTAATCCGTTCGCTATATGAAAATTTTCTCGCTCAACGGAAAGTATTTTAAATGTAACTTCCAAGGGGAATTCAAAATAATTCGCTATAAAACGATTTCGTTAAACAGAGGACCGACTGAGTAATTTAGAATTATAAAAATGGTTATACAGTTTTATATAGAAAATATCTTAACAACAGACAGTGAAAAATGCAAATTTAGTTAAATAATTTTAAGCTTTTTTGAATAGCAAATTTAAGGAATATTACAAATTTCGAAGTGTATTACATCCAAATGTCACATCACTGTTAATAAAGGTGCCGGTACGCCGTACCGTGCGTACCGTCCCAAAAAAAAGCACTGAAACAAACTATAGTGGGACCAACTGATGACGTTATCAACAGAAAATTCGAAATGGGAAGCGTTCAATGAATTAATCTTGGAAGCTACTAGGCTTTTAATACCAACTAAGAAATAATGTTCAATGTTTAGGCTTAAATGGGTGTCAGATGAACTAATGAGACACCTGGCAAAGAAGAAAATGCATGATACACATATAAATTATCAGGAGACACAGATGCTTATGTAGATATAAGATAGTCTGTAATCAAGTCACAAAGGACGTTAGGCAAGCAAAGGCAGATTACAAGAAATCTGTGGCAAACAATGCGAAGAAAAACAGTAAATACTTCTTTATTTATATAACCTCTAGAAGGAAGGGAATGTATCAGATTAGTCCACGTGACATGGACGATTCCATTGTTGAGGAACCTGCTGAGCTAGTTGACAAACTGAATGAGTATTTTCATTTACATTCACACATGAGGAGTTATTCAGGTAGGGAAATGCCAGAAGTTTATCAAACTCTGGCATGGAGCTAAATGATTTTGTAATAACGGAGAGCAAAGTGCAGGAGAATTTACTAAAGTTAAACATAAGGAAGGAACCTGTGGTAGTGGGATCTATTAAGTTATATTAAAATAGGCAGCAAAGGAAGTAAGCAAGCACTTAGCCATGATTATGAGGGTATCCCTGGACTCAGAGGAGGTCCTCACCGACTGGAGATACGCAAATATTTCCCCAATTCAGAAAGGGGAACGAAAGTTTTTTTTTTTTTTTTTTTGGTAGTTGTTGGCGCATAGGCTTCTGTGGCCATAATGCACCTCCCAAGGTTTTTGCAGTACTTTGATCCAAGCCCGAGGCGGGAATCGAACCCGCGACCTTTGAGTTGCCAGCCAGGCACTTTACCCACCCGGCTCGCCCGGTCGGCTTGGGAACGAAAGTTAACACAAGTAATTACAGACCTGTTAGTTTAACTTCTGTTCCAGGGAAAATAATGAAATCACTGGTTAAAGAAGCAGGATCATCTAGACAAGACTTCAGTTATAGTTCAGACAGAGCATGGGTTTGTTAAGGGCATGGACTTTGTTAAGGGTTCAGACAGAGCATGGGTTTGTTAAGGGCATGGACTTTGTTAAGGGTTCAGACAGAGCATGGGTCTTGTCTGACCAATTTGATTGGATACTACGATGTTATCACAAAGGCACTGTATGAAAAAAACAGTTTTTATATCATATGCTTGGATTTCAGGAAAGCTTTTGATACTGTTGCACATGGAAAACTACTGTACAAGTTGGAGCCGCATGGTATTAAGTGCAAGTTGCTACAATGGATAAAAGGATGGTTGAGTGGGAGAAGACAGAGTGTGGTAATCAATGGATACTTCATGGACTAATGTCATTGGTGGAGTTCCATACGGGTCTCTGTCTTCATCAATATAATTTATCAATGATATTGATGAAGGTACACTGGTGTTTAAAGAAAGTACATCACCCCTTAAAATTGTAATTGTCGACCGAATAACGTAAGTATACGGAAATATTTCTTACAGATTGCATCAGATAAGATTAACACGCTTAGGAGATGACGTAACATTGCATCTGCTGTTACTTTCAGCTATATAACTACGCTCTGGAAGAATTGCATTCATTCCCTGATTGTGTCAGGATGGCGAGTTACGTACAGTTGACGCCACGAAGAAAGAGTGCTATTGTTGCTTTACGTGAGGAAGGATGTTCTTCCCATCATATTGCTTATAGAGTGTTTTGTTATCAGTCGACAGTGAGTAGATTTCTTTCCAAACTCAAGAACACTGGTTCTGCTGAGAGGAAAAGGAGAACCGAATGCAAACGAGTCTACGCCAAAACAGGACGGCTTATGCCTCAAAAACCGTAAAGCTTCTTCGTCTGAGCTGAAAAGAGAATGGGAAGAACATACAGAAGACGCCTCTTCAAAAATGTACTTGTAGCCCGTCGTCCTAAGAAGAAACCCCTCCTCACACAAAAAATGAAAAAGGCCCGATTAATTTGGTGTATTTTCTCGGATGAGAAGACACCCTGCATAGCTCTGATGGAGATAAACGATTCGCCATAGACGTGGTGAAGAATACCATCGAGACTGTATGGTATCTACAGTGAAATTCCCTACCAGCCAAATGATATGGGGGACCTACTCCTCTTCAGCAATTTTTGAAGAGGAGTAGGTCACCTGCAGTTTATACAAGGTTTCGTAAATGCCAATGGATACCTGGCTATATTGTAAGACAAATTGCTGCCAACCATTAGAGACCATTTCAACCTGCAAGTAACTGCATCTTTCAGAGCGACTCTGCTCCTTGTCATCGGGCGAAAAGTGTAAGTAGGCACTTCTGTAGTTACTTTAGCTTCATTTCTGCATTAGAGGTTCGACAGTAATGTGTTTACGTTTGTTACAGGTGAAAAAAATGGTTAGAAGAAAGGTCCATTACAACTGTTAGCTGGCAGGAAACAGCCCGAACCTGAATCCTATAGAGAACTGTTGGCATCGTGTGGAATCTGAAGTTTCCAGAAAAAAACCAAAGACCCTTCGTGAACTTCAGGAAGCCATAATTCGGGTTTGGAACCACAAATGTCGTGTTTACCAAAACTGTTGTATAAAGGTTGCAAATGCTCATTTTGGAATATTTCTAGAGTACCTGTCAAATATTACTTAGCTTTGCCTTAACTATTAATAAATATATTTGTTTATATTTCTATTTGTGATGCTTGTCATTAATGTAACATACCATTGCGAAAAAGGGTTAGAAATGTGAACTTCCTAGGTCTTTGAACACCAGTGTATATCAAGCTTAATATCCAAGTTTACAGACGATACGAAGGGGAGGGGGATTGTTAATGACAGAAAGCACGATACGTTACTGCAACAGGATCTAGAAAAGTTGAGCAGATGGGCTGAGAGGTGACAACTTAAATTTAACATTGATAAATGCAAAGTACTGCAAATGGATAGCAGTAACCCCAGAGTGACATACCAACTGTGCGGTACTACACTCAGGACAATGGAGAATGAAAAAGACCTGGAGTAATTGTGCTGACAGATATCGTTTTCTGAGCAGTGTAGACAGGCTGTAATTGTAGCTCATGGGGTTTTGTCAATGACATATAGGAATTTTGCTAGCAGGGATAAGGATATGATTATCCCCATGTATAAAGCAGTGGTCAGGCCACACCTTGAGTGTTGCATAAAGGTCTGGAGGCCTCATTTTAGGAAAGATGTTGAGCTACTAGAACGAACACAGAGATTAATGAGTGGAACAAAGGGTTGATGTTATGAAGATAGGCTTAAGTTCTGCAAATTGCAGCGTCTGGAGACTGCGAGTTGATCTGATTGAGGTGTATAAGGCCTTGAATAGTTTGAGCAAGCTCAATGCTGATGGGATTCTCCTCTTGCTCAGATTCTACATCTGGGGGTGGGGGGTATAAATTCAAATTGAGGTAACCGTAACACATTTGTAGAACATGTGCGGAAATTTGCCTTTAGCCAGTGGTCGATTGCTGAAACAAACTTCCATCTGTCATTGTGGAATTTCTGGGACTAGTGCAGTCTTAAATAAATTCAAGGTTGAACTAGACACGCTTTTGGAGTGAATGGATGGGGTAAACGGGAAGGGAATTTTTTTTTTTTTTTTTTTTGCTGATGCTAAATAAGCTTTCTTTCTTTCATCATATGCCTCTACCGATGCTAATGCTAACGACCACAGAAGTTCCGAGGACTTGATAAATACTGTATATGACAAATTGAATTGACAAATACAAGAACTTAGCAATGTTAGTAGTCACGTGAGCTTAAACTAAAGCCACTCAAATGCATACCTTTTTAAATTGAACACTCGGCTACTAACGGCGTAACCGAGCGCAGTGTATACGGTGACCACATTTTAAAAAAATAAGAAGAATTCAACGTGAAACTGCATCGTGCTCATGCAAATCCCGAACATGTATCACCAGAGGACTATAGGCGTTAGTAGGGTTGATGGCGCCCAGGGCAAATAAAAAAAGGGCGCCCCTTGAAAACTGTTCTTTAAAACTCTGGCTGAATTCTTATTTTGGTACTCAAACAGGTTACTCGTTACAATACCGGTTACAAACTAATAAAAACGAAATACACTTTTACTGTTACAAAAATGAAACTTATATTTGGCACCCGGGGAAAGTGCCCCACTTGCTCACCCTAGTTACACCACTGTGTCTCACGTAATTTATTTCAGAAATGTAGGGTTCCATCACAGCTGACTATTCTTTTTCTTATGTTGCTGTTCCGGAAAACTGGTAACTGTTGGGAACATTATTTTATTGCTGTTTTGTTTGTTTACTTTCCTGATTGTTTTCTTTAAATATTTTTAACCTAAAACATATCCATATAACTACTATTCTCTGGATGTAAGATGTATCCGATGCAGGCACATCTTACTTCTTACTTATAAAACTGATAATAGGAGTTAGGAAGCCTGATAGCTGGTTTCGTATGGTTTTTAAAGATCAGGTGGAGGTAGGAGTGTGCTGCCAATTTGTTAACAAGATAATTGCTAAGAATTTCAGCTACAGGACATCCTCAGTTATTATTATTATTAGCTATATCGTGCAAGGAAGCCTGAGGCTTATGCTGCACCAGCCAAAAAAAAAAAAAAAAATTCCCGAGTTACCCTGAGAGAGAGAGAGAGACAAAAGTAGAAGGGAATCACCAAGAAGAGAAAAATGATGATATCCAGCTCAGGACCCTGGGTGTGCCAAGCCCATACTCACCAGATGTGAGCCCCTGGGGATAGATTTAAAATTTCATGTCAAATTTTATCAAACTAATTGTTTTAACTAGGAGCTGGGATCCATCCAAAAAAAAGTAACAAGAGGCTCGCACGGGCACCCCCCCCCACCCCAATTCCCATCCAGCACACCCTTTGTGTGGAGGCTGTTTGACAATCTGGCAGGGTGATAGCGGAATTGATAATTTCGCCCCCATGTCTAACAAATTTTCCATAAAATTTCTAAATAAAATAGCTCTGTTAATAAAAACCCGACAGTTTGGCCTCACATTGCACTTTGTAGGGAATACGGGACAGCTCACCCAAAAACGGGAATCTGATCACCCTGTTCTAATAAAATGACCAGATTTTCTTTTGGATGAAAGCCTGACAAAACGAATTTTGAAGATATCAAAATCTAGACGAAACATGCCTTAAAAAAGAAAAAGATGAACAAAAAAAAAAAAAAAAAAAAAAACGGAACATTTTTAGGTACCAAGCTATAAAAAGGCAGGGCAATGCAATTTTATCTTCCTGATTTTTCAGGGCTCACTAATTTTAGCATCACTAAAATTATTTCGTAAAACAGTGCAAAATTATATCTATAATTTTATTTTTGTTTCAAGTAAAATGATTAAGCAATTAACTACCGGAACACAAAATATCCTTATCCAGATATAATCATTATGTCCTTTATACCTTACAGTACTTCACTTCTCTTTCAAAATCAAAGTAAATTAGTATTGATATATGCAGGGTAGTTATAAAGTCCTTTCCCAATTTTAAAACTTATTAACTCGAAAGTAGAAATTGTATCGAAAGTTATATTTGCATTGTAATCAGTATACGTTGGATTTTTTTAAACAATTAAAAATATGTTCGAAATCAACCAGCAGTGATTAAGCGATTTATTGACACCAATAAATTAAATTAATTAAACTTCACTACAAAAACGTTATAGTGTTATTGCAATCCTTGGAGTGTATCAAAAGGCCAAAAATGTATCCAGGTCTCCTTCTTCGAGAAGAATCGAATTAAATATTGTAAGGCGTCTAGAAGAAGGTTACCAATTTCTTACCATAGAACTGTTCGGTAATAGTAACAGTAATAAACGCATGTGATGCAAGAAAACAAGCGTATGAGCTTATGTAGAATCAACCAAAAAAAAAAAAAAAAAAAAAAATTCACACAACCATTCCCTCTAAAAGTTTATCCTATTCTTCCTTGAATTTATTTAAGCTGTCAACTTCCACAACGACAGATGAAAGTTTGTTCCAACAATTAACCACCCGCTGGCTAAAGACAAATTTCCGCACATCTATTCTACAACTGTCTTTCCTCAATTTGAATTTATGCCCCCTTAGGTTCGTAATCTGAGCAAGTGGAAGAAAATCTCATCAGTTCAGCGTGCTCAACCCATTCAAGGCCTTATACACCTCAATCATATCACCTCGCAGGTGCCTAGTCTCCAGCCGCTGCAATTTGCAGAACTTAAGACTCTCTTGGTAAGAGGATCCCTTCATTCCCATCACCAATCTTGTTGCCCTTCTCTGTACACGCTCAAGCAAATCTACATCCTTCCTAAAATAAGGCCTCCGGACCTTTACGCAGTACTCAAGGCGTGGCCTGATCATTGCCTTATACAAAGGTATACTTGTTTAGACAAAACTCCATGACCTGCTCTGGTGGCCCGTCTGCACTACTCAGTGAACTTCATATTCGACTACACAATTACCCCCGGGTATTTTTCATTCTCCACCTCCCTAAGTGTAGTACCACACAGTTAGTACGTTCCTTTGGGGTTACTTCTACACATATGCAGTACTTTGCATTTGTCAATGTTAAACTTCAGTTCCACTTCTCAGTCCATCTGCCCAAATTTTCTACATCCTGTTGAAGTAGCACACTGCCATTACTGTCATTAACAACCCTGCCAACCTTCGTATCATCTGCAAACTTCAGCACTAAGCCTGATATACGTTCATCAATATCATTGATAAATATACAAAACAACAGTGGACCCAACACCGAACCCTATAAGACTCCACTAGCAACATTAGTCTTGACGGACAACAAGAATTCGCTGAAAGAACCAATGAAGCCCAACACGACCACATTTCAAATTGGAGCAGTGTGGCATTAAGAGAAAGTTTCTGCTATGGATAAAGGAATTGTTAAGTGGGAGAAGACAAATTTCGAATTTTAAATTATTTTATTACAGTAACCCAGAATTGCCCCTCTATATACCCATACATGTATTGGGTCTATAAATTGCGTGTGTTCTCTGGTCGATCTGCCTGTTTTGCTGGACGAAAACACCTCAATTTTTTTTGGGGGGGGAACCTTGCTATCTACTCATGAGACCGACTAACTTAGCCACGGAGTTAAAAAATAGCCCATTAAAGTTCCTCGCGTCTTCGAACTCAGGTTTTTCCACCCAATGTGGGGAGGACGGTGACGATACCACTGTGCTACCCGCGCAGACTAAACGAACGGTGTCCCCCCCTGCCTAAGTCTGCGCGGGTAGCACAGTGGTATCGTCACCGTCCTCCCCACACCGGGTGGAAAAGGCCCGGGTTCGAGTCCCGTCGACGACGCGAGGACTTTAATGGGCTTTTTTCACTCCGTGGCTGAGTTAGTCGGTCCAGGCGTAGAAAGCAAGGTTTTACCCCCAGAAACTGGGATTTTTCGAACAGCAAACAGACAAATCGACCATAGAACACACGCAATTAACAGACATAAGACACAGCACGGCAGATGAATTTAATTATTCGGGTGGCCTAAATATAATAGTTTGGGGCCCCCTGCTAAGTACCATTACTGATTTCTATATTTAATATTGATAAAGGCACACCAGGCTTAATATCTAAGTTCGCAGATGATATGAGGGTTCGCAGGATGGTGGTGCTTTAATGACAGCAATCAGGACATGTCGCTGCAACAAGATTTTAAGAAAATAGGCAGATGGACTGAGAAGTGGTAATTGAAGTTTAATATTGACAAAAGTAAGGAACTGCATATGGCTAAAACTGAACTATTTTACTAGGGTTACCTGGAAATGTAATTTTAACTACTCGTGTATTTTGTCTATAAATTGCGTGTGTACTCTGGTCGATTTGCCTGCTTTGCTGGACGAAAACCCCCAATTTTTCCAGGGTTGAGAATTGTTGTCAATGCCTGAGATCAACTAATTCAGCCAACGAATAAAAAAAAAAGCTCATAAAAGTTCCTCGCGTCGTCACCTGGATTCAAACTGGGTATTCTATCCGATGTGGGGAGGACGGTGACGATACCACGTGCTAGCGCGCAGACCAGCATATAGCTAGCAGTAATCCCAGATCAATATATTAACATTTTGGGACCACATTCTGGACAGCGAGTCCTCGTGGGTAGCATAGTTAGCAAGATCATCGGCCTCCCCACACCTTGTGGCAAAAACCTGAGTTCGAGTCCCGTCGTTGACACGAAGAATTTTTATGAGCCTTTTTCACAACATGACTGAGAATAGCGAGGGTAGCATGGTTTTTTTTCTGGAAACTCTGGTTTTTCGTTCAGCAAAACGGAAAATCGACCACAGAACACACGTAATATTACACACGATGTATAAGGAGAAATATGGCCTTAATAGCTGATGCTCCGAAAACTTAACTACAAAAGCTGAACATTGGAGAATGAAAAAAGACATAAAAGTAATTGTGCAGTGAAATATGAAGTTCTCTGCGACTGCAGACAAGCTACAAGGACGGCTCGTGGGGTTTTGTTGATAATATACCAGAATTTTGCTAGCAGGGATAAGGAGGTGATTATTCATTGTATAAGGCAATGGTCAGGTCACTTGAATACAGCATTCAGGTCTGGAAGCTTCATTTCTAGAAGGATGCGAATTTGTTGGAACCGGTGCAGAGAAGAGTAACGAGATTAGTAAGAGGGAAAGAAGGATGCTCTTACTAGAAAAGCCTTAAATTCTGCTGATTGCAGCGTCTGGAGGTTAAACACCTGCAAGGTGATTTGATTGAGGCATTTAAGGCTTTAAATGAATTGAATGATGATGGAATCCTTCCTGTTGCGCAGACTGCACACATGATAGGGCATAAGTTCAAACTGAGGGACGATGGTTGTAGAATACATATGCGAAATTCTCCGCGAGAGGATAATTGGTTATTGTAACAAAAACTTTCTTTGTTGTAGAAGTGGGTATTTTGAAAAAAATACAAGAGAGAACTAGACAGACTATTCAAGCTGGATAGAGAGACGCTGTTGGGAAGAGATGGGAAGTCATTTTTTAAAAAAAAATTTTTTTTGGCTGATTTCGCCTAATGGATGATTGAAAAGATTGCACAGGATTTCAGAATGGTTATTTAACTTCCTAAGTAAAAATGAAGAAATTTGAACTAGAAAAAGGTCCTCAAGCGCACTTTGCTGATCATTCCACCCATTAAAGGTGTGGTGTGGATTTACGGTATATGATATCATTTGTTACGACGCGGGCTTTTGATTTATTCACAGAAAGACATTTCTTTCTGATTTATTCACAGATAGACAATCTCTTACGCTTTTATCAGATCTCTTTCACACGCAAATTAACGCTAATAAACTGATGAGATGTGTAGCAGAGAAGAAGAAGAATTCATGGGATGCGTATAAAGTATCAAGTGATACAGAAGCCTATGGTAGATTTAAACTAGTCTGCAATCAAGTGACAATGGAGATTAGGCAAGCTAAGGTAGATTACGAGGTCTCTGGTAAAGAAAAGCAGCAAAGACTTTTTTGCTTATATTAACAGTAGAAGGAAAGAGTTTAATCATATTGGTCCATTTGATGCGATGGTCTAATTGCTGATGATTCTGCTCAGGTTACTAACACTTTGAATAGGTATTTTACATCTACATTCATACGTAAAGAATTCCTTAGAGCAGAGAATTCCAGAAGTATAAATCTAACAGGGAGCTAAATGAAATTAAACTAGTCTCATATTTTATATTTATGTATGTATTCACGCAGCTGACGAAGAGATACTTAAATCTCGAAAACTGCTGTTAATGAATTACTTATTAAACCCAGTTACTGTTCTTATCGGTCGTACTGAATTTATTTCTCAGGAAGCTAAATTATTTTGTGATAACTGAGAGGAAAGTGGAAAAGAAATTGTTGAAGCTTAACATAAAAAAGGGGTCTGGGTTGGATGAAATCTATCTAATTATATTAAGGAAAGCAGCAAAGAAGGTAAACAAACCCTTATATATAAATATGAGAGCATCTTTAGATTCAGCCCAGATCACTATGGACTGGACATGTGGGATCACAATGTGAAGGAGTAATTACAGACCTGTTAGCTTAACTTCTGTTCCAGAGGAAATAATGGAGTCACTAGTTTAAGAAGTAATGCAGGATCATATAGACAGGAATGAAATTATACTGTAGTCAATGCAATTATTTATTAAGAGGCGATCTTGTCTGACCAATCTGTTTGGATACTGTGATGCAGTACCAAAGTATCTGTAGATAAAAATTCATTTTGATTTCATATATTTGGGTTTCAGGAAAGCTCTGATACTGATGAACATAAAAGACTTGTGTAAATTGGGGCAGTGTGGTATTAACCTCACACTGTTCCAATTTACCCCTCAGCCTTTAGCAGTAACTTGCCCTTAAGGGGAAGTTAATAAAGGGATTGTTGAGAGAGAGAGAGAGAGAGAGAGAGACTCGTTATTAATGGACAACTGCTCTTCATGGACTAACGCTATTTGTGGAGTTTCCCAGGATTCAGTGCTGGGCCCATTGTTGTTTTATATATAAATCTTTATTTGTCCTACCAAATTTAAAATATAGGTGTACATTGGTAAGTGACAAATTCTCTTCACGGCAGAAAATGCCAGGGGATTACCATAAAATGTGAATAAAAGAACGTCTAAAATATACAAGAAAGGTTAAATATACACGAAAAGATGACATTTAAACTATATTACTCTTCACTACATTTCTGTCTAGAGTCCTGGCAATTGTAATACAAAAGTTCATCTTAACATCACATCCACTGATCAACTTGTGCGAGATATACATTATTCAATTGCGTACACACAGTTCAGAAATTCACACAACTACTAAGCAACAGTAACCTCAGCGAGCCACACTGCGGTTTGTTTCCTATATTTCAGATCTTCTATGAGCCTTAGTAGGTCAATTCCGATATGTGTTAGGCATTGAATTGATTCTATCGCACTGGCGGGTATGAACCTGTCAGCCATCTTCAGTCTGTTGGTCTTCATTCTCAAGGATTTTGTGCCTCTTAATGCAGATGGCGGGATGTGCCACTCACAAAGCTGCCAGAATCGTGCCAATATCGTGCCAGTCATCATTTTGATTGTAGTTATTAATCGTTTCCAGGCAAATGATGTCTGGTAAACGCTGCAGTTTAAGCTGTTCAGAGAGCTGCGTGGTCCTTAACTGTTGAGGGAGATGGTGCTTATTGTTTGCCCACTTCAGCAGCCAGAATTCACTCGCATATATTCTCCTAATTTGGGTAGGGGTGCCTGACTACCACAATTTTGCGCCATACAAAATGGCCGAATACACTGTGGTTCTTAAATATCGTGCGGTTGTTGTTGTCTGTTTCACGTGCAAGAGGTGCTGTTTTGTTGCCCAACGTAAATAGTTCATTTTCTTTGCAATCAGGTCAATATGAGACTTGAACGTAAGTTTCGTATCAAATGCTACTCCCAGATCTCTATGCGTCTCAACAACTGGGATAGGTTTACCATTAAGTTTCGAGTGTACGAGCTTAGGCGATTTTTTGAGCGAGTACACCATGATTACAGTCTTCTGCGGATTTAGGGCCAAACCAAATTTGTCTAAGTACACGAATAAGTTCAGAAGCTTATAATTAATCTGCTCACACAATGCCCCATTGTTCATGGACGGTTGGATGGGTGTTAGGATCTTAATATCATCTGCATAAGTGCATACATCATCCCTACCGTTGCAGAACGGGATCATCATGGCGGTAAAGGGGAGTCCAGATAAAACTCCACCCTGTGGAACTCCTGCATGGAGTTGGGGTTGCTTAATGTCTAATTTTGTAGATGATACAAAGGGTGGCAGATGGTTAATGATAATAAAGATAACAATGTTATTGCAAGAAGATCTAGAAGGCAGATAGACTCGCCGAATTGTTATATTGGTACTCAAAGTGAAAAATGAAAAAGACCTAGGGATAATTGCAGAAAAAAAAATTAATTATTATATTAGGGTTGCCTGTAAATGATTACATATACCCGTTTATGTATAGTGTCTGTAAATTGCGTGTGTTCTCTGGTCGATTTGCCTGTTTTGCTGGATGAAAAAAAAAACCAGTTTCTGGGGGGGAAAAACCTTGCTATCTACGCCTGAGCCCGACTAACTCACCCACGGAGTGAAAAAAGCCCATTAAAGTTCCTAGCGTCATATAATAGACGAGATTCGAACGCGGGCCTTTTCCACCAGGTGTGGGGAGGACGGTGACGATACCACTGTGCTACTCGCGCAGACATGGATAATTGCACAGTCAGATATGAAATTTTCTGACAATGCACACAGAATGTGAGGACAGCTCATGGAGTATTGTCAATGATACACAGGAACTTTGCTAGCAGGGATAAGGTGTGGAGGCCTCATTTTAGGAAGGATGTGATCTACTGGAATGGGTGCAGAGAAGGACAAAGAGGTTAGTGCAAGGAACGAAAGAATTTTATCCAAGAAAGGCGCTTCCGTAGCCAGGTGGGCAGGAGCAGCAGTGCGTAGCACACGCTTCTGGATTAGACCACCAAATACGGAGAATGCGGAAAGGTCGGGGAATGACCACCGCATATCCCCGGAGCAATATGGCCTTAGTAAAAACCAAACAACAACAACAACAACATATCCAAGAAAGGGTTGAGTTCTACAAATTGCACCGTCTATAGACTTGGCACCTTTGTGGTGATCTGATCCCATGTATTTAAGGATTTGAATGGATTGAGCAAGCTCAATGGATGATTTTTGGTACATAGATTTGAATTTGGTATATTAATTTGGATTGAATATTGCAAATTGAATTGAATTTTGCTACTGAATATTGCAAAATGGAAGGTTTCTCTAAAGAGCACGGAAGAACTAATTACCAGTCGCTATTTGTCTCATTGCTGGACTGCAAGATTGCCTGCCCTTAGAAGTCCAGCTGACTTTTGATTGTAAAACGATCTACTATCTGAAAGGAAACAACCATCGGAAGGCAGTAAGTATTGCATCGGAAATGGAAGGAAGCTGTAAAGAACAATGCTGCCCCAACTTGGCCGCTTATTAGAAAATAATAATAATAATAATTATTATTATTAATTGTAGTAGCAAATGATGCAAGAAAGCTTATACAGCATCAGCCAAAAAGAAACACTTCCCATTATAATTGAAAATTATAATCTATACTATGAGGATCTGATCATACGCCAATGGGGATTATATGCAAAGTACTTTGCAATAGTTAAAATTCATAAAATAAGAACTTACCAGTCTCTTCTCTCAGCTAATCCTTTCCATAATGAATATGTTCTAACTTTTCGTTCAGAGTTTTTTCCACAACATTCCTTCTAATATTACCCTATACCATTTCACCCATCCAGCTCCTCTAACAGTTTTTCTAGTTCTTCCTTGAATTTATTCAAACTACCCACCAGTACAACACCAGATGGGAGTTTGTTCCAACAGTCAACTATTACTTTCAGTAGAAAACAGACAGTGCGGTACATACGCGATATTGGAAACAAACTATAGAAGAACATTCCTTACTCAGATGAAACTGAAAGCGAATTCATATCATAATGTTAACAGA
This sequence comes from Mastigoproctus giganteus, assembly GCF_048544385.1. Taxonomy (NCBI): domain Eukaryota; kingdom Metazoa; phylum Arthropoda; class Arachnida; order Uropygi; family Thelyphonidae; genus Mastigoproctus; species Mastigoproctus giganteus. The sequence goes on from NC_143576.1 coordinate 143,830,198, forward strand.
ATTTTATTTTATTTTCCTTGCTTTTTCCCATTATATATGGGGGTCAGCGTTTTTTATTGTTTTGGCATGCAATTTTTACGGCCAGATGTCGTTCCTGACGCCAACCCTCACCCTTTATCCGGGCTGGGGATATGCGGTAGTCATTCCCTGACCTTCCTCATCCTCCGTATGTGGTGGAGGTCACGGGCTCGAACCCCGGTCTAATCAAGAAGCGTGTGCTACGCAATACTGCTCCTGCCCACTTGGCTACGGAGGCGCCTATAAAATAATAGAATAATGCTCCTATAATATTATTTACAAACACGTTATAGAGGTAGCAGGTAACATACAGGTTAAATATAATCTTCGAAAGACACGTCGATACAGACAATACAAAAAAAAAAAAAGAAATAAATTAACCGCAGCTGGGACATTATTTAGAATGTTATACTATATCAGGAAAATATATCCTTTTGTATAATTTATTGGTACTATTTAATTTGGAGATAAAGTCTGTTAATGCAAAATATTTTCCGGAATAATAATGAAGACGGAAGTGAAATTTGCAGATTTGATATTGCTTCCGCTCTCTTAAGAGGAAGCAACATATAATCTACAAACTACATCTAATTAAACAGATTTGAAACCTATTTGCTTCAATTTTCGAAGCAGTGTTCTTATCCATTGCTCGATGGACTGGAATTTCTTTCCATTTGATAAATTATTTATTGAAAATTAAGCTCAAAACGTTCCAGTTGTTAAAAGAGATCTGGCTAAAGGAAAAATTCCATACAAGAAAGTGAACCTTCATTTTCCTCTGCAATTTGATCCTGAATTGTGGCTCGATTTCGTCACAAGATTTAATCGTAATCCTATGCCAAACTCAGATCTGGCTCTACTAACAGAGCTCACCCAGCAAGAAGTGTTGAGCACCATTCAGATCACAAAACAACAGCTGATCGTCGCCATCAATTCTCTACCTGCCTTGTCAACCGCTGGTGATGATGGAGTTCCCCAATTCATGCTCAAATGCCTAAGTCCGTACATTATTCAGCCACTTTTAATTATCTTCAACCAGTTACTCTCGAACCAGATTTTCCCACAGCAATGGGAAAACTATCTTATCAAACCTTTAGCCAAAGTTCAGTCGCCATCGAAACCTAAACATTTCCGACCCATCTCCTCCAACTCCTCCAGCCTGCTGAAGCTCCTGGAGAAGACCTTACTCCCGATCCTCACCAAGCAGATCATGCCCAGTAATCCAGCCCAAATTCACTACTCCCTTCCAAACAGATCAACGATCACAAATCTGCTAGCCACAACGAATACTATCTTGTCAGCATTCGAGAAAAGGCACGAACTAGCTGTGACTTACTTAGACATTGAGGCTGCATTTGATGCCGTCCAAGTAAACCAACTAATCACTCTCCTGGAATGCCACTTCCAGACCACAGGGAACATATTATGCTTTCTCTCCTCTCTTCTGAATAACAGAGTTATAAAGCTTCATACAGGAGATCGCACCCTTACTAGATCCGTCACCGCAGGAGTCCCACAAGGAGGGGTCCTTTCCGGCCTTCTGTTCTCATCTATTATCTTCCCACTGGTTGCACATTCTCGATGTCTACTGAGCTATGCAGATGATATCAAGATACTGACTCCCATCATCCCTGGTCAAGACCTTGATCTGGTAAAAACCGAAATTAACAACACTCTCACTGCAGTCACATCTTACCTCTGCCAGTTCGGGCTCAAGATCAATCCTGCTAAGTCCGAATTCATGGTGTATTCATTGAAGCAAACTCCTTCTTCTCTCCAGCCTTCGGTCGGCAACACCCTCATCCCAATTGCATCCAGCCATCGTGATCTGGGCGTTGTATTCGACTCCAAACTTCGATTCAACGCCCACATAGACATGCTCCTCACACGTGCTTCAAGACTCCGGTGGATAGCAAAACAGCATCTCCTTCATATCAGAGATAAAAAGACAACCGTGAGGTACATAAGAGCAATCATCTTTCCACCTTTACTCTATGCTGCTGAAATTTGGGCGTCAGCGGCACCATCAATAAAGAAACCACTCTTTGCCACAGAATTCTGGCTCCTAAAGTGGGCCAACAGGAAGCACAACCTTCCAGCTCTGATTCACACCACGCAGCTTGCCAACTCTCTCGGGATTCCACGGCTTCCCACCTTAGTCGAAGACCAACGCCTCCTAGCAACAGTCAAGATGATAACAGGCATAATCGCAACACCTTCATTCTGGGATACCTGTGGCTGGAGGATCCCCCCTGCTGCCCTTAGGGCCAATCCCGAGCTCTACTCGCATTCAGCGCGACTCCATCTCTCGGACAGGTTCCTCCCTCAGCAGATGTTCAAGCAAACCCAGGCACTGGACGCCGACCTGAACAAATTCGCTATTGACCGGACTTACAGGAAAAAAATTATGTCTAGTAGGACTAATCTGCATTGACATGTGTACCTTGCATCTGTTCCTGTCTGATTGAGCTGGTGCTCTTATCTCAATGTTAAGTCAGCTCAATCAGACCTAACTCTCGTAAGGAGTTCTCTCCTTTGTATAAAATATGTTTTCTTCTGTAAAATTACCTGTTTTTGTAAATTAATTGTTCTATTTTCCCGGAAGTTTCGGGAGGTTGTAAAAATGTAAACCCCTGGCTTTTTGGCCGTGAAGGACATTAAAGATTATCTCTCTCTCTCTAAAAACAGCGTTCATTTCGTAAAATGTTTTTCAAATGTAAAGATGGTCATTACAAATTAAAAGTTGAAGTCATTAGAAATCAAATGTCAAAATCAGTGAGTAATAATCTTTTCTAGTTTCTAGTTCTCGTACTGCTCTTAATTTATTGTATCATGATCCTTATCTGATATCATATAATTTATCGTATAATGATCCCAAATGTTTCTTTATTTATTTCCTTTTTTTTTTTTTTGTAAACAGCAACATATTTCAAGAAAGCGAATTTAATCCAAAATAAAACGAAAGATGTTGCTCACTATCAAGTTAACCATGGAGATCAAATAAAATTAAGATTTTAAAAGAGTAGCTTTGAAATCAGATATCGGGAAAAAAATTAAGTAAATGTCAAGAAATGCAAAAATAAAGAGATTCTTTATTCAAAAATCCAAATAAAGCTGAGGGTAAAGGGACCTTTTTAATGCCTGGTTCGTTTAATATTTTTATGTCGGCCCGCACTCCTCTTTTTTTTATCATATCTTTTATATGATCTGATTCAAGTTTATTACTTTTTGATATTTGCTGTCTGTTCATTATCTTAACAATTTGCTTTATTTCTGTTTCCATCGTTTTCTTCTTCTCCCTTTCCTTCCTTCCTCTGCCTTTGTACTTGGTAATCCATTCTTGTCTATTGCCTCTCATTATGTTTATAGCGTTATGCTGGTTTCCACACGCCAGACTCCAACAATGTGCACATTTGTGCCACTGAACAGCGGGCATCACTCAGAGAGAGAGAGAGAGAGAGAGAGAGAGAGAGAGAGAGAGAGAGAGAGAGAGAGAGAGAGAGAACGATGGTCTGCGCATGCGCACAGCCAGCATCCTTGTTCTCTCCTCGTCTCATCGTGCACGGAAAAGCGTGTTTGCAACAGAGAACGACCTGGCTGCAAGGGATGGTTTGCGACCGCCACAAGAACAATGTTGGATGGAAGTAGGGAAACGTTTGCCAACGGCTAACAAGTAAGTAGTCACGTATGTTTTTTCCTAGCAAAATCGCTGTAAATATGCTTCTATAACTTACGCTTGCCATTAAATTGCTGTCACGGGTAGTATGTTTGCAAGGGAGGAGAGAGAGAAAGACACGGAGAACAGCGGGGTGGAAAGAAGACGTTAAAGGTCATATTCTAAAAGGCTGCAAGGACAAAGGGACAAATTTCTAAACGTGCCTATTTACGCACCATTAAACTCGGCCATATGTGGTTTGCTTTATTAGTGTTCCCATCTGCAAAGTGCAATTGCGGTTTGTTAATATCTGTTGGTGAACATCAACGTGTAGCATTTATCATTAGCAACAATCGCTAATAGCATATTCTATAGTTTATGGTAAACGAAACTACTTTTTTCATTCAATTGAACGTCCTACACTGCACTATCTCTCTCTCTCTCTCAGCAATTGTGTTTAAATTAAGGAACTACTTGTATAATCTTCAGGAAAACGTAATTATTATTTTAAGAAGAAATACGACTTCAAATACTATGATGGAGGTAGCCACCTCTTGTTGTTCTTGTATAAAAGGCACCAAAACTTTGACACGATAATCTGTTAACTACTGGTGCCATATTTGTGTATGTTCTGTCGTATCCTTTCTTGCTTATGTTTTCTTTCCCACTGCCTCCTAAGCGTTTAGAACTGATCGAAATAGAAAATTTTAGAAAATGGAACGCTCGTTAATAAAATATTTTGTTTTTAATAACCAAATATGTACGTGAGATTACTGATGCGTGCGACGAACCGGAACGGCGTTCCGATGTGCTTCGGTCCATTCCGAGCCCTGTTTACAACTAGAGAGAAAGTACAAATGTTATGTTTTAGTTGATTGTAGAGGAATTTTTTTTTTTTTTTTTGTTGCGCGGAGGTGCATGTTTGTGCAATTACACGAATATTTATGGTAAAAGTTCATGCTATTTTAATTTCAACAGGTTTCCTCAAACATTTTATTCAGAGATGTGAAGCTGAGAGTGAAGAATTTTACTGGAGAACACTTTTATATGCTCGTTGGTTAGGTACGTTTCAGAGGAGCAGAACATTAAGACTTATTAGAGTTCCCTCCCCAAAATGCACTCTTTATATGAGGGAATTTTCTCTTTTAAAAAAGAAAGGCTGCAATTTTTCACTCCAATGTTTGATCTTCATGAAAATAGAGAATCTCTAATTCAGTGATACCCAGACTTACTGACCGCACCGAGAACTGGTGCGGTTAGTAAGTAGATGTCAGAAACAACGTATCATGTCAATATTGTTTTGGCTCTTTTATGGACAAATAACCATTTTTTTAAATTTACAGTCTTGGGACACATACTTCTGAAATTTTATTTGGAATTTGGGCATGTGAACAGTCCACGAGTCCAAAAATTTGGAAATAATCGCTCAAATTCACCCATAAAATTATTTCCTCGCCTCATTGATGGAATTTGAACTCAGGTCTTTTTCCACGGGGGTATGGGGAGGACGATAATCATACCAACTGTGCTACCCATGAGTGCTCCAAAAAGGTGTTATTCACTGCTAAAGAAGATATGAGAGAGAGAGAGAGAGCATACTCAGACTTGATGAAATCAACATGGACCAGTATCGCTCTGATACACTCTCAATACCTCGTTGAGTGCATGCCACAACGAATCCAGACTGGGCTAAAGGGGGACCTATTTCGGTACCAGGTAGGTGTACCTAATAAAGTGGTCACTTAGTATATTGTTTGTATATACTGCTACATCAAAGTGCTTGTATATACTGCTACATCAAAGATTCCATTTCCTTGTACTGGAGATATAGTACAATATTCTGTATAGTGATTGTGAAACGTGGTTTACTCAATTATCACATAACATGCGGCCGTACTGAATGTGGTTTGGACAAATGATTTTATACCACTTAGCATAATCCTAATCTTTCCTTTTCTCTTTCAATTCAGATAAAGAATAGTGAATAAACTGAGTATAAATGATCGAGCTCTATCAGCTGGAAGAATTCAGTATGTGGCGATGGTTCATCCCATATTTAATATCATGCAGCTGATCAATCAATAATTTTTTTTTGGAAACATTATATCCAAAAATTATTAAGTGATGTCACAGGAAATTAATGAAAAAAAATTAAAAAGGATCGGTTATTACCGAGTCTAAAAATAGCGGCAGACCATCCACATCCAGAGATAATGTTCAGGCAGCTGAAGGGGTGTTTGGAAGAAGCTTCCAAAATCCATAAGGCAAAGTATGCGAAAGCTGAATTAAAGTATCATGCGTTGCAGAGGATTCTAACGAAAGCGCTGAAGTAGACACCTTCGAAACTACAATATGGTCAGGAACTGCCAACAGATGACTGTGATAAAATATTGGTGTTTGCGGAAGGTATATGCTTAGGTGGTTGGAGGACTGGCCCATCCTTTCAAGCAGTGTCGTGTGGCTAGATGGAGCTGTTTTTCTTTTTGGAGGGATTGCCGACTGGCACAACAGCATTACGCCATTACCCTATCTCCGCGATCCCGAGGAAACAGTTTAAAAGAACTAGATTCATTCAAAAAGTTACAGACAGTTTTTAGACTATTCATATTGCGATGATTCGATAAATGGTGAAAGATATCTTGGCATGCTGAAGAGTTTGTTTTTCCTGATGTAAAAAATGGAAAAACTCACAGCAGCTTCTCTTTAGCAAGATGAACCCCACCTTATTTCTTCATTCCTGTGTGCAATTGACGGGCTAGATGTCACTTTCCTAGAAGATGGATGAATAGAATAACACAGTTTGCGTCTAGGGTTGTGGGAGGTACTGATTTCACTCCAATGGAATACTTCTTGTGTGGCTGGGTGGATGTTTGACGAGCTGGAGTCTCTAACCGGGAATTGATTACATCTGTTTCTCGAGACTTTCTTTCACGTTCTATGACCAATTTAGCCATCCGATCAAGCAAGGCTCATGAAAATAGTAGTGGAGAGGCTGTGATACAATACATGCTAAATAGTATAATTGAGTGATGGTTTATACTAGTCGAATATCATTACTTCAAAAATAGGAAATCCTTTCCACTCACCATGTATATCTAAATAACTCGTCTTGGTATTTATTGCATTTGCACTACGAAAGAGAGAAGAAGGAATTGGGGAGGGGGAAAAGGCAATGCTCTTCCAAGCATTTCAAAAGGAAACATATGCTTTTCTCCTGTCCCAAAATTTCAGAAGAGAACTGGAAATTTAAAGCTGTATTGCTATAAAAGGAAAGAAGTCCCCTTCTCATATTACTGCTTCCATATGAAAATGAACAAATTAATGAAATTTGTTCATTTTCTTTTTCTCTTTGAAAAGACTGATGATAGGAAAGCAAACTTTGTACGAGAGAAATAAATTTAAACCATACTTATTAAAACACATCATTGAGCAGATCCCTTCCTATGAAAGGAATGCAGAAATAAGGGAACTGAAGAAAGAGGATGGGGAACTGATCATCATCACCTTGGAAAATATGACAAAAAGTATCTCCTAGATGCAAGGGATATTTTCAGAATCACCGCTCAGCCTTAGAGGAATTTCTCAGCCCTCTTTTATCCCCCGCGATAGTATGGTGACTACACCACTTGTCTAATGTATAGAAAACGTTAGATTCGATTCCCTTCCCCAAACCGGAGTGATTTAAGACTGACTGTCAGAGATAGAAGGAAATTCTGAAGAACTTTTCAAGAGTTAGCCAAGTTATTTGGTCTTAAATGAAGATAGACTTTTTTTTTCACCATCTCCAGGTTTTTCACCTTGCAATCAGTGAACGAGATCACAGAATACACAAAAATTTATAGACAGGGGAAGACCAAGACTGTCAAGATGTGTCTGAACTAAAGTCCTGCATCAGATTCGGTCATCAGTTAATTTTGCGTTTCGAGGGCTTAGTGCGGTTTCAGTTTTAGAATATAAATGATTCGACACAACAATACTAGAAATAAATAGGTTAAATGATAAACTAATTGATTTTATTTGTTTTTCTAAAGTATTTTAAAATTTTTTCTAACATCACACACTCTCTCTCTCTCTCTCTCTCATTCCCAGGTGTGAAAAGGAAAAAAAAATAGGCATCCTTATTATTATTTATTTATTTTTAAATCTCAGACTGAAATTATGATGTTTGCAACTTTTCATCACTAATGAAAGTGTTTACACCGTTAATACCGGACGCCTGCATTATATCTACAAATAAATTTATTTACAGAAAAAGTAATAACATGTGAACTCAAACCTTTGACGTTTATGACAGCTTCTACTCTCCATGGAACACTCTCCACCACTTTTTTGTAAATGTCCACCGATATTTTCTGCCATTCGATCTTCAAAGCAGCGACAATTCAACTCTGATTTTTGGGCAGTCTCTCCTCACACACAACCGACAATCCAATTAACACCAGAGGTTCTCTATAGGATTGGGGAGGGCTCTGAGCAGGCCAGTCCAACTTTTCAACCTCATATCCTCAAACCAGTCCGTCAACGTGAGCATTATCCTGCTAGTACAGGCAAGGGTCTTCCTCTAGTTGCTGCCACAACGTAGGTAACGCATTATTGTCCAGGACGTCCAGCTAAATCTCAGCATTCATGGTTTTGCCCAAAGCAACCAATGGTCCAAGGTCAAATGATGAAAAACAGCCCAAGGCCATCATGCTGCTTCCATCAAATTTCATTGTCAGAACGATATAGTCCGGAAGGTAGCGTTCTTTGGGCATCCACCACACCCAGGCACAACTACCAGATTGGCAGACATGTACAGTTGTTGTTTTAGGAGCATCCGCGACTAAGGCTTTATTGTATATATTGTGTATATTGTCTGTAAGCATGGGTTCTGAGGTTAATTTTCAGTTTTCTAGACGAAAAACCTGAATTTCCGTGAGAAAAACCATGCTACCCTCGCCTGAGACCGATTAACTAAGCCCGTTGTGAAAAAGGCCTATAAAAATTCCTCACGTCATCGACGGAACTCGAACTGAGGTCTTTTCCACCCGGTGTGGACAGACCATGTACCGTGAGTCGTCACTCCAAAGCACAACTTTCCACTGATCTAAGGTTTTTTCCAAGAACTATCAATGGATGGGGTGGCCTTAGATGAAGTCTTTACATGGTGGCCTTAGATTGGAATGATTATTGGCTTGTGGACGGCAACACGACCGTGGTAACCCATATCATGCAACTTCCTGTGCACTGATATGGTGCTTAAACGTTTCAATCGTTCACTGTGTGTGTGCCAAAGGTTCTCCTGTCACGTTTCCTCAGCTTTGTATGTTTTCCAGGCGTTTCGTGACGGTTTCAGTACTAGTCCGCTTCCACTTCCAGATCACATCACTAATTGTCGACCTAAAGATCATCAGTGCTTTTTTGAAATGTAACGTAAAGACCGATTGCTAATGTGAAACCCTATTATCATTCCACGCTGGAAGTATGTTAACTCTAGCGATCGCCGCATCTTATATTCACAATCGCACTACTGTCTCCTCGAAGGCGTACGGGTATATTTATAGTCGTGTCTGACACTTGGTCTGTGGGTAGGATGTGAACGATCAACGGAGGGGTGTCCGAATATTAATAGTAAGGCATGGAGCTACAAGTTATGAAAGTGTTTCCAATTTCTAATTGTTCAGTACTAACTGCTGAAGAGAAGAATTGAAAATATCATTTTAAATATATGCTGAAGAATTGAAAATATGATTTTAAACATTTAAAATTTCTTAAAATTTGTATCTTAAACGAATACTAATTATTTAAGTTGGCATTCCTCGCTGGGAATTTAAAATTAGTGTATAATTTAAACTTATCGTTATCCATACAAAATCGTGTGTGTTTTCATTTTTAACTACTTATTAAAACTATTTTTAACAAGTATATATTCAATATAATAAAAAATAATGAGTATTTACAGTTTGAAATCGCGACCTCCTAGTTTAAAAACTGTTTTGAAGCGATTCATCCGACTCAAGATGGCAGATGACATTTTAGGACATACTCTTTCCACTGGTCTTTTTCAAATACTGTATATTCCTTTCCTCTGTGGGGTAACTGGAGAGATTTAGTTCTTGCTCTCCCTACCAGCTGCTTAAGTTTTCAGCAGCTGAATTTATAGATCAAGAAACAAGACTTCGGTTTTCCTCGAACCAAATGTCCATTTGGAAGTGATTTATACAATGTAATCATTTTAAACGAGAACCCCTGAAAATGTGACTTAATTTCCAATAAAGGAGTGCTGCTAAAGATGTGAAATTTACAAGCAACAATCTTTGTTCCTGACGTTACTTAGTTTGTCACAAAAACGTTTAAAATTATCACTGTTATCATTGCAACACAACCGAGCTCGATATGTTCGAAAACATTGCCTGCAGCTGTTGGAACTAACGTTGGAAATTATGTCGGATGTATTGATTTTCAGTTCTTCCAGAGCGCTGTGTCAAGCATTGTGCTTGACATAGCCCTCACAAAGATAAGTATAATTGACCAGATGTTATCTATCGAGTGTGGTGGCCATGTTCCTTTTGAAATTATGCGATCTGCAAACAAGAGGGACAGCTGGCAAAAGACGCACACGAATTGTGACTTGTTGCAGTCTTGCTTAAACCAAGCTTTAAGAAACTCCTCAGTGAGCTGTTTCAGGAATTCATAGATTATATTAATGCACCCTAAGAAGTTATAGGGTCTGTGAAAAATATGGGCCCAAAAGTCCTGGGGCAGATCACTGCACTCCGATCTTCTTAGGATGTGACTATTTCCAGGGTTTTCACAGCCAATGAGATGAAACCAAGCCTCACTGCAGAAGAAAGTTCAGTCTATCTAAAGGTCTTCGTACACTTTTTCCAGCACTTTTTCATGCAGCAATGAGGAAATTGAAACTGTTTCCTAGGGAAACAGTTTCGATTTCCTCATTGCTGCATGACAACTTCCGTATGATATTCCCTTTTGCTGTGCAAGCTTGGACTTGTCAAACTCTTCCTAACCCGTGCTAAACGCTCCTCAGTCACAACAGTGTGCAAAAGGGACCCACAACGTTCGGTATCGCAGGTTTAGATGACTCCTTACGCCATCGGACTTGCCTACAAAAAAAAAATCAGGTCGAATTATTTTAAACGACTCTGTTTTGAATTGAATTAACATTACATCATAAGCACATGCTCCTCTATGCTGAATGCCATGTTTATTTACTACTAGCACTGAGGATGTGCATTCCAAGTTTCATAGGTTATCTACAATTGGAGAACCTTACACTAAGTAAAGAAAGTTACTTATAAATTCCATTTATCCAGCACTCTTTTTACTCAAAGCTATTCGCATTTTCATGCATTCTCAATTGAAAAGGATCACCTTGTATCGTGGATTTTGCTCATCTCGAAGTCGAGTTTCGGCTGTTGACTATTATTATTTATTTATTTTTTTTTTTTCAGTTGATTGCAAGTTACAATCGCCCCTTGTACGGCATGCAAACCAGAGGGGTATATTTACAATGCAGAGGATAAATTTACAAAAATATTTACAGTTTAGCGATAAAGGAAATATGTGTATTAGTATAAAAATTTTGTACTTCGACATTTAAGGCAGCAAAGTTAACATTTGACCACATTGTGCGATTTCTTAATCTCAGTCGAGTATATTTTGTTTGAGACGTGTCATGACAAATAGGATAGTTTCTAATGTTTCAGTAAGACAGTGTATAAAAATATTTAAAACAACGCTTTAGGCTATTCTTGAATCACCCACAATAAACTTCATGCACAATAAACTTCATCCATAATAAACTTCATGCACAGAAAATATGTGATTACTTCTAACTTCAAGGATATGATCCATATTTCAGGTGTTGAACACTTTCACCTTAACCAAGAAGACTCGAAAAGAACTGGTTTCATGCTTTCATTTATAATTAAACAAGAAGAAATCGCAGAAAAGTTTTTCCTGTTTCATTATTTTACTTTCTTGGAAATTAGAATATGACAATGGAACTATAATGAAGTTCAGAAACTGGAGTTCGTGGACAATAATTCAACAATTCGCGTCAGAGGCTGCAGAAAAATGGCTTTAATCGTCTTAATGTCATTTCTTCTTACTGGATATAATTTTTCTTAAAAACTTTCTTGTGTTAAGACAATTGCACCTGAGTTTTTTTTTTTTGAGACTTTTGGTACAAGCTATTCTCGAGAGAAAATCGTTCTGTAAGTGAAATTTATATTCAGTCTATTACAAACTAGATTAGCAACAGAAAAGTGAGACTCGTGTGTTCGACTCAAGAACCAACTACAAAAACCAACTGTGGTTATATTGATTCTACCCAAATCTACAACTAAGGAAATCGTAATAATAACTGCAATAGTTAGAATATTTTATGTTTTGAAAACAAAAATGCGATATGAGTTTAAATTGTTTAAAATTGCGTCGAAGCAACTAGGGCCCTGAGGCATCGGCATATCGTATCTGTAAACTGCGGGTACCAAGGAAAGAAAAACTCTTTGGAGAATATTTTCGTGGCACACGTTAGATTTCATGATAGAGGTGGGTCAACATCTTAGTGCCACAAGCCACTTAAACATTGTTCCCTTGTGACAGGCACGATGTCACAAGGCACAGATATAATAATATCCGTGCCTTGTAACATCGCGAATAATCCCAGGAAGCCCTCGTGTGTAGCACAGTTGGTAGAATCGCCATCCTCTCCATACCGAGTGGAAAAAACCTGTCAATGATAGAAGGAAATTTTATGGGCCTTTTTTCCCAAGGTAGCTGAGTTAGTTGATCTCAGGCAAAGGTAGCATGGTTTCTTCTCCCGCAAAATCGGGTTTTTCGTCCAGCAAACAGAAAATCGACCTCAGAACACACAATTTACAGACAATATACACGGAGCAATATGGCCTTAGTCGCTGATGCTCCTAAGCACTATTATTCCCAGGACTATGAGGGTGACTTCATCATATTTCATACCGAAAGATCTATTGGCTGCAAAGGTTCGCTGCCATCTAATCCAAGGCAGTTGCGGGATGCGATGAGGTCGGCACGGCCAACATGCCTGTGGAAAGATTTCGGCACTTCATGGAATGCATGTCTCGATGACTTCAGGCTGTTCTCAGACTGCCGGAGGCGCTACTACCTTTTAAAAAAAAACTGTCATATTAGTGTTACTCGACAAAAATCTCATCCACCCATATTATTATGTCCATAAATGGCATGTGTTCTCTAGTTGGTTTGCCTGTTTTGCTAGGCGAAAAAAAATGAATTTCTGCGAGAGTAAAAAAAAAAACCTCGATGTCCTTGCCTGAGATCAACTAATCAAGTTCAGAGAATCCTGAAGGAAAGATATGGGGGACAGGAAGTTCAGGCAGCTAGAAAAGACCATAGTATCCTATCAGTGATTTATGAATCAATAGCCTCTAGGAACAGGGAGGTTATAATCACACTGTATAAAGGCATTGTAAGACCCCAGTTGGAACAGTGTCCAAGTACGAAGACCTTATTTAATAAAAAGATTTTGAGATTCTTGAAGGAGTCCAAAAACGGGCAACCCGCATGGTGATATCTGCAAAAGGCGACCGTATGAGGAAAGACTTCGATTATGTGGGTTAAAGGTTGGTTATTGAAGGGTTTTTAGGCGCATCGGCAACCTAGGCCATACTGTGCTATATATATAATATGTCTGTAAATTGCGTGTGTTCTGTAGTCGATTTGTTGTTTGCTGGACAAAAAACCAGAGTTTCAGGGAGAAAAAAGCCATGCTACACTCGCCTGAGACCGACTGCAACTAAGGCCACGCTGTAAAAAAACCCATAAAAATTCATCGCGTCATTGATGAGATTCGAATTCAAGTCTTTTCCACCTGGTGTGGGGAGGATGGTGATTACACCAATTGTGCTACCCACGAAGGTGGATTAAAGACTTGGTAAGGCAACTAGATACCTGAGAGGGCACCTGACAACTAGGTATTTGGCAACTAGACACCTTAGAGGGTCTACAAGGCTTTAAGAGGAGACAGTAAAATGAATGGAAGCGAAATTTTCACTGTTATAGAGGATTGTCCGCTCGGATAGCACAGTGGTTATAATCACCATCCTCATCACACCGAGTGAAAACAGCCCTGGTTCGAATCTCGTCAATGATGCCAGGAACTTTGATGAGTTTTTTTTCATAGTATATGGCTGAATTAGTCGGTACATCCCACCCCAAAAACTTAGTATAGTACTGTAGGGATTTTAAGCGCTGTTGTTGTTCTGCAATAGGATTTTAGGAGTATCGGCAACTAAAGCCATATTACCTCGTATATACTGTCTGTAAATTGCGTGTATTCTGGTCGATTTTCTGTTTGCTGGACGAAAAACGAGAATTCCCGGGATAAAAAACCATTCTATCCTTGCCTGAGACCGACTAACTCAGCCACGTTGTGAAAAAGGCTCATAAAAATTTCTCACGTCTTCGACGGGAGCGAACTCAAGTCTTTTCTACCCGGTGTGGAGAGGACGACGATTCTACCAACTGTGCTATCCATGACGGCTATTTTAGGCGTATCAGCAACTGAGAATATTGCGCCGCATATAATATCTGCAAATTGCGTATGTTCTATAGTTGATTTGCCGTTTGCTGGAAGAAAACCCGAGTTTCCGAGAGATAAAACCCCGCAACCCTTGCCTGAGATGAACTAACTCAGCACTGTGAGAAAGACACATAAAATTTCCTCGTGTTATTGACGGGATTCGAACTCAGATCTTTTCCGTCCGGTGTCGGGAGGTCGGTGGTTATGCGAGAGCCGGAAAGTCGGGTTTTCCATCCAGCAAAACAGGCAAATTTAACAGAGAGCACAGTTTTTTTTATTTTTTTTTTTTGATAAAAGATTTCAGAACTAGGGATCACAAATTCAAATTACCCGGCAAAGAGGTTTAGACTGGATTACAGGGAGTTTTCTTTTAGCCAGTGAGTTGTTGATTAGTGGAACGGGTTGCCTCTGTGGTGGTTGAGACTGAGAGCTTAGAGAAATTGGAAGGTCAACTAGATAATTACCTATTAGGGAACGGAAGAACATAATTAGTCTAATTTCTTACCTGTTATTTTATATATTTTCTTTTCTCTCTCTCTCTCTTTTTGCAGGGGCATCAAAAGCTTGTGACTTTCTTGCACTTTGTGATTAACATTAATACTAACTCAGCCAAGGAATTAAAAAACCCGTAAAAGTTCCTTGCATCATTGACCGGATTAGAACTGGACCATTTGCATCCGGTTTTGGGAGAACAGTAACTATAACCACTGTATTACCGGTGAGGACCTCTATTTACTATTTTGTCGATATATATCTAATAAATCGACCCTTCGATATACTTCCTCAAGTGAGAGGAAGCAACACCCAACGAAGCGACCGTTAACTTTCAATTTATGAGGAATTAATTAAGCCACTTTCACCTGCAGGTCATTTGGAAAGAATATCGGCTGCGTATGGGATCCTCGCTCTTACTAAGACCTACAGTAGGATTTCTGCTTTCATGGGGATGAAAGCAGATTCGTTTTTGATATTTCCATATATTTTTAACGGGCAGACTAGTGTGTACTAAATATATTTTAAAAGGTAGTACATAGTGTTGATTGTCAAGCAGCACCGGGGTTCCCCCCCCAACTCCGCGTTTGTATACTTCTGTGTCCCAGTACAAACTCTGTAAAGGCCAGAGAGCGTAAGTTTTAGTGTTGGTTTGCGTAGTATAGTGTTGGGTTGTGTTGTCTGTTGTTCCTCCGGCCATATAGCCGCAGGGTCACTAGTGGGATCCCCGTTGCCCATCCTCTGCCCTGGGGAGGCAGGTCGGGTGTAGTAAGGAATAGAAAAGTCTCTGGATGAGATGAACGAACCCTGAACGACACCAGAGCTTGCCATGGAGGCTACAGGAAAAAAAAAAAAAAAAACTTTGGAAAGTGAAAAAGGGAGCGAGGGAGACAGATGAGGAAGAGAGGAACAGATGAAGACGAAGAAGGTGGATGATAGAAAGACTTTCCACCTGGAATTAGGAAGTTAAAGGAATAGAGGGGCACTCCTGTGGAAGGAGCCTGTCCTCCACGGGGGGAGGGAGAAGTCGGTAAATCTCACGTCATGCCTCAGAACAGGCGACTCGACGTCAGCAGGGCAGGGCAGGGCAGGGCAGGGGGTTCCTGGTAGGTTTACCCCGCTGCAGTCTAATTTGGAGGGCCTGTTAGAACAACACACGCCTACTCAGTCCAATTTCACACCTGTCATACTTAAATTTACACTTTTTTGGAAAAGTAGTACAGGTTCAGCGTTTCTGAACTTTTTTAATAACACCGCCCACCCAAACTTCGAGAAACTTTAATAATAGTAATAGTATTCGCCATATAGTGCAAGGAAGCCACAGGCTTTTGCTGCATTGGCAAAAAAAAAAAAAAAAAAAAAAAAAAAAAAAAAAGTAGATAAGAAAATTATATGCTTCCTAATTATTCCAAATTATATTCTATAAAATGAATAAACGCAGGAACACGAAATTCAACCATCAATAGAGTAGCGGTGATGGTACAATCAGCGTTGTTTATCTAGTATAAATAAATCACTGATGGATTTAAAAACATCCAAGAAATCAAAAGACGCTTTAAAATTAGCAATAATGTAGTTAGTCTTCATTACACAGTGCGTATTAGTTTTTTTTTTGCTGAACTCTGCATGCATTGCTAATCGAGGTATCGTTTCTGCTTCTTCTTCTTGAGTTTTAAGGAGTTTTCACGTACCCCATTCAAACTTTCCGCGTCATAAATAGAACATGAATAAATAAATGTTCAGAAAACTCAATGGGATCTGTGAGAGATACTAGCTAACGAAGCAGAAGTATGCGAGGGGTCGGATGGAAAGAGGGGGAAATAAGAGTGAGAAACTACCTCAAGGGATTATTAATTCTCTAATGGGTGTGCAGGCGTAATAAATAAATTGCGCTCAAGACAGAAAAAATGCTGATTCTACAACAAGAGATAATGCAAGAAGACGTGCTGTTGTGAAACTGGTTAAGAAAAGAAAATTAAAAAATGAAGTTGGTCAATGGCTCGTTGAAAACGGAAAATGTTGTAAAAGAAAATATATATTAATATCTTAAATGTTAGGCAAGCAACACAACCTTTAAGTTACCAAATGTTTCAGATATTAAAATACTTTATATACTCTTTGCAATATATTTTCCGTTTTTCAACGTTGACTGGTTCAGTACCAAATTAGAAGTAAGCTATAAGGATATTTTTTCTTCTCTTCGTTACCTGTTAAAATTAAACTGTCACCAGTTTTTACCATAGTTAACCCCGAAAAAAGTGTGCAATATCTAGCGGGAGGAAAATTATTTTCATAAAACAGAGACTAAAAGAACGCTCAGGAGCCTATTTCACTATCAGAATTTTTTAAATAATATTAAAAAAATATAGGAATCAAAATGATTGATACCTGAAACGATGGAAACTTTGATGATTTGAACATACAAAATTATGGGATAGAATGTGAGGGAATTTGTTTTCAGCCAGCGGTAGTTGATTATTGGAATAAACTTCCATTTGGTGTTGTGGAAGTAAGTCGTTTGAATAAATTCAAATTATTATAGCCAATGGACAGATGACGTGGTAGCTTCTTTTTTGTTTTTTGGCTAATGCTTTATAAGCTTGTGTTCTTGCATTTTTTGCCCCTAAAACTAAAGTGTACCTGTTATTGTCACCCTTTGGCCTCCTGGCAGTGAGGACTAGCAGTACTGTTGCATTTCTCTAGTACGATAAAGAGTATTTACTTATTTTATTTATTTAAAAGAATGAAAAAAATCAAGGCAAATAAAATGAGCTTTTGTTTATACGCACTTCAGGATGGAAGAAAACTCTCTTGACATCTGAGGTATAAGTCGACCTCTATCTTTTAGCTTTAAAATCATGCTAAATTTCACGTTCGTCATATAGACCAGTCCTCTTTTTCATAAAAAGAGGACTGGTGTATATGACGCATCAGGGCGGTAATGACTAAGGGGCGATAGAGACTAAGAGGCGGTAAAGACCAATGTTTTGTAAACACTAAAAGAGACAGCAAAGACTAAGGAGACTAAAAGTTCAATATATCGAAGAATGTGTTTTGTCGTATTTTATATTAACAAATAATGAATTTTAAATTTAAAGATTTCTTTAAAAAATA
Source organism: Mastigoproctus giganteus (assembly GCF_048544385.1). Taxonomy (NCBI): domain Eukaryota; kingdom Metazoa; phylum Arthropoda; class Arachnida; order Uropygi; family Thelyphonidae; genus Mastigoproctus; species Mastigoproctus giganteus. The sequence goes on from NC_143576.1 coordinate 143,848,056, forward strand.
TTTCTCAGATGTCTGACGGAAGAAAATGACTCTCTGATTATGAATACAGAAAAAAGAAAAAAAAATGAAAAGCAACCAAATAAAAAAAGCAACAAGTTCGATTACCAGGTGTCTGGACATCCGCTACAGCCAGGTCCATCGACTTCGAGTTCCTCTAGCTTTACTACCATTGATGTAAAAACTGAAACACTTGAATTATCACCTGTCCAGGGTGTTGACATTCCAATTCAGCAAGAAACACTAGATGCTAGTGAAGCAAATTCGGATGAAGAGGAAAGTGAAGATCACAATAGTGGTATACAACATCAACTAATTTCACTTAGTGATCCCGGTAAATGGCCACAAATTTTAAATAATAAAATAAGAATGATGTTAGTTGAAAACAAACCAGAACAATTTAAAAAAAATTGATTTTCCAAAAGATAATAATAGAAGAAACTTTTCTATTGAATATTGCACTAAAAAATTACAAAACGGTGAATCATTTTTAAATAGTGCATGGTATTTAAAAATAATAGGCACCTGAGAGGAGATCTGAGAGACCTGAAGACTAGACACCTGCGAGGTGATTTGATTGAGGTGTAAGGCTTTGAATGGGTTGAGCACGCTGAATTCTGATGGGATTCTTCTGTGTGTTCAGATTATGAACCTGAGGGGACATAAATTCAAATTGAGGAAAGACAGTTGCAGAACAGATGTCAGGAAATTTGCCTTTAGCCAGCGGGTGGTTAATTGCTGGAACAAACTTCCATCTGTCGTGGAAGTTGATAGCTTAAATAAATTCAAGGAGGAACTGGACAAACTTTTAGAGGGAATGGATGTATGAAATTGTTTTTTTTTTTTTTGACTGATGCTACCTAAGCTCATGCGCTTGCTTTCTTGCATCACATGTCTCCATTACTACTACCACTTCTAAACGGTGGATTCAAAGATTGGCAACATTTAAAAGACATTTGAATATTCACAAAAAAGCAATATGCATGCTAAATGCACTAACTTGTCTGAATGCACTTTATTGCCTGCCGCCAAAGCAAAATAAATGTATTTTCATTTTTTTTTTATTTTTAACATAATTACTTCATATATTATATGTTATTTTGTGTTTAAAAAAATAAAATTATATATTATTTTGGAAATGTATATTTTTTTTTAATTCCCAAAAAAAATTAGAAGTTTGCACTAGGGCGGCTATATAGGCTGACGTGGCCATGCACTCAGCGATTATTAAATTATGATTACCTACCTAATATCGTGTTGGGCCACCGTTTCCACTGATAACAGTTGCTATTTGCCTAGGGATCGACTCCACTAGATCTGAAGATGTCCTTATTGATCGGCAGCCTGCAAGGCTTTCCAGGTGTCGGAATAGATGACGGTTGAGTCGCCATTATGTCTCACTTCCGGTTCCAAAACATCCCACAGGTGTTAAAATGGATTGAGGTAAGGCGAATTTGGAGGCCAATCAAGATGGGTGATACCTTAATTGTGTTCCTCGAACCACTCATGCACAGTGCATATCCCATTTCTGTTCATAAAAAAATGCAAATAGCAGGGTGCACATGGTCTCCCAAGGGCTGCCGGTAAATTTCACTATTTCTTGCTAGCAAAACATGCCCCATATTAAGCAACCACCGCCACCTGCCTTGATAGTTAGCACCATGCACGATGGGTCCATGGACTCGTGTTGCTTGCGCCACCCACGAAGGTGTTCGTCTGCGTGTTATATTATTTGGACTCATCTAACCAGCACTCATCTAACCAGCACACCCGTTTCCACTCCTCCAGTGTCCAACCAGCGCGTTGTTGACACACAGCATTTGCCGTCGACGATGATCAGCGGTGAAGAGAGGGTGTCTCTTGGGTCGTCTGCTGTGGAACTTCATACTTCTGAGTGCGCAGCGCATCGTCATTTGGGATATTCTTGCATTCCCCATATTGTATTGCGATGTCAAATGTCGTACGGGGCATTCAGCTTTCAGCTCGTACAACGCGCTCACCACGAACATCCATCTTGCGTAATCCATTACAGTTCTGTTAGCATGAGGTGGTTCGACACTATTCTTTGTATACCGTAACCACAGTGGGCCGTAACCAACCGACAAGATGTGTTGTTTCCGATATGAAAGCACACGAAGCACGAACTCCCACAATCATGCCCTTTTGAAACTCCGTGATATCTTTACTAAGTCCCATAATTGCTACTTTAACACTGACTTTTACGACCAGATGCAAATTACCACTGCTCTAGCACACGAAGCTGTTCGACTTTTTTATGCTTCATCATATGCGGCATAGTCCATTAGATGGGGTGGTCACAATTCAGTTTTCACTCAATCCATATGTAATAAATTGTAAATATATTGATATTAATTCATGTCTTTTAACTCTAAACACCTGCCTTTAATTTAATTAAGCTTAGGATTTTATGTTCGGCGTTTAAGTTGCGTTGAATATTTTAGATGCATTTATTAGTGCTTCAAAGGTCGACTTACCTATACTCCGAAATATATTGAATATATATATAAGAAATAATCACTTGAAAACACATACTTGAAATCTCGTCTTGAGGAGAGGAATTTTTATGAGTACGAACTCGTAAAAATTCCTCTTTTCCCAAGACGAGATTTGTAGTCTAGCTTCATAAGTGGCTGAATTAATCGGACGAGGTTATGTTGTTATGTTGTTATTTGGTATTTTAGGAGAATTAGCAACTAAGGCCATACTGCTCCGGGGATATGCGATGGTCATTCCCTGACCTTTCCGTATCCTCCGTATTTGGTGGGCACGGGCTCGAGTCTTGAGATTCTCCTCCTCCATAGGATACACTTAATTTTAAAACAAATTAATTATAGCTGAGCTTCTAATTTTATTTATGTATTTATTTTTTTATAGACAATGCACTCAGGGGCGTATTCAAGGGTGGGCAGAGGGGCATATGCCCCCTTAACCAAAAATTTTAAATTAAAGAAACAGAACGCAGGAAGCGTTCTAAAAAAAAAAAAACTCAAAAGCCTGGTCGCCATGCCCCCCCCCCCTTACGATGTTACCTCGACCTGGTTGCCATGCCCTCCCCCTTACGATGTTACCTCGACCATGTTGCCATGCCCTCCCCCTTACGATGTTACCTCGACCATGTTGCCATGCCCTCCCCCTTACGATGTACCTGGATACGCCACTGAATGCACTGACGCTTGATGGCTTTAGTTGCTTTGGCATGATACAGAGCAATCAGATCCTCAGTCGAATATATGAGAAGTTAGATTTCATGCTTTTGTTTCTCCCTTTCTGTCGAAGTCTATAAACATGAATTCCTCTCTCTCCCCCAGAAAAGATCTGAGTGGCAGAATCTATGAGAAAGACAAGGGGGGGGGATTAATAGAATTTTATTCCGGTACCAATGCGATTTTTACAAATTTTGTAAACTGAAACATAAAATTAGAAGGAACTTCTCGCTATTTAAATAGGCCATAAGCGAGCAAGGATTTTTTTTAATTTTTTTAAAAATAATAGGTGGCATATGTTGATGAAAAGAACATTTCATAGAATAAAAGATAGTGCAATGCGTTATCTATTTGTATAATATTTATTGATAAATAAGCAGAATATTGGGACCTTTTTTTTTTCCAGCAATCGTAAATGAGGGACATTCTATAACAGAGGAATACTTCAATATATGCATTTCCAAAAGAGTTTGCAGATTCGTAAATTCGAAATATTTGTTGAAATATAAAACAAATCAAAAATAAATTTTGGGCCGCTTCAGCAACAGGGAAATCTGAAACTGCTGCTTCACTACCTTATAAGTAAACTACCACTAGCCACAGAGGAAATGTAAACGATTGGAAATTATCCCACTGTACAAGGGAATGGTTATTGCCGCATCTTCAGTACTATATACAGGTCTGGAGGCTTCATTTTAGGAGGAATGTAGACCTGTTGCAACGGGTGCAGAGAAGGGCAACGAGATTGGTAATGGGAACAAAAGGGTACTCTTACCAAGAAAGCCTTATTTACGCAAATTGCAGCGTCTGGAGACTAGGCACCTGCGAAGTGATCTGATTGAGGTGTTTAAGGCTTTGAATGGATTGAATGCTGATGGATTGAGTGCTAACTCAATGCCGATGACATTCTTCCTCTTGCTCAGACTACACCCATGAAGGGGGCATAAATTCAAATTGAGGAAGGATGGTCGCAGGATGGGTGTGCAGAAGTTTTCTTTTAACCAGCGAGTGGTTGACTTTTGGAACAAACTTCCATCTGTTATTGTGGAAGTGGAGTTTTTGAATAAAGTAAGGGAAGAACCAGACAAAATGTTAGAGGTGATGGACAGGTGATAAGGAAAGTGTTTTTTTTTTTTTGGCTAATGCCATATTAGCTTGCTTTCTTGCATCATTCGCCACTACTAATACTAACAAGAATACTAAATAAATTATACCATGAAACATAAGTAGCAGATTTAAATATAAGTGCGGTTGCATGAAGTCCTGCAGAATACTGGGACCTCGAAATCACTACAACTATTGCATTAAGAATGAACTAAAATGTTTTCTTGACTGAAAATGTGCCCTTGCGTTCTACATTTTCTTGTTTGCAAAAATTCATAAAATATTTTGTTTACTATCAAATACCGCTGGTTTCCTCCAAATAAAACTCGAGAATGTTTATTCTAAGGGTGTCAATTGCTTCCTCTTTCTGTAGATGGCGCGACATGGATGACAGCACATATTTCGAATTTAAGCTTAATGTATTTCTCTTCACACATGACATATGATGAAGCTTGAACTTGAGATATCGGAAATTGATATCTGTAAAGTGAAAAGTAGATCGCACTGCCTAGTGGAAAATGTTCTTTTTTTTTTTAAATCTTTTCTTTCAGTCAGAAGACCATAAACCACATTAAAATAAAGAGCTATAACCTCGCAAACGATACCGAAGTTTCTTTCGCCATATTCCTAACAAAGTTATGTTTAAGACGTTGTTGAAGAAGGAAAAAATTCTGAAGTAAATGTCATTAACAAAGTAAGAACACAAACTTTAGATTCTTTGGAAGCACACAGACATAATATTGTAACCACAAACGCGTGAAAGTTTATAAGAATTGTGAATTGAAAAACGGATTGGTGAAAAAAGAAAAAAAATACATAATACCGTATATCAAAAGACAAAAAGATGTTTTCCTTTTTTCTTTTTCCAAAAGTCCAATACACCTGCTTCATTTCTTAAAAGCAAACAGTTACAAAAAGAAAAATTTGAAACTTTAGAGAAGAAAAGAATCAAAATGAAATATTGTGTTGGAATAAAGTGCAGATTACTGAAAAAGATTTCAGAGTCGTAAGCAACTCTGAAATAATAGTAATTAACTAATTGAGACGCTTCCCTTGGGATATATTGCAAGCGGTTGCAGAAAATATTAACCGTATTCAACGACGAAGAGAGTTTTCAAAAGTTTCCTCGCGGATGGCGGGATCACAATCGTGTTTGATCAAGTGGACATCGCAAAGGTTTTCCTGCTTAGGTCCTCGAAAATGCTAAATCCGCCATTGACTATTTTCTCACCTTGTTTTCTTCAATACGAAGACGAATCTGAAAGTAAGGGGTCCCAGTATTGTAATTTGAAAACTACACGTGACATAGAAAATTAAACTATGAACAATCATAGAATATTGTATGATACATTATATAAAATTGATCTGACTGGCTTCTTTTGAGACTTGACTGGGTAGTGACGTATTAGAAATTAGAAATAGCCAGTTGTACATACATGTACGCAAATGTGCGAGGAGTCATCTAACAGCAATATTGCAAAAAATAAAAAAAGATTCAAATAAACGCCTTCCACATTTATTGCTGCTTCATCAAATGCCATAATTTCGTTGTGGTTTTTTGTTGCTCACGAGAAGCCAATGGACCGGAGCGCACTGGAACGCCGCTTGGTTCATTATTCGCATCAGTAATACACGCACTTGAGTATTAAAAATAAAATATTTTATTAACGAGTGTTCTGTTTCGTAAAATTTTCCATTTCACCCCCTGTTTCTAAAGCAGGAAAAAAATTATCTGGATTGATTTCGCAGATCACGGCCGCTCTGTTAATGAACATATTGTGTTGCCCTACAGGCATCGAGAAATGCTATAAGAAGGAAACAATCTCGGCTTCTTGATGATGAAGTCATTATCATGCGCGACCACACACACTGTGCAATTGACAGCCGATTAGTTAGAAGAGATTGGATGAAACACTTTACAGCATTCCCTACATAGCATTTCGCACCTCCAGCAGATTTCCATCTGTTTCCTAGCCTTAAAAAAAAGAAGAAGACATTTCCTTAACAATAATGAGGTTACATTAGCAATGCGATAATGGTGTTAGCGGTGCCATGAGACATTTCTGCAACAGGGTTTCGAAAATCCCATCAAACTTTGGGATAAGCGGTTGAATGTTCATCACGATTTTGTCGTCCATTTAATATCTTTTAATAAAACCAAGTTCATCGCAAAATGGATTTATCTAAATGTTTATTTTGTTTTTACCTCACTATTTCCCAATCATATTTTCATTTTTGACACGCATTAGACAAGTGGTAATGAAAAAATCTGACTCTCTCGAATATTTATCCCGACTTTAAACAGCAAAAACAAAAATGCTTTTAGCTTACGTTTAATACATCATTCCTGAAATTATTGACCACAAAACGATTTTGATTTAATTTAAGCAAAACCTAGGAAAAGTGGCTAGGAAAACAGATTTACTTGATAAACCAAGTCTATCATACGAATAAAAAATGACAAAAAAAAAATGAAGACACACTTGCGTAAGAATATTGATCAATAATAATGTATGCGAATCAACAGATGCTGAAGAACTGAGTAGAACATAAAATAAACAAAATTAATTTGTAATTATTAGGGCCAGCGACATTAAGAAAATGAAAAAACGAGAAAATATGTTGCAAGTTATTGAAGGATTAACATGTTAACATGGGCCTGTAGTAAAATTATTTAAAATAATATACAGTAACGTATATATAAAAAAAACAAGCGCTGCTGACGTCCAAAGAACTTCTTTTTTTTCCCCATTTTTCTAATGTGTTCAGAATTTATATTAATTTTGAGCATATTTTCCTAGATTTCACAAGTTTTTTCTCCGTTTACTACATAACAGAGTTCTCTTGTGGTAGTATAGTGATTACCTTCTTCCACAATGTCTAGAAAAGGCCTGGGTACGAAACTCGTCAATGATGCGAAGAAATTTTTCACACATGGATGAGTTAATCAACCTTGGGGACAGATAGAAAGTCAGGACAAGTCAACCAATGCTGGCCGAACTGTCTTGATCTTTTATTATTATTATTATTTGAAATAAGTGTAATACCTGGCAAACTCGTGGCAGGGTTGGACTGGCAGGGTTTTTCTTCGTTGGCTCCCAACAATTAACTGGATTGGCTTCTCCCAGCAATTATCATGTCATCCAACTATCGCCGCTTTCCTCCTGGGCCCTTTCACCCTTGACTCACTGTGTAGGAATTTGCGCTGTTGGGGGTGATAAGACCATTGCAATATTCGCTGCAGTTTAACCTTACTGCATGATTCTTGTAAACATAAAAACAAAATGAAACAGTTCCGTTATCTTTAGATTTACTTTCTGTTCGTAGAGGTGTTTTGTAGGTAACATCGTTTTCAGGAAGGAGTTGGCTTGGCTAAATATTGCATAACGGGGCCAACTTAATAATCCTACGTAACACTTGTTACTGTGTGACAGGTTGCAACACGCCATATTATGCTTGTCCAGTTGGTTACGTTATATCATATAAATACGCTAAGCAGTGAAGTGGCACAGCACTACGACAGATTCTGTATATGAAAATAATGATTTGTATTTAATATATAACTTGAAGTCAATCGTTTCTGTATGTTTATATAATTCATCAAGTGCGAATGAAATGCTTATTGTGTGACAAAGCAAAGGTCGCTTCGATGTTAATAAGTTGACGTTGATTTTATGGCCATCATGCAAATGAACAGCACAAAAAAGCAATTTCTTCTATGATAAAAAAGTGCGTACGATCTATATTTGGCTGCAAAATAGGAAATCAAGATAAAACTTGAGTCTCACATATCTATTGGGTATGTTGTTCAATGACACTTCGAGGATGATTAAATGGAAAAATTAAACGTTTGTTGTAGTGCCAGAGATGTAGTGAGAACAAAAAGACCATTTTGAGGACTGCTACTTTTGTTTAAACAAGACCAGTGACCTTTCATCTAAAAGTAAGAAGAAAATTCCAAACCCCAATTCGTTGTCTGCAATGTGGTTACCAGCTCATTCTGATGATATGCTAATTTCTAAGCCTCCTCAAGTATGGACTCCAGAAGAAGATACGACGTCTTCTGAAGATGATGAAAAAATGGAAGTGTCCGATAAAGACGAAGAATATATATTTGTCAACTCCAGAAAGTGAACCTCTTTAATTACTGAAGTAAGACTAAATTATTTGATTCGAGAAATAAATCTTTCTAAGAATCAAGCTGAACTTTTTAGATTTCGGATCATTCTCACACAACACACAACCGTATCTGGATATCACTGCAGACAAAGTGATTTAATACAGTTTTCTTTATAAAAGGGGATCTCACTTTCTGCAGCGATATTGATAACTTAATGGATGTTTTAGGTCACAAGCAGAACTCCGGAGACTGGAGGCTTTTTTATAGACTCTTCAAAAAGTAGTTAAAAGGCCATGCTGCTGCATAATAGAGATATCTATCCATCCATATCGATTGCATATATCATTCTTTTGAAGGTTACCTAAAAATACATAGAATATACTCCTCAAAAAATTAATTAAAATATTTGTTGGGATCCGCAAGCGGTTACTAATATTGGGTTTGCAACGTGATTTCACAAAAAAAAAAAAAAAATCTAAATTTTTCAGTTTCTTGTATGATTGGAACAATACACCAAGGCTCGTATTGTATATTATCAAGAATTGGTCATCTTGAACAGCTAATATTTGTGGACAAAAGAACATCAGCTATACATCAGTAGTTGATAGAGAAAAAAATTTATTGTTCCTCTCTTCATATCAAATTAAGCGTTGTCTCCAAAAAAACAAAAACTCTCATTTTATATTCGAAAAATGCACGCATTTAGAGATACTTTATGTCCTTAGTTACTTTAGCGCTTAACACACACACACACACACACACACACACACACACACACACACACACACACACACACACACACACACACACACACACACACACACACACACACACACACACATTTGAGGTTCTCTGTGTGAGAATTAAACCGGAGCAGGCCTGTTCCACAACGTCAAACATCAGGAAATAAGATACAAAAGGAATAAACTTTTTTTATGCCTCAAATATTTAAATCAGGAAATCGCTAAAATGATAGCATCAATTAAAAAATTTATATTAATATTAATAAAGGCAAATCAATGCAACGAAATATAGCTTATTAACCATCAGCCTTAAAAAAAGTTATTTGGTTTCATCCATGTATCTGTCCAACCCTTGCTTAAACTTCAAGCCGTACTAGGACTTTTCGCAACTACTGGTACATTAATGAAAGATATTCATACTTTATTTAAATATTGTATAAACACAATATGATTTATGATGCCTAAATAGCATCCTCTTGACAGATATGGTATATAGATCGCTGAAAGCGTTTAGAAACGTCTCTACCTTCAACCCTCTCTATTCATCCCACTCTTTCGGTGGCCGTTGATTCTTGTAAAAGGCGACTGTGAAACTATGTATAATTGATTTCCATGTTCTGTTGTGTTGAGGTCGGATTCAGATACCCAACAAAATATCGAAGTATATAAAGCATAAATAGAACGATGAATGGGAAGGCAGAGTTGAAATTAATTAATTCCGTATAAATTAACCATTTTTACAATAAAAATTTAGATATTAATCTTGCCAAATACGGAAATAATGTGGGTAAAAATGTTTTTCAGATAAATAAGTTTTGCGTTTACACTCCACATAAGTTCAAAAGTGTAGATTACCAAAATATTTCGTATTTTTGTTCTTGCCAAATGTGATTATAAACAAAACTTAGGCATTGTTTCTTTTCTGCAGGATGAAAATTTAAGGATGAAATTTTGTTTTTAATCCCAACAACATTTCCTATGCGAGAAGGTATCGTTGTCTTAAGAGTCTAGAAAACATTCCTCTACACCGAAATTAGATTTTCTCTACCAAGCAAAAGTAAAAGCTACTTCCCGTCAAGATGTCACTAAACTTTATTGGCTTTTTCGCACTAAGTTAATAGATCTCAGGCATGGGGTTCAAGGTTTTTTCATCCAGAAAAAAAATCACACACTAATGATGGGATAAGAAATGGTAATTGAAGTTTAACATTGACAAATGCAAAGTACTGCATATGAATAGCAGTAATCCCAGAGTTACGTACCAACTATGATACTACACTGAGGGAAGTGAAAAATGAAAACTATCTGAGGATAGTTGTGAAGTGTGATATGAAGTTCTCTGAGTGGTTCAGTCAGGTTGCCAGGACAGTTCATGGGGTTTTGTCAATAATATAAGGAATTTTGCTAGCAGGAATAAGGAGGCGATTACCCCCATTGAATACGGCAATTGTCAGATCTCATATTGAATACTGTATACAGGTTTGGAGGCATCATTTTAGAAAGGATGTAGAACTGCTGGAACGAGCAGAGAAGGGCAAGGAATGGGTGAGGGGAACAGTGCTCTTACCAAGAAAAGCTTCATTTTTGCAAATTGCAATGTCTGGAGACTAGGCACCTGCGAGGTGATCTGATTGAGGTGTTTAAGGCTTTGAATGGATTAAGCAAGATCGATGCTGATGGGATTCATCGTCTTGCTCAGAATACACATATGAGGGGGCATGAATTCAAATTGAGGAAGGATGGTTGCACATTAGATGTGCGGAAGTTTGCCGTTAGCCAGTGGGTGGTTGATTTTTTAATCAAACTTCCATCTGTTATTGTGGACAGTTTGAATAAATTCAAGGAAGGACTAGACAAACTACTGGAAGGGATGGATAGGTGAAATGGAAAGTGGTTTTTTTTTGCCGATGCTGTATAAGCTTGCTTTCTTGCATCATTTGCCACTACCAATACTAATACTAATCATAGAATACACGCAGATCGCAGTTTTCATAGCATTAGCACAAACTCTAAAACAATCCAGCCAAAACTCCAGCAAGTGTCTTGGTCATTTGATATAAAACAGAAAAAGACCACTGTCATATGCATTAAATTTATGAAATTTTAAAAACAGAAAGAGAAACAGGATCTTTTTTTAAATTTTTATTTCTATGACATTGTTTTCGCCTTCTCTATTCAAATGATTATAAACGATAGTGCCCTCACAGGTAGCACATAATCACCATCCTTTCTACACTAGGTGGAAAATGTCCTGGTTTGAATCTCGTCAAGGATTCCAAGAATTTTTTATGGAACTTTTTGTCACAACATGCCTCAGCTAGTCGGTCTCAGGGGAAGATTGAATGGTCCCCCCCCCCGGAAAATCAGGTTTTCGTCCAGAAAACAGGTAAATCGAATACAGAATACAATGATTCTATGAAGATAGGAAAAGCAACAGTACATAAAAGGGTATCAGAACATTCATTAATTTCAAACTTGTTAAAGAATACTACAAAAAACAAAAAGCTCCCAACAGTCACTTTCTTAACTGCAGAATTTTAACTCACATTAACAGTATTTTAAAATAAAATAAATATCACTTACTAAATAATCATTTACTTTTATCTCTTATTGTACAGAGCTTCAAAAAGCAGAAGAACAAAAAGGAAAAGAATTGATGATCATTGAAGATGACGCCCTTTATGCCAGCTGCGGTAGTCGCAAATATCCTGTTAGCCACATTACCGATTTTTCAGCGTGTATTTCCTGGCACCTGATTTATATTGAGGTTTGCCAATGCTTGTGAAGTTGTCGTGTGGGTTGCAAGAGTAGCATTATACATCAGTCAATATGTTCAATTCTTCGATCGAAGACGTGGATAAGAATGAAACGGTCTCCATCGGATAACAATGAAGGACAACAATACTCTACTTTCCTATCTCCGACCCTTTTCACCACTACCACACGTTCTGAGAGTTGTGAATCTTTCGCTACCGATTTGTCACTAATGTCGTTATCAAGTCTGGGTTCTGATATGAGCCGAATTCGACCTTCTTGCCGTTCTCCAAAGAACGGAGAAAGTGAAGTGCTTGAAGAAAAACAGAGAAAGAGTGCAGACAGTGCATCTTTAGGATGGACTGGAGCAAGTGGTTCAAGAAACAGTCGAGGAAGCCGTGGAAGTTTATTACAGGTATGGTTTCACTTCTATCTTGGGTTTTATTCGGTAGGAATAAAAATTCTTCTTTTAAATTTAATTAAATTATAAAAAAATAAAAACTATAAAGACTATTCTGTTGGGGGTCCTTCATTCTTCCCATAAACCAAATTTCCGACTAAGGTTCAAACTGAGAATTTAAATTATTCATAATTTGTTAGTTTATTTTCAAAATTATTTTTACGAATTGGTAAGTTCCATTCTTTAAAATGAAAATCTCTCCAAAACTATAGTTTCAAAGTTGCCATTTCTCTGTAAGTCATCATGGTTTTGTTTATTCCTATAATTATAAGTTGAATTATTTGGAAAAATAACATTGAAATTCTCCTTTCCTTGCGCCATATAATTTTGTAGAACGCAAAACTTTACTCGAAGACGGAATTCAGTATGGAATTCAGAAATGCAGCTGTTTTTAATTTGCATATTGGGACTGATTAGCGAAAAGTTGCAAAGCCTTTTTGTTTTCCTACTAATAACCGAATCAAACAATATTCACAAGGTAAAGTGAATAAATATAAAGTGGGATATCGTTCTCAGTTAAGAAGTTATTAATTTTAGTAATTACTATTATCTTTTAAATATGCGTTAATACAAAGTTAAATATGCGTTAATACAAAGCCTTGTTTTTCTCCCTATTTTCCAAACGTGTATAGACATCGTTTGGAAAATAGGGAGAAAAACAAGACTGAAGTTACTGAAGTAATATTATTATTTTTATGATCCTGAAGCATCATAACCGTTGAACCTCATATCTGACTATTCGGATTTAATTTGAAAATGCAGTTAACACTCGTTAAGCTACAACACGCGAAAGAAACTGAAATAAATTATTTTATGTACATTAGAGAAATTATTCAACCTGATAGCTAATTATGTTTGTTCCTCACATAAAGTATACACGAAGAATCATAATATGGAATACTCCTAATGCATCTGTAGATATGAATTGTACTTAGTGAATTTTGAGTAGCAGCTCAACGACTTCCACCCTTTGTGTCCTTAAATTATTTTAAGCGGCTAGGAATCCTTATTGCGAACTACAGTTATTCCAGGAATGAGAGCGATTTGAATACAGTTTCGTTTAAAAAATTCATAAAAATTCGAGGGGGGGGGAGGATTTGAAAAGTTCGTGACCTTAGTGTGAAAGGGATAGATAGTGACGAGCGTTATAATTTTGTATAATTAATGTATAACACTTCAAATAGTAACCCACCAAGTGTCATGCAGTTTCAATAACGTCTTTTTTTTTAATTAAAGGTCTTACAAAGTAAACAAAGTTGTGGGATTGAGGAAAGATGGACAAAATCAGTGACCGTGTACTCATCTATTATTTGGGAATCATCATCATCATCATCAGCCATTTTCAATCCACTGCAGGATGAAGGCCTCTCCAGCAACTTTCCAGTTCCTTCTGTTTTGAGCACTGGCCATCCATTTACTACTCAAAAACTCATGAATTTCATCTATCCATCTCCGCCTTTGTCTTCCAGGTTTTCTTCTAGCTCCTCTTGGGTACCATTCTGTTATTTTCTTAGTCCATCTGTCATCATGTCTTCGAGCTATGTGTCCTGCCCAAGACCATTTTAGTTCTTTAGTTTTGATAAGAATGTCCTTTACTTGAGTTTGCTGCCTAATCCATGTGTTTCTCTTCTTATCTAACAGTCTGATTCCCAATATAATTCGTTCCATTCTTCGCTGTGTAGCTCTTAGCTTCTCTTCCATTCTTTTGGTGAGTGCCCAAGTTTCACTTCCATAAGTCATGGTGGGGAGTATACATTGATTCATTATTTTACGTTTCAGACAAAGTGGGATATTGCTCTTCAGTATGTGACTATATTTCCTGAATGCTATCCATCCAAAATTTATTCTTCTCGTGACTTCCAGCCATTTATCATTATTACAGCTAATAACTTGTCCCAGATAAGTATATGACTCCACCTTTTCAATTACTGCTCCTTCAATCATTATTTCCCTTTCCGTGGCATACTTGTTCATCATTACTTTTGTTTTAGCCATATTCATCTTTAGTCCAAAATCCTTACTAACTGTGCATAACTGGTTAAGATTTTCCTCTAATTCTTTGGGATCGTGGCTTATGACCACAATGTCATCTGCAAATCGTAAATGGTTTAGGTACTCTCCGTTCACATTGACTCCTTTCTGCGACCAGTCTAATCTTCTGAAAGCTTCCTCAAGGGCAGCAGTAAACAGCTTCGGAGATATTGTGTCTCCTTGTCGAACTCCTTTCTCGATTTTAAATTTGCTACTGTCTTTGTCTAGTCTAATAAAGGTTGTAGCACTCTCATATATTTTCTTCAAAATCATAATATATGGAGTATCTATGCCTTGTCTTTCCAGTGCCCGAAACATTGCCTTATGCTGTATGGAGTCAAATGCCTTTTCATAATCCACAAATGCCAGGCATAATGGTGTTTTATATTCATTTGCTTTCTCCATTAGCTGTGATATTACGTGAAGGTGATCCATAGTTGAGAATCCTGTCCTAAAGCCAGCTTGCTCTTTCGGTTGATTCTCATCAAGTATTCTTTCTAATCTGTTAGTAATGACCCTTGTGAACAACTTGTAGATGTGGGATAACAAGCTAATTGGTCTATAATTTCCAATTTCTGATTTATCTCCTTTCTTATGCAGCAAAACTATGATAGCATTATTCCACTGCTTAGGCATCGCACCTTTTCTAATGCACTTTGTGAAGAGCCTTGCCAGTTTTTGTGTTATGTCTCTTCCTCCCAATTTTAACAACTCTACAGTAACTTCATCTTCCCCCGGGGCTTTCCGATTCTTCATTTTCTTCAATGCATGTTCTACCTCATCAGGAAGAATATCGGGTATGTCGTATGTGTTGCTACTTTGCAATCCATCTTCCCCACTGCTGGTATCATTCTCTCGCTCCTTGTATAATTCTCTATAGTAGTCTTCTGCTATTTGAATTATGCCTTCTCTGCTGTTTATAAGTACACCATCGCTATTCTTCAGTTTCAGTATCATTTGTCTTTCTATATTACTGCTCATGGCTGCTGATTTAAATCCTTTGTTTTCCCTTAATGCTTGTTCTACTTTTCTTGTGTTAAATCTTCTTATGTCCTCTCTGAGTCTCTTTCTAATGGCTTTGCATAACTCAGTATACTCAATTTTCTCCCTGTCAGTGTTTTTCTTGCTCTTCATTTGTCGTCTTTGGTTCATCATGACAAGTGTTTCTTGACTAATTTTTTCTTCTTTGGATTTCTGTTTCCCTATAGGTTTCTTGGGCTTTATCACTTTCAAAAAGTTGTAATATTCCTCGTCGATATCTTGGTCCTCAGCAGTCTGCAGAAGCTCACACTTGTTCTTAAGTTCCAGTACATACTGCTTTTTCTCCTCTTCTGTTATCTCAAAGACCTTTGTATTATTTACTAGAGTCAGTTTTTTCCTTTCCTTTCCTACATCTATATCAAGTGTACATCTTACCATTCTGTGATCACTTCCAACATTTACCTTATTCAGGACGGTAACATCAGTCACAATATATCTTCTGTTAGTGAGGATGAAGTCGATTTCATTAGTTGTTAATCCATTTGGACTCTTCCATGTCCACTTTCTGTTCACCCTTTTCTTGAAATAAGTGTTCATTACTGACATTCCTTGAGATTCTGCAAATTCCACAAGTCTTTCACCTCTTATTTCTTTCACCAATTCCAAAATTTCCTATAGTTCCTCTTTCTGCGCTGTTTTGCCTGTTTCCAACCTTAGCATTGAAGTCCCCCATAATAATGGTGTAGTGGGTTTTCTGCTCATCTAGAAGACTCTCAATTTCAGTGTACATATCTTCAACCTCTTCATCATCATGGCTCGATGTTGGTGCATAAATCATTATAATCTTTAGCTTGTACCTCTTAGAAATCTTGAGTATTAGTCTTGATACCCTTGGTGATGTACTTTTGAATTCCAAAATGTTGTTTTTAAAATCTTTATGGACCAGAAACCCAACTCCACCTTCACTCCTTTCACTGTTTCCATTGGTGTACAGCAGATTTCCACTTGATAAACTTATAAGTGATTCATTTCTTCTTGTTTCAGCCAAACCGATGATATTCCAATTCACATTTTCTAATTCCTTTTCCAGCTCTAATATCCTGTTTTCACCGATGAGTGATCGTACGTTATAACAGGCCAAGTTCAATTTCCGTGCATGGCAGCCTGGTCGTACCCAGAGATTCTTAGCACCCTCTGCTTCCACTCTGATCCTCTCGCTGCCGTAAGAGGGAGAGTGAAAGCTGCTGGGGACTGAGGGCCATTTGTATTGTTGTGTTCTCATTGCTGGAGGGTTTGGTCTTTTCCTCTTCACGCTGACCAGGCGTCTTGAAGAGAACCACTCTACACGTTCGTTGCCACCTAAGTGACGTAACAGGGCTTACCATCGAGAAGGTGTGCATGAGTGGATTTTAGGGAGGCAGGCCAACCGGACTTCTCCTAAATCTTCTGTAATAGAGAGATATTGGATCCATCAGTGTTTTAGGCTGAGTGTCTGATAACACACAGGATACCTGTTCCCCTCTAAGCCCCTTATTTGGGAAAGAAAGGACTAACGCGAGAGGCAACTCAGGGTATGGTTACAACATTGGCGAAGGATGCCTCTTCCTATTCCGTGGCTAAGAAGCGGGCAGCAGAATTTAAACGAGTGAGGGGGAGCTTGGAAGATACTGTGGAAGACCTGCAACGTCTATCACTCCTGAAGTTGTTGACAGTGTGTATTTATCTGTTGAGGAGTGATCAATGAGTGACAGTTCAGCACATTGCCAGTGTCTTGAACAACTAATCTCAATGTGTGCACAGCATAAAAACACACGTTCTTGTTATGAAAAAGGTGTCAGCACGATGGGTCCCAAAGTCGTTGATAGCAGATCAAGAACGGACAAGAGTTATCAAGTCAAGGGAACATTTGCATCGTTTTCAAGCAGATCCGGCAAATTTTCTTGCAAACCATGGATGAGATGAGGTTCATCACTTTTAGCCAGAGACATAGGAGCAGTGCAGACAGTGGAAACACAGCTCCCCTCCTCCTCCTCCTCCTCCTCCTCCTCAAAAGGAAGCCAAGTCGATTCCTTCTGCTGGCAAGGTGACGGCATCGATTTTTGGGATGGTGATGAAATGTTACTAGTGGATTACTTTCAAAAGGCCAGACAGTCATAGTGTATATTACACACACCTTGTGAGGCGTTTGCATGAAAACATCAAGGACAAACGCCGAGGAAAATTCAGCAAAGGAGTCTTGTTCCTCCAAAACAACGCACCTGCTCACACAAGTCTGTCATTGTCATTGCTGCTGCACTGCATGAGCGCAGCTTTGAAATCTTAGACTATTCCCCATATTCATCACATCCAGCACCATGAACTTTCGCCTATTTCCTAGTCTGCTGTACTCTGTTGCGTTTATGGAGGTGCTCCCTCACAAGTACGGTACGGAATGATGGTCTGGAGGTTCTCACTTTAGAGGACTACGTGCTTCGCAAATTACGACTCTAATTATGCTGAACTGAACATATGATGGCAGGTCTATCTTATTTCTGCTGTTAGGACATAACTTATTTGTTGAAGTAAACAAATAAAATAGCACTCGTGTGTGTGGATTGACCATTGCCTTATACAATGGGATAACCACCTCCTTATCTCTGCCAGCAAAATTTCTGTATATCATTGACAAAATCCCATAAGCAGTCCTGGCGGCTTGTCTCCACTGCTAAGAGAAATGCATATCTGACTGCACAATACTCCCAGGTCTTTTTTTCATTTTCCACTATCCTGAGTGTAGTGTCATACAGTAGGAACGTTACTATGGAGTTACTGCTACCCACTTACACTACTTTGCATTTTCAGGATAGACCTAGAACGGAAGAAAACCAAGGATATACAAAATTTTACAGAATGGGAGATTAGGAGGAAGAAGAGCATCAGGAAGTCCCAAAACTGGCGAACCTCGGGGATAGATAACGTCCACAACTACTGGTACAAGAAGTTCAGCTGCGCACACAGTCTCATAGTAGAGCAGTTCACCCAAATGATAAGGAACCTTGACACAATCCCAGAATCTCTGACTCAAGGAATCGCTTATCTGAAAGCTAATTACAAAGACATTACAAACCCGGCGAAGTATAGACCGACCAAATCAAAATTCAAATTATTATATTAGGTCCACCCAATATTTATAATATATAGCCATATATGTATTTTGTCTGTAAATTTCGTGTGTTCTCTGGTCGATTTGCTTGTTTGCTGGACAAAAAAAAACACAGTTTCTGGGGAAAAACCTTGTTATCTACGTCTGAGACCGACTAACTCAGCCACGGATTGAAAAAAAGCCCATTAAAGTACTTCGAGTCATCGACGGGATTCGAACCCGCGCCTTTTCCACCCACTGTGGAGAGGATGGTGACGATACCACTGTGCTACCTGCGCAGACAGTATAGACCGATCATCTGTCTCCCAAAAATGTACAAGATCCTGCCCAGCTGCATAACCAAGAAGATATTAGAACACTTGGAATGCCAGAACATCATCGCCGAGCAGCAGAAGGGAAGTAAGCAGATGAACAAAAGGATGCAAGGAGCAATTGACCCCTCACGCGGACGTTGTGGAGCAAGCCTACACAGGCGCATTATAGCCATAGTAGCTTATGCGCCATTAAACTCCCATAACAACAAAAGCAAGCCTACAAGAAACACCACACGGCCTAGAACGACTACTGCAAGTCCTTAAACTCCATGCCCCACAGCTGACTAGATAAACAAGATTGACAGAGATTGGAGATCTACAAGGTCAATTCGGCACTGCCAAATCACCTCCTTTTCCCTGCTAACAAAATTCCTGTATATCATTGACAAAACCCCGTGACCTGCTCTGGCAATCTGTCTGCATTGCTCAGAAAACTTCATATCTGACTGCACAATTACTCCCAGGTCTTTTTCATTTTCTACCACCTTAAGTGTAGTACCACACAGTTGGTATGTTCCTCTGGAGTTACTTCTTCCCATATGCAGTACTTTTCATTTGTCAATATTAAAGTTCAGTTGCCACTTCACAACCCATCTTGCCAAACTTTTTAGATCCTGTGGCATACTGCCATTACTGTCATTAACAACCCTGCCAACCTTTGTATCATCTGCAAACTTCGACACTAAGCCTGATATACCTTCATCAATATCATTGATAAATATACAAAACAACAGTGGACCCAATACCGAACCCTGTGGGACTCCACTAATAACATTAGTCCACGAAAAGCAGCGCCCATTAATTACCACCCTCTTGTCTTCTCCCACTCAACCATACTTTTATCCATTGTAGCAACTTACCCTTAATACCATTCTGCTCCAATTTGTACAATAGCCTTCCATGCGCAACAGTGTCAAAAGCTTTCCTGAAATACAAATATATCATATCAAAATTATTTTTTGCATCCAGTTCCTTTGTAACCACATCATAATATCCTATCAAATTGGTCAGACAAGGCTTTCCCTTAACAAACCCATGCTGTGTCTGAATTATTGCTGCAGTCTTGTCTAGATGATCCTGCAATGCATCTTTAACCAGTGACTCCGTTATTTTACCCGGAACAGAAGTTCAACTAACTGGTCTGTAATTACTCGTGTCACCCTTCGATCCCCCTTTGTGAATTGGGGATAGATTTGCACATCTTCAGTCCGTGTGGACCTCCCCTGAGTCCAAAGATGCCCTCATAATTATGGCTAAGGGTTTGCTTACTTCCTTTGCCACCTCCTTTAATATAATTGGATAAATCCCATCCTCCCCAGGTGCCTTTCTTATGTTTAACTTCAACAATTTCTTCCCCACTTTGCACTCAGTTACTACAAAATAATTAAGCACCCTGTTACAGTTTGATAAACTTCTGGCATTTTCAATCCTTAATAACTCCTCATATGTGAATGTAGATGCAAAATATTCATTCAGTTTGTTTGCTATCTGAGCAGGATCATCAACAGTCGAACCATCGATATCAAGTGGACCAATCAGATGTACATTGACATCGTATAAAATCATTATGGGAATCCTATTGTCTTGAAACTTGATACTACGATATGTTGGGCAGACAACTTGTATAATCGAGATCCGCTAATATTCGTAAAATCGGACAAATGCTAACTTATTGTGATTTCCTCTTGTGGAGGATAACCAGAACAGATGGAAATAGTAATGAAACACCTGTCTAAAGATAGATGAATCTTGTAACAGGACAAAGGAATGAAAGCAAGCTTTGACCCTAAATCCATGAATGGCAAATAACTGGAAGTATAAAGGGAGATAAATACCTGGAGCTTGGTGGGGTACCCCCATCCAGAACCTCTACTAACGGCGACGGTTAGTCACATACGTATAAAGGGTATGCGAAGCTTCTGGTCGCATGTTTCTGTGTTCCCAGTTTAAGTACTATGTTCTTGTATTAGCTTCACCAAACTGATCCATATTTCGCATCTACGGAATCCAGAACGTGTAAGCTCTATGTCAATCCTTTCCATTTCCTTACATAAGTAACAGGTACAGTGCAATTTTTCAGTTATATATTTAATATTAGAAGGCCGATAACGTTACTGCTGCTTGCCAGAATTCAGGAACAATAGGCTTCCAAGGTCAAAAGTGCTAGATCGAACCTGCTGTCGGGATAATCCAATCAATTCCCTTAGGAATTACCCCCCCCCAATTCTAATTCCTGCTCCGTCCAGTATAGATCTACCCTACAAGTATCCTTAGAGCTTGTAAACAATTGTTTACAAAAAGAAATCTAAATTTCTTTAGATTTAAATCCTCTAGCTGCCCACGAAAGGAATGTGGTCAATAACACGTCTAAGTGACAGGCAAAACACATGCCACGTGCCTCCATGTTCAGCCAACTAAATGTAGCTCCGGCGTTTCTAGAAATAACTCCCAGCTATGCACCACTAGCGCTTTCAGAAAAACCACAATGAATAAAACACTTAGAAAAGCAAAGAATATGCGAAATAACATTACAATTATTGGACCGCCTGATTCCGACAGCATACCTGAACCGAGGAGACCCGGAGCAGTAACCCACACAGAAGACCATAACCCACAATCCGTTGCGATCTTTGAACCCGGTACTAAAAACAGAGATATAAAACGAAAAAAATCAGAATTGCATGTCACTTGTATTAGCAAGATAAATAATTTAAAAAAAAAAAATCTCGTCCAATGGGAAAAAACTAGAAAACTGGGTACAACGTCTCGAGAAAATTGAGGATTTAATATTGCACAGAGAAGGGCAGGAAACAAATGGCTTTGAGAGGATTCTTGAAGGCAATAACAGAATAGCCAATACACTTGAAACATACCTAAGAACCCCGAATAACTCAACTAAAGAAAATGAAGCCATACTCAAAAGGAAAGTGGGGACTCAAACGTCAGATCCTGTCTCTTCCACGCCTAGTGAGACTGTACCGCAGTATCTAAGGTGTTGATTAATAATAACAATAAACCTGCTCTTGAGGTCTCTAGTCCTCTAGAAGAAATGCTAAGGAATTCTGACTACTTAGAATTTATCAAAAAATCACACAAAAAAAAACTCCAGATTCCTTATTAAGTGGTGACAGACCCTCTCGGCTAAATCGACCAAACCAGACTACACACCAGTTACCAGCTGCACAAGGAGAAATAATGCTTCAGAACACCAGAAGACCAACTAAAGCGGCTGTCAGAGGTTCAGAACTGAACTATAAAAAAATCAAAACAACCCAAATCAAGCTATCTGCAGCAAAACACTGCTGAAGTGAACACACAACAGCATGAAGGCAACGGCATTACTTCCAACCAACAACGAACAGTAATGCAACAAATACATCTGATGGTCACAACATGCAGTTTGAAAGTAGCTCCAAGAAGACAGTTGAACCAAGAGCATGGGGGATGAAATCAGCACCTATAAGCAATAAAGTTACTCCCAAGCAAGGCAAGGAGACCTTCTTCACCCAAACAGCCCAGAATCGTGATGCAGTTATTGGCTCTAACCCTAACACACTGGGTATTAAAACGGTGCAGTGTAGAGGAAGGAGGTCAAGGTCCTCCAGCATTTTTATAAGTTGACTATGCCCGGAAACAACAGTAGAACAAATTGAAACCCTTCTGAAGCAGCTCAACATACCCGGTACTCCCCAAAGTCCACACCAGGCATCCATCCTATTCTTCTTTCAGGATTAAGATCAAAAGTCCCAATATAGAAAGATATCTAAACACAGCTATCTGGACTGCTGGTCTCTTGGTAATGCCACTGTTTGGTAATCATAATGAACAACCAGAGGTACAAGCGATCTCGAGACCAGAGATGGGTAGTGTGCCTCTCTCTGCATAGCTAGGCAGCGAACCAGACCGTCCCTTCCAACTTACAATCATGCAGATCAATGCACAACACTCTAGATGCATTGCTGATGAGATCAGATCATTGCAACGGAAAATTTATTTGATATTATATGCATTCAGAGCCTTATGTCTCTAAGCACTTTTATGGGCAATCTTCCAAAGTTATGGGATATCCCATGACCACAAGAATCATTCAGTCCTCAGCAACAGATTCTAAATCTGCCATCATCATATTCAACAACAAGCTGGATATCACTGTTATCTCTGGCTTGTGTAATCAAAATTCCACCTGTATTTTAGTCCCTACATCAACTTTCTCATTCTACTTACTATCACTATATTGTCCACCATCAGAAGATATTAATTTACCACAAAGATATCTAGAACAGGTGTTTGCTACTTTAAATCCTACATATTTCATAATTACAACTGATTCTAACTCAAAATTCTTCTTATGGTTCAGCAGTGTCTTAGACAACAGAGGTAATATTTTCGAGGGAATTTTTATTCACCTACAATCTAAATCTGCACAACTCACCCAACAAACCACACACTTTCTCAAACGTCCACGGAGAATCAAACATTGATTTAACCATTTCAATGTCCGCCATGTCCTCGAGGATCTCTGATTGGACCATACATACTGACTACACAAATAGTGACCACCGAGCAATCACTTTTAAGGTATCTCTCTTTCCAAAAGAAGATTTTCTTTCAAAACCATCAAATGGCCTTTATTTACGTCTTCAATTCAGTCAATGGGAGTCAAGAATTTTAACGTTGACATTCTCCGGTCTTTGAACCAGTTCAATGCCTCAGAATATGCATTCCATGTACAGGCTGTCTTATTTCGTGCTACAGAACGCCCTGCTAAGAAGAAAATTAGCAATCATAATACAGTTCCATGGTGGACAGCTGAACTTTCTACCCTGCTCAAAAAAATACACAAAGCACACAGAGACTTTCAACAGAGAAAGTCCTGGCCTGAACCAGAAGTCAACAGACTAAAAAATATCTATAAAGGCCAGCGGAGAGAATACGTAAATACAATTGCAAAACAAAAACTTGCCTCCTGGCAATACTTTGTTCAATCCGCAGGAAATTCTGATCCCTGGGGTATATTATATGAAATTATTCACACACACCCAGATTTCCGAGTGGAAACTTTCATATCCTTTCTTCCAAAAAATCTTTAAGCTGTTCTAAATCTCTAAAATTTTAAATTCCCAAACTAATAATGAAAACGAAGGGATTTTCCTTCTATCCTCCTTCTCTTCATTTCGCCTACTTAAACATCCCCCGCACTTTTGAAAACAACAACGGAACGTGCCTGGACCATATAAATACGGCCTTCAACACGTGTTCACTTCCCCTTTGAAAATGGTATAAGCGAAAAGCCACCATCAAGCTTTGGGTATTTATCTCCCTTTATACTTCCAATTATTCGCCATATATGGATTTAGGGTCAAAGCATGCTTTCATTCCTTTGTCATGTTACAAGGTTCATCTATCTTTAGGCAGTCTTTCAATACTGTTTCCATCTATTCTAATTGTATCCTACCTGGATGCAGTTATTTCCGAAAAATCACAGGTAAGAGAATTCCTGACTTAAAATTTCTAAAATATCTATAATATTTCTAATATATAATATTTCTTAATATCATACTAGGTGGCTTCGCCCCCTGCTCAATTTTCTCGTTCACCCCCGCGCACACTTTTCTATGTAAAATGTAGAGGAATACGAAGTAAGTCAAATCTTTTCTACGTAAAAGACACCTGTCGAAACGCACTGGTCGATATCTAATCAGGAAATGACCTATGTAATTATTTACCTGTGCATTTGTTGTGTGCGGCATTCTCAAAGTCGAATAAATATCACAGTAAAAATCCAGAACGGTGTTCACCCTTCAACATGGCGGCAAGAAAAACAGTGGGAAAGCAGTGATTGACAAGTTGTGACTTCCATATTTCGACAAACGGACAGGAACAAAGCAGTGATTGGCAGATTCCACTTCTCTCCCTGCCCACTGTCTTCCTAGAGTGTTTTTCCCCACATTTTCCACTGTTTTTTTTTTTTAAATCGGGAACTCGTTTTCCCATTTTAACAGCAGTATGGAGGTGTGTGTGTGTGTGTGTATACTGTGTCAGGGTGGTTCCCAGGCAAAAGCCCATCTCCACCTAAATAGTTTTCAGAAAATCTGTAAATTGGACCTGAAAAATAAAAAGATAGCTAAGAAATAAGAAGAGTAAAACCTAATTTTGAAAAGAAAAAGGAGGGAGAAAATTACATTAAGTTCATATACTAAATCTAGTGCATAATAAATAGATTTTCGTATAGGAAAGAATGAAAGTATATATACGAGAGATATGTTTGTGAGTGTAGTATGTTGTTTATGTCAGGTCACTTTGCCATCAGAAAGCAGCTGGACTTACTCCATACTCCAGCAGTATAGAGGGATAAACACCCTACCTAAGCTAAGCCCCCCTCCTCGACGACACAAAATAATCAGAAAAGGGAGATGCCTTCACCTGTCAATTACCGCCGTCTTCCTCGCTTTCATCGAACTACCTACTAGTGTATACTATCCTGGATTTCAACCAATACCACTATACAATTATAAACCTGCGTTTACATAGGTCACTTAGGAAAAGGCCTTTTACTTCGGGTTCCATAATACATGAGGAATATTGTTGCATCCCAAAAGAGCAGAACTAAAATATTTAACTCAAATTTTTACAAACTATACAAATATTTAAAATATTTACAAAATAATAAACTATTTACAAATACTGTATACAATATTCATTAATATACAAAAAACATTACAGCTGAACATCAAATATTAGACAGACAATCACGTGCACGAGGTTGGTGAACGTTATGGAGGCAGTTGTCAATAATTAATTGCATTTGTAGTGATGTAATTGCCTCGCCCTCTTCTCCCATTGACTGAATAAATATCACTAAGAGGAAAAAAATTTTAATGTATAGATATATCTATCTATACATTATTAACATATTAAAGAGAATATATCTATTCTCTTTAATATGTTAATGTTATTTGATTTAAAAATTAAATTCAAAATGAGGATACAGATACTATACAAGAGAAAAATCACAATAAGTTAGCATTTGTCCAATTTTACGAATATTAGCGGGTCTCGTTTATATAAATTGTCTGTCCAAGATGTCCTGATGTACATGGATAACATCAACCTATGCGGCAATCTAAATCAACTCCAACAGATACTCCGGTTCAACGAAGAGTTCAGCACTGAGATCAGGATGCAATCTGGCCTAGACAAATGTAAGACTCATGGATTGCATCAGGGAAATCCAGTCGCCCGAACCTATCAGCTAAAGGCAGGTGAAGAGATTGACGCCATGACAGAGGGAGAGACCTACAAACATCTAGGGATGATGCTGGCTCCACAGCTAGACCATAAAGAGATCAAAGCGCACCTCACTGAGAAATACCATCAGAGATTAAGAAGCATGGTAAAATCAAAGCTGTATGGTGGAAAATGGTCAGAGCGATAAAAGCCTACGCAGTCCCAGCACTAACATACTCCTTCGGGATCATAGGTTGGACCAACACGGAAATGGATGGGATTATGAGATCGACCAGAATAATGATCGCCAATGCTACACGAAGTTGGCTATCAAGAGACTAACCATAGCCAGAAAAGAAGGGGAGAGAGAGAGAGAGAGAGAGAGAGAGAGAGAGAGAGAGAGAGAGAGAGAGAGAGAGAGAGAGAGAGAGGTTTGACAGAGCTCATTAAACAAGAGAAGAAGGCTTCTCTTGTGAAGAGAAGAAAGAACAGAAATGAAGAAGAGAAGAAAGAACAGAAATGAAGAACAAAATTTTTATATTAATATAAAAATTTTGTTCTTCATTTCTGGATGTCGTAGAGGAGCATTCGCAACACTAAAATTTATTAATTTCGTACTCGAATTTCGTCATGGCAGCATAATTCAGAGTACTAAAAGACTAGGGTTCCAGCTAGTAGTGTTGCAACTCAGTTGTATGTTGGTAGATAGTCTTTCTGTAGGCCTTATTGGAGCATAGGTTTTCACAGTTAACCTGCAACCGGTTTAGGGTTTCTATGGTATTTAGAAGGAACATCCTGTTTAAAATATTCAATGAATTTAGATTAGAGCGAAGTAGCTTAATTTGCATGCTGCACGATTGCTCCGACTTCGTGGATGCGAGATGATGCCTGTAAGTACTGGCGCATCATATCTTCCTGTCAATAGCTTGGCCAGTATATGAATATTTGTCCAAATGACAACAAACATCCACCGTTTCCACTCCATATTTGCTTACAAAATGACTCTAGAGACAGTGAAGGGGAATTGGAAAATCTTGTTTAGCAACTTAAGTATCCAATATTCTATGTTTAGTAAGGTTTGAACAACAATGTTGTTCAAACTTCCTCCAAAAAATGGTGGTACAGAGATTGTCCAGTAGGCTGACAAGTTGCAAGTAACAACCAGTTTCATTAGAAGCGTTAAAGTCCTCTGTCACGATTTTGCAACGGACCAACGAACGAATATGAAATTTTGCTTTAAATTGGGAAAATCTGCAGCAGAAACGTATGTAATATTAAAAAATGTGTATGATAATGAAATATTAAGTCGGACCTGTGCGTCTGAGTGGTATAAGAAGTGGTCAAAGATGGTCATAAGGATGTTCACGATGGCCCAAGAAGTGGGCATCCGTCAGCCTTTTAAAGTTGGCTATCGAGATATTGCAAAAGTTCGAGAAATTGTGGTAAGAGTTCGTCGTTTGACCCTCAGAATGATGGTAATACGAATTACATAGGTACGATTTTATATACACATACAGCATTTGGGGAAAAAAAGAAATGGAAATGATATACTGCATATATATATATATATATATATATATATACATTAAGAAATGACATTTTTTAATCCAATTTACCAGTGAAACGATAAAAATTTCATATTTTGCAATAGATATAATGTGTAGATTATGATTAGGGTTATGGCAGTAGATTTTGAGAGATTTTCAGAATGACGGTTCTTCGTCAAGAAAATGCAGCTCAGAATGATTAGTCTCCTACATCATCCTATTGATTGATACGAAACAGCCATAGCTTTTCGTGTTTGCAGGAAGTAGGGAGTGAGTGATTACGGAAATTTAGAGGAGGATTGATGTTTATTACCAACTGAAAGGGGAGTGGATCAACTTTCCTATCGAAAATCATCTAACGAAAACGTAGGCTACTGTAGCTCTGTCTCAACTACGTAAATTGATACCATATCCATATCCATATTCTAGTTTAGGAGCAGCAAATGCAGTTGGAATAGATGAATACATTGTTTCCTTTGAAACAATTTTAGTAATTTCTTTATAAAAGAAAATTCATACTAAATAAACATGCTAATAAGATAATGCCTATTTCTATTTCTTTTAAAATATAAATTAGTAGTACAGATATAAAAACAACTTTGATATAATATGCGTTAATTGCAATAAATAAAATTATTTCACCTAGGACACAGGGTGCCTTTGACCTTTGGGAGAGTGTATATATGTACTCTATTCACTCTATTATGCAATGGAATGTAATAATTGTTTACATTTAATAATGTTAATTAGTGGTAATAAAAATAAACATATAAAGAAAATATTGATCCAGAGAACTTTTAATAACTAAATAAGAAATTTTCTTTCTCAACTAGCCTTAATAATTTGAAAATAAAAGTTGGGCACATCGATAACTTTTAATTTAGAGTATGATTTCTTTGCTCGAAACAGATTTGTTATTAGCATTAGTGTTAGTAGTGGCAAATAATGCAAGTTATAAAGCATGGAGTTAAAAAAAAAAACTTCTCAAACCATCTGTTCTTCCCCTTAATAGTTAATTTAGTTCTTCCTTTAATTTATTCAAACTACTCACTTCCACAATAACAGATGGATGTTTATTTCAACAATCAACCACCTGCTGGCTGAAGGCAAACCTGAACATTTATCCCAACCATCTTTTTTGAATTTATACCTCCCCCCCCCCATGTGCGTAGTCTGAGCAAGAGAAAGAATGTCATCAGCATTGAGCTTGTTCAATCCTGTCAGTGGATTTCCCAGTGCCTTAAACACCTCAATAAGATCACTTCACAGGTGCCTCGTCTCCATACGTTGAAATTGCGTAACTAAAGCCTTTCTTTGTGAGCGTACCCTTTAGTTCCTTTTACCAATCTCGTTCCCTTCTCTGTACCCGTTCCAGAAGTTCTACATCCATCCTAAAATTAGGCCTTCGGACCTGTATTCATTACTCAATATAATGAATTAAGTGAGACAGACTTATTTAGCAATATTTTCATTAATTAAAGTAAATATAAATACAGTGCTGTGTTATTAAATCTGTTTGTAAAATATAAATTCATAATGGAAGTTATTTCTAATAACTACCAAATAACTAATGTATCATCTGTTGTTGATATCGTTATTTTATTCGGTGCTTTTTTTTTTTTTTTTTTTTTTTGCGAATTGACTACTTTGACATATTTCCCGGTTCCATTGATATTATCCATGGTCATTTTTATCTTGAATTATTGTTTATATGTGTTTTCATAGGCCAATATACATTTTGTACCCAACAAAAAAACCAGCAATAAATTACGGGAAAATCCTGCACCTTCATTTGGATTAGGTGTTCAGCTCCGAATGAAGAAGTCTTAATGGGCGGCTATTGTAGCCGAGTGATCAAGCACGAAAGTACACGTGGTTTGAGTAACCGGGGTTGAAGCCCATGATTGCTAAATACAGGGCTGTTTCTCGTATTCTCTGTATCTTGTGAACACATCTGATCGTGAAGTTGTCCCGAAGAATAAACAGAAAATTGATATTTTCTAATTTCTTCACTGTATGTCGAGATTTGAATAAAGACTTTGCCAAAGGAGTGGAAAATGGTAAATTCACTGTACTGCAACGCAGAGCTAGCTTCTTTCAAACTGTTAAGAGCTAAGCGCCAAAGTAATTAAGGCTCTCAGGCACCACTATATTGTATCTGTAACTGAACGTATTTTTTGTCGATTTTTTTTATGAAAACCCCAAACACGGGAAGTATTAGAACCTATAGTGTTTAGTACAGTGCTTAACTTGGCGGTTGAGAAGACGAAAGAAGATATTTGTTGATATTGGATTTTAATTTCTGTAGACTGTAATTTTCAGGAAATACGTATGAAGGAAGGTTGTTCCAGAAAACGGCAGTTCAATGAATAAATGAGGAAGATGAAAAGTTGGTTCTGGGAGTTTGAAGTTGGACAGTAAATGGATGTTGTCTGGTGGCGGCACGTGTTCGGACTGTTTTGAAAGAGAGAGCGGGAATTATAGAAGCCAATTCAGAAGAACAGTGCCCATGGAAGTATCTGTAGAAGAGGCATGCAGCAGAAACAGTGCGTCTATGAGACAGCGAGTGGAGAGACTCTGTTAGAGATGAATCATTAATTAACCTAACTGCCCTCTTCTGAATGGAATCAAGAAGCCTGAGAGAGGTTTTGGGGGCACCACCCCAAATGTGGGAACAATATTCCATGGCAGGGCGGATTTGCGATTTATACAGAGTGAGCAGCTGTTTGGAAGAAAAGTAACGCCGAGAGCGAAAGAGAAAACCAAGTTTTTTAGATGCAGAGGAAGCAATATTTGTAATGTGCTTGTGCCAAGAGAGATTAGAAGTCAGGGTAATCCCCAAAAGAGATATATCATCTTGCCTAGAAATCAGAGTGTCACCAAAGATAAGCATAGGGGCTAAAGAATCCTTTTTGCGAGATATAAGACAAGACTGAGTTTTAGAAAGATTGAAATCAACTAAGTTGTTTTTGCCCCACTTGAGAAATACCTGGAGATCGGCATTTAAGGAATTGGTACTGTATATTCGAGAAGTTGAAGCAGATTGGGCAGGGCAAGGTTTCTCAAACTGAAAAGTGGAATGCAATGTGCTATCGTCGGAAAAACTATGGATAGGATTTCCGTTCAATGGAAGAAGATCATTAATATACAAGAGGAAAAGAGTGGGGGAAAAGAACTGAACCTTCGGGGACACCAGCATTAGTGGAGAAGTTAGGAGACAGAGAGTCAACTACCATTACCCTCAGTGAGCGGTCAGAGAGAAAACTGGATAACCAATTACAAAAAACAGTTGGCAAACCATAAGATGGAAGCTTGTTTAGAAGACCTTTATGCCAAACACGATCGAAAGCCTTTGAGAAGTCAAGAGCAACTGCTCGTGTTTCACCGAACTTTTCCATAGAAGTTCTCCATAAATGGGTAACATAAACCAGAATATCACCAGTGGATCGGCACTGACGAAATCCATACTTCCGTCTGATCAACGATCAGACGGAAGGTTTCTAGGTAGTTTAATAGTTGGCATTTAATTGATTTCTACATTACTTTAGAAAGAGTAGACGTAATTGCAATGGGACGATAATTGGATGGGAGGAATTTTTCACCCTTTTTAGGAACTGGCTGGATATGAGCAAATTTCCAAGCAGAAGGAAAAACACCTTTGGAATAAGCAAATGAAAAAAGGCGGCAAAGAACAGGAGTAAGTTCAGGAGCACAGGTTTTGAGAACAAGTGGAGAAATACCATCCGGACCTGAAGCTTTCTTAGCATCAAGATTCGTCCAAACCCTTGTGACATCCTTTTGACTGAAAACCACAGGAGGCATTGAATGGAGTGTGTTGGGAATGGTGGGTGGTATTTTACCAAGATCACTAATGCATGAGTTGGAAGAAAAATGCGATGCTAGCAGTTGGTCATGCTTTATCCTTGGCTGAAATGACAACAGAACCATCTGGTTTTGACAGAGGTGAGAACAGAGATGGGCAAAATTTGCGGCCAGTAGCTTTGCCAAGAGACCAGAATGCTCAGTTACCATTAGGGCAAAAAGCAAGGATTCTACTCTTAGCCTGTTCAAAATCTAGTTTGGACTGATTTATAACTGCTTTACAATTGTTGCGAGCTTTGCTGTAGGCAGAAAACGAAACTGAAGAATTTGAAACAAGCGAATTACGATATGCAACATTCTTCTCTTGAACAGCCTTAGCACATTTATTGGAAAACCAAGGTTTAGATAAAGGACAAGATTTTAAAGTGGAGTGTGGAATAAAGGGTCCCATTCCTACAAGAATAATTTCAAACACGATCTGAGCAAACGTTGACATCAGAAGTTTTGAAACAGTAATCCGACCAAAGAAAAGAAGAAAAGAAATCTCGCAGGTCATCCCATTTTGTATTCTTGTAATGGCAAACAACACGAGTTTGGGAACAGCCACGAGATAAAGGCTCCATTGGAGAAGAGACAATCACCAAGTTGTGATCTGAGATGCCCAAAGGACCACTCACTTCGACCGTGTACTTAGAAGGGTTGTTTGTGAGAAAAAGTCAAGCATGTTGACTGTATGGTTAGGATTGTCCGGTATTCTTGTAGGTAAATGATCAATCTTTGCAAGGTCATTAGTAATTGCAAAAGCCTCAGCATCCCGACCAGCTGGGTCTGTGTGACTAGAGAATTGGAAGCCAGGTGGGGTTGTGAACATTAAAATCATCAAGGAAAATTACTTCACTGTTAGGAAAGTTGGACTGGAGAAAGTCAAGTTGCAAAGAAGGGAAATCAAAGAGCTCCAAGTGATTAGTGGAGTTGGGAGAATGGTAGAGACAACAGATGAATTTGACAGAATGTCAAATTCATCTGAAGCCAAAGAAGGTCAAAAAGAGGAGATTCCAAATCACCAATTGTCTGACAGGGAATATCGGAACGGACATATGAACAAGTACCACATTTGAGACGAAAGGAATCATACAGGGAATAATTTGGGCAACTGAGATGAGCAGCAGCCGATAACTGAGATTCTGTCAGAAAAAGTACATGGGGGTTTGGCAGACTGCAAGTGGGTATGCTCGGGTGGCACAGTGGTATTGTCACCGTCCTCCCCACACCGGGTGGAAAAGGTCCGGGTTCGAATTCTGTCGATGACGCGAGGAACTTTAATGGGCTTTTTTCACTCCGTGGCTGAGTTAATCGGTAGCAGGCGTACGTACATAGCAAGTTTTTTCCCCAGAAACTGGAGTTTTCATCCAGCAAAACAGACAAATCGACCATAGAACACATGCAATTAAACAAACATAAGACACACAGCACATCAGATGAATTGAAATATTCGGATGGCCTAATATAATAATTTTTTTTTTTTTTTTTTGTAGACTGCAGAGGGGCGTCATTTCTCCATGTGGTGTGGGCGCCACACCTCGACCCCTGCTTGCGTTGGTTCACTCCTGTATGGTTACCCACAGTGTGCTTGTGCATGAGGGTTATACCCAGGATTACTAACAGTTCCACCATCGTGAAGGTGCAAGCAGAGGATTTGGCTGTCACAGACCGACCGGACTTCACGGAAACTGGGTCCAGTTGACTGACTTGAGTGTCACCAGAATATCAGTTCCATCAGCGTTTTAGATTCCCAGATAGCAAGTACAGCTTGTCTGGCATATCCGAGAGAATGTCTGCGATAACCTAAAGGACCACTTGGATTTGCCTGTTTACTGAAAGAAAAACCCAATTTCACAATGATAAAATGTGGAACCCTCGCCCGAAGCCGGCTAACTTTATTATATTGTGTAAAAAGCCCACGAAATTCAATGGCTGGATTCGAACTCAGGCTTTTATCCATCTGGTGCGGATGGTCGATGATTATAACCAGTGTATTATCTGCGGAAGGTGGATTATAACCAGTGCATTATCCGTGAGGGATTTCAAATTGTATCAAAAAGTTGAAGATACATTTCTCCAGTCGTTGACGGTTTCTATCGACAACCGGAGGAATTTCTAGTCTTCCTCCATCGAGATTGTAATATTAGTTGATTTTAGTCAGAGGGAGTAGGGTGTTCCCCGTGAGTTATTACGGTTTTCCAACCTGCACAAATGCAAATCAGCGCTTGAACACACACACACACACACTTCTACAAACGTAGAACTTACGGTTATGAGCACACTTGGGGACCATTAATACCCTTAACAATGATTTGTAGTAATGTATCACTGGTTTTTGGAATCCTTTTCTTCAGTCAGATGAAACAGCATTCCTTAGTTTTACGAAATTCTTCGTAAACCATGCATTTTCCTAAAGTTTCATGATTTTCATAAATCATGCATTTTTTTCAAAGAGCAGATTCTCGCCCATTCATGATTTCGTCGAATAATTTATCTGAATTGCATGTTCCATACCTGAAAAACCTTCCTTAAACTACCAAAAAGTTCGATAATTTTAAAATTTTCAAAACAGTTCCAGATCCTTGTTGTAATCACCATTACCGAAGATTGTCATATTTACATATGCTTCTATTAATATTAGCATAAACTACAAGGATTTGAAGGTTTCATGGATATTTTATGAAAAACGGCGCCACTCATTCGAATTATGCTGAAAGCGAATCTCCATTCGACTATTTATGTTTCAGATATGCTAACTTAATCTTTCCCCTTAAAACAACGTAGAAAATAACTAGTAATGATTTATGAATAGAGAAATTTTCCTTCTTTCAAATAACAAATTAAGTTGTCGCAAGCCTTGGAGCTTGAACAACTTTACTATGTAACTGTATGCTTGGATGGGAGAAGATTTCTTCTGCTGCTGCTGCTGCTGCTGCTGTTGCTTTGGACAGTACGTGTTATCTCCAACGCCTAAATGCAAAATTTTTCAAAACGGTAAGCTCATCAGGATAATAAAATAGAAGGCAAATAACGGGTATACATAACGTTAGTGATGCATATTACGAACAGGAACCGGTGCATTCCCTTCTAGTCTGAACCCTGGATATTTTCCGATGATATCTTGTGTCTCCTTCATCATCAACTACTAATATACCTTCTTGATCTTATTGCTTCTAATTTACAGGTAAGATAAGAACTGACATTTATTCGCCATATGCTTCTGATGTAAGGGCGACTGGACGAAACAAACACTTCATTCAAGAACCTAAAGTTTTACTTTTTGGTTAAAAATCCAATTGTTTTTTTATTAGGTAAAATCATATTTTCTGAATGATAACGATTTGAAGTCTGAGCGATAATAATCTGAATAAGAACTATTATAACATTGTTTATTTATATATTAAACTTCATTTTTGTTATGTAATTTTTAGGTTCCACTGGAACAGTTCCAAAAAACCGGAAGTAATAAAGGTGGAGGGGCCGTTACGTGGAAGCCAAAAGGTGCAGAGGTACTCTTTGAAGAAGAATCGGAGCTTATCAGAAACTGTGGTGCCTTGTCCTCAATATTGGGATTCATGAAGAGTTTCAGCACCAGCGACATTGCTCAGTATGCCACTCTGGATAACGAAGGTCTTCGGCCTACCGTATCAGAACTTGCCCTGAGTGGATGGGCGAGGTTTGTGTTACCTCAAGGACGGTTGGATTATACATCACGTTCCTGTTCGACCTGGGTTGCCGTCGGCGATTTGTCCTCTACGTCACAGCTGCCGTCACCCCAAGCTCAACCAGGCCATCTGGGAGAGTCTCCCGCCATCACAGCTGCTGACTTCATCCGATCCGTCAACAAGAAAGTCCGACAGACTTATATTCGTCGTCGGGTCATGTCCACCTACAAAGCTCTAGAACGTTTGTCGCGTAGTCAGCTTAATCTCGATAACAGTGAACCACAGAAGTCCTCGTCAGGTAACATTCCTCAAGTCCAGATAACCACCGATTTAGAATGCAGCTTACCGTCTCTACCCTTCAGAGGAAGTGGAAAATCCCTTACCTTAACGGCCAAAGATATAGATAGACAGAAAGGAAAGCCATTGACCAAATATGAGAGGAATATGATGATATTTAGTTGGTTGCAGAGCCTGGATGTGAGTGCCTTTGATAAGCTATCGTAAGATACCGAGCCAGCGTCATCTAGAAACAGTTCTAAAAATCAAAATGATAAGAGGGAAAGTGGTAGAAATATCTTCTTTTTCATTTTAAAGTGTTTTCTTCGCTTGTTCTGACGGTGTAGTAGTCATAAGTAACTCATCGTATGTATCAGTAGTAAGTCTATGTACAGTTATATATTTATCCTTTCTAAGGGCGTGATTAAATGAGTGTAATCCGACAGATGATTTAAAGAGAGTCAAATGTAAACATTTCAGTATAATATCTTTACACTGAAGTAATTTAATTAATAAATGTATCTTTAGTAAAGATACATTTATTGAACTGCGTTATCGACTTCATAATTGGTTATTGCCAATTATAATTATATGATTAATACTAAAAATCAGAAGGTTAAAATGGATTATAAATCTACTGCCATTAAGAGCATTTCAAGCAAATCAAAAAAAAAAAAAAAAACATGACCGAAGCACGATACTATTAAATTACAGAGGGATATTTCAATACGCTAGTTGAAATCAAATAATATTCTTGCGCTTTACTGTTTGATTTTAGACTATAGGGATCAGAAAAGCAGAATGATCCTCGCGATCGAAAATCAAAGCGTTTGATTTTTGAGAAAGGAAGAGCTTACAATGTATGTGAAGAACACTGGAACGTCTTTTCTGTTCGTCATACGCGTCGGTAATGTCATGTATATGCGTTAATATCTTCCGAAAATATTATTTTGACAAGGGTTCCGTTTCGTAAACTTTTCCACTTCGAATCCACCGGAAAGAACACTATTATGCTGAGTATGAGTTACGAGAAGAAATATTTCGCTTGCTTAATTAAGAATAAAGGATATTTAACGCTTTTGTGCTTAAATAATATTATCAAATTATATAATTGCTCCAATTTTTCTTTTCCTTTAGCGATAAGAACGTTCAATAAATACAACGTAGTAAAATGTATTTCTTGTATTCTACAGAAAGTCTAAAAGTAGTCTTATCTATGGTAGACAACACGTTATCTAACTGATAGTGTTATAATTTAGAACACTTAGATGAAGCATTTTTGGAAAATTAGGGTGTTTGTAATCAGGTCACTGATTACAAACACCCTAATCTTCTTTGATCACGATCATCTTACACTTGGAAAAGATGAGCGTTGGGATTTTTTGGTGGGGAGAATGTAAGTGATGCAATAGCAGGTCACTAAGAACGACTCTCGACGTCTTATTATGAAAATATCTTTCGTCCAGAAGAAAAAAAACGGCAAATGTGAAACTTAAAGAAGAAAATACCATTAAACCAGTCAAAAATAATTTTTTTAAAGACCTGTTTTGGATTTAAGTATGACTATGACGAATTTCTGTGAAAATTCGAACTGTGATGTGAAAAAGCACCTGTCATGTTCCTGTACGTGTACTTCGTAAAAGTTATTATGTCTCTTTACTGGTCAGAGAAGTACTAATGAATATTAAAAACACCTCATAAGCGACGGGCATAAAGAGATTTATAAATTCGGCTACAACAAAGGTAGGAAATTTCTTAGGAATACATCTTAGTAAAATTCTTAATGGATATACATTTTTATTTTTTTCTTTATTCTTTATGTATAATAGCATATTGAGAATGGTGAAAATTATTCATGTATTCGTAATATTTAAATGATTTGCAATTTCATTCGTGCTATTTTGTGCATTTTCCATGCACTCATATCGATGTACAATTACCAGTTATTTTAAAAAGAAATTAATTTCATGGAAATGAGCCAGACTGCAAGACTACTGTGGAAAAAAATAATAAATAAAACTAATACATAACACGAAACTAATGCGGCAAATTAATGCTACAGTTAGAATTATACTTGGCAAGGTGCAATTTTGCTACCTGATGATCAAGACACCCCAATGTACAAAATAAAATGTAATCGTAAAAATAAGAAACGAAGCAGCATTCATTCCCAGCAATGCAAATGCATTGCTGGGAATGATAACGTGACTGAGATTGCGAAATTGCTGGGAATGCGACTCCTAGACCTAGGAGATGCACTCACACCCATCAAAGGAGTGCCACTTGCAACAATAAATGAAATAAAATACATAAAGACAGGGAAGCCATAATGGAAGTAACAAACATACTAAACTCAATTTAATTAACATATGCCATAGCCGCCACTCTCTATATAAAAATAATAATAATATACCATAAAACTAATGCGAAAAATTATCAAATACTATGGGTGGGCATGGCATACGTTCCATTACTGAGTTTGGTTTGTTTGCTGTTTTCATTTTGTATTTGGATCGTACAGGGACACTTATTGACTTTGGCTGAATGGTAGTCAACAACTGGAACACGATATAGTGCCTATTGGTTTCCTGTCTTTATTTATTTAATTTCATTTATTGTGGAAGTGGCACTGCTCCTTTGGTGAGTACTACTGTGTACTTCATTGGGTGACAATCGCGCATTTTCACTACTGGGGAGTGTATGTTGCTTTGTTTCATATTTTTTTGTGATTTCATTTGATTTTGATTATTGGAGTGTCTTGCTACTCAGGTAGCAGAATTATACTTTGCAAAGTATAACCCTAACTTTAGCATTAATTTTTGGCGTTAGTTTCCTGGTAAATTAGCTTTTTTTTTTTTTTTTTTTCACAATAGTATTGGAGACATATTTATAATCAAGTATGTTCAATATATCTCTTCTTAAAGACAAGAAATTCTGTGGTATGAAATGAATAGTTGTTTGTGAATAAATGATAAATTCATATCGTAAATAAATAAGTACAAGTGAAATAGTTTTTCAAGGCATTGAAAAAACAATTCTCATAAAAATATGGAAGAGCAGAATGAAAGCTTAAAAAAAAAAGTTATTGATAAAAGGGAGCTGGGAAGAAGTTATACGATAACGTTTTAACTTCTCCTATTAAAAGTTAGGTCTAACCAGAACCTCATGCAATGGATATATACAGGGTGTTTCAGTTAAACGTTTCAGAACTTCTAAGAGGGGTAGGGTACATCCTGACAACTCGAAATCATATAGCAATGTGGGGTCGGAAATGCTTTCCTGAAGCGGTGTTGTACACAGAAGCACCATAAAGAAAAGAGACCGTAAGTGAGAAATCGTTTTAATAATACATGAAAATAAGCAAAAGGTACATGGATTAAAGTAAGTGTTCGAAGTTTCTTCCACGGGCTACAATGCACGCCTCACATCTCCGACGCATGGACATCCGAACATTCTGGAATACTCCAGGCGAATTTCGAATTTCTTCGGCAGCTACTGCGATTCTTGCAACCAGCTCCTCAGCATTGTCAACAGGGGTGTCATAAACTAGCGATTTCATATGACCCCAGAAATAAAAATTAAGACATGATAGGTCGGGTGACCGAGCAGGCCAACGCACGGGACCACCACGTCCGATCCACTGTTGACCAAATGTGACATCCAGGTAGTTACGAACATCTCCGCTATAATGGGCAGTGGCTCCATCGTATTGGAACCACATTGTCTGTTGCGTCGATGCAGAAATCTGTTCATCTCTCAAAAGTTGTGGCAATACTTGCTGCAGAAAGATCAAGTAGATAGGTCCGGTTAGACGACACGGTAACAGGTAAGGTCCGATGAGGTGATCTCCCATAATACCGGCCCATACATTGACCGAAAATCGAATCTGTGCTGCACGACGATTTCTGTGTACAATACCGCTTCAGGAAAGCATTTCCGACCCCACATTGCTATATGATTTCGAGTTGTCAGGATGTACCCTACCCATCTTAGAAGTTCTGAAACGTTTAACTGAAACACCCTGTATATTGTAAATTATACAGAAAATTGTCTTCATTTTCAGTCTACTGACGTCAAAGATTATTTTAAAAGCAAACAGATTAGGCAAGTTATAGCAGTTGTAAGTTAAAGCCCTTTAGCAGACACTTGGTGCATTTTATACATTATTCAATATTTTTTGAATAAAAGTTAGAAATGATTCAAAACTGTGCACTATGCGGTGATATTGCTCATCTAAAAAAGATAACATAACAAGAAAAAAAAAAAAAAATTGCGCAAAAATTATAAATTTTACTAACCTGGGGAACCAAAAAGTGTTATATGAGCAGACGCTTTGTGTATTTTATTTTCACCATTCAATATATCTTGAAAAAACAGAAACAATCAATTATGTATTTTATTTTCACCATTCAAACCAAAAACAAAAACGCACAATCCCATTTATTTCAACATTGAAAGTTTAAATAATTGTGCGTTATTCACTTTTTTAGTATTATTTTATATTTAAATTTTTAAAATTTTAATTTTGTAATTAAAATATTAATCAAATTAGTCAACTCAGATAAAGTTTCACAAGCAGAAGCTTGGAATTTTTCGATTTTTTTTTTTTTTTTTTTCTGTTTTCTTTTACAGCCATACTTCTAAATTATAACACAAGTAATGATACTATGTGGACCGGGGTTCAAGCCCGTGACTACTAAATACGATAAATATTTGTATTG
This sequence comes from Mastigoproctus giganteus, assembly GCF_048544385.1. Lineage (NCBI taxonomy): Eukaryota > Metazoa > Arthropoda > Arachnida > Uropygi > Thelyphonidae > Mastigoproctus > Mastigoproctus giganteus. The sequence continues at coordinate 143,888,226 of NC_143576.1, forward strand.
ACGATTTATTGTAAACTCTACTGACTTGGTTGTCGTGCCGGAGTATAAACAGAATATTTATTATTTCATTTATTATTTGAAAGTCAAACCCATGATGAGGAAATATTGGTCATTAATCAATTTAATAAATATTTAATTTTTAAATTTCATTTGATTTGTGTACAAAATACACCAGCGCACTTGCTAATGGGTACCACAGCTAACTGGACCGGTACTTTTTTATCTAGATAGACTGTAATATGAGAGGAGCTTTCCGTCACCTACATGACATAATTAAGGAATATTGAAGAAAAAATAGATACAATCAGTGCTCAGAATGTGGAAAATTTTTAGCGTGGAGGTAGGTAGAAGTGGTGCAGTTTATTGATGTAGTTTGCTCAGATTGTAATATGCACTAGGCCTATATAGGGGCACTTGACATTATCTAAAAGATGGTTTAAAGTAGCAGTGAACATTCGAAAAGGTAAGTACGTAATAGCATCAGTTGTCTAATAACCATTTAAAGCCATTGAATCTACCCTTTGGAAGCTAAAATTATAGATATGTATTATGCATACGTGGAACAATTGAAAAGCCTCAGGGCACTCTACAAAAGTGTATTGGAAATATACAATGAAGACCCAAAATGGTGTTAGTATACGTCCTATTTTGGAATCGGTTAATTTTTTTTGTATTTTAAAAGAATCTGAGCGGTTAGTATTTAAAAAAAAAAGAAAAAAAAGATTAGTCACTGCAGTTGCGCATCCTTGCGTTTTGAAGTGGCTTTTTAAAATGTGTATATTTTTATGTGTATATTTTAACTGTTTATATATGTACAGTATTATATCTAATTCATTATTTATTCATGCAGTTTTGTGCATATCTACACATATAATAGTTATTGCACGATCAAATATGACAGTTAACATTAGTTTTCTGCGTAATCGGCTGAAGTTCTTGAGACGTAGATAATGTTTATCATTTTCATTATTTCGACATTACACTAAATAAACAAATTATTATTCCAAAATTACCGAATTCCATATAATTTCATTCTTGTGTTCACATATGATTATTATAAACTTTTTGGGAAGAGTTGTTTCAAGACTTTTAAGCTCCTGGTTGCAAATAAAGCCATCACCTTACCCTGCTACATGAAAAGGCCCCATTGTTATTATTTATTTTTCGGTTTCGGACATTCTAGAAATGTATCCCCTTTTCTGAATGTTTTCGACAACTTAATCGATAAAAACGCACAGGCCAACCATTCCTTATAGGAAACAGCAGTTGTTGAAATTATGTATGTGTGATAAGTGCCAAAGAAACTAAAGTAATGAGGCGTCAATATATTATTGATTGAAAAATTCGACCGGTTTTGAAGGAAAAAAATTAAATGTTTTGATTACGAGGACATTTATACCTCTTTCCGTCCAAAAAGCATTGAAGAGATTTGAATAAATAATAAGAAGAAACAAGATCTAGAATATATGATAAAAGAAGCACAACTTTCCGCTTTTACCCTAGCTCCTCCATGCAAGAATATGCTGGCATCATCATCATACAGGAGAGCTACGCCATTTATGGCCAATATAGTTTCGTAGTTAAAACTTAACTTCGATGATTCGGTTGTTGACAGTATTGCTCGGCAACGAGAGCCTCATTTGGTTGCAACATACATGAATTATACCCTTCATATCCCGACATACTTGAATGACTTTTGGTGCAAGATACCATTTGGAGAGATACCATAAGATACAATTTGAAGAGATGCCATAATTAATGTTCCAAGATACCATGAGATTAATTACCATTGTATTTTGTGATGAATAACTACTCACGTACAGTACCGACTTTTCGTACCGTATTCATTTGCAATTTGTTTCAGAAATAGCTCCCAAGCTTTCCTTGTCCCGAGAAGAACAAATACATATTCTTTATAAGTGCTGTTATCCATTTGTTCATATGGAACCCAATCAGTATATAAAATAAACTTTCGTAGTTTACTGAATTAAATAACAATTCTTATGGGCTGAATTGAGCCTTTGGGAAGGTTCTCAAAACCTTTGAGAGCTGCAATCTTGGGATCTATCTATTATTGATTGCTTTTGTTCAATGTCGATATCAATCGGTCTATAACTATAAGGTCAATTCAACAGCGCGAAGTTCCCTAATCGGATCACTTCCACACATTCAAGGCACCTTCGTTATAAACATTACATGTCGATTTTCCTTCACAAGTAGCTGTTGAACCAATTTTGAGCTCAATGTAGCATGCAATGACTCATTTCAGAAGGGCCTCACTTCTGTCTTGGTTTCTTTCTTTTGTTCTGCAACAAAAGAAAGACAAAAATGAAAAAAAATAGAGAATTCCATGGTAGTTGGGGAATGACGTTACGTGGTTTCTCTCTATAAGATAAACTATATATGTTATATAAGTAAATTTATATAACTAAGGAGAATGAAATTTTACCACAAGAAATGAGAAACAAAATAGGTTTTATTGAAATTTATATTAAATACAGGCTCAATTAATACACTAGATTGTTACAATTAATTCATACACTAGATTGAAGTTTCAGGATTATTACTGAATCATATTTCTGACTTTTTGGACTGAAAAATTTTGTAGGATAAATAATATAATGTTTATCATGCAAAATTATGTAAATAACTACTACTTTTGTTAAATGATTCACCCATATCCTATTTTGGTCTGAAGATTTTGGTAAGAATCCTGAAATTGAATAAATTTCAAATTCAGGATTGAGCTTGCATTTTATTGCATTTCAATAAAACTATTTTGTTTCCATTTCAAATGGTAAAAAGTGTCCTTAATTATATACATTTACTTATACAGTATACAGTATATATAATTTAACTGAGAGAATTCCGTTTTTAAATTCAATGAATACGTTTTTTAAGTACTTAAATTCGACATCACTCTCTTCCCAGTCTAATGAAGGAATACATTGATCGCAGCATTTAATACACAATAGATTTTATTCACAATTTAGATAAGATTTATTACTGTTATAAGTAAATTATTTCCATTTCATATCATGTTCATAAAAGTATTGTGAACTCATATGAAATTCGTTTTTTTATTTTTCATTTGTTTTTACAAATGTAAACTTCGATGAAAACAGGGATATATTTGCTAGCATAACTAAAAAATTGTCAAATTATGGATGCCTGTAAGTTTTTATGAAGAAGCGTAATTATTTCCAATGGAACGTTTCGTTAAAAAACAAATCAAAGAGAATCGATTCTACCACAGTTTTATGATATTCCGCATTTTTTCAATATCATTCCTAGTGGCTGGCAGAATTCGTTGAATTTTGAATTCAACGAATATGGAGTGGGGGATTCTAATGAGTTCAGATCGACTTTCTTCTTAGTCTAGGGGAAGACGTTCATAACAGCTCGTCTTATTTAAAGCACTCTCCTTGCCTGTTGTTAATGTCTTCCCCACGACTAAAAAGATAGCCGATCTGACTCAACAGAATGCCCAACTCTATATTCTCCTCCTGAATTCAACGAATTATGTCAGCCACCAGGAATGATATTAAAAAAAAAAAAAAAGCAAAATATCATATCCGTATTCAGTGCTGGAATTTATCCTTCCAAAGTAAAAAAAAAAAAAAAAAAAAAATTTCCATTAAAAAATGGCTTCGCTTCGCTATGGTTAGATGCGCAATTAAAGTGCAGTGCTTATGCCCAATTGCAATGTTTTCGTAGTACAGGTTTAAGAGCATCGGCGACTAAGGCTGTAAATTGCGCGTGTGTTCTGTGGTCGATTTTCTGTTTGCTGGACGAAAAACCCGAGTTTCCGGAAGAAAAAACCACTCTACCCTCACCTGAGACCGACTAATTCAGCCACTTTGTGAAAAAGCCAATAAAAATTCCTTACGGCATCAACAGGACTCGAATTCGGGTATTTTCCAAGCGGTGTGGGGAGGACGGCGATTCTGCCAACTGTGCTACCCACGAGGGCCCCAATTGCAATAGTAAAAGTGTAACAGGACTTCCAATATCACTCGCCCACTAGTATTCCTCGATACAAATTACACTGATTTCATTATTGCAATCGGCAGCTATGTTGTGTAAGTTTGGATAGAGTACATGAGAGACAAATATAGATATGCATAAGCAAGATTCTGCACATAATTCCTGCCAGCCTTCTGATTGCAAAATGGGCCCCCTGCAATGGTTGATGCCTTATGTCTGTAAGAGCGTGTATGCGACTACTGACTAGTTTGATTGAATATTGGTGAAGAAGCGATCTTCTGTTCTCAGTGTATCTTGCATTGTCCGAAACAACTCGTGAAATAATAAAAAGTCACAAGAACTTCTTTGAAGAATAGGATAGGGACTTCTAGTCACATGATACTTAACAGTTATCATGCAAGCACACGGCACTTCATTGAAGCTGTTTGCAGGAGATGGCGGTACTTTTGTTGTATTCTTGGGGACTACGTGGAGGCAGATATAAAATTAACTGCTTTGCTTGCGCTTTTTTCTCCATGCCTAACTTTTTCTGATTAAGTTTAATTAACAGAGTAATCGTTCATAAAATATTTCATGGCACGGGAGGCTACTGTAACATAACAGACACATGACAATAACTGCACAAAGTCTGAATAGTCCTATGTTTAGATGAATAAAGTCTGTAAACTGCGTATTATAAACCTGGTTTGTTCGGTTAATAAAAAAGCCAAGGGAAAACTCTGCGCTATCGCGTAAGACTAGTCGGCTAACACCAGGATACAAACGACATTAATAGATAATAATCTCGCTTAGTTTCAGAATCTCTTTCTCTCTTTGTCAGTTGAGCTGTGAGGGTTCGACTAGGGCAACGGAGAGATGATATAGACAGAGCGCGTTATATGATCTGGAACAGAAAAAACAGGGCAAAGATCAGTTACCTGCTAAGACCAAAATGCGAAATATTGTGCCCCAGAAATTCTATCAAGGCAGGGGTTAAAAAAAGAAATGAATGTTTTAGTTTCCATACTTCTTCGGAGCACAACTTGAGAAACTGTTCCGACAGTATTTCTCAAGTTGTGTTCTGAGGAAATCTAAGGTTTCGAGAGGTCTAAAAAAAAAAGGTTCAGCACAAAAAAATTAAATATTACAATTATTTTAAACGTATAATAATTTTTGACACTTTCAATATTTGAAATAAACAATGTATCTTTCCTCTCTATCCGTCCATTGAAAATCAATACTCCTGAGTGAATTTATGTTACTTATTCCTTCTTACGATGTCTTCTCACTATTTATTTACTGCATTTATCGCTTTACTATGGTTTGGCATTTTTTATATTTTTTTGCTTAATCAAATATTATCTGGTTTCGATATGCCATAATTTGACACGCGTGGGTGACACACACAGTTTGTAATTAGATTTATAATGCTGGGGTCTGGTTGCATTCAGTTTATGGTATAGGTATTCCCGAGTTATTCTTTAAGTATGTTTTCGCGCAATATAGGCAAATTGTATTTTTAAGGGTATTTTTAGACATTTTTATTGCGAATCTCTTATTCCTTAAAATAGTACAGGCCTAGCCTGTACTGCATTTTTTAAAGCAATTTTTATGACTTTTGCTCCCTGGATTATAAACGGATTTTAAGGATTTTCTGCTATCAGGAATTTTTAAAGGAATTTTTCGGGTTGGAAAGGCTATATTGAACATATTCAAATAAAGTCGTTTGGAGCTGCCTAAATATTTTAACAAATACATATATAGTATACGTGTAATTATAGTTCAAAAATTCACTACTTAAAGAATGACTTGAAAGCGTGTTTATTACAATTTATCTCAATACAGATATAAAGCTGATCGTTCTGTTCTTCCAATTAACATTTCTTTATAAAGAACCAGAGGTATAAATTAGTCGATTTTGCGAATCGTACGAAGATTAAATATTTTTCCCCTTACTCCAGTTCCTAAAATGGGAGTAGATAAGAGGAAGAGAACTCTATTCGCATGCTCCTATTCATTACTTCCTTGGCACTTGCCCCACTGCTTTTACTACTGCTCTGCGAAAACAGTAAACATACATAGCATAATAGGTAGGGTAGGGTAATTTCCTCCCCAATAAATTCCAGCAGGCACAAGATGGGTGCTTTTTGGGAGGGAAGGATTAAATTTATCAAAACAATACGTATTTGTCTGAAGTAACGTATAAATAAGGAAAGGTTTTAAAATGTAAATAGAATGGTATGAGTATAAGCATGTCTTGTATTCTACCATACAAGCATATTTAGCAGAAAAAAAATAATAATAATAATAAAAAAAAATATATATATATATATATATATATTTCAATGTAGAAGTGGGAGCCATTGAGGCCGATTGAGCCCGTTGGAGGATACTTGACGCCCATTTGCACAGGTGGACCTAAGTCGAAGTAAGTAATTGTGGCCTTTTCAGGCAGTGGTATTGTATGATATTCTTATTCACTTATATTACCCCCACCCCATAATTAAAATTTCCTGCTTTAACTTTTATGTGTTTACTGGTTATATACATATCGACTGTTCCATAACTATGTACTCTAACAGAAATTGCATTCGCATACTTTTCCATCTCGTATATAAAGTTCCTGTACATACCCCTCATTGAAATAATATTGTATGCCATTAAATACTATAATATATGTGCTTTTGTAATAATATATGTGCTTTTGTGAATCTATAATTAATACTGGTGTGCCTTGATATATAATTCATTCTTAGACGTTCTTGTCATTTTTCTTATTACGAGGGCCCCCAAGGGCTTGTTGGTACCCGACTGTGTTCACATCAATCTGAAAAAAAAAAAAAAAAAAATGGCGATATAAGACATCCCATATAAAATAAACGGTTTCAACTCAAGTTACTTGTCAGTCATGTAGATACACCTAATGAATGCAATGTACAAGTAATATTTGAATTTATAGCTCATTATATACTGTATTTGTATCCTGTTATATAACATGCGTTCCTTTATAAGACAGAAAACTGCCTTCTATGCATCCTCTAAACCTTGATAAGAATGCTTTTGATTTATTCATATTAGTTGTTGGGTGGGGTGGTGGAATTTCCCACTACCCATACAAAGTAATTTTCCTTCTCCCCTTTAAGTAGTTTATTGAAATTAAACGTAACTAATAAAAATTTCTAAAACTATAATTAACTTGATGGACAGCCAATCTATAGTTAATTATGGCCTTCATACCTCGAAAGAATGCACGAAAGCAATATTGTAATAAAGCTTCACCCGCATGAGTCTGGATCCTAAATTATCAATTCTATTCACTTCAAACATAGTGATTCCATTTCCACTGCCCTCTATTCTTTCTAAGTCGTAAAAATTCCTTTTATTTCAGCATTATTCAGTTTTCTTTCATTGCTCGAATGATAACGAAAACACGCGAAAACATTGTCCAGTTTCTAAATCTATCTAACTGAAAAATTCATAGCCAGACCGAGGTGAGCTGCGAGGGAACATTAAAATATAATAAAGTTTGAATTTTTAATATTATTCTTTTCCACTTAATGAAATTTTATTATTATATCAATATATTTTTGTGGAAAAAACTGCTCACAATTCGAGGATTTAGTGCCAAACAACGTTAACTACAAAATTGCATTTTTGTTTTGAGACAACTTTAGTTTTACTTTATACAAATAACAATGCATATCATAGGTAAAAAAAGGCATGAAGGGCAACATAAAGCCCGAAAGCTTTTGTATTACTGGTTACTGGCGCATTATAGCCAAAGCAGCTTATGCGCCATAAAACCCCCACAACAACAACAACAACATTACTGGTTACTGTATGTATCTACATATTCTGTTTTTACTGTTTATCGTATGTATTTAACATTAAACCTAGTTTAACTACAACTCGTCATTTTATTTTACTTTCCGTTCCGCTCTGTGCTACATAATAGAGAATATGGAATAATGAATATCATGTCATAGAACTGTATCTCTCTAGTACTTTACAAGTTAGCTTAGGCTATAAGCACATTTCCTGTAAACCAAGAAAATGTCAAATGACTTTTTCTTGGTTAATTAAAAAAAGTTTGCTACAAAATGATTTTGTAGTTAACATTGTTTGACACTAAACCCTCGAATTATTTTCGAAATTACACATAACAGTAATAAAAAGCTAGCATTTTTTATGTGTTTTTTCCGATCTTCAGATTTCATTTAATAGAAAAAATTTACACTGCCATCCTTCTTGGAAAGTACAAACAAAATTGAAACATTTTTTTAAAAAATTATCTATATACCGTCATATAAATAAACCTTTGAAGCACAAAAAGTGGTATAAAATTTTAAAATCAACTTATACACCTAACATAAAATCCTAGGTTGAATTTTAAAAAAAAACCTGTTTAGGGTGAGAAAGACATGGATTACTACCAATATATATTAGAATTTATTACATATATATTTTTTAAACAAATATACATTGCTGTCCATCTTTTTAAAACCCGAGAATTTGTTCATCTTTATCAGACGAAAGCAGCGCTCATGGAAACCATTGGCAGTTATGGTTTCGGGTTTATTTTTCCAAGTTCTCGAAAAGTAAACGTTCGAGATTGTCGAGTTCTTACAGCAAACACGCTTCCCTATTGAAGCGCTGTTTACAGAAAAACCATTTTGCAGTACAGTACTAAATAGAGAACAAGGAATGGTTCGATTATATAATCAGAGCTTTCTATGTACACATATATAAATCAACAAGAGCGATGTCACTTCTTACCCTATGCCTAGTTTTGGTTTCGTGACCTTCTACAAAAGGATAAGTACTGCTGTATGCACAGAGTAGTAATATCTTATTACTCTATGGCTGTATGCTAACCTTTCGCTCTCTTTACACTTTACTGCGAGTGTAATAAATTTCACATTGTAAACTTTTAAAAGGAAGAGCAGAAATAATTGAACTAAAAAGTAGACACAATAGGACTTAATTATTGCAGATTTTACTCTAATACGCCAAAAGGATGGAGTCAACTATATGATTAAGCGCGAATTTTCAAGGCAAAAAAAAAAAAAAGAAGTCGTCTTATACGCCATAATATACGGTAGAAATTGAGAGACTCGCTTGTTTTCATCAATCAATATATTATCACCAAGTTTTAGAGATGAGTAGGTTTTTTTTTTTTTTTTTTTTTTGTTACGTTTTGGAACATAGCCAAAGTTATTTAAAGTTATCTTGATCCACTGTAATCATTAATAATATTCAGTGAAAACAAAAGTTGCCTTGTCTAAACATAAAATTTTTGATCAGAACCTATAATGATTATTCATTATTACTTAACCTACTGAGTTGAGACTTAACATTTAACATAGCGTTTTTCAAAGTGCACACGTTTCTGCTCCCAAGTGTCATGCGGTAGATTCACGGCGGGTACAGAAGAGAGAGAGAGAGAGAGAGAGAGAGAGAGAGAGAGAGAGAGAGAGAGAGAGAGAGAGAGAGAGATTACTCGAATTCTCAAATGTGGCTGCATTGGTAAATTTCAATGAATATTTTTAAATTCTGAAACATCTAAATTATACCAAATAATACCAAAAAATAATACCACAATCATACCAAAAAAAAATAATAATACCAAATTTTCTTTTCAACTCTAGCTAAAGTTAATTTCTCGAAATATTAATTAATTATACGAATACAGCAATAGTTCTATTTATTTAAAAAAAAATACTATACAGTCCTTAAAATTACGCTATTCCATCTTTTCCCTTGCATAAATTGTTTTTCTATAACTTTATTATAGTATACATTATGAAAGTTTTAACAAATAAATGATTGGTACAGTTATGGATGGTTGTAGGTTCAGACTAACAGTTACAAACGTAGACATTGACAAAATACCTTGTTCCAATAAATAATGGCAATAAAAATCTATACAAAATGAAAACAAGAACTACTTTATATCAACAGTTTCACTCTGTAGACTTACGTAATTATGACATCATAGTATAATAGGTGATTACATGTTGCCTAATATATATATACGAGTATTATGTTGATATCTGTCAAGTGCGAATATTTTAGTACTGTACTATGCAAATGTGTACATATGGAGACAGTCTATAACTCTGGTGCAGTTCTTTATATAATTCATACAACTCCACGTGCTCAAGATTTTTTCTTTTTTTACCTTACATTTTAACATTTTTAGTTACATTTTAACCTACAGCCTTTCTGATCAGGATATCCTTTTATTGGTATTGCTTCATTATAGAGCATTCTGTATTTAAAGTAACTGTATTTATCGCGTAGTTTATAAATCCGATTTATAATTTCCAAATTGGAAATCATTTGCGCCTTCGTATAATATGGTATAATATAGTGGAATGGTATAACACTATATTATGTTGATACTGTAATAAATGCACTGTATTTTGATAAAAATAATAGTTAAAGCAAAGAAGAGATCAACACAGTTTCTGAATGTGCTTCTTAGATTGACATTGTGCTCTGTAATGCTGTTTCAATTTATAATAACTGTACACATTGTTGTTATAATGATTGTATACAATGTTATTTCGATATTTTTCTAACACAAACATATGAGCACAAACTATGGAAATTAAGACTTATATCACTAAATTTTTATCTGACATGGAATTTATAACACGTATATACAACTTTATAACGTTATGACTTAAATTTGTTATACGTTATAACTTTCATAACGTATTAACAACTTTTTGCCAGACATTAAAACTTTCCTCAACATTGAGAGTTATTATGCTACAAATTAACTACGAAATATGAAATAATTTCGAAAAGAATAGAAAAACAATTACAACATATCTCGTGATCTGTGACTGTCTGTCTTCCTTAACAAGCGTACAAATCATTACAATCTTTTACAAACAAATATTTAAAAAAATAAAAGGTAAAGAACAATTTTATTTTTGAAACCGTTTATAAAAATGTGAGCTAAATGCTAATATATATATTTAATAAAATAAATGTATATGAGAGTTGAATGCAAATAATATATATTTCTAGTTCCTGGAAGTTGTCATGAGATATTAGAAATAAATGGAATGGCAAGAATGTTCATTATGTAACTTAGTGTTACATAGCGAATAACAAATGAAAAAAATTTAAGAAACTTAAGTGCATCTTAAAAGTGATGTGATGTGACGTGATTTGTGAATAGAATTCTGTATTTCTCTATCAAGCACACTTAGAAAATCCCTGACTATCTCATCGTTAAAAACGCGATAATGAAATTGTACTTACAGAGAAGTTAGGCCATCTTACAATAATACATTTTATAGACTTATTATCCACTTTTAGTGGATCAGAATTAATTAATCATCTGAATTAATCAACTTTGGCATGGTAATTAAAATCTTGCTCAAATCCATTTAGGTCCTAGGAGTGTTTTTTTCCTTCATTAGCTTCTGAGCTTTCTTATGATTATCGTGCACACCCCAAATTGATCATCAACCGGTTTCTATCACAAACACTGTTGTAGACCAGAACCAGAACGATGACATCTCAGAATTCAATGCTTAAAATAGTTTTGTAATTATATGAATTGTCTCAACACTAGCATCTAAAAAATTAAATTTATACTAAAATATTTGAATGTACAGTACGAGGGGTAATCTAAAACGTTTTGTGAGACAAATAGTTCCTGTAATCACAGACTCACGAAATTCGGACGGCATGTTAAGACTTCCCTATATAGTCACCACCCACAGTTATGCATTTTTTCCATCTGCGCTTCAACTTGAAAATCCTATCCTTGTAGTCTGTATTTTGTAAGTAAGTCTGTAAGCCTGAATTTTGTAAGTAAGTCTGTAAGCCTGAATTTTGTAAGTAAGTCTGTAAGCCTGAATTTTGTAAGTAAATCTGTAAGCCTGAATTTTGTAAGTAAATCTGTAAGTCTGAATTTTCCTCTTCAAACCATGCGGTCAAGGCCTTTTTCAGATGTTCATCATCCACAAAATGCGTTCCACGAAGATTCTGTTTCCATTTTCCAAACAAATAAAGGTCACATGGGGCCATATCAGGTGAATACAGTGGATGAGGCAAAGACTCGAATCCCAGTTTGGCCACTGTTTTTCCTCAGTTCACGTCTCTGAGGTGAGGGATTGTCATCAGCAACAGAACTCCTCGGGGCAGCATTCCTCGTTGCTGCTGCTTAATTTTTTCTCGTAATTTGGTTAAAAGATCAACGTTGTACCTCTCCGTCACAGTTTTACCCATGGCTAACCTTTCCTTTATTGACTATCTGTTCAATGTTCATTTTACGGTCTTCCATAATTAATTTATGCACATTGTTAACCATGTTCTCATTTTGGACTGTTACTGGCCGCTCAGTCCTTGGGTCATCTTTGATGCTCTATCGGCCATTCTTAAATTCAATAAATCACCTCTGGATTGTATGGAGTAGATTCGCTATTCAGCTGATGGATTAGATTCGCCATATACATTGTTCGAACGTTGAACGATTTCATGTAATTCCACGTTCTCTTTTTTTAGGAATTTTATAACCACTAGCTGCTCAAATTTTTACTTTTTCGGCTTGATTATCAGCAGACTTTAGAATCCCACCTGCTAAAAAAAAAAAAAAAAAAAAAAGAATAAGTTGTATCGCTGAAATTCTGTACAGATACTACTAAGACTATCTCCTATTACTATGCCTATTTGTACCTTTGTACCTAAATCTAGAGTATATGTTTTACAAAAACTTTTTGAATGCCCCTCGTATAATATTAATTTAATTTTAATTTATTTTTACATTTTGATATAGCTAAACCTGAGTACAAGCCTAATGCAATACGAATGTAAATCGGAAAGGTAGTTTTCATTTATGTGTTACAAGAATGTAATTCATCACCATTAGAGCGCCACGCAAGGTATTTATAAATTGCTGCAATGGAAAGTTATAAGCAGCAGCAATGGAAAGTTATACGCCAATTTTTTGACACCATCTGAAGGGCGTAACTTACAAAAGGTCTACAAAATTCGATTTTCCATAGAGCGCAATATTAAAATAAGTAAATTTTAAGCGAATCCAAAAAGATAAGGCGTAAATTATTTGTAAACATATGTAAATTATTTGTAAACTACTCCAAGTAAGCTATTTAATTTATTCTCGTTTCACTCAGTGCAATAGTAATGTACGTTTTTAGAAATAATATGAAAAACACAGATATAAAGTATGTGATAATGAATTATCGTTCCACTAAAAGAGGGAAGAAGGATGTGATGGAGAGAAGGAGGAGGGAAGAGAGAAATGGAGGGAAGAAGGATGTGTGAAGGATGTTCAGGGAAGAGACCCAGAAGGAGACTGAGGAAAACTATGAGGAGGGATGAGGACAGGGAGATAATGAGAAGTGGTTGTTGAGTTGTGTGTTTGAGCCTGCACTGATGGAGGAACATTGATGATGACGATGACTACTCTAGTTACCTAAACGTTTATTTCCTTAAGGATATTGTCACCTTTAGCTAATACAATAATAAGAAACCAAAGTAAAATGGCCGACTAACCGATACAGAGCATGTGGGCCGAATTTCTACAAAGGTGTTAATGCTACAGTAGCAAATAAGTAGTTATTGCCTCCTAACTATGCGCATTTACGAAAAAAAATTACGAAACTACATGGTAAAGATTCTTCTTATATCCGTAATAATAGAAAATAAGCATCATTAAGAATAACCTTATTTACAGACCTTATTCACCATCTCTTTTTTGCCAACGTAAATGTAAATCAGCCATCTTATCAGTCATATACATTTTCTTACGAATGATTGTTAAATGTAAATAATAATTAACTTATGAAAATAATCTAAGGAGGAGGAGTTCTGTAGCGTTTCTCTTCTGTTTGTGTGTGTGTACGTATGCAAATGATCAGTCATATTTCTCTGTGTTGACAGAAAATGATAAGACAGAAATACAACTTTAATTTTTATGGGAAGTTCAAACGTTATGGATCTACTCGGTCTCAATGCATTGTTGGACTGTGGTGACAAATTGATTATGCTGCTTGACTCCTGTTGTATCCTTATTTCTATGGAGAAAATGATCTATTCCAGGTTTTTGTTTGTTTTATTGCGAATACCGAACATAAGTTTCATTTGAAGTATTTTCTTGACTGTATTTAACTCTAAACTTTTTTTTTAAATCTGAGACAGAAAAACGAAATAGAAATACATGGTAACGATAACAACAAACTGACACCCATCGTATTTTTATATTAATTCGGTTTCCCATATTTTTGACTTCCAAGTACCACTTTAATCTCCATTACCATTCCGTTCTTTAATAATTAATAAGTGTCGATTGTGGACATATGCGAATGTGTAGTACACCATGAAAGTAAGTCAAAAAATTGACATCAAGCATTGATACTGTGATGTAATGATTTTTGCTCAGACTAATAAACTATTTCCTACTAACTATGGTATTTAATAAATATATATAAATATATATACTGTATGTACGTGTGTGTCTATATAGTCTTGGGGTATATATGTATGTCGAAGGATTATCAGTTTGATCTTAAATATTACGACTGAAATGTGTTTGAGTGTTACTCTCCACCATTGTCAAAACCATTACATGAAATGTGAAAATTTCATTTTATGTTATTCTTTTGAGAAATTATCATCAATACTAAAAATAATTCCACTTTATTATATTCAATCATGCTTTGATTGTAAAATGTTTAATAGTTCGCTTAAAAGGCAATTTTTAATTTATTTTCAGTAAAGTAATATATGGTCTTCAATACTTATTTTAATATTTAATGCCAATTTACGGGATACTATTTTTAAGATAAGCAAATTCCATCTATTGTCGGAAACACTGTTGCAAGAAATGATGTAATTAGTGCTCTAATGCTATATTTTGTTTAAACTGTTTATGTATTTATTCAGCTAAACCTGTAATATATCAGTGTTATAAAGTTGTAATAAAATTTTTATGTACAGTAACTTTATTTGATATTCTTCTTTTATTAAAAAAAAATCACTCAGATGCAATTTTTGTAAGATTAAATATACACGTACGCCGTATATGGAATTACATCATGTAGTAAAACTATAGAAGGAAGTTTACAAGGAAACAGACAAATTTCATTATTTAATTGTCTTGATGGGGTAGTGGAAGGTCACCAGACTTAGCATTTAACTAACTAGAGAGATTCCCAGAACAGACAGCTTAAATAAGGTAGAAAATAAAACTTTTTTTTTTTTTTTTTTTTAGATATCATGCAATCGTACTGAAATATAGAATATATCTTCAGATTAAAGGTAAGAATATGTTTTTTTTTTTCGGAGAGAGGGGTTGTCCTTAATTAGTTTATCATGGAGGGGATCTTAATTTTTGGTTAAGCCACTGTCTCTATAAATACTTTTCACCCACTGTCCAGAAAAAATATTAGACATCGAATTGTGGTATCTTTTAAGACCTCATCCTGCCTGAATTTACATGTCACGGATTCAGCTTAAGGCTCTGTGACATGTCAAAACCCATAGATTTCTGTTGCGCACTGTGTTCATATTAAAAGACTACAAAAAGGTGAAGTATATTTTTGAGAAGATCAAGTGTGATCAGTATAATTGGGATGTCTGCAGAGGCTTCAAGATGTCGAGGTTCCTTCTGGGTTTATAAGGTGGTTTCATTAAGTTCCCTTACTTTCGCTGACTCTGGACAATAGGGCAGTAGATCAGAACAATAAAAGAAGAGAATGATCTATTAGAATTGAGCTGCAACCTGGCACGACACACACACACACACACACACACACACACACACACACACACACACACACACACACACACACACACACACACACACACACACACACACACACACACACACACACACCATGTAGTAAACAGTCCCCTGGCTTCAAGAAACAAAGCCTTGCTTCAACCACCATATCAAGCTGGAACTGGACAAATAATTTGTTAAAGCATTAGATTCCCAAAGTGTCGCCTTTTGGATCAATAAATATTTCACCTAATGCAAAAATGAAAATCAGCGTATTTATTGACTGAGCGAAATTCTTGGCAGTCGTTTCCTTTTAGTGAATGGATTTCTTGATAACGTATTCATCTTGATAACTTCTTAACCTTGCACAGAACTAGTTGACAAATCAATTGAAATTTTTTTTTTTTTTGGCTGATGCTATATAAGCTTGCTTTCTTCCATCATGTGCCTTTACTAATGCTAATATGCTAAAAATTACAGAAAAATGGAATGCAGAATGCCAATTAATTTCCAGTACTTCTACTCCATCTGGACCTTCAGGCAAATCTGGCCGACACAGTGAAGAGCACAGGATGAGATTCCACTAGGAAATGCAGTCAATTGACAAGCGATTTGGAAGGTGGGATGAAGCTATGACGGCCAATTTTATCTGGTTCTTGGTTCGGAACTGTTCACACAAGTTAAAGACATTCAGTTGTACATTTTTAAGGATTTTTTTTTTGTTTAACCCGAGGATAACTTCTACTTTTTAATTTGTGAATTTTTTTTAGCTTGTTCTTTGCTGTAGCAATGATTAATATTCTGTTCTGTACGGAAATAAATGAATTTGATAATTCTCTCATTTATAGGAAAACCATTGCTGTAAAAACTAAGTTAATATTCGGAATGAGTATACCGAAATGTATAAAAAAACATCAAAAAATACAGATGAACTACCTTTTTTTTGTTTGTTTTTTTTTTTTGAAAATTTGTTACTTAGCGTTATCATATTGAAAGTGGTCATCGTCTTTGGAGTAAAATCGAATACTGCAGGGATCTGATAAAATTATTATATGGGTATGCGGCATCATTTCATCGTTCTTCAAGAACACATTATTGGGATTAATCCATGCCACGAGAACATTCCCTTAGCAATTATAGTCCACCTGCAGCCACTTTTATACCACCTGTACAAAAGAGTGTAAATCGGAACTAAACATATTATAATCAAACACCAGCAGAGTTTTGTTTTTGGATTTTTTGCTGAAACAAGTAGTTTAAGAAGAGGATGACAGTTAATGAATCCTCAATTTCTCGGTTCATGCCTATTGTTCGAATAGATATCGGTTAATCTCAGTCTAAATTGAAAGTAAACCGCAATTTCTGAACATGTAGAGCAAACTGTAGAGGGCGATTTGACCTCACTTTCCTACATAAATCTCCCTGCAATCCCACTACTGTAGTATCCTCTTTCTGTTACAGCTACTCCTTCCAAAGTGGTTGCCCCATCTTCCGATCACTTCTCATAAATTCTGAATATAATAGCTCTGAATGAGGCAGTGATTTCCATAGATTTTGCTACTGTAGCACTAGCATCGCGCATACCAACAAGTCCTTCTTTGGAAGCTTATCATATCACGAGTATTGCATTGCTTGACTTCGAGTTTCAGCTATTGACTATGCAGACGCTATTTAAGCCATCAAAGCTGATTTCTTGACTTGAATATATTTTCTTTGCAGCGTATAAATGTAAATGGGGAATATTTCTGATAACTTGGCCCAATATTTCTTTCTAGGTTTCTTTCCTGGCTAGATTTCTTTCCGGATATGAAACTCGGACATCCAATGATATTGATTTTGTAGTGTCGCGTGAATTCCGGTGCGTGGTACGAGTAACTTTGCACTTGTACACTGATCCTTCTGTTACGTTGCCAATATAAGGAGACTCTCAACCTTCGCAATGGGATTTGATCCTGTACAGCAAACAACAAACTGAATTATAATTGTACTCGTTTAAGGAAATCAGGATGAAAGATACACGGAATGAAAGAGAGGAAAGGGCAACTAAAGAATGACCTTCAACCGCCTATAAATTTCTCTCCACTATAATTGTTTTGAAAACAGGCTAATAAAAACTTTTTTTTTTTGACATTGCTTTCTGATTGGTTAACGTTTATCAGTTTATCAATATTAAGGTGACAAATTTTATTTTGCCTAGTAGCGGACATAGGGTCGCATCGTTACTGTTTAGGATAGTTTTGAATAAAGTGTTTGTAATTCACATGGCTCCCTTGAAAGAGAGGGATGGACGAGTTCTCAAAAGAGAACTCGTCCATATCTACCACCGCTTTGATCTGTGTTTTCTCTTTGGAAGAGAATGAAGAAACATAAAGCATTTTTCTATATGATGGACTTAAATTTTGATAATTTTGAAGACATCTTTTTATGCAAATTATCTAGCTGTATTTAAAACATAGGAACTTTTTGTTGAGAAAATTAATGGTAGCTTTCTTGACGAATTGCAAACGCCGTCAACGAAGGTATGGGGCGATGGCACAAGGAGAAATGAACAGCAAAAACTCGGGACTTCTCTCGGTCATTTGTTGATACAGGCTTTGCCAAGTTTGGTCTGCGTTTGAAATATGACGGCAGTCATGGATCTCTTTACCTGATAACCATTCGACGAACCGGTCTATTGTCCTTGCTGACGTTCATATGGCAGCTATAAAACCTGTGCGACGGATATGGGCAACTTACTATACCTACTGTTTCTAACACGTTTATGATTGCCTGTCTGGTCTCTTCAGACTTTTACAAGAAAAGAGTGAAAATACAGGATAAATGGCGTCCTTTTTAAAGAAATTTAATATCTATTAAGAAAAATAATAATGAATCAAAAATTGAAAGAAAACACACATATCTGTTTGTAGTCTCTTCCTCACTCTGTGGGAGAAATGCACATTATTCATTCTTCTTTTAACATCTTTTTATTTCTAATGTTTTCTTTTCCACTTAAGTTGCACACACTTCTATAAAGTCTACTTGTTTCATGGAGACATTTTCCACATTTGGTATATTTGATCCAATCATATTTCTTTTTAGTAACAGATAGTAACAGTGAAGAGTGTTATACTCTCTGAACACTCTTCACAGTTATTACTATCAGTTTCTTTTGATAAATAAATATGCGTTATTGTCAGATTCTTTGCTGGAATCGGCATTCATTTAAATCTGCTTCATTTTTAATTTTGCCTCCTTTCGTTTTTTTCCTTTTATCAATTCGTTCCTGTTTTGATTGGATAGCGAACTTTCTGTTTTTTAAATGTTTTCTGTTGATGTCAACGTATCTGCTAACTGTTTCCTTCTCTTGATGGAAGAAATGGGAATTTTTGTAATGAAGAAATATCACCGAAAAGTTTTGGAGAGAAATAAATTGAATTTTTCGTTGGAGAAGCCCGTGGTTGTTGGGATAAGAATTCGAAGAAAGAGTGGCAGTGGATATTAATGAATTTTGATTAGACTCTGATGGTACCTCTGTCGAAACCGTAGCAACTAATGAAGAATTTGTAGAGAGATCATGTTTTTAACAAGCTTTCAGTAAAAGGTATCCCGCCTGGCATCTTGTATTCTTCCCATCTTTATGATTTCGTAGCCTTACATTTGCTTCTTGATTAAAACAAAGTTTGAAAGGTAGAAAAAATTCCATCCAAAGGCAAAAGTGTTTGAGGGAAATGATTTAAGAAGCAAAGAATTATTACATAATTTTTATCGTCTACTTCAAAACATTTCGAATGCATTGCAGCGAACACCATAGCCATCTAAAATCAGTAAGTATTTACTAGTTGGTTTATATTTAAATTTCACGTTTATGAGGCATGTGTTTTTCGGTCAGTTTATTCTTTACTGGATGAAAAACCTGATTCATTAAAGAAACGATTCATAAGAGCATCTCTTCTAAAATTGTGAGGAGAGGGCGCATATTAGGCGTGATACAAAAAATTTTATATAAATTTAAACTTTCCCTTATTCTTTAATATAAATATCAAATGATAATTGAACACTAAATAATATTTAGATTAGACCTGACGTAGTCAAGTAGTCAGGAGCGCGAGTGCAGTAGCGCACGCTCTTTGAGTAGACCAGGGTTCAAGCCCGTGACTGCTAAATACAATTAACATTTGTATTGATTGATTTTGTAAACTCCACTGACCTGGTGGTCGTGCCAGAGCATAAACAAGAACATAAAACATGATAGCAATCTATCCGCAACAAAATACAAGTTGAAACACTAAAAGTTTCACCAGACTGACAAATCGACTGTTTAAAAAGCATCCCTTCTTGAAAACGAAGACATAAATGGAGATGCTATGCTGTTGTCAAATATCCACTTTTTGAAGATCAATTGTATTTTTTCCCTTATGTCTTTAGTTGCTTCAGGTCAGATCAATCTTCTGTCCATAGTAATTTCTCCATAAACAAGTTTCAGACTTTTGCGAACGGAGTTTCACAAAAAAAAAAAAAAAAAAAAAAGTTTGTGTGCTCTTTTTATATCTAATTGCTCTTAATCTATTTAGAAAACTTTCGAAACGCTGCAGTACGAAATATATAATATTAAAGTTTACTTCCTCCTGTGAAAAAGGAGGAAATAAGCTTTTTTTATGTGTCCTTTTTTTTTTTTTTTTTTTTTTTTTGCACCTTCTCCTGTATGTGCTATAGGAAGATATACAAAATTCATCTTTTTGCTATAGGAATTAATTAATTAATTTATTTATTTATCAATTTTAAATAGCATTAGCTTTCAGACTACCTTTGTCTATCGTAGAAGAGATGAAGGAAAGCCGAAGTTTTACTCTGGAATCCAAACGTAATTTTGGCCACTTCATGCCAACGTTAAGCAAGGTTGTAATTAAGACAGTGCTAAGACATGGGCGAAAGTAGTGTTCGTGCGTGGCGCATTTCTTATAATTGTAGAGTATTTAATATTAACTGTTTTTCTACTGGGTGTCACAATAGCTAGGCACAGCCCTAGACACAGCAATAGGCACAGTCTTAGTAGTACTGGACTGCGTGATAAAAATCATTTATCAATTAGCATTGCCTAACGTTAGAGAGGTTTGGTTATTTTTGTGTGGGATGTACACGTCACACTTTCTTTTGTCTGTTTCTTAAGACTATTCGCTATTGGGATCGATAGATTCTGGCTATCTTTTTTCTTCCTTTTTTTCCTCTCCAATTTGTTTTCTTCCTTATTCATTCTAAGCTTGAATTTGTAACATATAGACCCCTGAATTTCAAAGATTTACCAGCGGAAATTCGCTTTTCGATAGCAAAAATAAGCCGAACATAGGAAAATATCCTTTCCTTTTCTACACAGAATGCAAAAAACACTCATACGCAGTATGCTAGTGTCGAGGGTTCATGAGAAAAGAAGTCTGGATGCTAATAATATTGCAAAATAATATCGGTCTGTGTATAGCAGAGATTTTGTCAAAAAGCTTACTATTGGATATTATGAATTAACATTCCATTGTCCTTTATTACCATTTGATAATTCCACCAAGAATAATAGTTGACGATATTTATTTTAAAGTCACCTAAAGTTTTACACAATAAATCTAAAAAAATACACTAAGGAAGGACACGATCATTCTCTTCTATTGTGTTAAGTTTTGTTCTTTCATAGAAGGAGAAGTCGCGGAAACAGTGTTATTAAAACTACATGGGATTTGTTTCCAGAAACATTCTGTTTTGAAGGAACAAATCACTGTGATCTTTAGAATTAAATATCACAGGAAAACAACAGTCAGTGACAGAGTAGCTTCACGGCAGTACTTTGCTTTCTTGGCTTATTAAGATAAAGGCTTAACTCTGCGTTTATTTAGGTTACCTTGTGAAATCTCTCGAGAGTTGATTCTCGACCGAAAATGATCTAAAGGAATTATGTGGAGGCCCTGTTTTCTTAGATTCGATATCGTCAGAAAAAAGAAAGAAAGAGAGAATGAAGATAATATTTAAAGACCGAATTCTCAAACGTTGTCTGGTGCCATTCAGTCGAAACGACTGGTCAGTGATGGCTATTCCAATGCCTGCTGCACGCCCGGGAATTTATTAGTCGAAATGATGACTGATGAATTCCTAGGTATACAGGCAAGTATAATCGTGTTCACAAATTGAATGTATTTTAGGCTGGTTTGCCTGCTCTCGGGCAAGAACAACAACATATAAAAAAAACCTCGTGAAAATTGCATCTGCATCTGAGCAGCTAATACGTCAAGCCAACTAAAGCTATGGGGCGTCATTATATTTGTCTGTAATTGCTAGTATTTTCGGTCAGTTTGTTCTTTACTAGATGAAAGATTCGATTATCCGGTAGAAAAATCATGGAACTCTCGCCTGAGGTCGACAAACTCAGCCACGTTGTGAAAAAAGTCGTTAAAAATTTCTCGAGTTATTGACGGGATTCGAATTTGGTGATTTTTCCCCAGGATTGGAATTTAGAGCCCATCATTTTGGTATAGTTTTAATGTGCAAGATTGATATACTATAGGAAATCATCAAATATCAGAAACTGCAGATAGACTTCACAGTGAACATTCATTAGCCTGCAGTTTTCACAAAAGGAAAGGGCTGGCTGAGGTAGCGTGAGTGATTTAAGTACGCATATTACACTCGAGTGCACACGTAGCCACGAATAATATATGGCTTATTTTTAATAGAGAGCTATTATATCGACTCACAGGCACCGAACTGGAAGGTTGCACAACTGGAAGATCTACTCTTTTCTTTATCTCTCTCTTCTCGGAATATAAAACGAAAAATCGGAATATAAAACGAAATTTTAACCATTGCACAAGCATTACAGTAACTACTGTATGCAGATTACTACAATGAGCGTTTCTTTGGAGATTTTTAAGGATAATGCAATGGTTGTCCATTCAGTTATCCTTCAAATCTCCAAAATTTGTATAATTTTGGCCTTGCCGATACGACATATTTCGTGGGAACAAAATGCAATAAAATAAAATATAAGATATACCATCAGAAGAGATACACAAAATTAAGTTTATATCATTAAAAAAAAAAATTCACTTTGATTCATTGGTTGGATCGGCTTTTTGAAGTCTATTGATTCCTCTAATGATTCAAGTGCTTATATTAGCTCCGAAAGGTCACTGCTTCCTCCCATTCTGAAAGGCTCGTGTTATTCTGTGAACGTGGGCGTAAATACTTGAAGCGTAGCTATGGCAACCGCCTGAGCAGACGCAACGATTGTCGCAGGATCTAAAGGTAGGGGGATAAGAAGCTAAATTTCTTGCGGAATCTTAAAATCGAATGTCATAACAAAGGTGAGCATTGACAATTTTATCTTTAAATGTAATAGGTTGCTTAAACATATTTCCAAAAAAAAAAAAAAAAAAAGTTTTGGAAATATGGATACCGCATATCAGTAAATAAAGATTTGTCATAATAGCACATTTAATTTACTCGTAGCATCATAAATCTCAATATTGGGTCAAATAAATAAAATTCAGAGACGGCTTTATAAAAGTGAGATCACGAATGCTTCAGGAACACGAAATAAATAATGGTCCCTTTCACATTAAAACGCTTTCAGATATATAATGCGCTGGATTTCGCCTATAGCGACACCTTCAAGGAGCAGCATTACATGGCTTCCCTTCTCTGATGCGGTATTCAAAACACATGCCTGCTAATTGAAAACTTGTAGAATAAAGATTATTTTTGAATATGTTGAATATCCTTAAATTTGCTACGGGTATTTCAAAATTGACAGCCAGTTTTTATATCACGAAATTTGGGGGGGGGGACTTTTTATGTATTTTTTTAATTATAAAATACATTTTTAACATTGAGTTCTAATCAGGAATCAAAATTCCAAACTAAAACCTGCTATCTCTCTTTAAGATACAAAACTCGTGTCATGTTGCGATTAACATATATTTTCATGCCTTGAACAGCTACTATTAGACATACGTTTCAATCAGGATCTGATGATGAACTTGCATTCAGATGTACTGGTGGAGAATGTATAGGCAGATCAGCTCCAAGACCAATGGGTCCTTTTAGCATATGTTATTTTTATTTTCAGTTTTATAGCCTTGGACTTTAAAGAAGCAAAAATAGCAACAGCTCTATGTATTCTTTGTTCGCACCAGACCTTGGGAACAGCAAAAATGCGATACACTTTGTGCTTTTGTACCAATGTGTACCCATGGTTTATCTCGATAAGTTCTATCCCAAAATACGCATAATACACCTATTTAGCAAATTCTGTAATGCCTTTCTTTCGCCTTTTTAATAATAAAACTACTACAAATATTGCACAACATAAACTGCTACAAATATACACTGAGTGATAACCTACCTAATACTTCGTAGATCCTCCTTTTGCCCTCAGTATAGCAGCTATCCGACGTGGCATTGATTCAACAAGATGTGAGAAGCATTCAGAAGGTATGGCCAACCAAGCTGTGTAAAATGCGGCTAGCAATGCAGGTATGGAGGTGATTGGTGCATTCAGACGCCTAATATGCCTTTCCATAGTGTCCCACAAGTGCTCTATGGGGATTGATATCGGGGGAATTCGGAGGCCAATCGGTATGTTGGAAGTCAGAACTGTGTTCCTCAAACCATTCCTGCACATCAAGTGCCCGATGGGTCGCCGCATTGTCATCTTGGAAGACACCATCGCCATTCGGGAAAAAGTGTAACATAGCGGAGTGTTGTTGTTGTTTTTTGGAGCATTAGCAACTAAGGCCATATTGCTCCGGGATATGCGGTGGTCATTCCCTGACCTTTCCGCATCCTCCGTATTTGGTGGTGACGGGCTCGAACCCCGGTCTAATCAAGAAGCGTGTGGTACGCACTGCTGCTCCTTCCCACCTGGCTACGGAGGCGCCATGTAGCGGAGTGTACACAGTCAGAAAGCCGACCGGGCTAGCCAGGTAGGTAAAGTGCCTGCCTGGAAACCCAAAGGTCGCGGGTTCGAATCCCGCCTCGGGCTTGGATCAGAGTAAAATGCAAAAACTTTGGGAGGTGCATTATGGCCACAAAAGCCGATGCGCCAACAACTAACAAAAAAAAAAAAAAAAAAACAGTCAGAAAGCAGTTGACGATAGCGGAGACCAGTGATATGTTGTTCCACGTGTACCAGGGATCCAAGTGCCTGCCAGTGAAACATGCTCCACACCATACAACCGCCTGCACTTTTGATACCATGGAAGATGGACGAAGAGCCTCATGTTGTTGACGCCAAATCCGTACACGACCATCCACGGTGTGGAGTAAATAACGTGACTCATCCGACCAGCACACCTTCTTCCAATCTTCTAACGTCCCACTTGCATGCTCTTTGCACCAGGCAAGTCTTTTACGCCAATGAACCTTGGTTAGGAGAGGATGCCGTAGGGGTCGTCTGCTGGTAAAGCCCTACGTGCGACTCATGGTCATGCCAGATATTGTTCTGGGTTGGCCCATGTTGTATTGGGTAGTCAACTCTTCAACAGTGCTGCGCCTGTTCGCTTGTACGAGTCGTCAGACTCGGCGCTCACCTCTAACGTCAACCTTTCGCTGACCTTTGCAGTTTAGCTGTCGGTTGGTTGTCCTGGTACACTTTAACAACGGCGGCTCTCGAACACCACACCAGTTCAGCTGTTTGGGAAATCGACGAGCTGGTGCCTCGATCACAATCTGTCCTTTATCAAAGTCCGATAAATCCTTCATTTTACCCATCACACTCGGAATTTTACTACCTACTGAACCACTGACACCTTATTTATGCTACGTAGGTCGACTAGCTGCGCACTCTCGACCTCACGTGGTCAACGGGTCGCATTCAGTTTTCATAGGGGTGGTCATAATTCAGTGATCACTGAGTGTATATTATAAATATATTGCTTTATATAATATTGAACCTACACACACAGAATCAAACATTTTACTTGAATTTTTTTGAATGAACTAAAACATTAAAATCGAATGACGGTTCTTAAGGTTCTGCTGTCCCGTTATATACTAATAAATAACATTTAAATAATTTCACATTAATAGTTCCCCGAATCGAAACTCATACCCTCAATATACTGTGCCTGTAAATTGCGTGAGTTGTCTGGTTGGTTTGCCAGTTTTGCTAGACAAGAAACCTGAATTTTCAGGAGAAAAAAAACATACTCGCCCATTACCAACTGACTTACCAACGGCGTGAAAAAAAAAGCCCATAAAAATCCTTGCGTCTTTCACTAGTTTCATACCTAGACTGTTTCCACACTGAGTGGAAGGACAGTAATTATAACCACTTTGCAAACCGCAATGGCTCCACTTATAATATCACGCATCTTGCACTGTGCCTTCTCAACACTTCTAGGTTTTCTGTTCGCAATCATGCTAGAAAAATTGGTAACCAGTGGTGGCAGTCCTTACAACAGTAAAAAATATGATATCATTTTTGCATATTTCACTTGAAAACTTAAAGAAATAGAACATGATCGCGAAAAACGTGCATGTTATTTTTGAACGAATAATTTGAATCTAGAATACGAGAATTACTAAAAGACGTATATAAAATAGTTTGACCCCAAAGCCATTGTACTGTGGTATTTTAAACAATTAGTCATGAATTATTATAAAAAAGTCAGATATACTAGATAAACTTGAATGAAGCGAATGTAAATACGTATATACAAACACGCCCGATGGAGCCGAGTGATCAGGCTGAAAGTTCAGTAGCACCAAGGTTTGAGCGGACCGTGATTCAAGCTCGTGTGACTGCTAAATACGGTTAACGATTGCATTCATTGTCAAAATAATTAATTATATACTCCTCTGACCAGGTAATAGTGATATCCATTATTAGGTCAGTCGTGTCGAAATGTAAACAAAACATTTATTTATTTAAATGAAATAAATAAATGTTCACAGGAAATAAAAAACAACGCTCTGCTTATACTGTTCAGTACAAATTTTTGTATTAATGGATAATTCAATGGGATTTAGTACTGTGGCCCTAAGTGAAAATACTTTATTCGGCCGATTTGTGTAAAACTATAATTACATTCACTCTCTACAAGCAACACAAAAACTGGTCCAGTGACTTCTTAATTTACGCAAGGGTTACGTTTCAAAACGTCTCGTGCAATTTAAAATCACGCGTAATGTAAACAATCATCAAAAAATGCAATAATGGGCCTATGAGAGTAATTCTCATATCTAGCTAAGTTACCCCTACCGGTACATATCATCGTTTCTTTTTTGGTTAGAAGACTGGACACTCTGAAGAAAATGATGAGCAACGAAAGAGATTCATTCATCTTTATTAATTTACTTTTTTTTTTTTTTTTTTTTGTACAGTAAGAAAAAGTATTTTCATTATAACCAACATATACAGTACGACACAAACAACAATTGAGAGAGTGAGAGATATTGAGGTGGAAGGTGGCCTTATGCAGATTGATGAGAGGGATCATCATGGTCAGATTCCGTTCCATCGGATTCGGACCAGATAGGTGGGGGTGTTAGGCTAACCCGAGAGGTGGGGGGTTCACTTGATTGCTCTCTTGAACGCCTGAAAAAGAATCCAGAGTTAGTTGCTTTGCACGCTGTTTCTTCTCACGCAACAATCCCATAGTAGCAAAAAAATTCTAGTGCAATTTTGCGTTGCACTTTAGAGCTTCGTTCAAGATTAGGGTCTTCATCAGTTAACAGATTGAGGCCTTCATCTATAAGATTTAATGCTTTCGATATTACTTTCACTGTCAGCCTCTGTTCTTCTTTAACCTCTGGGCTTTCACTCGCTACTGCCTCCTCCTCTTGAATACGATGCTGCTCCGGTGCAAACAGATGTTCATTTGACAATTCTTGATGATGCGAATCAAATCATCGACATCAGTTGCCTCCACTTCAGTGAACTCTGTCTTTTTAGCGAGTTTCACGCAGGTCTTTAGTTTGTGCATAATCTTCATGAGGTATGAGGTATGTTGAGGATCTAACGGCTCCTGGGATTTCTTCCATCTCCGCGAATATTCTATGTATTGGTGACAGTACCCTGTCGGAGCCAGAGATTTAGAAGTGGGTCATGTGTAGTGTTATATGTTGCTCCCATTGTTTATCCGGCTTATTGGCCGCCAGGCCCCCCTAATGGGACCCGACGTTGCTCACACCTCGCCACGTGGAGGCTAGCCGGGTATTATCAGTGAGACAATTGTACTCTGGTAGGTCCTGCCACTTACTTTTCTTCGATTTTAGTGGCTAGGACATAAAATAAAAGTGGAACGAGCGCGGTTGATTTTAGATCAGCTACATTAAGGCGCTAACATGGGGTTTGACGATAAAGGCCTTTTTCTGAAGTGCCTAAAAGGCCGGGCGAATTTTTTTCCTTCTTTTTTTTTTTTTAGTGTATTTTAAATTTGGACGTGTAGGTCTATGCGCTGTGCAAGAGCAAGTGCTGGGAGGGGAGAGTGAAGACTAGGGGATGAAATAGGAAGAAGAGGATCGATAGGGTAGGTGACCCCCTATTATTCAGTGAGGCATGCCCTCACTGAATAACAGAGGGAAGGAATGGTGTGGCAGGGAAGAGAGGAGGAGAACAGCGAGCCGCCACCTTCCCCCCCTTCCAGGTGTGGGAGGAAAAGGGTTGCACCGCACAAGAGAGTGCAGAGCCTTGAGCCAATATGGCTCCGTCAAGGCGGCAATTTGGAGTTTCTATGCAGTATGAGATCTTCTGTCATCGGTAGTCTTTAGTATCCAGGTTTGTCCTCCTCAGCTATGAACACTGGTCAGGTTCGTTGTCAGTCCGTTATCAATGTCTGTGGTTCTCTTCATCATGGGAAGATCCGCATCTGTCTCCATTGGGTTATTCTTGCGTTCGCTAGGTATTATATATTATTAGTAGTGAGCAGGTTCCTGAGGGAGGTTCTCCCTGAGTCCTCTCCAAGCGTATTTTTTGTCTCATTTTTTTTATCTGTTTCTTCTTTGATGGCTATCAGTGTTTTAAGCCTAGCAAATAGTTTGTGTGCATATATTCCTTTAGCGCCCTATATTCCTCTAGTGAGTCCAGTAGATGTGATTCCAGGTTCTTGGAGAGGTAGTGTATCACGGTGATCAGTCTGCACCTTAGGTTCTCATAATGTATGCAATCGTACACAATGTGCTCCCAGCATTCAAGCTCCTCACAGGCGCAGCTGGATCCTTCTCAATTCACAGCGCTGTCAGCTTGGCTTTAAAGGCTCCGTGTCCAGTCAGTAAATAGGTGGTGTATAAGCCGGGTTGAAACCAAATTGGGGGACTGGGATACATCCTGTCGATGTTCGGAAAGAATTCCTGCCAAACTTGCATCGGGTGTTTTTGCAGTCTTCATCGGTATCAGATGTACCTTTGAAGTAGTTGCTGAGATCTGGACATAACTTATGCCACGAACTTTGAATACAGTTATGTGGAACCTCACGCCATGCAGTATCAATGAATTTTAAAGCATAAAAAAAAAGCCTCTTTTATATTGAAGACGCGCCAATATTGTTGCATACTCATCTGTTAGTGGTCGGTCTGCTCAATTAGATCAGCCAGAATGCGCTTTAAATACTGAGCCTTAAAAGATTTAATCACATGTTGGTACATGGCTGGAGTATTGAGGTTCTATTTGCCGTGGAAAAAACAATCTTGATATTGGAACTGACATCTACAATACTGGGTGGATATCTTGTGGCATTATCAAGAATAAGTAAGATGTTGAACGGAATTCCTTCTGCCTTACAATACACTTCCACTTCTGGTCGTAACTGAGATCCAAGATAATTTCTGAAAATAACAGCAGTCATCCACCCTTTAGGGTTTGAGTACCGGTACACGGGCATGTACGACCGGTCGTAAGCTTTAACAGCACAAGGATTTTCATAGTGGTAAATGTACACAGGTTTCAGTTTATGACCCTCCATATTAGAACCAAACAGAAATTGATGAAAACAATCATCAATGGAAATATAAGTGCGATCAGGCATTTTATCCCACTATAAACCTGTTTTGTCGAGGTTGAATATCTGTTTGGGTATGTACTCTTCCCCCCCCTCTCGTGGCGCTTTTCGTAAATATAATAAAATATTTTTCCTGTTTATAATACGGGACGACCAAACGGTCAGAGGAGTTCGCATGATAGATTGAATACAAGAAACAGCACCGTATTCAGTAGTCACGGGCTTGAACCCCGGTCACTCAACGGCACGTGTACTTAGGCACTGCGCGCCTGACCACTAGGCTACGGCGGCCTAATATGGTTGCCTCGCGTTATTTTAAATTCGCGTAATTTAAACACCCAAAGTAAAACGTCACTGTACCTACATTTATCGCTTAGTGAGTGAGGATCTTAAGAAATTAGTTAAATTTCGATTTAAGATGAATTCCAAGCAAAAGGGCTGCCAGCACTGGGTGATTGAGGTCCCTGGCCCTATCAGGCATATTTTGTTACAAAATAATAATAGAATTTATATTGGGTGGTCAGTCCACGGTATTAAGGATTTCATAATATCTTCTAGATGTTTCAAATGCCTGGGCTATGGCCACTCATATAAAAATTGTAGGTCACCTGAACACACCTGTGGGCACTGCGGTTGTCAGGGCCATCAAATTTCTGATTGCCCCAGTAAATCTTCCCCCATAGTTTGTCCCAACTGTAAAATTAGGAAACGCAAAGCTGACCATTCTTACAAGGACATTTCCTGTCCCGAATATCTCAGGGCCCAAGACCAGGTGAGATTCAGGACATCTTATGAATAGTACCCATACTACAGTTGTAAATATGAGTGTAAAATTCCTTCAATTAAATTGTCAGCGAAGTTTATCTGTTATTAATGATGTATCTAGTTTAATTTCTTTACATAAATTTTCTGTTTTGGCTCTCCAGGAGCCATACTCCTATAAAGGTGTGATTAAGGGCTTGCCCTGTCAATCTCAGTTAGTTCAATCTATCCCTGATACGTCTGGGGTTGGAGGCAACGCGGTGACTAGGGTTTGGGCTGCTCTGGTTATCGTGGACCCTCTGATCACGGTTACTAAGATCAATAGTCTCTGCTCCAAGTTTGCTGCTTGTGCCTGTCTTGAGGGTTCCTTCGGTAGGATTTATGCCGTCTCTTTGTACATGCGATGTTCGCAGTATGCACAGCCTATTGAGCCGTTCTTAAATTACCTGGAACTGTTGTTAACCAGACTTTCTGGTCTTCTGTTAATCATTATGACGGATTCTAATGCTTCTTCTCCCCTTTGGGGAAGCCCTACTTCTAACCCCAAGGGTGATCTCCTTGAGGATTTCATCGTTGCAAAAAACTTAATTGTCCATAATGTCCAGGGTCATCCCCCAACTTTTTCCAGTTCGCAGGGTCAATCTTACATTGACATCACACTTTCAAATCGTGCTTTTTCTTTCGGTATAAATAATTGGTCGGTTCGTACTTCTTGGTCGAGCAGTGACCATCACCCTATCACTTTTGACCTGGTCACCACTGTTAGGCCTTCTTCCCCTCGAGTTAATCATGATTTCCCTCGCTATAAAACTAAGGGTTCTGACTGGAGCATTTTTGACTCTAATCTTTTGAGTTTGGTTAATGAGGATTTCATCTCTAATCTTTCTGAATTGGATCCAAATTCCCTGGAAGAAAAGATAACTGGAATTATTACTGAGGTCTCTGACCTTAGTTTTCTTAAAAAATCTCGTCGAATCAATTCTGTTCCCTGGTGGTCTGATGGTCTTTCCTCTCTTAGAAGAGATCTTAGGACTACCAGGCGAAACCTTAATAGAGCTAGAAGGAATAACAGGCCACCAATTGAAGTAAATAGGCTTGCTGACTTGTATAAGGCAGCTCGCAACAGATATTTTAACAGTATTAGAGAGGAGAAGGCCCAGGCTTGGGCTCGTCTCGTGGAAAGAACTATTAAATCAGATCCTTGGGGTTTACCCTATAAAGTCATTGCCTCTAAACTCCACCCACATATTCCTCAGACCTCGATCCATGTTCCAAATTCCACTGAAACTTTAACTTGGTCGGCATCTGTTGATGCCATCTTGGATGAATTGCTTCTCAGGGATCTCTGTTCCTGGGAGCAATGAACAAACTCTTTTTAGATTACAGCATCTTGTGTTTGAAGGCTCTTCTTCTGAGGATCCCTTCACTAATATAGAAATTGATTCTGCCATTAATACCCTTACTATTGGCAAAAGTCCAGGTCTGGACCTCATGGAGGTTTCTGTGATTAAAAGAATCTGGAAAATCAAACCTATCCTTATTTCTATCCTAATGAATTCTTGCCTTCAGTTTGGTGTTTTCCCTGATCGCTGGAAAATTGCCAACTTAAAAATCCTTCCCAAGAGTCCTGGCAATCCAGTTGCCTCTCCTTCTTCTTATCGTCCAATTTCCCTTCTTCCTTTTCTTGGCAAGTTGTTGGAAAAACTTCTGGTTTCACGTTTCAAGGGTTACTATAACTCAAAAAATCTTTGTTCTTCTTCCCAGTTTGGTTTCACGCAAGGTAAATTAACTACAGATGCAATTAATCTTCTCCTGAGCACTGTTCGAGCATCTCCTTCTAAATACGTTCTCGGTCTCTTTGTAGACTTCAAAGGGGCCTTTGACACCTTATGGTGGCAGAGTGTCCTGGCGAGGTTTCGGGAGGCCGAGGTCTCCTGTCCTATCTACAAACTAATTTCTAGTTATTTCGATAATAGAAGCCTTGTAGTCTCCTCCGGTTTTTGCTCGGTTACGAGGCCGGTTTCTAGGGGTTGTCCTCAGGGATCCTCAGTTCTTGGCCCTGTTTGCTGGAACGTGGTCCTTGATGGATGGCTAAATGCCCCTCATGATGATATTGTCAACATTGCCTACGCCGACGATCTTGCCTTGCTTGTACCTGGGAATTCTCGTCTAGAATTGGAAATTAAAGCAAACCACATCTTGGATGATCTTCACATGTGGTGTTCCCTCCATAAACTCTCCATTTCAGTCCCTAAAACTAAACAGGTTCTTCTGAAAGGCCTACTGAATCGTAATCGTCCCCCTGTGGTTAAAATTCTTGACCAGGCTGTTAAATTGGTAAGTGAATATAAATACCTTGGGGTGGTGATTGACGATCGTTTATCTTTCATTCCCCATTGTAAGTACCTTCGGCAGAAAATCCGTTCTCTTACCGGCTGGCTGTTGCGTCTTGCCCGTTCCCTCTGGAATCTTAAGTCGTCTTCTCTTGGTCTTTACTACAAGTGTATCTTCATCCCCATCGTCTGCTATGGTGCTGGCGCTTGGGGCTTCAGAATTCTTAATTCACTGGTCCAAAAATACCTTCTGCAGGCGCAGCGGTCCTTCCTTCTCTATACTTGCAGGGCATGTAGAACTGTTTCTACTGATGCCCTGCTTGTTATTAATGGTCGTCTCCCTATCTACCTGGAAATTATATTGCATTTCTTGTCTTACCATAGGAAATCTCTCTCTCCTGCCTCGGTGGGAGATTTTGCTAATAATTATGAGAACTCTACAAATGTTGATCTGGCCAGACTTTCCAATCTTGCTTTGGAAGAGTGGCAACACTCTTGGAATGATTGCTCTCTCGGCAGAATCACATACGCTTTCTTTCCTCGTGTTTTTATTAAAGATAAAAATTTTAACTGGCTTCAACTTGGGTTATTTCCCACTTTCTTAATCACGGGACATGGAATTAATTCTCGTTTGTATAGATTTGGACTCGTCTCCTCTCCTCTCTGCTCTTGTGGCTCTGAGGAGACGGTTGAACATATTGTCCTACATTGTAATTTATATGTGGATTTAAGACAACAATTGTCTATCTGTACAAATGTATATAATTTAGATGATTTTTGGCGCCTGGTTGGGTCGGCGGACTCTCTTTCTGCCTTCTCTTCTTTTGCTAATAGTGTCTTCCGGAGAAGAGCGGCTTTATCAAGGAATAACCCTTGATTTCGTTATTTGTTCTTAATAGGCACCCACCGGTATTGCACTATCTCCGGTGGGTGTGGGATTTGTGCCCATGGCACTTAAGGTAATAGTAGACCCAGGCTTGGCTGCTTGTGCCTGGGGGCAGGCAGCGGCTGCCTGGGTGTTGGCTGCTCCCTGATGGCAGGGTGGACATACACAAGCGATAAAAAGCTTGCTGAGTTTCTGCACCACCACAGACGTGCAAGGTGGAGATGGGCTAAGGCCTAGGAGCCACCCTTGATACAGGTAAAACACACACACACACACACACACACACACGTGTTCATATATAATATAGTATATATATAGATATAATGAGAATGATAATGCTAATGTATATAAAATTGTATATATATCTTCTCTGTAAGTTCTTGTATATAAAATGTAAAGAATTGTGTGTACAAATAAATGGAAAAAAATGGAAATATTTGTTCTTAATATTTATATATATTACTGTATTGATTTTTTTTTTTTTTTTTTTTTTTTTTTGAGAGGAGTTTCTTCCTTGCCTAAATTGTCTTGTGTTTTGGACGCAGAGTTTTTGCGTCTTTTTCTGGAGACTTGTTTCAGGTTTTTGCCTGGCCGAGTGGGAGAGATG
Organism: Mastigoproctus giganteus; assembly: GCF_048544385.1. Lineage (NCBI taxonomy): Eukaryota > Metazoa > Arthropoda > Arachnida > Uropygi > Thelyphonidae > Mastigoproctus > Mastigoproctus giganteus. Next base: position 143,922,508 of record NC_143576.1, read on the forward strand.
GACCTCCCCTCTCCCACTTCGAACTCTGTCCGGGTTGCCTGAAATGATTTTCTGTGTTAAATTGTATGTATTTTGTAAATACTGTAATTATCTTGTTAATATCATGGTGCTTTTGTTTGATTTGTTGTTTGCTCTCAGAATTGAGAGTAACTGATTTTATTGTGTTTTAAATCAGCAGTTAATCTTAAATGTTTATATTGTACATTACTTGTGTAGTTAGCTCATTATTATGTTGAAGAGACAGTTTTTCTCATCTTGCGTTGTCTGTTTGGCTCTGAGGAGTGCGATGGACCTCTCCCTGCTCCCTCAGATCCAACCTTCAGTTGGATCTGAGGGAGCAGGGAGAGGTGATTTTGAGTGAGATGATTTTCCTCTCTAGCCTGTCTTACTGCTGGCTGCTTCTCTTGCTGCTTGTGTTTTGATTTAATTTTGTTTTCCTGCGGGGCTGATTATTTGTTGTATTTTTCTTTCCTGCCTGATTGCAGCTGCAATCAGTTGGGTTTTTGCTAGTACCATATAGTTCTTAGTCTAGCATTTTTAGTTGTAAATGGGTTTTGGTTCTGAGGGGTAGGATGGACCTCTCCCCGCCCTCTCAGATCCAATTGCTTTGTTCGCAATTGACATCCATTTTTTTTTTTTTTTTAATGCTTACCTATGCATTATTGTTAATTCTACGTGTCTTGTTATTTGAAACAAGTTTTGTTTTTCGCAGCTTGTGGTAGCAGCTTTGCACTTGCTGGTTATGTACATATGTTTATAGATTAGATTACTTGTGCAGGGACATTTTCTCTGCGTATTAATTAATTATTGTTTAATACTTAACTTATTATTTTGATCTGTTATACTTAGATTTAAATTTAGAATTGCTTTTGATTCGGTTAACTAATTTATTTGTACAGTATTTATTGGTTTTGCCTTTGGCATATCTTTGCCTTGGGTGAGTTCTGTTTGTCTCTTTGTGTTTTGTATATATGTTTCTACATTTCTTCTGGTTGACTATTTCTGTTAATTTCTTGGTTGACTAATTTTTCAGCCAAGATTTTAATTACTTATTTTGTAAATATTGTATATTTTACTCTCTGCTTATGCAGTGTAATTTGTTAATATGTTTACTGCTATGTTTCATATCGGTGACATAAGTATTTATTATTTATCTTAATTTATTCTTTTAAGTGGCTATCTAATAGCCACTTGTACATTACCTATGTTCTTTCCTTGAGACTTTTCTTTTTCCCCTTGTCGGTGCAAGTTGGGCTTCCTTGTACATTTGAAAGAAAGATTCCCCGGCTAGGGGAATCTTTCTTTCAAATGTACAAGCCTTCAGGCTTCAAAATTTTACCTCTTCAAGCTCTCTCGCTTGTTAGATTTTCCAACTAGTGTTTTCCTCTTTCCTGTTTCTTCTTTTTCCTGAGAGAGTGTTTTGCTCTCATTTCTTTTCCTACTTTCTTTTCTCCTACTTTATCCTCCCTATTCATTATTTACTATAACAGGGATTCCACTTGTTGGAATCTCACTAAGTGTAATTTAGATAGTTCCTGGAGCGCCTCCACGTGGCTAGGGACGGGAGTCGGGACGCAGGTAGCTTGCTCCCTGCCTCCCGGCTGCTAAGACTCCAGGGCCGGCAAACAACAACCATCACAACACACATATATACTTACACACACACACACACTTACACACACACTTACACACACTTGCCGGCTATAAATAACCTACAGATGCTACAGCGGTATATAGGGGTAACCCTGGAGGCTGCAATCAATACAAGAATACCTTGTCCCTTGTCCCTTAGTGATTAATATTTCATGCACAGAAGCCGGGTGGGTCAAGTACCTGCCTAGCAACCCAAAGGCCACGGGTTCGAATCTTGCCTCGGGCTTGGATCAAAGTACTGCAAAAACCTTGGGAGGTGCATTATGGCCACGGAAACCGATGCACCAACAACTGCAAAAAAAAAATCATGCACAGAACACAACTGAAAGTTTTTTTAATTTTTAAAATGCATTGCGCGTGAATATTTTTATGTGAAGAGAGCTAGTTTTGTATTCTGTAATTGACCTTTCTTTCTTTCTTTTCTTTTATTTATTTTTTCTAATTAGGGTACACCAAAGTGTACCCTAATTTTACATTCTCTGGGAAAGAAATTAGAAACATTATAATATAAACTAAACTTTTATTGTTTAATAAAAAAAAATGCTGATCAATGATGACAAATTTTTTGGTCATTATTATTTTTAGTTCTGCATGGTACGAGGTTTCTTGGAATGGCTTTTAAACACACACAGCTACAATGCCCCATAAATTTGTTTGGCACTTTGCATTTAGGAAGTTCCTAACTTTGAGGGAATAGCATGCAGAATCACAATCCTACTTGAAAAAAACTGTTATTTCTTTCAATTTCAAGATAAGTAAGATCATGTAATATGTAAATAGCTGTTGAAGTAACATTTCCGTTGGGAAAAAAATTGGAAAAAAAAAAAAAATACAGAAACCAACTCAGAACGAATTCCGGACCAAACAACACCACCTGAAGAGTTTAATTCCTTTTCAGTTTGGATATTGGGGTTCTGGTGGTCACAATTCTGTCAGTTAATATGCCCTGTGAAAATTCATCAGACCATAACGTTTCATTTAAGAAATTTTCGTTATTTTTGGGCTCTGGAGAAATATTTCTACAAACTCACCTGGCCTGTCTGGATCATCCTCATTAAACGCGTGATTCAATTTTGTAACGTAAATTTTTTACTCCGTACGTTTTAAAAGTCTTAGTTAAGTTTAGGGTGCTTTCGGCTTACTTTAAAGCCATGTTGGATATATTTGAAGAATTCAATTAATTGCTTAACACGTGCAGCGTTATTTTTGTTGTTGTTCTTCTTCTTCCAGGAAGATTAGCAACTCTTTCCTCAAAGCACCTAATTATTTGATAGATAGTGTTTTGAAGGTGATGAAGCATCAGATTGCTTAGACCATTATATTCGAATTATCGCTACACTTGAATATTTGTGATGAAGTTTTTCAACAATAATTCCATCTTCGTTATTACACACTCTTTTCAAAAGTAACTATACACTTCTTTGTTTCAAAAAATATTTTATTGATGCAATATTTATGAACGTATCGGCCCACCTATTGCCTTCATTGCATATTGTATCTTTGTTGGTAGAATCCGAAGCAATATTTGATAATAGGAAAGTAGTATTTTGGTCCATTCCTCCTTTAATACAGAGGCCAATTCATATACGTTGGCGCCTCCGTAGCCAGGTGGGTAGGAGCAGCAGTGCGTAGCATACGCTTCTTGATTAGACCGGAGTTCGAGCCCGTGACCACTAAATACGGAGGATGCGGAGAGGTCAGGGAATGACCACCGCATATCCCCGGAGCAATATAGCCTTAGTTGCTAATGCTCCTAAAAACCAAAATAACAAACAATCATTTACACTGCAGGCGTTCTGGACTATCCAAAGCCGACGTTTCAGTTCATCCTAAAGGCGTTCACTGGGATTAAGACCGCAGTTGCACGGAGGCCAACAAAACTTTTGCGTGCTCATGTCTTCAAATTAAACATGACATGGTGCGACGACCAGCGGTCCAAACCATAGGAATCAACCAGAAACGACGACAGCACCTTCCCCATTCACAGTTGGCAGGCTCTGATAATAACATTCTCCAACAAACATTCGGGGCTCTTCGCTCTCTGCGTTACTTTACTTCTAAACAGCTATCACTCTGTACAAATCTAAAATCCGCCCTGGGGCCTAAAGAATAAAGCTCTGTCACTTTAAGCTATGTCCCAATTATGTGCTACAAAGCCTCCACCTGGTGTGATAAGGCAATCCTGGAAAGGATAAAGCGCAAGCTTGAATCCATTCAAAGGTTTATGTTACTATCGGTTAACATGGAGTGCTGTACTGTCAGCACCCCTGCGTTACAAGTAGGTTACCTACCTCTCTATCTCGAAGTTGTCAAGAGGAGTCTCTTCCAGCGCCTGAAGAAGGGAGTACCAACGCAACTAAACTTTTGTGACCTCGGTACACGTCACAATAACCTGTCTCCGTTTTATGCTGTTGTAGGTAATTTATATTGCTAAATTGTACTGCTGTTCTTTTGTATGTGTTGTAAGATCACAACATGCGGGTCCCAGATTCCCAGAGTTCGAGAGGACTACGTGTAGGTTAGTTTGATCCCCCCGGAGATTACTTTTCGTGACGGTCACGAATTATAATCTCCGGATGGATCAATCATCTGGGGGAGTACGGGTGGGTTGCACCGATCCGTAAGATCATAGTCGGTGACGGGGGGGGGGTGAGATGTCATAGAAAGACCAACCTCTTCTGGAAAAATTTTAGCCTTCCCATTGAGAACAGTGGGCAATTAGCCTAGTTGCTCGATGTTCTTAATTCCGTTATAAATATTTCTAGATTTGTGTGGTAACCACACTCAAGATAATGGATAAAAGAGACTTGGGAGTAATTGTGTAGTCTGATATGATATTCTCTGAGAAGTGCAGACAGGCCTCCAGCAAAGCTCATAGTGTTTTTAAATGACATAGAAAGGGTGTATGAAAAGTTTGTGGTTTGAGTATGAAGAGTTTATTTGAGGAGTCTGGTAACGTATTACTTTTCAACGTAGTTCCCTTTGGAGTAAATACACTTTTTCCACTTGATACTAGAACAAAGTTTCCGGCATCCCTCCCTTCTCCTTCAACCCATGCACGGTACTACTAATACTAATATAAAATAGCACTAATAATAATACTAATACGTACTAATACTTACGCTAGATGGTATATAACTCTTATCAACCGGTGCAATACCACCGCTTTGCTTATTGGAAGCTTGAAGTGGTGAAACCCATATTTAGTGTCTAGAGAAAAGTTTCCGGCATCCACCCCCCCCCCTCTTCTCTTTCAACCCATGCACGGTACTAATTACTATAGGTTTTGATACCTTTCGTGTTTGGGGTTTTCATAAGAAAAAAAAAAAAAAAACTGCTGAATATGCAGTTGGACCATTGAAACGGGAAAGAAGAATTGCAGCCCACCTACAACAATTCTGGATAGGATACACGCCGAAAGGAGCAATCACCAAAAGATTTATTCCCGCAATAAGTCGTGGATGCTCAAAGTCTTCTTTCTGGTAAGCCTGCGACCGACTAACTCAGCCACGGAGTGAAAAAAGCCCACTAAAGTTCCTCGCGTCATCGATGGGATTCGAACCTGGGCCTTTTCCACACGGTGTGGGGCGGGGGGGGGGGAGTGACAATGCCACTGTGCTACAGGCGCAGACTTCGTGATCAATATAAACTTTCCGGAAGTATATATATATACAAAAAAAAAAAATATATATATATATATATATATATTATTTTTTTTTTTATAGCATAATGTAAGTGATATATATATATATATATATCACTTACATTATGCTAGATCCAGAGACCTAAGGATCTTGTCTCATCCACAACTGCCATATCTATAGCTTGGACAAGCCAACCAGCAATTCCCACATTACAATGTACTTCTGTAAGCCAACGTTGCATACATGGAAAAACAAATCCAACCATGTACATACCAAGTCTCATATACACTGAAACGACTGAATTCATGGGATACCTCGTTCCTGGGCAACGCAACGCTGTCACCCCTCTTGCTAGTGGACGAACCCACTGCTTGGCAAGTATATAGGTACACAGCATCACTGCATTTACGTAGACAGTAATTCGATGTCAGTATGGCTAAACGTCGTGAGTTAACCAACTTTGAGAGGGGGATGATAGTGAGTGCCCGACACATGGGTCACGCGGAGGTAGTAGAGAAATTACAGTATCCCCTTGGGCAGTATCAAGAATGTATCGGGAATATGCTATTTCCGGAATAACATCTCATCGTGAACAGCGCTGTGGCAGAGAAAGGTGGTGGATGAACATGGCCGTCCACGTCTGTCCCGCATTGTTTCAGCCAGCCGGAGAGCGACAGTGGCACAAATCACCGCCGACTTCAACGAGGGAGGTGACAGAAACGTCTCCACTAACACCATCAGACGATCATTAGCCGCAATAGGTTATGGGAGCCACGTACCCACGAGAGTCCCATTGTTAACACCACGACACAGGACTCCACGCCTAAATTGGGCGAAAGAACACCGACACTGGATCTTGGATGATTGGAGACGGGTCTCCTGATCCGATGAGTCCCGTTTACAGTTATTTTGAGTGGGCGGGAGGGTTCGTATCTGGTGGAAACCTCACGAAGTTATGCAACAGTCATGTCAACTAGGAAATGTTCAGGCAGGTGGAAGGTCGGTAATGGTCTAGGGTAGTGGTCGGCAACCTGCGGCTCTTTGAACATGTAACTACGGCTCTTTAACTTTTAGCCCACGTGAAGCACAATTTGAAATAGAGTTAGAGGACTTAAAAATAAAGGACATGTAGAGTGCAAAACTAAAATGTCTTAAAACTGAAATTGAGGACTTGGAGGGGCAAAAGAGGCGATAGATGAGTTGAAAAAGCAAGGCCAAATTGTGTTCAATGCGTGGAATAGCTTACCGAACACGTATATAAATTTGAAAATATTTGTGTTTGGACTTCTCAAACCGTTTGGTTCGACGTATTTCTGAGGGCAAATATTTTCGAACATGAGCTGCATTAAAAATAAATTAAGAAACCGTCTGAACAATGCGAGTCCTCAGCATGTTTAAAGATGAAAATTACAGCATACTCGCCTGATGTTGAGAGACTCGCTCAAGAGGTTCACAGCAAAAGTCGCATTAATTCGTACCTAATTAGATGTTTGTTACATTTTTTCAGTATTAATAAATAATATTTCGAAATATATACTTTTTTAATAAAACACTTTCTCACTCTATTCCATTTCTTAATCCCAACCCCCCCTCTCCTCCCAGCTTGAGCTGAGGTGCTACTCTTCGGAATCTCTTTTTTTTTTTTAAATTAGATCGAAAATGGCTCTTAACTCAAAAAAGGTTGCCGACCCCTGGTATAGGGCGTGTTTAATAGCACGTACCAGCATGATGCATCTAGACGTACCAGAGGTCCCAACCTCTGGTACGTCTAGATGCATCTCTGAACGGTACAGGTTACGTGTCCATCCTTGCAGACCATCTGTATCCCTTCGTGGTCATCTTGCACCCACATGGCAATGGATTCTTCCAGCAGGACAATGCCCCGTGGTGACTAGAACGTGGTTCGAAGAGCGAAGAGCATTCCGCAGATTTTACCACCATGGAATGGACTCCCCGTTCACCGACGATGAACCCTGTGGGAAGGTCCGTTCGAGATTTTGATCCTCCGCCCAGGAATGCGACGGAATTATAGACAGCGGTGCAGCAAGCATGGATGGAAATACCTGTTTAACGATTTTGTGAACTACTGGACTCAATGCCTTGTTGTGGCTGCCGTTATCCGGGCGAAAGGTTAGTCTACCCGTTATTAGTTAGATATCCCATGATTTTTGTCCACTCAGTGTAGAGTAGCAAAGTATCAGCAGTGCAATCCAAGCTCAATATACATAATATGTTCTCAGTAACATAACACCTTCGAAAGCAATCAAATCATTCGCCTGATTCAACCCTAATATTACTAAGACTATAGTTTGACGTTTTGCAATAAAGCAAAACATCAAAACAAGCATGCCCAGTTCAGCAAAGTATAGTTCCAGCACCACCAGTGCAATTTAAATATAAAATCACATAAAGGCTTTTGTATCACCTGAAAACTTATCAGCATCCCATGCACTTTCTTCTTGGCCACGTGTCTCAATAGATCTGACACCCATTTAGGCCTAAGCAGTATTTCTTCGAGCAGTATTTCTTCGTTGCTAAGGGAAGCCTAGAAACTTCTATGATACTTCCCTGAATGCTAACCATTGACAATTTTCTGATGAACATCATCAGTTGGTCCCACTGAACAGCATGTAAAAACTGTCCGAGAGCACTATAGTCACCCATACAAAAGCAAAAGCCTTTCCCTTTACCCTTGACAGAATTATGTCATTGATCAAATTCCACATTGGTAAACTGTGATCGCTGTCACTCAGTGGGTCTTTTTTCCTGCAGATTCTTAATGCATAAAGAATCACTGCTGATAACCAGGTCAATAGTATTGCTTCCTCTTATTACCCCTCCAACACGCTGCTGTAGAAAACAGTCATCCAAGAAATCTATAAGTCTTGCCAGTGACCAACTACAATTCCAGTGAATACTGCGCTAATATTGTTATTTCTATCTTGAACGTTAAAATCCACCATTATAAGACATTCTGATTTATCGGCTCACTATTTTTCGTTACAGATGTATGGCATACTCATCACAGTCGTTAGGCCTATAACATATTCCTACTCTCAGTTTGTTTTCCCAGTGCTTCTATTATACCAAACTGACTCAACATTGCACTGGTCATTCGTGTCAACTGGATGCACTATAGTCAATATGCTAAGATTCAATATGCTCCTTAATTAAGAGCAAACCCACACCAAGTAACGTAGCCAGGATTTTTTGTCAGCAGGTACATTCACAAAGAAAAAAAAATAATAATAAAAGAAGGCGTCAATTGCCTAATGCAAAAAAGCGCCACAATAGCAGATTTCGGCGTCAGGGAGTATAATGCACCTGCTGATCCTACCCTGGCTGCACCACTGCTTGCACCCTCCTGTCCTGTCTGTTCTTCCTATATAAATTGTAGTCCTCCGTGTTCAAATTCTAAATCTCTTATGTCTGAGTAATACCATTACCCCAGAGGCTCACATCTGGTGAGTATGGGCCTGAGGTTGCTGGATATCATCATTCTTCTCTTTCTTGGTGATTCCCTTCTACTTTTGATTCTCTCTCTCTCTCTCTCTCTCTCTCTCTCTCTCTCTCTCTCTCTCTCTCTCTCTCTCTCTCTCTATCTCTCTCTCTCTCAGGGTAACTCTGGAATTTCTTTTTGATGCAGCATAAGCCTCAGGTTTCCTTGCACCACATAGCTAATAATAATAATAATAATAATAATAATAATAATACAATACAGTACAATTTTATTTATCAAGAGAATTCGTTTACAATAAGTGAACTTGTTAAGAAAAGTAAATTTCTTGACAACAAGTTGTAATTCTTCCTGTACAACAGTTTTGTACAAATTTGTTATGTTACAGAAAAGGCTATGACGTCACTACACATAGTATATTCCACACTGTAAACAGAGGTAGTAGTTTATCTGCATATCAATTCTAATCTACAGTGTCAACAACAACAACAACAACAATAATAATAATAATAATAATAAAAAAGGGGGCGCGATGGCCCACTGGTTACGACACTGGACTACCAGTGTGATGGACCTGGGCTCTAGTATCGCCTTGGCGGAAGCGAACGCGGCTCCATCACGCTGTAATAGTAATAAATTAGAATAATAATAATAATAAATAAATTAATAGTAATAACAATTAATAAATAAATAAACATCGTGAAAGTTGCTCCAAGGGACCTAACTACCTCAAGGTCGGTCTGGTGGCGCCATCTGGCGTCACTCACGAGAACTACCACTGGACATAATCCGAAGCTAAACAGGTCCACCTCCATAGATGGATGATGTCGCAGAGAAATATTAATCATACTGCATTGAGTTTGGTGCAGGATAAAGTCACTCGCATTCAGGCCTTAGACAGAGGGGTCAGTTCGAAAAATCAGAGACAGTCTCCAGATGAGCACAGGGGAACAAGTGGTGCTGGCCCCCGCTACTACAAGAGAAGGTATGACCATCCAGCTCCACCAATTGGAAGTGATTCCTGTGCAACTGTGCTATGAACAACCATGAAGAGAGAAAATGCCAACGCATGAAGTGGAGCATCGTAATGAATACAAACATCATGCAAGCATACTACGAAATAACGAAGCTGGAGACCGATATGACAACTTACAAGGCGAGACTACATACCAAGTGGCTGGAACGTTTCCCTGATATTCAGGTCACCGAATAGCGGACCAGAACCTGACACCTCCTGCAATCTTGGAAAATAATGAAGCAGGACGTGAGCGATCAATGCAAAGGAAAAAGAATATGGAACCAGAGGAGGAAGAACATCCACCACCGAACCAGAGGAGGAAGAGCAAGAAGAAATACACACATCCACAGCAACTGTAGTGGAAAGAGATGAGGTCATGATATCCAGAATAGAGAACGAGTGGAAGAAGGCCCTAACAGAATTCGAAGGAATGGACCCCACAAAGACTCACGTGATACAGAAGCAGACGCTGAATAGAACCTTATGGAGAGTCACAGCCCACCTGAATCGGCACATAATACCGCCTTACCTCGCCAGCAATGGTGCAACACTGGAGGCCATCCACACACCTGTATATCGTGCTGCAGTAGCAGCCACGAGGATTAATGGAAGAGAAGCGAGAGACCAGCAGCACAAGAACAGAAAACAGAAGGAACCATCAGCTTGGGAAAGAAGACTTCAACAGAAGATAGAAGAATTAAGAGTCAAGATAGGCCAATTGACCCAGTACCAAAGGGGCAATAGCAGTAAGAAATTAATTGGAAAAGTGAAGAGCATCCTCAAGAGAGACAGCGTTCACAGCAAACATGAGACAAAAAATCAGAGAATAGGAGAATACTTGGACACATTGAAGCAGAAGCTCCTTGCACTCAGCAAGAGACTACGCCGATACAAAGAGCTCCTAGAGGAAAATAACCCAATCTTCGATGAGGACCAAAGAGGCTTCTACAGGAATCTCAGAGAAGACGGGAGAGAAGGGAACGGACGACCCAAGAAAAAGACGATTGAGGAGTTGTGGTGAAACATATGGAGCAGGGAAGTAAAACGTAACAGCCAAGCCACCTGGATAGAACTAGAACGCAAGAAAACCAATGGCCGTACAAGAAATGAGAGGGTGGGAGATTCGGGAAGAAGCAGTAAAACAGACGATCAAGAACTCTCACAAATGGCGAATTCCAGGAATAGATAACGTCCACAACTACTGGTACAAGAAGTTCACTTGTACACATAAGCACCTGGCAGAGCAGTTTACCTGAGTGATAAGGCACCCAGAGACAATCCTGAAGTTCTTCACTCAAGGAATCACATATCTGAAGCCTAAAGACAAAGATACAAGAAACCCGACGAAATATAGGCCGACCACGTGCCTCCCATTGATGTACAAAATCCTGACCAGCTGCATAACCAGGAAGATATCAGACCACGTTGTATTTTTGTATTTTGTATAATATCTTCTGTACAGTGGCTCCAGGAACATAAGTTGATCTCTGCGATGTTACTCTGTGATGATACAAAACTGCAGAACGGCGAGAAACGTGTAGTGTTATGTTTGCGTATATTATGTGTTGTTTAGTTGTTTCTAGCCTCTTTGCCACTGGGCAGGCGATCTCCTGGAAAGCGTGCCCGTATACACCACGAGGAGGTGGGCCACAACTAGATATGTCCTTGGCCAAGTGTGGATAGACCATTACAATCTTTGTCTGCCCTGAAGAGGGCGAAGTCCTGCACTTACCGGAGGTTGTGCTATACCAGTGGGTGCCAGCAAATCCCGTACCTACAGCTACCCAAACTGAATGGAGTACCAGCATAGAGAAAAAATAAATAAAGAAAATCATAATTAAAAAGAAAAAAATGTAAAAAAAGATAAACTGAGATAAAAAATTTATAGATAAGAGTAGATAAAAATAAAAAATAAATAAAACAGTATTTAAAAAAAGTAAAATAAAAAAAAATAATAAAAAATATATATGAATAGATAAAAGTAAAAAATATAACAATAAAATAAATAAATAAAATGAAGGTGAAGTAAAATTAAATAAAAAAATAAATAAATAAAATAATTAAAAAAATTATTAATAAAAGTAAGAAAAAAATAAATAAGTAATGATTGTAAATATAAAATAAACAGATAAAAAATAAAATAAGATAAAGAAAAAACCACACTTGCCCAGACTTTCCTCTATTTATAAAGAAAATAGAAAAAAAAAATTACAAAAAAAATAAATAAAATATATATAAAAAATAAAAATAAATTAAAAATAAAAAAATAAATAAATAAATTATAAAAATATATAAATATAAATAAACTAAAAAAACCAGATAAAAAATAATAGTGAATTGTCTATGATTGGACATATCCCGCACCCACTGGAGGCAGTTCAATACCAGTTGGTGCCAGCAATCCTCAGGTTGCTCAGGCATGGAGGATAAAAGTAAAGAAAAATAAAACTGGATCAATGGGATCTTCAGAGAGATGATCTAAGAGGTATTCAAGGTGACAATATTTTATCTTAGCAAGACACCATTCACAATTGAGGCTGACGACATTAGTGAAGGTGCTGAAGGCACTGTAGGAGGTGAAGCTGAAGCGGGATTGGCCAACAGAAGTTTTCTTCTAGCAAATAAAAGACGTTTTCTTGTAGCCAACAGAAGTTTTCTTCTAGCAAATAAAACAGAAGCAAATTGTTGTAGGATTCCAAGGTGTGATGCAGATTCTACTAGTTGTTTTTCGTTGCCAGGTGAGTAGGTGTTTATACAGTCTTGTAAGGATTTCTGTAGGTCAGCATAAAGAGGGCAGTGATAGAGCAGGTGGATCCAGTCTTCCAGTTGGAGACAAAGGCAAGAATCGGTATTGCTTATTCTGAACTGAAAGAGTTCGGAGTTAAAAGAGCCATGACCGGTTAAGATAAATGATGTGTAGAGGTTTGGAGAGAACCATAGGGAATTTTTCTTGTTGGTAGTATAGAAGACATCTGGTATAAATTTATATGTATTTCTGCCTTTATGGGTTGTATCCCAACGATATTGCCAAATTTTTGCGACCAAATCCGGGTTTTTCAGCTTTCGTGTCTGCAAGGACATCGTTCTGTATTCCATAGAATTCCATGGAGATCTGATGTTTTTGAAAGTAGCAGAAAGCACGATGTAAAATGTGCAAGTCCAGAGGTAATAGTTGAGACAGTCCTGCAGGCATGGAGCATTGTAAGAATCTCGGATCTTTGCAAGGAGAGTAGTTTTGATTTCAGTTTGACATTCTTAATTCTGTCATACCAAACCGGAGCATCATTGGTTGCAATAGGTATGAATACAGCCTTGAAATAACAGAGAAGAAGCTGTATTCATACCTATTGCAACCAATGATGCTCCGGTTTGGTATGACAGAAAAATAAAAATATAAAAATATTTTTATATTTTTATATTTTTATTATTATGTGCGTCCAAGCCCCCACTCAGTTCTTGTAATCCGAACAATAGCCATAGTAAATTTCTTAATTTTATCTATTAGATGGTTTTTGTTAAGGGGAAGTCTTTTCTGACCAATCAAATTGGTCAGACAAGATTTCCCCTTAACGAACCGATGCTGTGTCCGAGCTATAACTGAAGTCTTGTCTAGATGATCCTGTAGTTCTTCTTTAACCAGTGCTTCCATTTCCCTGAAACAGAAGTTAAAGTAAGAGGTCTATAATTACTTGTGTTGCCCTTTCATCCTCCTTTGTGAATTGGGGTCACATTTGTACATCTCCAGTCCATGGGCGCCTCCCCTCAGTTCAAGGAAGCTCTCATTATTATGGTTAAGGGTTTACTTACTTCCTTTGCTGCTTCCTTTAATATAACAGGATAGATCCTATCTACCTCAGGTGCCTTATGTTTATCTTCAATAATTTCTCCTTCACATTCCTGTCAGTTGTTACAAAATCAGCTAGCTCACTATCAGAATTTAGTTCACCTCTGGCATTCCTCTCCCTAAATAATTCCTCATGTGTGAATGTAGATGCAAAATACTCATTTAGTTTGTTAGCCACCTGAGCAGGATCATCAACAGTTGAACTATCGATATACATTTTGATGTATCCTGTATTTGAGGACAGTCTGCATATATATGTCCTCCCATGGCACAATGACCACACGACACTACTTTTTGACTACAGTTGTGGGATGAATGACCAAAAGCCAGACATCTAAAGCATTTGTTCACTATTGTAAACCAATGGTACTTATGAACTTGATACCCAAGATACAGTCTGTCCTGCTCAAAAAGACCTTTTAAATGTCTTTTTAAACAGGACAGACTTTATCTTGGGTAAATTTTCAGAAAAGACTTTATCTTGGATAGATTTGCAGGGAAGCCAATGATCCAATTTGTTGAGTTGGCTTTAGATCCTTTGTTAAACCTGAGATGGATGGATTCTTTGACTTCATCAGCATTAGTAGAGGCATATGATGCAAGAAAGCAAGCTTATGCAGTATCAGCCAAAAAAAAAAAAAAAAAAAGAAAAAACCAGCTCCCATTTCACCCCTCCATTCGTTCGAAATACCTGTTCAGCTGAGCCTTAAATTTATTTAGGCTATCAGCTTCCACAACAAGGGATGGAATCTGTTCCGCCAACCAACCACCCGCTGGCTAAAGGCAAATTTCCGCACATCTATCCTACATCTGTCTTTCCTCAATTTGAATTTATGCCCTCTCAGATGATTATTCTGAGTAAGAGGAAGAATCCCATCAGCATTGAGCATGCTCAAACCATTCACGGCTTTATACACCTCAATCAGATCACCTCGCAGGTGCCTAGTCTCTAGACACTGTAATTTGCAAAACTTAAGCCTTTCTTCGTAAGAGCAACCCTTTGTTCCATTGACTAATCTTGTTGCCTTTCTCTGTACTCGTTCCAGCAGCTCTACATCCTTCTTGAAATGAGACCTCCAGACCTGTATACACGGCTTTATACACCTCAATGTGTGGCCTGACCATTGCCTTATACAAGGGAATAGTCACCTCCTTATCTTTGCTAGAAAAATTCCTGTATATCATTGACAAGACACCATGAGCTACTCTTGCAGCTCGTCTGCACAGCTCAGAGAACTTCATATCTGCCTGCACAATTATCCCCAGGTCCTTTACATTCTCTCTACCACTGTTAGTGTAGTACCACAGAGTTGATACGTTGCTCTGGGGTTACTGTTTCCCATATATAGTACTTTACATTTGTCAATGTTAAACTTCATTTGCCACCTCTCAGTCCATCTGCTCAAACTTTCCAGATCCTGTTGCAACAGCATAGCATCAGTAGTGTCCTTAACAACCCTGCCAACCTTTGTATCGTCTGCAAACTTGGACATTAAGCTTTATATATCACTATCAATATCATTTATAAATACAGAAAACAATAATGGACCCAGCACTGAACCCTGAGGAGCTCCACTAATAACATTAGTCCACGATGAGCAGTGTCCATTGATTACCACTCTCTGTCTTCTCTCATCAATTTTGTCTCATCAATTTTGAAGCTAAAATTCTGTAGGTTCTTAGGGTATATGTCAGATATGATATTATCTTTTGATAATTCTTTGGGAACATCATACACAAGTATCGTGGGATCATTCATCTTCGGCTTGGCTGTAGAGTGACCTTGTTTGATAATTGTCTCAGAAGATGCAATCTTGTCTAGATCATCAGAGCTAGTAGTTTCCAGAACAATGCCTTTATTCTTAATTGTGCGTAGAGATCTCATTTTAACATTTCTGTACTCTTCTCTCTGTGTTTTTGCAACTGCGTTTTTGATTCCATTTTGCAATTATTTGTGGAACGTATGATCAATACATTTTGTTTTGGAGTTGTCTGGGAAGTTTAATGCTGTTCATGCGATTTAGGTTGTCGTAGAATATAGTTGTCTACTGCAAGTTGTGGTGAAGCAACAGAGTTAGAGTAACTTTTGCACTTCACAGTGTTCAATCCCTGTTGCAAAGTTGGGGCATATGTCTTTTTAGAGGAATCCGATAGGATTTGAAAATGGCATTCTTGGTAGAGAACTTGTTTTCTGAGTTCCTTTGCGCTTACTTTTAATTTCTCATTTTCTATGATGAGAGTTGTTGTTATGGCTTCCATTTCAATCCATTTATCCATAATAAAGTTTATGGCAGACATTGTTATGTTATTTGCCTCATGGATGATATAGTCCACCATGTCACATTTAAGCTGTGATGTGGCTTTATTTATAGATGTTAGGGAGTCAGTTGTATCCTCTTTATTAATGTAATTGTTATTTTTGGTTATTGTATCTTCTGCTTTGCTACTGCAGGTGTGCACCCGGCTGGAGTCATCAACAGCACACTGATGCTGTTCTGATAGTTGGAAGCATTCTTGTGTTTCTTTTCTGATGAGAGATGGTTTGCCTCTCTTTCTTGATCAATAATTTCCCTCAACTCTTTTAGATGGTCCAACCTATCAACTTGCACCATCAGTCTTCCCTTATCTGACATCACACTGTCTATGGGTCTTTTGCCAGGGGCGCTGAACTTTGGGTGTTCCATTTTGTTTTTGTTGTAGGTGTGGTTTCCAGAAGCGCATTTGGAAAATTGTTGGACCCATGGCTTACTTTTAGAGCTGGGGTGTTTGGTTATTGTTTTATGTTCTTTGTAAATCCTCAAAAGGGATGAAAACTGATGTAGTTTCAGGGACAAGTCATTTTTATTATCAATTTTGATGATGTGGTCCTAGAAGGGTATAGAAGGTCTTAATGGAAAAAGGAGATCAAGCTGATCCTGGGAGATCTTAATTCTTATCCAGAAAAGTAGTTGGATGAAGGTGAGGAGTAAACTAAGACTCCTCTTGGAGGTGGCTGCTGAAACATAGATACTGACACATTTTGCCTCCAATTTTTGTAAATAAATTTGTTTCTAAGGAAAATTGATTCCTGTCAGAGGTAACAGATGATGCTAAATCTTTTGAGACCTGTACTAAGTCTGTGGGTGGTGTAGGTACAGAGAATCACCAGTTGAAGATATCACTGAGCCACATAGGGACAGTGCAAGGGTTTGGTGTGACAAATCTTTTTGACAGAAAATTCGATGAAAAGTCTCTTGGGTGCATATAAGGCACTGGGAGGGGATACGTATATGTTGCTGATTATGTTGGGATGGTTATTTCTTTCCCAGCAGCTCCTGGTGAAAAGCTATAGTTCAATTAATATGTGGAAAGCCCTTTTTCCAGGGTAGAGGATTAAGCAGGTGTTATCCATGGTCGAATTTTGAGAGTAAGGCAGATTGCTACAAATAAGGATGCTTTTATCTTAAGGGAAGTCCTGACGAGTGTTTTGAGGTGTTTATTGTTAGAATCCATTAAGTTATTGTTTCATTAATCCATTGTTTAGTTATGGGAGTTTGAAGTTGACTACTAACCTCCATAGAATTAGCATGGGGTAGGGGGATAAAGAATTTTGTGCGAATACTGATGATTTCAATTCAGAGAAGCGATTTCTGATCGATGTTGGTTTCACTGGTGTTCTATGATGATTTATCTTGATGGCGTTACAAAGTTATTGGTCTAGGAAGTTACGATATCGTAACACTATCCAATATGGCGGAGAACAAAGGCAGGTACATCGTTAGGGGTATGTCTCAAGAAATATATCAAAATAATTTGTGAAAATGGTCTCAATAGAAAGAGTCTTTTTAATCAAGGTCAGTATACAGCCCAGTAAATAAATCCGGAAATTCAAAGCGGCAGATGATCGAGAATGACTATACAGCTTCTCTAATATCAATACTAGGGCTGACAATTGGTCACTACCATAGGAACAACGTTAGATTCGATCTAGGAATTTCCAGCCTTCCCCATGAGATAGACACTTGAAATTTTACTTACATATACTTCGAATAATTCTATATCAGGTAGAGTACTTGGCGCTATCTGGAAACTTGATAGTCCGAAGTTCTTGATCATTAAGTAGGGGCACTGAAATAGGCAGCCACCATTTTATACAGAGAGCGCTTATCAGACCACTTGGACAGCCAGAACATAATTGCCGAACAGCGGCAAGAATGCAGGCGGCTGAGCAAAGGATGAAAGGAGCAATTAACCATAGATGCCGCGGTTATGGAGCAAGCCTACAAGAAGCGCCGCAACATGTACACAGCCTACATCGATTACTGCAAGGTCTTCGACTCCGCGCCTCATATCTTGCTAATAGAGGCGCTGAACATCTAAAAAGTCAATCCAATAGTGACAAACTTCCTAGGAGAAACCATGGCGAAAAGGAGTACCACCATTAAGGTCGAAAACGTCACAACCAGGCCAATCCGCATCAGGAGAGGAATCTTTCAGGAAGATGCCCCAAGCCCATTGTAGTTCTGTCTAGCACTTAACCCACTATCACCAGGCTCAACAGTAGCAAGTATTCATATAACCTCAAAGAAGGAAGGAAGGAAGAACCTGTACACCCTCACCCACCTGATGTACACGGGTGACATCAAGTTCTACGCGGGAACCGAGAAGCACCTCCAACAACTACTCTAGACCACCGAAGAATTCACCAATGATATTAGAATGGAATTTTAGTCTAGATAAATGCAAGACCCACGTATTGCACCAGGGAAAATTAGTCAACCGAAACTACCAGCTGCAGACTGGTCAGGAGATCGAAGCCATGACAGAGGGAGACATGTGCTGCGCACTGCTGCTCCTGACCACCTGGCTATGGAGGCACCCGAGAACAACACAGCACCACTCCACCAGGCCATAAGGAAGATAGATAAGTGGTATACCCCACTCAACCTAAGCGAAAAAACCCTTCCCCCTCATACGGAACAATAAACGAAGTTAGAAAGACGGGCAAAGGAGACAATCCATGACAGACACTACAAGGACCTCCATCAAGATCACATTGATAACATTGCTTACAATGCATGGCTCACAAGGGGGACGCTCTTCCCTGAGACTGAAGGATTCATGCCGCCATCCAAGACCAGGTAATCAACACCAGAAACTATATTAAATACATCGCAAAGGAGACCGGAATGTAAGATGACACATGTCAACGATGCCACCTGACCTCAGAAACGATCCAACACCACCGCAGGGTGCAAGGTGATCACCCAGACTGAGTACACTCATAGACACGACTAGGTAGCCAGGATAATACATCAGAAGCTAGCGAAGAAATACCAGTTGATCGAAGAAAGTGTACCGTACTACAAGTACGAACCCCAGGCAGTATAATAGACCCGAACCCACAAGCTGTACTGAGACCGCGCCATAATAACGGATAAGACCATCCCGCACAACAGACCGGATATAACCCTTGTGGAAAACATGGAAAAGGCTACCTACCTGATTGACATAGCGGTGCCGAACACTAGCAATATCCAAAAAACCCATGAGGAAAAATTAGGAAGTACACGAACCTGAGACATGAGATCAAGGAGATGTGGCATATGGAAGAAGTATCAACCAATCCAATTATCGTGTCATCCACCGGTATGGTACCAAAGACTCTACATAGCAGCCTAGCAGCAATAGGTCTCCCAGAGAACACCTACAAGGAACACAGAAAGTCGCAATCCTGAACACCTGCAGGATAATCAGAGATTTTTTCGACTGACAGTAACACCAGACATTACAGCCACCCTGAGTACTTGGTAGCAGTACTCGTCATGGAGTAGAATCCCCCAATCAGGGAGAAATAATATAAGAGCAACAACAATAATAATAACAAAAGAAAGGCATGATGGCCTAGTGGTTATGACACTGGACTATCAGCCTGATGGCTGATAGTCCAGTGTCATGGCTAATAGTCCAGCCTGATGACCCGGGTTCGAGTACCGGCTTGGCGGAAACGAACACGGCTCCACGCTGGGAGACCGGTATAATAATGATAGTAATAAATTATAATAATAATAATAAATAAATTAATAGTAATAAAAAATTAATAAAATAAATAAACATAGCGAAAGTTGCTCCAAGGGACCTACCTACCCTAGGGTCAGAGTGGCAGCTAATGCAGATTGTGGCGCCACTTGGCATCACTCCCGAAAACTACCTATTGACATAAGCTGAAGTTAAACAGGTCCACCTCTAATAATGAATGATGTCGCAGAGAAATATTAATTATACTGTATCGAGTGCGGCGCAGGATAAAGTCACTTTCGTTCAGGCCTTAGGCCGAGGGTTCGGTTCGAAAAATCAGAGATGGTCTCCCGAGGAAGACAGTGGAGCGATTGGCGCTGTCCCCCGTATGGCTAAACACTACAATGACCACAAGAGAAGGGCAAGACCATCCAGCCCCACCAACTGGAAGTGCTCCCTGCACAACTTCGCTAGTAACCACCCAGGAAGGGAGAAAACGCCAACGCATGAATTGGAACATCAAAATGAATACGTACATCATACAAGCATACTACGAAAAAACGAAGCTGGAGACCGATATGACAACTTACTGGGCGACACTACACACCAAGTGGCTGGAATGATTCCCGGATATTCAGGTCAATGAACAGCGAATAGCGGACCAGAGGAGGACCATCATCACGAAGAACTTAATAGCTGCTGCAACCTTGGAAAAATCAAGCAGGATGTGAGCGATCAACTACAAAGGTTAAAGAATTTAGAACCAGAGGAGAAAGAACATACCGCCGAACCAGAAGCAGAAGAGCAAGAGGAAATACAACCTACAGCAGCTAAAGTGGAAACAGAAGAGGTCATGATATCCAGAATAGAGGACGAGTGGAAGAAGGCTCTAACAGAAATTGAAGGAATGGACCCACAAAGACTCACGTGATACCGAAGCAGAGGCCGAATGGAGAGTCAACCTTGTGGAGGGTCACAGACCACCTGAATCGGCACAATACCGCATTACCTCGACAGCAATGGTGCAACACTGGAGACCATCCACACAGCCGTGTATTGTGTTGTGGTAGCAGCCACGAGGATTGATGGAAGAGAAGCGAGAGACCAGCAGCAGAAGAACCGAAAACAGAAGGACCCACCAGCTTGTAAAGAAGACTTCAGCAGAAGACAGAAGAATTAAGAGTCAAGATAGGCCAATTGATCCAGTACCAAAGGGGCAATAGGAGTAAATAATTAATTGGAAAAGTGAAGAGCAGCCTCAAGTGAGACAGCGTACATAGTGTATAGTGTATAGTGTGTTTAGGGTCTAACGGCACCAGGGGTTTCCCCCATCTCCGCGTAATATACATTGTGGTGTTATACAGAACACTGTAGAGGCCAGAGGTTTAAAAGTGTGTGGATATTGTGGCGTGTAATGTTTTGTACCGTTGTTCATCTGGTCTTTTAGCCGTTGGGTCTCAAATGAGGCCCACCGTTGCCCACACTATACCTCGTGGAGGCAGACCAGGTACACCAGTATTTTAGAAATTTACTATTTACTCTGGCAGGTCCTGCCACCTAATTTTCCTGAGATTTCAATGGCTAGGACCTAAAAAAAAAAAAAAAAAAAAAATGGAAGCGGGGGAGAAACGCTAGAAATTGGGTCAGGCCGAGATATAAGTTATACGGGTTGGAGTTCCTTTTTTTTTTTTTTTTTAAATTTTAGTGTGGGGCTTGTGTAGTTTTGGCAAGGGTCAAACGCTAGTCGCAAGATAGCTAGAGAGGGAAGGTAGACTGAAGAGTGGGGGGTGAAAGACAGAAATATGGGGTCAATAGTGAAGATAACCCCAAAAGTCGGCGGGGCAGGCCCATGCCTCACCAGGTGAAGATAGGGGATGGCAGGGGGGGCTACAGAGTAACCATTCCCTGCCAAGGGAAGGGAAAGAAAGTGAACCAAGTGAGGGTACCCGGTTCAGATCGCCTAATGATGTTTCGGCAGCAAACTGCACAATGTCTTTGTCAGGTCTTCGTATGCCATTCCTGGGACATGTTGTCCCGTCCGTGTGAGTGGTCAAGTCCAGATAATGACTCCAGTTTAAGCCAGTGGTCAGATCCAGGTTAAGTTAATGATTAGTTTTTCAGATTGTAGCTGTTAGGTTTTTGTTTGGTTGACACATCTAAGGATCTTTATTGTGGATGACGAGTGGTTAATTTGTGGGAAAATTCCAGCTAAGGTTGTGGGTATATTCTTCTTCTAGTAAAAAGGTCCTGCCAAACTGCGTTAAGGCTTTATAGTTGTCCTCGCTCTCCAGGAGATATTGTTCTTGGTTTATTGGCGAGAAACGTATTGTAGTTATTAAGAGGCAGCGGAGGTCTTCGTATAGTTGGCAGTGGTGCATGAGGTGCTCCCACGTCTCTGGCTGTCCACAGTGGCAGAGAAGGGTGTCACTCAATCCGAAACTGGAGAGTTTTGCTCTTATTGCGCCGTGTCCCGTGAGCAGGTAAGATGTCAGCAGTCCCGGTGAAAACCAGTTTGGGCTTTTGGGAAACACTAGTTGATTATCCGGTATGAATCTTCGGGTGACTTCCCCTTTTGTCGAAGTCGTCCAGCGGGTTTGCCAGGCCTGCTGTAGGTGGGTCGTTTTTTTCTCGAGTTTAAGATCGTTTGCCGGATCAGTTGTGTAGTCTAGGCAGGTGATTGATTTTCCTTTGGATAGTTGATAAAGCAACCCACAAGACAGACAGCGTCCATAG
Source organism: Mastigoproctus giganteus (assembly GCF_048544385.1). NCBI lineage: Eukaryota > Metazoa > Arthropoda > Arachnida > Uropygi > Thelyphonidae > Mastigoproctus > Mastigoproctus giganteus. The sequence goes on from NC_143576.1 coordinate 143,944,854, forward strand.
CAAACATGAGACAAAACATCAGAGAATAGGAGAGTACTTGGACACATTGAAGCAGAACCTCGTTGCACTCAGCAAGAGACTACGCCGATTCAAAGAGGGCTCCAAGAGGAAAATAAACAACCGAATCTTCGATGAGGATCAAAGAGGTCACTAAAGGAATCTCGGAGAAGACGGTAAAGAAGGGAACGGACCACCCGAGAAGAAGACGATTAAGGATTTCTGGGGAAACATATGGAGCAGGGAAGTAAAACATAACTGCCGAGCCACATGGATAGAACTAGAATGCAAGAAAACAAAGGACGTACAAGAAATGACAGGATGGAAGATTCGGGAAGAAGAAGTAAAACAGATGATCAGGAACAGGCGAACTCCAGGAATAGATAACGTCCACAACTACTGGTACCAGAAGGTCACTTGCATACACAAGTACTTGGCAGAGCAGTTCACCCAAATGATAAGGCACCCAGAGACAATCCCGAAGTTTTTTACTCAAGGAATTACACATCTGAAGCGTAAAGACGAAGATACAAGAAACCCGGTAAAGTATAGGCCAATCACCTGCCTCCCAACAATGTACAAGATCCTGACAAGCTGCATAACCAGGAGGATAACAGACCACTTGGAGAGCCAGAGCATAATGGCCGAACAGCAGAAAGGGTGCAAGCGGCTGAGCAAAGGATGCAAGGAGCAATTAACCATAGATGCTGAGGTTATGGAGCAAGCCTACAAGAAGCGCCACAACATGTACACAGCCTACATCGATTACCGCAAGTCCTTCGACTCCGTGCCTCATAGCTGGCTAATAGAGGCGCTGAAATTCTAGAAAGTCAATCCGATAGTGATGAACTTCCTAGGAGAAACGATAGCGAAATGGAGTACCACCATTAAGGTCGAAAACATCACAACCAGGCCAATCCCCATCAGAAGAGGAATACTTCAGGGAGATGACCTGAGCCCATTGTGGTTCTGTCTAGCACTTAACCCGCTATCTTCAATGATCAACAGTGGGAAGTACGGATATAAACTTGAATAAGGAATGAAGAAACTGTACAGCCTCACCCACCTGATGAATATGGATGACATCGAGATTTACTTGGGAACCGAGAAGCACCTTCAGCAACTATTCCAGATCACCGAAGAATTCAGCAAGGATATTAGGATGGAATTTTGTCTAGACAAATGCAAGACCCAGGGATTGCGTCAGGGAAAATTAGTCAACCGAAACTACCAGCTGCAGACTGGTAAAGAGATCGAAGCCATGGCAGAAGGAGAGGCCTACAAATACTTGGGGATGATGCAGGCTCAGCAGTTACAGCACATGGAAATTAAGGCCTGTCTGACAGAAAAAAAACCATCAGTGACTCAGAAGCCTGCTGAAAGCTAACCTGAACTGAGAGAACACAATTAAAGCCATAAACACACATGCAGTCCCCTTGCTAACATACTACTTCGGAGTCATAGATTGGACTAACACCGAGCTGGAGGACATCATGAGAAACACAAGGACAATGATGACCAAGAGCCGCCAACACCACACGAGAGCTGCCGTGGAGATAATGACAATTGCCCGGGAAGAAGGAGGAAGGGGCCTGATAGACCTCATTGAGGAACAGAAGACAGCGATAGTTAACCTGAAGGACTACTTCCAGAGACACATAGCAGCACTCCACCAGGCCATAAGGAAGATAGACAAGCGGTATACTGCACTCAACCTAAGCGAGGAGTCCCCCCAACCAGGAGGTACAAACGAAGCTGCAAAGATGGGCAAAGAAGACACTCCATGGCAGACACTACAATGTTCTCCATCAGTGTCACCTAGACACTGATGGAGAACATAGCTCACGATCGGGACGCTCTTCCCCAAGACTGAAGGATTCATGCTCGCCATCGAAGACCAGGTAATCAACACCAGGAACTATAGAAAATACATCGCAAAGGAGCCCGGAATGTTAGATGACACATGTCGACGATGCCACCTGTCCTCAGGTACGATCCAACACATCACAGCGGGATGCAAGGTGATCACCCAGACTGAGTACTCTCATAGACAAGACCAGGTAGCCAGGATAATACAACAGAAGCTAGCAAGGAAATACCAGTTGAATGAAGAAAGTGTACCGTACTATAAGTACGAACCCCAGGCAGTACTCGAGACCTAACCCACAAGCTCTACTGGGACCGCGCCATAATAACGGATAGGACAATCCCGCACAACAGACCGGACATAACTCTTGTGGACAAGAAGAAAAAGGCTACCTATCTAATTGAAATAGCGGTACCCAACACTGTCAACCTGCAGAAAAACCATGCGGAAAAAAATCAGGAAGTACACGAACCTAAGACAGGAGATCAAAGAGATGTGGCATATGCAACAAGTAACGACCATCCCGATCATCGTGTCAACCACAGGTATGGTGCCAAAGATACATAACAGCTTAGCAGCAATAGGTCTCCCAGGGAGCACCTACAAGGAACTCCAGAAAGTCGCAATCCTGGACACCTGTTGGATTGTGAGTGAGTTCCTCGACCAACAGTAACATCAGACATAACAACAACCACCCTGTGTACTTGGTAGCAATTCCCGTCATGATGTGGAAACCCAGTCAGGGAGAAATAATATAAGAGCAGCAATAATAATAATAATAATAATAATAATAATAATAATAATAATAATATCCAGAAAATGACCCCTTTTCCAGAAATAATATAAGAGCAACAACAATAATACAATACAATACAATTTTATTTATCAAGAGAATTCGTTTACAATAAATGAATAATAATAATAATAATCAGAGATTTTTTCGACCAACAGTAACACCAGACATTACAACCACCCTGTGTACTTGGCAGCACTACCCGTCACGGAGTGAAACCCCCAATCAGGGAGAAATAATATAACAGCAACAATAATAATAATAATAATGACCAAGAGCCACCAACCCACCCGAAGTCATCCATGAAGAGATTGACAATTGCTTGGAAAGGAAGAAGGGACCTGACATCATCGCGCAACAGAAAACAGCAATTGCTAGCCTGAAGATTTATTTCAAGAAACACACAGCAGCACTCCACTAGGCCATAAAAAAGATAGACAAACGGTATACCTCACTTAGTCTACGCCAGAGTCCCCTCCCAACCAGAGGCGCAAACGAAGTAGAAAAATGGGCAGAGAAGACACTCCGGAGTGTCCGATGACATATGTCGACAATGCTATCTGGCCTCAGAAACGATCCAACACATCACGGCGGGACGCGAGTGATCACCCAGACTGAGTACACTCATAGACACGACTAGCTAACCAGGATGATACATCAGAAGCTAGCAAGGAAATACCAAAAAAATTATTATTATATTAGGGCCATCCGTAATAAGTGTTCTCTGGTCGATTTGCCTGTTTGCTGGACGAAAAAAACCCCAATTTTTTGGTGGTAAAAACCTTGCTATCTACGCCTAAGACCGACTAACTCATCCACGGAGTGAAAAAAGCTGATTAAAGTTCCTCGCGTCATGGACGGGATTCGAACCCGGGAGTTTTCCACCCGGTGTGGGAGGACGGTGACGATACCACTGTGCTACCGCGCAGACAGCAAGGAAATACCAGTTGATCGAAGAAAGTGTACTTTACTACAAGCACGATCGGCAGGCAGTACTAGAGACCTCAACCCACAAGTGGAATGGGACTGCGCCATAATAACGGATAAGACAATCCCACACAACAGACCGGCATAACCCTTGTGGACAAGAAGGAAAAGGCTACCTACCTGATTGACATACTAGCACCCAACACTGGCAACCTGCAGAAAACCCATGGAGAAAAATTCAGGAAGTACACGAACTTAAGACAGGAGATCAATGAGATGTGGAATATGCAACAAGTAACGACCAACCCGATCATCGTTTCAGCCACAGGTATGGTGTCAAAGACCCTACATAACAGACTAGCAGCAATAAATCTCCCAGCGAAAACCCTACAAGGAACTCCAGAAAGTCACAATCCTGAACACCTCTAGGATAGTCAGAGAGTTCCTCGACCAACAGTAACACCAGACATAAAAACACAACAACCACCCTGTGTACTTGGTAGGAATACCCGTCACGAGGTGGAATCCCCCCCCCCCAATCAGGGAGAAATAATATAATAATAATATCCAGAAAATCATCCCTTGTCCAGAAATATTTTTAGTGATTTTCAAGAAATTTGCTTTGTTTCGTTATATAAGCGCATAGTGGCGCTCATTAACTATGCGTACTAATCAAAAGTTTTGATTTTTGGTTTTGTATTTAATTTTAAGTAATCTGAAACTTCAGTTTCTGTGTTATTTTTAATTGTATAATTCAAATAATTGAATTATAATATATTTATATGGACTGCGATTTTTCGTGTGATGACTGAGTGAAAAGCCAGCCCATAAAAATCCAGAACTAAATACAACTAATATAACAGCGGTGGCAGTTCTGCTGTGGAATTCAGAGGTAGGATCTATGATTTTGTATCGTTTTTTTTTTTTTTTTTTTTAATTGAACAGATTATGATGGGAGCAATGTCAAAAGCCATCGTACAATCTTAATGAATTAGTTCCACACAGCGATAAATGGCTATGCATTTTTGGTGAATACAGCCATTTAATAGGCGGAGCAGCTGTTTACAGGTCGATCGTGACATATCTTACTGATATGTCTAATGATGATAAGCGTTATTGCAGAATTTATCCGGACTCTGTATGTGCTAATCTAATTTATTTATTTATTTTTTTAATTATTTAGCCACTGAGAGAATGAATTAAGAGAATGAATGAATGAACTTTTGTAGTACTAGTAGTATGTGATGCAAGAAAGCAAGTGTATGAGCTTATGCAGCATCAGCCAAAAAAAAACAAAAAAAAAAAACATTCCTTCTAAATGCCTGTCCAGTTCCTCCTTAAATTTATTCAGCTTATTAACTTCCACAACGACAGATGGAAGTTTGTTCCAGCAATTAACCACCTGATGGCTAAAGGCAAATTTCTGCACATCTATTCTACATCTGACTTTTCTTAATTTGAATTTATGCCCCCTTAGGTTCGTAATCTAAACAAGTGAAAGGAACCCATCAGAATTCAGAGTGTTCAATCCATTCAAGGCCTTATACACCTCAATCAGATCACTACGCAGGTGCCTGGTCTCTAGCCACTGCAATTTGCAAAACTTAAGCCTCTCTTGGTAAGAGGATCCCTTCATTCCCTTCACCAAACTTGTTGCCCTTCTCTGTACACGCTCAAGTAAATCGACATCCTTCCTAAAATGAGGCCTCCAGACCTGTACGCAGTACTCAAGGTGTGGCCTGACCTTTGCCTTATACAGAGGGACAATCACCTCTTTTTCCCTGCTAGCAAAATTCCTATATATCATTGACAAAATCCCATGACCTGCCCTGGCAGCCTGTCTGCATTGCTCAGAAAACTTCATATCTGACTGCACAATTACTCCCAGGTCTTTTTCGTTTTCTACCACCTTAAGTGTAGTTCCACACAGTTGGTACTTTTCTCTCGGGATACTTCTACCCATATGCAGTACTTTGCATTTGTCTAGGTTAAACTTCAGTTGCCACTTCTTAGCCCATCTGCCCAAATTATCTAGATCCTGTTGCAGTAGCACACTGCCATTACTGTCATTAACAACCCTGCCAGCCTTTGTTTCATCTGCAAACTTCAACACTAAGCCTGATATACCTTCATCAATATCATTGATAAATATACAAAACAACAGTGGACCCAACACCGAACCCTGTGGGACTCCACTAATAACATTAGTCCACGAAGAGCAGCACCCATTGATTACCACCCTCTGTCTTCACTCACTTAACCATCCTTTTATCAATTGCAGGAACTTACCCTTAATACCATTCTGCTCCAATTTGTACAGTAGTCTTCCACGCGCAACAGTGTTAAAAGCTTTCCTGAAATCCAAATATACGATATCAAAATTATTTTTTGCATCCAGTTCCTTTGTAACCACATCATAATATCCTATCAAATTTGTCAGACAAGACTCTCCCTTAACAAACCCATGCTGTGTCTGAATTATTGCTGCAGTCTTGTCTGGATGATCCTGCAATGCATCTTTAACCAGTGACTCCATTATTTTACCTGGAACAGAAGTTAAACTAACTGGTCTGTAATTACTCGTGTCACCCTTCGATCCCCCTTTGTGAATTGGGGATACATTTTCACATCTCTAGTCTGTGGGGACTTCCTCTGAGTCCAAGGATGCTCTTATAATTATGGCTAAGGGTTTGCTTAGTTGCTTTGCCACCTCCTTTAATATAGCTGGATAGAACCCATCCACCCCAGGTGCTTTTCTTATGTTTAACTTCAACAATTTCTCCTCCACTTTGCTCTCAGTTATTACAAAATCATTAAGTACCCTGCTACAATTTGATACCCTTCTGCCATTTTCAAACCTTAATAATTCCTCATGTGTGACTGTAGATGCAAAATACTCATTCAGTTTGTTTGCTACCTGAGCAGGATCATCAACAGTCGAACCATCGATGTCAAGTGTAACAATCAGATTCATCCCCTTCCTTTTAGAGTTTATATAAGTAAAGAAATCCTTGCTGTTTTCTTTTTTGCCAAAGATTTCTCATAACCTGCCTTCGCCTGCCTAATCTCCTTTGTGACCTGATTACAGACTAGCTTATATCTGCCATAGGCTTCTGAGTGCCTTGGTAATTTATATGCATCCCATGCATTTTTCTTCTCTGTTACGAGTCTCATTAGTTCATTTGATAACCATTTAGGGCTAAACCTTGAACCATATTTCTTAATAGGTACGAAACTTTTAGTAGCATCCACGATTAACTCCTTGAATGCTTCCCACTTAGAATTTACTGTTGGTAACATCGTCAGTTGATTCCACTGTACAGAATTTAAAAACTGTCTGAGACCACTGTACTCACCTTTACGGAAGCAAAAACCCTTTCCTTTACCACTGATCTGATGGTAATTAAATCTTTAAGTAAATCCCACATCAGAACACTGTGATCACTGCCACCTAGTGGTTCCTTTATCTGCAAATTCTTAATACACGAATGATCACTGCTGATAACCAGATCAAGAGTATTACTCTCTCTGGTTGCCTCTTGAACATGCTGCTGCAGAAAACAATCATCCAATAAATCCACAAAGTCTGACTAGTGTGTGAGTGACCAACCCTCAAGTTCCAGTCAATATCTGAGAAGTTAAAATCCCCCATTATAAGACATTCTGATTTACTAGCCTACTCTATTTCTCTGTACAATTGTTCATTGTACTCATTTGAGTCATTAGGCCTATAACACACTCCTACTCTTATTTTTGCTTTTGCAGTGCTTATGTCACACCAAACTGACTCAACAGTGCACTGTTCATCTATATCAACTTCTGTTGTGTGGTGCACTTCTTTTGATTTTGTTTTTCTTAATTAACAGCATAACACCTCCTCCCTTCCTATCCTGTCTATCCTTTCTGTACACATTGTACTCCCCAAATTCCAGTTCTGCACTCCTTATATCTGAGTGACACCACGTCTCTGCTATCCCAATACACGTGGAATTAAAAGATGCTGTATTCACGTTCATCTAACGTGTAATTACCATTGAACTCGATGTAATTTTACCTTTTTTGCTGTAGTGCCAGTGGTTCAAGGACCAGGATTGGACCGGCAGGTTTTAGCCCTATCTGAATCATTTTTTTTACTAACAACTATTAGTCTTGGATCCAAATTTTATGGTGACCCCGGGAGCAATTTCCGCCGACATTCTGGGGCAGTTTCCCTGGCAGAGGTATAGTTAAATCCTCCATAGTAGTAGTGGCATGTGATGCAAGAAAGCAAGTGTATGAGCTTATGCAGCATCAGCCAAAAAAAAAAAAATCACACCATTCCCTCCAAATGCCTGTCCAGTTCCTCCTTAAATTTATTTAACCTATCAACTTCCACAACGACAGATGGAAGTTTGTTCCAGCAATTAACCACCCGCTGGCTAAAGGCAAATTTCCGCACATCTATTCTACATCTGTCTTTTCTTAATTTGAATTTATGCCACCCTTAGGTTCGTAATCTGAACAAGTGGAAGGATCCCATCAGAATTCAGCGTGCTCAATTCTGATGGGATCAGATCACTGCGCAGGTGCCTAGTCTCCAGCCACTGCAATTTGCAGAACTTAAGCCTCTCTTGGTAAGAGGATCCCTTCATTCCCTTCACCAATATTGTTGCCCTTCTCTGTACATGCTCAAGCAAATCTACATCCTTCCTAAAATGAGGCCTCCAGACCTGTACGCAGTACTCAAGGTGTGGTCTGACCATTGCCTTATACAGAGGGACAATTACCTCTTTTTCTCTGCTAGCAAAATTCCTATATATCATTGACAAAACCCCATGACCTGCCCTGGCAGCCTGTCTGCATTGCTCAGAAAACTTCATATCTGACTGCACAATTACTCCCAGGTCTTTTTCATTTTCTACCACCTTAAGTGTAGTACCACACAGTTGGTATATTTCTCTGGGGTTACTTCTACCCATATGCAGTACTTTGCATTTGTCAAGGTTAAACTTCAGTTGCCACTTCTTAGCCCATCTGCCCAAATTATCTAGATCCTGTTGCAGTAACACACTGCCATTACTGTCATTAACAACCTGCCAACCTTTGTAACATCTGCAAACTGTATCATCTGTAATGACCTAGCACAGATTGTTCATTTAACTACAAGAATATCAGACAATCCTAATCATACAGCCAATACGCTCGATCTTTTTCTCACAAACAACCCTTCTAAGTACAAGGTTGAAGTGAGAGGTCCTTTAGGCACTTCAGATCACAACTTGGTGATTGTCTCTTCTCCAATGGAGCCTTTATCTCATGGCTATTCCCAACCTCGTATTGTTTGGCATTACAAGAATGCAAAATGGGATGACCTGCGAGACTTCTTTTCCTTGGTCTGATTACTGTTTCAAAACTTCTGATGTCAACGTTTGCTCAGATCGTGTCAGTGAAATTATTCTTGCAGGAATGGAATCCTTTATCCCACACTCCACTTTAAAATCTCGTCCTTTATCTAAACCTTGGTTTTCCAATAAATGTGCTAAGGCTGTCCAAGAGAAGAACGTTGCATATCGTAATTGGCTTGTTTCTAATTCTTCAGTTTCATTTTCTGCCTACACCAAAGCTCGCAACAATTGTAAAGCAGTTATTAATCAGTCCAAACTAGAGTTTGAACAGGCTAAGAGTAGAAAACTTGCTTCTTGCCCTAATGGTAGCCGAGCATTCTGGTCTCTTGCCAAAGCTATTGGCCGCAACTTTTGCCCATCTCTGCTCCCACCTGTGTAAAAACCAGATGGTTCTATTGTCACTTCAGCCAAGGACAAAGCTGACCTGCTAGCATCCCATTTTTCTTCCAGCTCATGTATTAATGACCTTGGTAAAACACCTCCCACAATTCCTAACACACTCCATTCAATGCCTCCTGTGGTCTTCCGTCAAAAGGATATCAGAAGGATTTTGATGAATCTTGATGCCACGAAAGCTCCAGGTCCTGATGGTATTTCTCCACTTGTTCTCAAAACCTGTGCTCCTGAACTTACTCCTATTTTTGCCGCCTTTTTTCACTTTTTTATTCCAAAGGTGTTTTTCCTTCTGCTTGGAAATTTGCTCATATCCAGCCAGTTCCTAAAAAGGGTGACAAATCCCTCCCATCCAATTACCGTCCCATTGCAATTACTTCTACTCTTTCTAAAGTAATGGAGAAATCAATTAACCGCCAACTTTTAAACTACCTAGAAACCTTCCATCTGATCAATGATCGCCAGTATGGATTCCGTCAGTGTCGATCCACTGGTGATATTCTGGCTTATGTTACCCATTTATGGACTAATTCAGTGGAAAGGTTCGGTGAAACAGAAGTAGTTGCTCTTGACATCTCAAAGGCTTTTGATCATGTTTGGCATAAAGGTCTTCTAAACAAGCTTCCATCTTTTGGTTTGCCAACTGTTTTTAGTAATTGGTTATCCAGTTTTCTCTCTGATCGCTCACTGAGGGTGATGGTAGATGGCTCTCTGTCTTCTAACTTCTCCACTAATGCCGGTGTCCCCCAAGGTTCAGTTCTTTCCCCCACTCTTTTCCTCTTGTATATCAATGACCTTCTTCCATTGACTGGAAATCCTATCCATAGTTTTGCCGATGATAGCACATTGTATTCAACTTTCCATTTTGAGAAACCTTGCCCTGCTCAATCAGCTTCAACTTCTCGAAAATCTGCTGCCAATTCCTTAAATGGCGATCTTCAGGTAATTCTCCAGTGGGGCAAAGACAACTTAGTTGATTTCAACCCTTCTAAAACTCAATCTTGTCTTATATCTCGCAAAAAGGATTCTTCTGCTCCTATGCTTATCTTTATTGACACTCCGATTTCTAGGCAAAATGATATCTCTTTTGGGGATTACCCTGACTTCTAATCTCTCTTGGCACAAGCACATTACAAATATTGCTTCCTCTGCATCTAAAAAACTTGGTTTTCTCTTTCGCTCTCGCCGTTACTTTTCTTCCAAACAGCTGCTCCCTCTGTATAAATTGCAAATCTGCCCTGCCATGGAATATTGTTCCCACATCTGGGGTGGTGCCCCCAAAACCTCTCTCAGGCTTCTTGATTCCATTCAGAAGAGGGCAGTTAGGTTAATTAATGATTCATCTCTAACAGAGTCTCTCCACTCGCTTTCTCATAGACGCACTGTTTCTGCTGCATGCCTCTTCTACAGATACTTCCATGGGCACTGTTCTTCTGAATTGGCTTCTATAATTCCCGCTCTCTCTTTCAAAACAGTCCGAACACGTGCTGCCACCAGCCAACATCCATTTACTGTCCAACTTCAAACCCACAGAACCAACTTTTCATCTTCCTCATTTATTCATTCAACTGCCGTTTTCTGGAACAACCTTCCTTCATACGTATTTCCTGAAAACTACAATCTACAGCAGTTCAAGTCCAATATCAACAAATATCTTCTTTCGTCTTCTCAATCTCCAACCCAAGCACGGTACTAAGTACTATAGGTTCTAATACCTCTCGTGTTTGGGGTTCTCATAAAAAAAAAAAAAAAAAAAAAAACTTCGACATTAAGCCTGATACACCTTCATCAATATTATTGATAAATATACAAAACAACAGAGGACCCAACACCGAATCCTGTGGGACTCCACTAATAACATTAGTCCACGAAGAGCAGCACCCATTAATTACCACCCTCTGGCTTCTCCCACTGAACCATCCTTTTATTCAATTTAGCAACTTACCCTTAATACCATTCTGCTCCAATTTGTACAATAGTCTTCCATGTGCAACAGTGTCAAAAGCTTTCCTGAAATTCAAATATATGATATCAGTATATGATATGATATCAGTTCCCTTGTAACCACATCATAATATCCTATCAAATTTGTCAAAAAAGACTTTCCCTAAACAAACCCATGCTGTGTCTGAATTATTGCTGCAGTCTTGTCTAGATGATCTTACAATGCATCTTTAACTAGTGACTTCATTATTTTACCCGGAACAGAAGTTAAACTTACTGGTCTGTAATTACTCGTGTCACCCTCCCATTCCCCTTTGTGAATTGGGGATACATTTGTCGCTTTGCTACAGGTAGTATTGTTATTTTATAACATAGGACTTGCTGCTAGTCGCAGTATTAAACCATAACCACATTATGACATTTGAATAGATATACAAATTTTTATTATTTATTTTTCTCTACATAGCAAGATAGCATGTTGGCTGTTTGTATGAACATGACGTCACTATGCTGCTGTACATATGAAGTAATGGTGCAGTAATTCTCTGTCAGTTTATTATACAAATAGCCATTTTGCTGCATGTTTCGCTAAAAAGCGTTATTTCACCAGAAATGATGATGTTGCACTTAATAACTTGAGTGAAATGACCCTTGTGGATAGTAGTGGTTATAATCACTCTCTATACCATTGTTGAAGGCACGAGTTTTGCATCCCCCCAAATAGGGAGGAATTTTTATGGGCTTCATTTTGTGCATTGTGGCTGACCAAGTTAGTCTCAGGTGAGGATTGTGAATCCCAGCCCCTCATAAAATGTATATATACAGGGTTGTTAAAATTAGTATCCCTATGTAGAGGACTCTGGGGGTGAGTTCTAAGGCTCGTACTGAAGGGAAATTTGGACAACAGGTACAATAAAGAATGCGCTTGCCATTTATTGGGAAAAAAAAAAAGTTACAGAATTTGTCACTGTATGGCGCGTAACTATCTTAGTTACGATTATGCAAGTAATGTAAATAATTGCCACAGTGCCACTACTCAGCTCTACTGTACTGTGTATAAAAGCAAAGCATTCTTCAAAATCATACACAGTAGATGTTTGCCTGCACTACAGCAGCAATGTCAACAATGATGCAGGAAAAGGTGCTATTAAGGAAGCTGTACTATCAGAACAGCAACAATGCAGCAGCGGCTATCAGAGAATTCAGGGGTCAGAAGTGCATAAGGCATGGACCTATGACTGTTTGTACTGTCAGAAAAATGATTGCGAAATTTGAAGCGACAGGGCATCTTGGTGTTCAACCAGGTAGAGGTCGAAAACGAGTGGACTCCTCTTGTGTTGAAGATGTGGCTATGGCTGTCGTGGATTTATCAAGTTAATCTCCATGTGGTAGCGGAATGTGCCAGCTGTTTCTCGTGAAGTGGACATGCTGTATTCCACTGTAAGGCTAGTAATGTGTCAGGTGTTGCGGTACTATCCTTACAAGATGCACATGCTATAGCAGCTAAAGCATGGTCATGCAGATATTTGTTTCACATACGCACTTCAGTTTCTGGCTGGAATGACAGTGGATATCACTTGGCCACGGAACATCCTTTGGAGTGATGAAGCCCACTTCTGCTTAATTTAAGTGGACAAGTGAATACGCACAACTGTCACATTTGGGCAACAGAAAACCCTCAAGTTATCCAAGAGGTCCCGTTGCATTCTCCAAAAGTGACAGTGTGGTGTGGATTTACAGCCACATTCATGATTGGGCCATATTTTTTTGAACAGGTAACACCGACTGGACCCCACACCTGTTCCGTCACTGGATAATGATATTATGAAATGTTGGCAAATTTTGCAATACCCGAGCTGTAACAACGTGGGTGCCTTCAGGATACCATATTCACGCAAGATGGTATGCCACACCACATCCACCGTTGTGTCCAAAGATTGCCAAGGCAACACTTTACAGACGAACAGGTCATCGGCCGTTGTTTCCAGACATCTTGGCCACCCCGATCACCAGACCTCACCCTGTGCGACTTCTGGTTGTGGGGTTTTTTTGAAGAACCAGGTGTAGCTGGAAGAATGTCAAACTCTGGCAGATCTGAAGGACAGCATTAGACATCATTTTCTGGCTATTCCAGTTGGCATGTTATGTTCTGTTGTAGAAAATGCTGTTCTTCGAATGGAAACTATTGACCAAAATGGAGGACACATTGAACAATTGTAGCCCTGTTCAAGTGATTTGTATTGCCACAGTGCCATATATAGTGATAAATTTTTTAGCTAATTTTTTTTCCAATAAATGGTGAGCGCATTCTTTATTGTACCTGTTGTCCAAATTTCTCTTCAGTACGAGCCTTAGAACTCGATCCAGAGCTCTCTTCATAGGGATACTTTAATTTTAACAACCCTGTATTTATCTCTATATTTTTATCTCAAAATCTAGAGATACACACACATATACACGTATAGACATACACATGCATAGCTTTAATTCTTTGGTTCAAAAACAAATAGGAAGCAATTTCTTTAGTGGTTAAATTTTAACTATTAAATAGATATGAGCAGGTGAATTTATGATGCCCATAACCTCAGCATTTAATATCTTGAATTACAGTGAATTCACACCATGTGTGAATCTAACAAAATTGAAGAATGAGCACCTTAGAAATTAAAAATACCATACCACCAGACTTGCTACCTTAGTGAGGTGAAGGGAAAGTAAAGAGTGAGAGGACTGGCACTTTCACCTCTCATCTAAATTGTAATCACTGTAGTTTAAGGTAAATTAAATTCTTGAATTATGAGAACAGAAGAGGACATATGAAAAAATCTCTTGGAAGGGGCACAATTTGTAGGCATGCAGCTCCACTTTAGAATGTACCTGTTAACAGTGCTGCCAGAATTGCAAAAGCCAAGAAAAGTTGCATACAATATAGACAGACTGTTCAGCATATGGAATGTGAATGAAACACAGATAAAAACTTCATTGCAGGATTATATTAATTCTTCTTTTTCTACATTCTTTAAAAAAAAAAAAAAAAAAAAAACAAGAGAACAACAAAACTTTGCTCATTTTTGATAACTCCAGTGGGACATCCAGTTAACTGGGAGGATCTGGTCAGTAGTGTTCAGGTTGTTTATTAGCTATAATAGCGAATTTGCCTAAACATGTTTTTGTTATTACAAGTTACTGCAGTTGGAATTCACTGCTGCCTTCAAAGATTGCTACTGCCACCACACTAGCAGATTGCAAAATTTCACATACTGTATGTCAAATTTTCAAGAGTTAATATCACACAGGAGCCCGGGGGGAACCCTCGGTGTCGTCAGACAACTAACACAGTCTATCATCTCTGTGCATCCCCATTTCACAAAGGGGGATGAAAGAGTGACATGGGTAATTACAGATCTGTTAGCTTAACTTTTTGTTCCAGGGAAAATATTGAAATCACTGGTTAAAGAAGTAATACAGGACCATCTATAGAGGACAGCAGTTATACTTCAGACACGGCATGGGTTTGTTAAGGGAAGCTCGGACACAGCATAGGTTTGTTAAGGGGAAGTCTTGTCTGACTAATCTGATTGGGTACTATGATGTAGTCACAAAGGAACTGGATGCAAAGAATAACTTTGATATCATATATTTGGATCTTAGAAAAGCCTTTACTGTTGCACACGGAAGACTGCTGCACAAATTGGAGCAGTGTAGTATTGGAGGAAAATTGCAGCTATGGATAAAGGGATGGTTGAGTGGGAGAAGACAGAGTGGTAATCAACGGACACTGCTCTTCATAGACTAATGTTATTAGTGGAGTCCCTCAGGGTTCAGTGTTAGGTCCATTGTTGTTTTCTGTATTTCTAAATGACGATAGTGATATTGATGATGGTATATCAGGCTTAATGTCCAAGTTTGCAGACGATACGAAGGTTGACAGGGTTGTTAACAACACTAATGACAGTACACTGCTGCAACAGAATCTAGAAAAGTCGAGCAGATTGGCTGAGAGGTGGCAAATAAAGTTTAACATTGACAAATGTAAAGTACTACATATGGGAAGCAGTAATCCCAGAGTAATGTATCAACTCTGTGGTACCACACTGACAGTGGTAGAGATTGAAATGGACTTGGGGGAAATTGTGCAGGCAGATATGAAGTTTTCTGAGCAGTGCAGATGGTCTGCAAGAGTAGCTCATGGAGTCTTGTCAATGATATACAGGAATTTTTCTAGCAGGGATAAGGAGGTGATTATCCCCTTGTATAAGGCAATGGTCAGGTCACACCTTGAGTACTGTATACAGTCTTGAGGCCTCATTTTAAGAAGGATGTAGAGCTGTTGGAACGAGTACAGAGAAGAGCAACAAGATAAGTGAATGGAACAAAGAGTTGCAAAGAAAGGCTTAAGTTTTGCAAATTACAGTGTCTGCAGACTAGGCACCTGCGAGGTGATCTGATTGAGGTGTATAAAGCCTTGAATGGTTTGAGCATGCTCAATGCTGATGGGATTCTTCCTCTTGCTCAGAATAATTGTCTGAGAGGGCATAAATTCAAACTGAAGAAAGGCGGTTGTAGGATAGATGTTGGGAAGTTTGCCTTTAGCCAGTGGGTGGTTGATTAGCATTAGTAGAGGCATTTGATGCAAGCTTATGCAGCATCAGCCAAAAAAAAAAAAAAAAAATAAATAAATCAAAAATAACCACTTCCACTTCACCCCTCTGTTCGTTTGAAATGCCTGTCCAGCTGAGCCTTCAACTTATTTAGGTTATCAACTTGCACGACAAGGGATGGAAGTCTGTTCCACAAACCAACCACCCGTTGGCTAAAGGCAAAATTCCTCACGTCTATCCTACATCCGTCTTTCCTCAATTTGAATTTATGCCCTCTCAGGTGATTATTCTGAGCAAGAGGAAGAATCCCATCAGCATTGAGCATGGTCAAACCATTCAAGGCTTTATACACCTCTATCAGATCACCTCGCTGGTGCCTAGTCTCCAGACACTCTAATTTGCAAAACTTAAGCCTTTCTTCGTAAGAGCATCCTTTTGTTCCATTCACTAATCTTGTTGCCCTTCTCTGTACTCGTTCCAGCATCCCTACATCCTTCTTGAAATGAGGCCTCTAGACCTGTATACAGTACTCTAGGTGTGGCCTCACCATTGCCTTATACAAGGGAATAATCATCTCCTTGTCCCTGCTAGAAAAATTCTTATATATCATCAACAATACACCATGAGCTACTCTTTTAGCCCGTCTGCACTGCTCAGAAAACTTCATATCTGCCTGCACAACCACCTCCAGGTCCGTTTCATTCTCTACCACTGTCAGTGTAGTACCACAGAGTTGATATGTTGCTCTGGGGTTGCTGTTTCCCATATGTCGTACTTTACATTTGTCAATGTTAAACTTCATTTGCCACCTGTAAACCCATCTGCTCAACCTTTCCAGATCGTGTTGCAGTAGCGTAGTGTCCTTGACAACTCTGTCAACCTTCGTATCGTCTGCAAACTTGGACATTAAGCTTGATATACCATCATCAATATCATTTATAAATACAGAAAACAATAATGGACCCAATACTGAACCCTGAGGGACTCCACTAATAACATTAGCCCACGATGAGCAGTGTCCATTGATTACCACTCTGTCTTCTCCCCCTCAACCACCCCTTTATCCATAGCAGCAGTTTGCCTCCAATGCCACACTGCTCCAATTTGTGCAGCAGTCTTCCATGTGCAACAGTATCAAAAGCCTTTCTAAGTATCCAAGTATATAATATCAAAGTTATTCCCTGCATCCAGTTCTTTTGTGACTGCATCATAGTATCCAATCAAATTGGTCAGGCAAGACTTCCTCTTAACAAAAGCATGCTGTGTCTGAGCTATAATTGAAGTCTTGTCTAGATGATCCTGCAGTGCTTCTTTAACCAGTGCCCCCATTAATTTTCCGGGAACAGAAGTTAAACTAACAGGTCAGTAATTACTTGTGTCGCCCTTTGATCCTCCTTTGTGAATTGGGGTCACATTTGCACATCTCCAGTCCATGGGTACTTCCCCTGAGTCCAAGGAAGCCCTCATAATTATGGCTAAAGGTTTGCTTACTTCCTTTGCTGCCTCCTTTAATATAACTGGATAGATCCCATCCACCCCAGGTGCCTTTCTTGTATTTATCTTCAACAATTTCTCCTCCACTTTACTCTCAGTTATTACAAGATTCTCTAGCTTACTGCCAGAGTTGAATATACCCCTGGCATTCCCCTCGCTGAATAACTCCTCATGTGTGAATGTCGACGCAAAATATTCATTTAGTTTGTTAGCTACCTGAGCAGGCTCATCAACAGTTGACCCATCGATATCAAGTGGACCAATCTGATTCATCCCCTTCCTTCTAGAATTTACATAAGTGAAGAACTCTTTGCCATTTTTCTTTGCATCCCTTGCCAAAGATTTCTCGTAATCTGCCTTCGCCTGCCTAACCTCCTTTGTAACTTGGTTACAGATCAACTTGTATCTATCATAGGCTTCTGTGTCACGTGTTAATTTGTATGTATCCCATGCATTTTTCTTCTCTGCCATATGTCTCATTAGTTCATCTGACATCCACTTAGGCCTACACCTTGAACAGTATTTCTTAGTTGGTATGTAAAGCCTAGTAGCTTCCAAGATAAGTTCTTTGAATGCTTCCCATTTTGAATTTGCTGTTGGTAACATCATCAGTTGGTCCCACTGTATAGAATTTAAATACTGTCTCAGTCCATCGTAGTCGCCTTTACGAAAGCAATAACCCTTCCCTTTACCCCTAATGGTAGTTACCTCTTTGAGTAAATCCCACTTCAGCACACTGTGATCACTGCCACCTAGTGGTTCATTTACCTGCAGATTCTTAATGCATGAAGAATCACTACTGATAATCAAATCAAGAGTATTACTCCCTCTAGTTGCCTCTCGAACATGCTGATGTAGAAAACAATCATCCAATAAATCCACAAAAGCCTTGCTAGTGTGTGAGTGACCAGCCCCCAAATTCCAGTCAATATCTGGGAAATTAAAATCCCCCATTATAAGACTCTCTGATTTACTGACCCACTCTATTTCCCTGTACAGTTACTTATGTAGGATAGACGTGCGGAAATTTGCCTTTAGCCAGCGAGTGGTTGGTTGGTGGAACAGACTTCCATCCCTTGTCGTGGAAGTTGATAGCCTAAATAAGTTTAAGGCTCAGCTGGACAGGTATTTTGAACGAACAGAGGGGTGAAGTGGAAGTTGTTTTTTTTTTTTTTTTTTTGTCTGATGCTGCATAAGCTTGCTTTCTTGCATCAAATGCCTCTACTAATGCTAATGCTAATCATCATACTCATCAAAGTCATTAGGCCTATAGCACACTCACACTCCTACTCTCAATTTTGATCTCCCAATGCTTATGTCACACCAAACTGACTCGACACTGCACTGTCCAGCAATGTCGACTGGCTTCACTTCCTTGGATTTTGTGTTTTTTAACTAATAGCATAACCCCTCCTCCCTTCCTATCCTGTCTATCCTTTCTTTAGACACTGTACTCCCCAAATTCCAGATCTGCATTCCTTATATCTGTGTGACACCACATCTCTGAAATCCCCACAATATCTGCCTTTGATGTTTTGAGCAATACCTCAAATTCATCAAATTTATTTACTAAACTCCTAGCATTGGTGTACACGCAAGTATACATGCACCTGTTCTTTTTCTTAGCTACCCTAACACAACCAATGTGTTTACTTGTACTCCAATGATTCCCAGCAGTCTCTGAAATATCCTGCATCTTATTTTCCAGGCTGCGGCTCATTCCAATAGAAGCGGTGCAAGAATCACTTTCACCTCTGCCAGTGGCTACTATTAATCTATTAGTCCTTGTATCCCCCAATCTAGCAATTTTCCAACCCACCTAACACTGCCTCGATAGCATCAGCAAACATTCTTGCACCCTTTCTATTTAAGTGTATCCCATCCCTGTAGAAGTAGTCTCTACTGTTAACAAGTACAAGATTGGTGGAACAAACTTCCATTTGCCGTTATAGAAGTTCATAGCTTAAATAGATTAAAGGCAGAACTTGACAAACATTTGAAGTGAGTGGATGGGTGAAAAGGGGTTTTTTTTTTTTTTTTTTTTTTTTGGCTGATGCTATATAAGCATGCTTTCTTGCATCATGTGCCTTTGCTAATTTTGTCTGAATTGTTGGTTACTATAGTGCAGTCGCAAAGGAACTGGTTGGAAAAAATAAATTTGATATCATATACTTGGATTTCAAGAAAGCTTCTGAATCACATAAAAGACTGCTGCACAAATTGGAACAGTGTGTCATTAAGGGCAGGTTACTGCTATGGATAAAAGGATGGTTGAGTCGGAGAAGACAGAGTAGTTATCAGGAAACACTGCTGTTGATGGGCTAATGTTATTAGTGGAGTCCCACCAGGTTTCGGTGCTGGGCCATTCTGTATTTATTAATGATATTGATGAAGGTATATCAGGGCTCATTAGCATTAGTACAGGCATATAATGCAAGAAAGCAAGCTTATACAGCATTAGCCAAAAAAAAAAACCCACCTCATTTCACCCACCCATTTGCTCCAAAAGTTTTTCCAGTTCTTCCTTGAATTTATTTAAGCTATCAACTTCCACAATGACTGATGTAAGTTTGTTCAAACAATCAACCATCTGCTCGCTAAAGGCAAATTTCCACACATCTATTCTAGAACTGTATTTCCTCAATTTGAATGTATTCCCCTTCAGATGTGTAATCTGAACGAGAAGAAGAATCCCAACAGCATTAAGATTGCTCAAACCATACACCTTATCATAGGGCTTACACACCTTAATCAGGTCACCACAGGTACCTAGTCTTCCGACACTGCAATTTGCAGAACTTAAGTCTTTCTTGGTAAGAGCAACCCTTTGTTTCTCTCACAAATCTTGTTGCCCTTCTCTGTACTTGTTCCAACAGCTCTATATCCTTCCTAAAATGAGGCTTCCAGACCTGAATGCAGTACTCAAGATATGGCTGACCACTGCCTTATACAATGGGATAATCACCTCCTTATCTCTGCCAGCAAAATTCCTGTACATCATTGAGAAGACTGAGCTGCTCTGGTAGCCTGTTTGCACTGCTCGGAAAACTTCATATCTCACTGCACAATTACCCTCAGGTCTTTTTCATTTGCTACTACCCTGAGTATAGTACTGCACAGTAGGTACATTACTCTGGGGTTGCTCCTACCTATTTGTAGTACTTTGCATTTGTCACTGCTAAACTTCAGTTGCCACCTCTCAGTCCATCTGCCCAACTTTTCTAGATCCTGTTGCAGTTGCCTACTGTTATTAACAATCCTACCAACATTCATATTGTGTGCAAACTTGGACATTAAGCCTGATATACCTTTGTCAATATCATTGATAAATATAGAAAATAATAATGGCCCAACACCAAACCTTGGGAGACTCCAGTAATAACACTAGTCCATTTTGTCGATCAATTTGGCCCTGGAAAGATTGTGCAAGGCTCAAGGGGTAGAATTTTTTTAGCCTGGTCTGTACTTGTTAACAGGAGAGACTGCTTCTACAGGGATGGGATACACTTAAATAGAAAGGGTGCAAGAATGTTTGCTGATGCTATCGAGGCAGTGTTAGGTGGGTTGAAAAACTGCTAGATTGGGGGGGATACAAGGACTAATAGATTAACAGTAGCCACTGGCAGAGGTGAAAGTGATTCTTGCACTGCTTCTATTGGAATGAGCAGCAGCCTGGAAAATAAGATGCAGGATATTTCAGAGACTGCTGGGAATCATTGGGGTACAAGTAAACACATTGGCTGTGTTAGGGTGGCTAAGAAAAAGAACAGGTGCATGTATACTTGCGTGTACACCAATGCTAGGAGTTTACCTCAAATTCATCAAATTTATTTACTATTGTCCAAAACGTCAAAGGCAAATATTGTTGGGATTTCAGAGACGTGGTGTCACACAGATATAAGAAATGCAGAACTGGAATTTGGGGAGTACAATGTCTACAGAAAGGATAGGAAGGGAGGAGGGGGTTATGCTATTAGTTAAGAAACACATAAAATCCAAGGAAGTGAAGTCGACATTGCTGGACAGTGCAGTTTCGAGTCAGTTTGGTGTGACATAAGCATTGGGAGATCAAAATTGAGAGTAGGAGTGTGCTATAGGCCTAATGACTCTGATAAGTATAATAAGAAACTGTACAGGGAAATAGAGTGGACCAGTAAGAAATGCAGAAATAAGAAATGTAGAACTGGAATTTGGGGAGTACAATGTCTACAGAAAGGATAGGAAGGGAGGAGGGGTTATGCTATTAGTTAAGAAACACAAAATCCAAGGAAGTGAAGTCGACATTGCTGGACAGTGCAGTTTCGAGTCAGTTTGGTGTGACATAAGCATTGGGAGATCAAAATTGAGAGTAGGAGTGTGAGTGTGCTATAGGCCTAATGACTCTGATAAGTATAATAAGAAACTGTACAGGGAAATAGAGTGGGCCAGTAAATCAGAGAGTCTTATAATGGGGGATTTTAATTTCCCAGATATTGACTGGAATATGGGGGGGCTAGTCACTCACACACTAGCAAGGCTTTTGTGGATTTATTGGATGATTGTTTTCTATATCAGCATGTTCGGGAGGCAACTAGAGGGAGTAATACTCTTGATTTGATTATCAGTATTGATTCTTCATGCATTAAGAATCTGCAGGTAAATGAACCACTAGATGGCAGTGATCACAGTGTTCTGAAGTGGGATTTACTCAAGGAGGTAACTACCATCAGAGGTAAAGGGAAGGGTTTCTGCTCTCGTAAATGCGACTATGATGGTCTGAGACAGTATTTAAATTCTATACAGCGGGACCAACTGATGATGTTACCAACAGCAAATTCAAAATGGGAAGCATTCAAAGAACTTATCTTGGAAGCTACTAGGCTTTACATACCAGCTAAGAAATATTGTTCAAGGTTTAGGCCTAAATGGATGTCAGATGAACTAATGAGACATATGGCAGAGAAGAAAAATGCATGGGATACATACAAATTAACATGTGACACAGAAGCCTATGTTAGATACAAGTTGATCCGTAACCAAGTTACAAAGGATGTTAAGCAGGTGAAGGCAGATTACTAGAAATCTTTGGCAAGGGATGCAAAGAAAAACAGCAAAGAGTTCTTTACTTATGTAAACTCTAGAAGGAAGGG
This sequence comes from Mastigoproctus giganteus, assembly GCF_048544385.1. NCBI lineage: Eukaryota > Metazoa > Arthropoda > Arachnida > Uropygi > Thelyphonidae > Mastigoproctus > Mastigoproctus giganteus. The sequence goes on from NC_143576.1 coordinate 143,967,383, forward strand.
GATGAATCAGATTGGTCCACTTGATATCGATGGGTCAACTGTTGATGATCCTGCTCAGATAGCTAACAAACTATTTTGTTAGCTACCTGTTAACAAACAGCTCACTGAATATTTTGCATCGACATTCACACAGGAGGAGTTATTCAGCGAGTTGAATGCCAGAGGTGTATTCAACTCTGGCAGTAAGCTAGAGAATCTTGTAATAACTGAGAATAAAGTGGAGGAGAAATTGTTGAAGATAAACACAAGAAAGGCACCTGGGGTGGATGGGACCCATCCACCCCAGGATGGATGGGAGGCAGCAAAGGAAGTAAGCAAACCCTTAGCCATAATTATGAGAGCTTCCTTGGATTCAGGGGAGGTACCCATGGACTGGAGATGTGCAAATGTGACCCCAATTCACAAAGGAGGATCAAAGGCTGACGCAAGTAATTATAGACCTGTGAGTTTAACTTCTGTTCCCGGAAAATTAATGGAGGCACTGGTTAAAGAAGGACTGCAGGACATCTAGACAAGACTTCAGTTATAGCTTGGACACAGCATGGTTTTGTTCAGGGGAAGTCTTACCTGACCAATTTGATTGGATACTATGATGCAGTCACAAAGGAACTGAATGCAGGGAATAACTTTGATATTATATACTTGGATCTTAGAAAGGCTTTTGATACTGTTGCACATGGAAGACTGCTGCACAAATTGGAGCAGTGTGGCATTGGAGGCAAATTGCTGCTATGGATAAAGGGGTGGTTGAGGGGGAGAAGACAGAGAGTGGTAATCAATGGACACTGCTCATCGTGGGCTAATGTTATTAGTGGAGTCCCTCAGGGTTCAGTATTGGGTCCATTATTGTTTTCTGTATTTATAAATGATATTGATGATGGTATATCAAGCTTAATGTCCAAGTTTGCAGACGATACAAAGGTTGGCAGGGTTGTTGAGGACACTATGCTGCTGCAACAGGATCTGGAAAGGTTGAGCAGATGGGCTGAGAGGTGGCAAATGAAGTTTAACATTGACAAATGTAAAGTACTACATATGGGAAACAACAACCCCCAGAGCAACGTATCAACTCTGTGGTACTACCTGACAGTGGTAGAGAATGAAAGGGACCTGGGGGGTAGTTGTGCAGGCAGATATGAAGTTCTCTGAGCAGTGCAGACCAGCTGCAAGAGTAGCTCATGGTGTATTGTCCCTTGTATAAGGCAATGGTCAGGCCACACCTAGAGTACTGTATACAGGTCTGGAGGCCTCATTTCAAGAAGGATGTAGAGCTGCTGGAACAAGCACAGAGAAGGGCAACAAGATTAGTGAATTGAACAAATGGGTGCTCTTACGAAGAAAGGCCTAAGTTTTTCCGATTACAGTGTCTGGAGACTAGGCACCAGCGAGGTGATCTGATAGACGTGTATAAAGCCTTGAATGGTTTGAGCATGCTCAATGCTGATGGGATTCTTCCTCTTGCTCAGAATAATCACCTGCGAGGGCATGAATTCAAATTGCGGAAATTTGCCTTTAGCCAGCGGGTGGTTGGTTGGTGGAACAGACGTCCATCCCTTGTCGTCGAAGTTGATAGCCTAAATAAGTTTAAGGCTTAGCTGGACAGGTATTTCGAACGAAAGTGGGGTGAAGTGGAAGTGGGTTTTTTTTTATTTATTTATTTTTTTTTTTTTTTGGGCTGATGCTGCATAAGCTTGCTTTCTTGAATCAAATGCCTCTACTAATGCTAATGCTAAAGAGCAGTGTCCATTGATTATCACTGGACACTGCTCTTTAGCATTAGTAGAGCAGTGTCCATTGATTATCACTGTCTTCTCCCATTCAACCATCCCTTAATGCCATACTCCACTCTGTACAGCAGTCGTCCATGTGCAACAGTATCAAATGTTTTCCTGAAGTCCAAGTATGTGATATCAAAATTATTTTTTGCATCCAGTTTCTTTGTGACTGCATTGTAGTATCCAATTAAATTGGTCAGAGAAGACTTCCATTAACAAACGCTGTGTACAGAACTATAACTACAATCTTGTCTAGATGATCCTGCAATGCTTCTTGACTCCATTAATTTTCCCACAACAGAAGTTAAACTAACAGCTCTGTAATTGCTCATCACCCTTAAATTCCCTTTTGTGAATTGGGGATATATTTGCACATCTCCAGTCCATGGGGACTTCCCCTAAATCCAAAGATATTCTCATAATTATGGCTAAGGGTTTGCTTCCTTTCTTTGCTGGCTCCTTTAATATAACTGGATAGATCCCATCCACCCCAGGTGCCTTTCTTATGTTTACTTTACTCACAGTTATTACAAAATCATTTAGATCCCTGTTACAGTTTAATAAACTTCTGGTCTCTACTTCCTCACAGAATTCCTCATGCGTAAATGTAGATGCAAAACATTCATTTGGTTTGTCCGCTACCTGAGCAGGATCTTCAGCTGTCGAACCATTGATATTAAGTGGACCAATCTGATTCATCCTGTTCCTTCTTTACTTCTGTAAACTCAAGAAGGAACAGGACCAACCTGATTCATCCTGTTCCTTCTTGAGTTTACAGAAGCAAAGTCGTTGCTGTTTATCTTTGCATCGTTGCCAAGGATCTCTTGTAATCTGCCTTTGCTTGCCTAACTTCCTTTGTCCAAGTTAGCAGTCAATAGAAAGGTTGGCAGGGCAGTTAATGATGGTATGCTACTTGCAACAGGATCGAGAAAACTTAGGCAGATGGACTGAGAAATGAAAATTGAAGTTTTAACATTGACAAGTGCAAAGTAATGCATCTAGGTAGCAGTAACCTCAGAGTAATATACAGACTATATGATACTACTCTTGGTAGTGGAAAATGAATAAGACCTGTGGGTAATTGTGCAATCAAATGTGAAATTCTCTGAGCAGTGCAGACAAGCTGCCAGGACAGCTTATATGGTTTTGTCAATGATATACAGGAATTAGCATTAGCATTAGTAGAGGCATTTGATGCAAGAAAGCAAGCTTATGCAGCATCAGCCAAAAAAAAAAAAAAAACCCACTTCCACTTCACCCCTCTGTTCGTTCAAAAAATCTGTCCAGCTGAGCCTTAAACTTATTTAGGCTATCAACCTCCACCACAAGGGATGGAAGTCTGTTCCACCAACCAACCACCCGCTGGCTAAAGGCAAATTTCCGCACATCTAAGGATAGACGTGCGGAAATTTATCCCTGCTAGAAAAAGGATTTTCTACCAGGGATAAGGAGGTGATTATCGCCTTGTGTAAGGCATGGTCAGGCCACACCTTGAGTACTGTATACAGATCTGGAGGCCTCATTTTAAGAACGATGTTGGGCTGGAATGGGTACAGAGAAGGGCAACAAGATTGGTGAGGGGAACAAAGTGGTGCTTTTACCACAAAAGGCTTCAGTTCTGAAAATTGCAGCATCCTAGTCTAGTTGCCTGTGAGGTGATCTGGTTGAGGTGTTTAAGGCTTTGAGTGGATTGAGCAAGCTCAATGGTAATGGAAATTTTTCACTTGCTTATACTAAGCACATGATGGAGCATAAATTCAAATTGAAGGATGGTTTCAGAATGGATGTAGAAGTTTGCCTTTAGCATCATGTGGTTGATTGGTGGAACAAACATCCATCTGTTGTCATGGAAGTGGAGAGCTTAAATAAATTGAAAGAACTAGACAAAGTATTGAAGGAAAGAGATGAATTTAAAAAAAAAATTTTTTTTTTTTTTTTGGTGATGCTGTGTAAGCTTGCTTTATTGCATCATTTGCTTTTACTAATACTACTTATACACCAGGATGATCGAATGGTCAGAAGAGTTTAAAAGATAAAGGTGCATGGCAGTACACCTAGCAAAGTTGTTAACAAGCTACCCACACCTTTTACTGGAACCAACAGATACCTGTTTTCACACCTCTGTATCACTGAACATGAAAAAGACAGAAGATTAAGATTTGGATTTCTGTAAGGCTGAACTGTTGAGACAAAACATACCAAATTTCATTTCCCTGGGATGAACCACTGTCCTTCTGTCTAAAAAATTGTAGTTTTTGCTGCCTGATTGATGCATTAATTCACTCACTGATCAATATTCTAACATATTTCTGATTAAGTTAGAGACTTGAAGTTTGGTACAGTTATAGGATAGAAATGGGAAAGTAATAAAACTTCCTGGTAATGGGAAAATAACCCATTACCAGAAAGATATCAAAGATTTCCACACATTAGATTTGCAGAAATTTGCCTTTAGCCAGCAGGTGGTTGATTGCTGGGACAAACTTCCATCTGTCGTTTTAGAAGTTGACAGCTTATATAAATTCAAGGCAGAACTACACAAACATTTGGAGCAAATGGATGGGTGAAATGAGAAGGTTGTTTTTTTTGTTGGCTGATGCTATATAAGCTTGCTTTCTTGTATCATATGCCTCTGCTAATGCTAATAAATAAAACTATGACAAGTTATCTGGAGGCTGCATGCATTAAAATAAGAACATGAGTGCTAGTTTTTAATTTATACAAATGATTCATATGTATTAATTAAAACTAAGTGTGCACTTAGTTTGTGCACACCTTCGTGCACTGCAGACCATTATTTGTTATATGTGACCCTGTGTTACTGTGGTACCTGCTATTATTTAAACATGGATCATTTGTTTGCTTGGCGTAGAGAAGAAAATGATATTCAGCTGATTGTAATTTGTCAATATAATTTAGCGTGTTAATGTGTTGAAAGTTTAATAACTCTACAAAAAGATTTGATATCTTAACAAAAAACAAACTTTAAAAAAAAAAAGTGAGCCATGTTCTTTTGCGAGTTTTGCAAAACTCTCCACCATGAAAAGGTTTGAGATCAAACAGTGATGCCAAGTTCATCATAACCTAAGCCAGTGGTGTCCAACCTATGGCCTGCAGGCTGGATATGGCTCGCAAATTATTTTTATACTGCCCATGTTGAGAGTGAACTAAAACAGCATTTTAAATTTTGTTAATTATCAAAAAAAGTTTCTCGTTTAATGTTTTGTTCAGTAAATGTAATATTATGTATTGTACTTAATAAAATTTTTGAATATTTAAAATTTTAGGTGTATCATTATTTATTTATTCACCTTAATATTGAAAATCAGTGATCATTTTTGGGTCGTAAATTTTCTAAAGTAAGCATTTAAAAGCAAAAGTAAGGTATTTTAAAAAAAACAAAACAAAAGTAAGTCATATTTTTATAATTTTAATAAAATCTAAAAAATAAATCACTCACATAGGTTTGTTGCACATAAGTGTTGGGAATTTGCATTTTTTATATATAGGCTGAAAATAAAAAATGGTAACATGAAAACAGAAACTCCCTTTTACATTTAACCAAATATGGAAAATATAACACCCTAATTTTTTTGGAATCACTCAGTGCAGCCCATGAAACAAGTCTAACTTTCAATATAGCCCTTGTATAGGAAACCACCTACCTAAGCCATGAAAAGCATTTATTATCAAAAGGTGAGTAAAGTTCGTTATGGGCTCAGCCATGAAAAGCTTTGTGATAAAAAAAATTATCAAAGTTTGCTGTTGGCTAACCAGAGTAAAAGTTTGTCATACACTTGGCAGATTATCATCTTATGAACCTGGAATGGACTGAAATTTAAATAATGTGGTGAATCTGCCAAGTGTATGACAAACTTTTTATCAGGTTGGCCAATAAGACTTGGCATAACTTTTTCATTTAAGTGCTTTTCATGGCTGTCTATAATGAACTTGGCTCAACATTTTGAAATCAGTGCTTTTCATGGCTGATGAAACTTGCTATGATGAGCTTGCGTCACTGTTTGATCTCATACTTTTTCACAGTGGAGGTTTATACAAAGCTTGCAAAAGAACTTGGCTCACTCTTACAATTTTTTTGTTGAGATAGCATATACAAGAAACAGCACTATATTTAGCAGTCATATGGGCTTGAACTGTGGTCACTCAGTGCATGTACTTATGCACTCTTGTGCCTGCCTACTTGGCTATAGCAGCCTTCTTAGAGTACATCCTTGCCATAAATAGAAAACTAGTTATACTGGAGAAAGCAGTTCAATTTGACCATGGCTGTCATATTTGCATACGATCATTTTTTCATGTGCTGCTGGCTAGACATTTAGAAATTTGGATTTTTACCTAGTGAGTGAGGTACCAAGCTGGGTAATAGGGCAGTTTTAGATTTTTTTTAACTAAAAGTATATCAGAACATGATCACAAATAATGATATGTGAATATAATATGGTAGTACTCAGTCCTCGACAATTTGTTTCATATCCAAGCTGCTCCTGCAAAACTTAAGCACCAGATTTGAATTAAAAAATCATAGCATTCTTAAAAAAATGAATGAAAAAAATAAATCCTCCCATTAAAGACATTCTCTGGCAAACAGTTTGTAATGATGAGGAAATGGATTCAGGAGAAATGTGTATTTCTTCAATTGTGGCAGATAACCCTTGTATCTGTAACTTTATGCAAGGTTTGCAAGTATATGTATACGTAATTTGTTAATGTAGTTTGAAATATTTAAACGGGAATAAATTTTTATTCATTAGCGAGACATCATATTAAATTTAATGTGAATCATACTAAAATTCAACAGTTTTTTTTTTTTTTTTTTTTTTCCCTGTTATGTGTAATTTCACCTTCTCTTCACAAAAAAAAAAAAAAAAAAAAATCCAAGCATTACCCCATTACAGCTGAATACATATCGTGGTAGAACATTTCACCTGATCATCACTGACACTAAGTTATTGGAGTAGAAAATCCAGATGGAAATGTATAAAATGTGTTTTAAGAAAAGAGCTGGGAACCAAAATTTTACTTACCAGTGAAGCTCGTGGTATTTTGAAAATATCATAATCATGATATTTTTGAAACATCATAATCTATGCAGACCAGTGTAATTGGTCCACACCTTTCTTGGCTACAAATTGATTAGAAATTTCCCAAGCTGCTTAATGCAGGGAGCATACAACCTTTTTTGGTAGGGTATAAAACAGATAAAATGATAATTATTCATGGGCAATAGGTTCTTGTGGGATGTGAACTCAAGAACATTTTTTTTCTACTAATTATACGATTTTTTAAAATAGAATTTAATTCTTATCAACTTTTAATTCTTATTAAAATAGAATTTAATTCTTATCAACTTTTAATTATTATTGAAATAGAATTTAATTCTTATCTATAATTATTAAATAACACTAAAACATTGTAATATAGTTGTAATAATATTGTTAAATACTGAGGAAGATACATAAAAGTCATAAGGATGATATTTTCAAAAGTTAGCGTTCGGCAATATTTTATGACATGCCAGTTTTAAACTTGGGGGTAGGATGTATAATGCATAAAGCTTCTTATATAGCTGAAGACTGCACAATATGAAGCAGTGGACCATGGGTTAAACACTCCCCCCCACTTCCAGACTTAATAGTTAAATAATAGAGTATGTGCAAAAAGTAATCCAAAACCCCTGTCTGTTTCTCTGTACAATTGTTTGTTGTACTCATTAGAGTCATTAGGCCTATAACACACTCCTACAAGTATTTAAAATTGGATTAATATTAAGCAAGAAAGCAAGCTTATATAGCATCAGCCAAAAAAAAAAAAAAAACCTCATTTCACCCATCCACTTGCTCCAAATGTTGTCTAGTTCTGCCTTGAATCTATTTAAGCAATAAACTTCTACAACAGATGGAAGTTTGTTCCAGCAATCAACCACCTGCTGACTAAAGGCAAACTTTCGCACATCTATCCTACAAATGTCTTTCCTCAATTTGAATTTATGTTCTCTCAGGTGATTATTCTGAGCAAGAAGAAGAATTCCATCAGCATTGAGCATGCTCAAACCATTCAAGGCTTTATACACCTCAATCAGATCATCTCGCAGGTGCCTAGTCTCCAGACACTAATTTACAAAACTTAACCTTTCTTTGTAAAAGCAACCCATTGTTCCATTCACAAATCTTGTTGCCCTTCTCTGTACTCATTCCACCAGCTCTACATCCTTAAAATGAGACCTCCAGACTATAGACAGTACTTAAGGTGTGGCCTGACCATTGGCTTATACAAGGGATTATCACTGCTGGAAAAATTCCTGTATATCATTGACAAGACACCATGTGCTACTCTTGCAGACTGTATGCACTGCTCAGAAAACTTCATATCTACCTGCACAATTACCCCCAGGTCCTTTTCATTCTCTACCACTGTCAATGAAGTACCACACAGTTGATACATTACTCTGGGGTTACTTCTTCCCATATGCAGTACTTTACATTTGTCAATGTTAAACTTCAGTTGCCACCTCTCAGCCAATCTGCTCAACTTTTCTAGATCCTGTTGCAACAGCGTACTGTCATTAGTGTCATTAACAACCCTGCTGACTTTCATATCGTCTGCAGACTTGGACTTTATGCCTGATATACCATTGTAAATATCATTAATAAATACAGAAAACAATAATGGCTCCATCATTGAACCCCGGTGGACTCCACTAATAATATTAGTCCACGAAGAGCAGTGTCCATTGATTACCACTCTGTCTTCTCCCACTCAACCATCCATTTATCTGTTGCAGCAGTTTGCCTCCAGTGCCACACTTCTCCAATTTGTGCAGCAGCCATCCATTAGCAACAGTATCAAAAGCCTTTCTAAGATCCAAATATATGATATCAAAATTATTCTTTGCATCCAGTTCCTTTGTGACCACATCATAGTATTCAATCAAATTGGTCAGACAAGACTTCCACTTAACAAACCCATGTTGTGTCCGAGCTAAACTGAAGTCTTGTCTAGATGATCCTGCAGTGCTTCTTTAACCAGTGCCTCCATTAATTTCCCTGGAACAGAAGTTAAACTAACAGGTCTAAAATTACTTGTTGCCCTTTGATCCTCTTTTGTGGATTGGGGTCACATTTGCACTTCTCCAGTCCATGGATACCTCCCCTCAGTCCAAGAAAGCTCTCATAATTATGGCTAAGAGTTTGCTTACTTCCCTTGCCGCCTCCTTTAATGTAACTGTATAGATTCCATCCATCCCAGGTGCCTTTCTTATGTTTATCTTCAATTTCTCCTCCACTTTACTCTCAGTTATTACAAGATCATCTAGCTTATTGCCAGAGTTTAATACACCTCTATGTATTCCACTCCCTGAATAACTCCTCATGTGCAAATGTAGATGCAAAATATTCATTTGGTTTGTTAGCTACCTGAGCAGGATCATCAACAGTTGAAGCATTGATATCATGGTGACCAATCTGATTCAGTCCCTTTCTTTTAAAGTTTACATAAGTAAAGAAATCTTTGCTATTTTTCTTTGCATCCTTTGCCAAAGATTTCTCGTAATCTGCCTTTGCCTGCTTAACCGCCTTTGTGACTTGGATACAGACCAGCTTATATCTATCATAGGTTTTCGTGTCTCCTGTTAATTTATATGTATCCCATGCATTTTTCTTCTCTGCCACTTGTCTAATTAGTTCATCTGACATCCATTTAGGCCTAAATCTTGAACAATATTTCTTAGTTGGTATGAAAAGCCTTGTAGCTTCCAAGATTAATTTTTTGAATGCTTCCCATTTTGAATTTGCTGTTGGTAACATCATTAGTTCATCCTGTAAGATGAAAAATCTTACATGTTAATATTTTAGAAATGAGTGAGACTTATTTAAAATAAAGCTTAGGAAATAGCAAAATAAGACAGTAAACATTATCAGTCACTAATATTATTCTAGGTCACTCACAAGGAATTAAAAATTAGACAAGGTTGAATTAGAGAAGGGAGCGGTAAGCTATTAGCAATTAGGGATACATTTCAGTTCCCACCGTGGCAAAGAACAAACAATAACAACGAGAATGGTGACAGCGACAATTGGCAAGCAGGTGCGTATAACTATGGAAAGGGCTGTAGTCTGAACATTGTGGGACATCCCTTTGTCGGCCAGGTAGTAAATACGGGTCAAATTACTCCGGCTAGCAATCTATTTGCGTCTGACTGTCGGCGATGGCAAGGTTGTTAGAGCAATGTCAAATTAATCTGCTAAGTTTAACGAGGGGTGACGGAGGTGACGGCGAACTTCAAAGCAGCGGATTGCCTGGGAAAAATTTGGAAATTTATTAAAATGAGCTCTGAATATACAGCTTGATTAATTTTAAAGGACAAATAGGAAATGATGAAAATAAGACAAAATGAGAAGATTGGGTAAAATCTGAGAAAATAGGCAGGCCCGACATAAGGAGGCGGTACGTGATTGAGATGACAAAAGTGAGTGAACGGGGAGAGACAAGAGACACACACAGTTCAGATTTCGTTGGTGTTTGTGGAAATGGGTTAGTAAAAACATAGAGTTGAGTTTTTGACGGTGTTAGGGAAAGAATGAGTTAAGTTTTGTTAGTGTTTTGTGAAAATGGGTTAAAAAGAACACAGAGTTGGGCTTTTGTTGGCGGTTTGTGGAGATGAGTTAGGAAAGACAGACGTGAGTTTTTTGACAGTGTTAGTGGGAAAATTGAGTAATAAGTTGTGTGGGGTTAGATTAAGTCCTGTCCTGTCCTATCCTGTCAGCCAGCTGGGAAAGATCCGACAAAGTTAAGATGGAGTACTGAAGGGTTAGATAAGTTTAGTGCAGTCAGTAAGTTTAAGAAAAGTTAGTGGAGTTTCATAATGGAAGAGAACAGTCGAGTCTAGTCCGTCGTCGGAAGGCAAGGGTAGTGGCCCGTATGCAAATAAGTCTGTCCGTTATAGGAAGGCAAGGGTAGTGGCCCGTATGCAAATAAGTCAGTCCGTCGTCGGAAGGCAAGGGTAGTGGCCTGTATGTAAGGCGAAGAATGTAAGGAGAATAAGCCTGTCCGTCGTCTAAAGGCAAGGGTAGTAGCCCGTATGCAAACGACTGAAAAGTGTATGGAGAAATAAACCTGTCCGTTATAGGAAGGTAGTGAAAGTGGCCAGCGTGAAAATAAGTAGTGTAAGGAGAAAAATAACCCTAGCCCATCATAAGAAGGCAGTGATAAAGGCCAAGGAAAGAAATAACCCTAGTCCATCATCTGGAGGCAGTGATAAAGGCAAGGCGCAGATAAGTGAGCTGAGAAGATAAAGTTGTAATTCCTAGTCCGCCAGAATAGCTGAACCGAAGGTTAAGTAACAGTATCGAAGACGAGCCCACGATTTCCTAAAAGACACAATGATGCTCTATCCAGACGCAGACTACAGACCATGTAGAAACTTGAAGTTCTGAGATGAATGCAGTTGGTAAACGATGATGCCATTCCCAGACAAGGAGCTGAAGGCCCCAAAACAGAGAAATCCGATTCGTAAAATTAAGTAAGTGACTAGTTATATAGTATTCTCCCTCGCAAATAAAGGACTGTTGGAACTCTAATATCAGATTAGTATAATGTTTAGAAAGATGTTAAGGGAAGGATATACAAAGATATAAATACTGTATATGCATAAATATAGAGATAAATCAGATAGGGGTTTTGATTAATGTATAATTAGACATATGTAGAAAAGCAAAGGAGAGAAATTTGATATTGGTTAATAGTTATTGTCTAACACATAGGTATAATATATTTTGGAAGGGAAGGGTAGAGAATACAGAGAAAGAAATAGCCTTATGAATGTAGCTAACACTTGGGACCAGCATTAGTCCAGAAATTGATGTCAAATGTACTATATGTCTTGATTAAAGAAAGTTGTGAAATTATATTCCCCAAGACAAGATGGGGTACTAATTAAATGGTAGTTAAGAGTGAAATTCCTAAATCAATACATAAGGTAAGAATTTGATTTAGAGTGGAGAAAGGGTGTACCTAATCCTCTTAAGTAATTATTGTTCATGTGTGAAGAAGAAGCTATAGCAGTTTTTGTAAAGATATTTATTGAGTTGTATTGAAGTGGATAACCTTGTTTAGAGTAAAACCACTATATTTAATTGCCATATATAACTGAAAATACATAGGCAAATTTGAGTAATAATAATATGTGCTTGAGAGTTGTTAATTTTCTATATTGTGTATATAAGTGTAAATAAAACGTTATGTTATATATTAATGTGTGTGTTGTTTGTCATTCTTGAACACTCAGCCTGTCCGAGGGGAATTATAAATAATTAGCATTAGCATTAGTAGAGACATTTGATGCAAGAAAGCAAGCTTATGCAGCATCAGCCAAAAAAAAAAAAAAAAAAAAACCACTTCACCCCTCTGTTCGTTCAAAATACCTGTCCAGCTGAGCCTTAAACTTATTTAGGCTATCAACCTCCACCACAAGGGATGGAAGTCTGTTCCACCAACCAACCACCCGCTGGCTAAAGACAAATTTCCACACGTCTATCCTACATCTGTCTTTCCTCAATTTGAATTTATGCCCTCTCAGGTGATTTTTCTGAGCTAGAGGAAGAATCCCATCAGCATTGAGCATGCTTAAACCATTCAAGGCTTTATACACCTCTATCAGATCACCCCGCTGGTGCCTAGTCTCCAGACACTGTAATTTGCAAAACTTAAGCCTTTCTTCGTAAGAGCACCCCTTTGTTCCATTCACTAATCTTGTTGCCCTTCTCTGTACTCGTTCCAGCAGCTCTACATCCTTCTTGAAATGAGGCCTCCAGACCTGTATACAGTACTCTAGGTGTGGCCTGACCATTGCCTTATACAATGGAATAATCACCTCCTTATCCCTGCTGAAAAAATTCCTGTATATCATTGACAATACTCCATGAGCTACTCTTGCAGCCCGTTTGCACTGCTCAGAGAACTTCATATCTGCCTGCACAACCACCCCCAAGTCCCTTTCATTCTCTACCACTGTCAGTATAGTACCACAGAGTTGATACGTTGCTCTGGGGTTGCTGTTTCCCATGTGTAGTACTTTACATTTGTCAATGTTTAACTTCATTTGCCACCTCTCAGCCCATCTGCTCAACCTTTCCAGATCCTGTTGCAGCAGCATAGTGTCAGTAGTGTCCTTGACAACCCTGCCAACCTTTGTATCGTCTGCAAACTTGGACATTAAGCTTGATATACCATCATCAATATCATTTATAAATACAGAAAACAATAATGGACCCAACACTGAGCCCTGAGGGACTCCACTAATAACATTAGTCCACGATGAGCAGTGTCCATTGATTACCACTCTCTGTCTTCTCCCCCTCAACCACCCCTTTATCCATAGCAGCAATTTGCCTCCAATGTCACACTGCTCCAATTTGTGTAGCAGTCTTCCATGTGCAACAGTATCAAAAGCCTTTCTAAGATCCAAGTATATAATATCAAAGTTATTCCCTGCATCCAGTTCTTTTGTGACTGCATCATAGTATCCAATCAAGTTGGTCAGGCAAGACTTCCCCTTAACAAAACCATGCTGTGTCTGAGCTATAACTGAAGTCTTGTCTAAATGATCCTGCAGTGCTTCTTTAACCAGTGCCTCCATTAATTTTCCTGGAACAGAAGTTAAGCTCACAGGTCTATAATTACTTGTGTCAGCCTTTGATCCTCCTTTGTGAATTGGGGTCACATTTCCAGTCTATGGGTACCTCCCCTGAGTCCAAGGAAGCTCTCATAATTATGGCTAAGGGTTTGCTTACTTCCTTTGCTGCCTCCTTTAATATAACTGGATAGATCCCATCCACCCCGGGTGCCTTTCTTGTATTTATCTTCAACAGTTTCTCCTCCACTTTACTCCCAGTTATTTCAAGATTCTGTAGCTTACTGCTAGAGTTGAATACACCTCTCGCATTCCCTTTGCTGAATAACTCCTCATGTGTGAATGTCGATGCAAAATATTCATTTAGTTTGTTAGCTACCTGAGCAGGATCATCAACAGTTGACCCATCAATATCAAGTGGACCAATCTGATTCATCCCCTTCCTTCTAGAGTTTACATAAGTAAAGAACTCTTTGCTGTTTTTCTTTGCATCCCTTGCCAAGGATTTCTCGTAATCTGCCTTCGCCTGCCTAACCTCCTTTGTAACTTTGTTGCATATCAACTTGTATCTATCATAGGCTTCTGTGTCATGTGTTAATTTGTAAGTAACCCATGCATTTTTCTTCTCTGCCATATGCCTCATTAGTTCATCTGACATCCATTTTGGCCTAAACCTTGAACAATATTTCTTAGTTGGTATGTAAAGCCTAGTAGCTTCCAAGATAAGTTCTTTGAATGCTTCCCATTTTGAATTTGCTGTTGGTAACATCATCAGTTGGTCCCACTGTATAGAATTTAAATACTGTCTCAGTCCATCGTAGTTGCCTTTACGGAAGCAATAACCCTTCCCTTTACCCCTAATGGTAGTTACCTCTTTGAGTAAATCCCACTTCAGCACACTGTGATCACTGCCACCTAGTGGTTCATTTATCTGCAGATTCTTAATGCATGAAGAATCACTGCTGATAATCAAATCGAGAGTATTCCTCCCTCTAGTTGCCTCCCGAACATGCTGATGTAGAAAACAATCATCCAATAAATCCACAAAAGCCTTGCTAGTGTGTGAGTGACCAGCCCACAAATTCCAGTCAATATCTGGGAAATTAAAATCTCCCATTATAAGACTCTCTGATTTACTGGCCCACTCTATTTCCCTGTACAGTTACTTATTATACTCATCAGAGTCATTAGGCCTATAGCACACTCCTACTCTCAATTTTGATCTCCCAATGCTTATGTCACACCAAACTGACTCAACACTGCACTGTCCAGCGATGTCGACTGGCTTCACTTCCTTGGTTTTTATGTGTTTCTTAACTAATAGCATAACCCCTCCCCCCCTTCCTATCCTGTCTATCCTTTCTGTAGACGTTGTACTCCCCAAATTGCAGTTCTGCATCACTTATAACTGTGTGACACCACGTCTCTGATATCCCAACAATATCTGCCTTTGATGTTTTGAGCAATACCTCAAATTCATCAAATTTATTTACTAAACTCCTAGCATTGGTGTACACGCAAGTATACCTGCACCTGTTTCTATTCTTAGCTACCCTAACACAACCCATGTGTTTACTTGTACCGCAATGGTTCCCAGCAGTCTCTGAAATACCATGCATCTTGTTTTTCAGGCTTCTGCTCATTCTAATAGAAGCAGTGCAGAATCTCTTTCACCTCTGCCAGTGGCTACTGTCAATCTATTGGTCTTTGTCTCCCCCCAAGCTAGCAGTTTTCCGACCCACCTAACACTGCCTCGATAGCATCAGCAAATATTCTTGCACCCTTTCTATTTAAGTGTATCCCATCCCTGTAGAAGCAATCTCTCCTGTTAACATCTTGCAACATGATGATAATTTCATGATTCTGTATCAACTTCCCAATCAATGCTATAACTTTTGGGTGCAGCAGTTAGCAATGTGTGGCTTGGGCATCATCTTGTAGCATGATGATAATTTCATAATGCTGTATGAAATTATGGCAAAGGTAAAGAAAGCCTGC
Source organism: Mastigoproctus giganteus (assembly GCF_048544385.1). Lineage (NCBI taxonomy): Eukaryota > Metazoa > Arthropoda > Arachnida > Uropygi > Thelyphonidae > Mastigoproctus > Mastigoproctus giganteus. Next base: position 143,982,803 of record NC_143576.1, read on the forward strand.
ACGAGAAGCATGCAAAAGTTCGATGAAACCCACCGGTAAAAGCACTTCGCCGCAACAGCATTTGTATTGTTGCTCACTCAGTAAACATACAGTGGGTGCCATCGATCAGGTGTAGAAAGTGAATCCCACGGGAGACTGAAACCCTCCCAAAGTGGAGGGGGTAACCTGACCTTTTTTATTTAGAATCACTGTTGACTAGTGGATAAATAAATTGTTTATTAAGAAAAAAAAAAAAAGGAAGGCCGAGGAAGCCCACACAAGAAAGCACAGCAAACTTTGAAAACGTTTACTGGTGAAACTACGTTATGAACATTTTTTACGACGCCAGAACTTCTAATATGACTCTGTTTGTGATTCAGTTAGTTAATTCAATTAGTGATTCTAAAGAAAAAAGGTCAGGTTACCCCTCCCCCCCACTTCTGGAGGATTTCAAGCTCCCGTGGAACTCAACCCCTACCCCAGACCGACAACACCCATCGCCTGTTTATCGAGCATGCAACAATACAAATGGCGCTACAGCAAAGCACTTTTACCGGCAAATTTCATCGAACTTTTGCATGCTTCTCGTGCAGGCTTTCTTTACCTTAGCCGAAATTACTAATCAGATGGTCATTTGATAGTCCTTTGTGAAAAATGACCACCTGTAACTGATCAAGTGTGTTACAGTAGCACTCAATATCCACAGTGTAATCCTATTTAATGAAACAAATAAGAAGCATAGCAACCCTTACTGTTTCAAAGCATTGCTGTCGTGATCCTCATTGCTTTGAATTTCTTTGCAAGGAGAGATAATGAATGTTTCCATATTGTGGATGCCATCTTCACTTCTAGCATCATATGATACATCTGTTTAATTCCCTCTTAACAAGTGCCACATGAACTGCACACCTACATACTGGCAATACTTCAAATGCATAAAAGAGAATCCCATTCAAAGAGCTTTGTAATCATCTGCAATTTGCTATGAAACTTGGTGCACTCTGACTTTTTTTTAGTTCAGATCATGAACAGTGCTATTAGCATTAGCATTAGTAGAGGCATATGATGCAAGAAAGCAAGCTTATTCAGCATCAGCCAAAAAAAAAAAAAAAAAAAACCCACTACTCCCATTTCACCCCTCAATTCGTTCGAAATACCTGTCCAGCTGAGCCTTAAATTTGTTTAGGCTATCAACTTCAACAACAAGCGATGGAAGTCTATTCCACAAACCAACTGCCCGCTGGCTAAAGGCGAATTTCCGCACATCTATCCGACATCCGTCCTTCCTCAATTTGAATTTATGCCCTCTCAGGTGATTATTCTGAGCAAGAGGAAGAATCCCATCGGCATTGAGCATGCTCAAGCCATTCAAAGCCTTGTACACCTCTATCAGATCACCTCGGCGATGCCTAGTCTCCAGGCTCTGTAATTTGCAAAACTTAAGCCTTTCTTCGTAAGAGCAACCCTTTGTTCTATTCACTAATCTTGTTGCCCTTCTCTGTACTCGTTCCATCAGCTCTACATCCTTCTTGAAATGAGGCCTCCAGACCTGTATACAGTACTCAAGGTGTGGCCTGACCAATGCCTTATACAAGGGAATAATCACATCCCTGTCCCTGCTAGAAAAATTCCTGTATATCATTGACAAGACACCATGAGCTACCCTTGCAGCTCGTCTGCACTGCTCAGAGAACTTCATATCTGCCTGCACAATTACCCCCAGGTCCTTTTCATTCTCTACCACTGTCAGTGTAGTACCACAGAGTTGATACGTTGATCTGGGGTTACTGTTTCCCATATGTAGTACTTTACATTTGTCAATGTTAAACTTCATTTGCCACCTCTCAGCCCATCTGCTCAACCTTTCCAGATCCTGTTGCAGCAGCATAGTATCAGTAGTGTCCTTAACAACCCTGCCAACCTTTGTATCGTCTGCAAACTTGGACATTAAGCCTGATACACCATCATCAATATCATTTATAAATACAGAAAACAACAATGGACCCAACACTGAACCCTGAGGAACTCCACTAATAACATTAGTCCACGTTGAGCAGTGTCCATTGATTACCACTCTCTGTCTTCTGCCACTCAACCATCCCTTTATCCATAGCAGCAATTTGCCTCGAATGCCACACTTCTCCAATTTGTGCCGCAGTCTTCCATGCACAACAGTATCAAAAGCCTTTCTAAGATCCAAATATATAATATCAAAGTTATTCCCTGCATCCAGTTCTTTTGTGACTACATCATAGTATCCAATCAAATTGGTCAGACAAGACCTGCCCTTAACAAACCCATGCTGTGTCTGAGCTATAACTGAATTCTTGTCCAGATGATCCTGCAGTGCTTCTTTAACCAGTGCCTCCATTAATTTTCCTGGAACCGAAGTTAAACTAACAGGTCTATAATTACTTGTGTCAGCCTTTGATCCTCCTTTGTGAATTGGGGTTACATTTGCACATCTCCAGTCCATGGGTACCTCCCCTGAGTCCAAAGAAGCTCTCATAATTATGGCTAGGGGTTTGCTTACTTCCTTTGCTGCCTCCTTTAATAAAACTGGATAGATCCCATCCACCCCGGGTGCCTTTTTTATGTTTATCCTCAACAATTTCTCCTCCACTTTCCTCTCAGTTATTAGAAAATCATCTAGCTCACTGCCAATGTTTACTTCACCTACGACATTCCCCTTCCTGAATAACTCCTCATGTGTGAATGTAGATGCAAAATACTCGTTTAGATTGTTAGCCACCTGAGCTGGATCCTCAACTGTTGAACCATCAACATCCAGTGGACCAATCTGATTCATCCCTTTCCTTCTTGAGTTTAAATAGGTAAAGAACTCTTTTCTGTTTTTCTTTGCATCCTTTGCCAAGGATTTCTCATAATCTGCCTTTGCCTGCCTAATCTCCTTTGTGACTTGGTTACAGACCAACTTATATCTATCATAGGCTTCCACGTCACCCATTAATTTGTATGTATCCCATGCATTTTTCTTCTCTGCCATATGTCTCATTAGTTCATCTGACAACCATTTAGGCCTGAACTTTGAACAATATTTCTTGGTTGGTATGTAAAGCCTGGTAGCTTCCAAGATTAGTTCCTTGAATGCTTCCCATTTTGAATTTGCTGTTGGTAACATCATCAGTTGGTCCCACTGTATAGAATTTAAATACTGTCTCAGACCATCATAGTCGCCTTTACGAAAGCAAAAACCCTTCCCTTTACCTCTGATGGTAGTTACCTCCTTGAGTAAATCCCACTTCAGCACACTGTGATCACTGCCACCCAGTGGTTCATTTATCTGCAGATTCCTAATGCATGAAGAATCACTACTGATAATCAGATCAAGAGTATTGCTCCCTCTTGTTGCCTCACGAACATGCTGGTGTAGAAAACAATCATCCAATAAATCCACAAAAGCCTTGCTAGTGTGTGAGTGACCAACCCACAAATTCCAGTCAATATCTGGGAAATTAAAATCCCCCATTATAGGACTCTCTGATTTACTGGCCCATTCTATTTCCCTGTACAGTGTCTTATTATACTCATCAGAGTCATTAGGCCTATAGCACACTCCTACTCTCAATTTTGATTTACCTATGCTTATGTCACACCAAACTGACTCAACACTGCACTGTCCAGCGATGTCAACTGGCTTCACTTCCTTGGATTTTATGTGTTTTTTAACTAATAGCATAACCCCTCCTCCCTTCCTATCCTGTCTATCCTTTCTGTAGACGTTGTACTCCCCAAATTCCAGTTCTGCATTCCTTATATCTGTGTGACACCACGTCTCTGATATCCCAACAATATCTGCCTTTGATGTTTTGAGTAATACCTCAAATTCATCAAATTTATTTACTAAACTCCTAGCATTAGTGTACACGCAAGTATACATGCACCTGTTTCTATTCTTAGCTACCCTAACACAACCCATGTGTTTACTTGTACCGCAATGACTTCCAGCAGTCTCTGAAATATCCTGCATCTTGTTTTTCAGGCTTCTGCTCATTCCAATAGAAGCAGTGCAAGAATCTCTTTCACCTCTGCCAGTGGCTACTGTTAATCCATTAGTCTTTGTCTCCCCCCAAGCTAGCAGTTTTCCGACCCACCTAACACTGCCTCGATAGCATCAGCAAATATTCTTGCACCCTTTCTATTTAAGTGTATCCCATCCCTGTAGAAGCAATCTCTCCTGTTAACAAGTACAGTCCAGGCTGAAAAAAATTCTACCCCTTCAGCCTTGCACAATCTTTCCAGGGCCGAATTGATCGACAAGGCTCTCATCATATACTCCCTCCTATCGTGTCTGGGCAGAATTGCAGACACTTTCAAATTCAACCCTACTTCACGGCTTTTTTTCAACAGTGACCTGTACTTGTTAAGTAATTATGTTAAGTAAACTATGTATAGTTAAGTAAACTATGCACACTACCCAGTGAGATGTTTAGTTCTTCAACAGTGTTGAGGGAAGTGACTGGACACCTATAATGCCACTTATTTGTACATCTGTCATGTCCCTTTAGCAAGGGCACTGTATTATGCCCAAAATTGTTTCTGTGATGTCTGGCCTATACATCTCAACCAGTTGCCGATGTCTGTAACACATACCCTTAACATGCAAAAATTTGATCACACTGCACAATTTTGACCACACCTTCAGCAGTTTTCATCTTGCAACTGATAGTGTGATGATAATAGCATTAGTAGAGGCATATAATGCAAGAAAGCAATCTTATACAGCATCAGCATTCCCATTTCACCTATCCATTCACTCCAAATGTTTGTCTGGTTCTGCTTTGAATTTATTAAAGCTGTCAACTACTTCTACGACAGATGAAAGTTTGTTCCAGCAATCAACCGATAGCATCAGCAAATATTCTTGCACCCTTTCTGTTTAAGTGTATCCCATCCCTGTAGAAGCAGCCTCTCCTGTTAACAAGTACAGACCAGGCTGAAAAAAATTCTACCCCTTGAGCCTTGCACAATCTCTCCAGAGCCGAATTGATTGACAAGGCTCTCATCATATACTCCCTCTTATTGTGTCTGGGCAGAATTGCAGACACTTTTAAATATAAAAATTTAACCCTAACTCGCAACTTTTTTTCAACAGTCACATGTACTTGTTAAGTAATTCTGCCATTCTCCTACTCTTAATATCATTTGTGCCAACATGTACAACAATATCACCTTTTGTGCCCTTAAAAGATGATATCTGCTATACGACGTCATCAACATTTGCCCCGGGCAGACATAACCTAGTCCTGTTCCACCTATCCTTTTTGCACAATATATTCCCTGTTTCTCTGACAATACAGTCACCAACAACTGTGGGACCAGCGCATTCTGCCTTGAGGATTGCTGCTGTGTTGCCTGATGTTCAAGTGCAAGCTCTGCCGTTAATGTGGGCAGCTGAGAAATTAATAGGCCCCTCAATATAAATCCTTCAAGGGCATCTACCCTGTTGTTCAAGCTCTCGTAAAGGCCCATAACACTGAGTTGGCACCTGATTTACTCACACTCCTTACATTGAGCACACACTGACACATTCCCTTGTCATGTCCCTTTCTGATAGATCTACAAACATAAAACAAGCAGTACATTTCAAAAGGCTGTGATTTAGAGGATAACCCCCCCTCAGTTCTCCCCAGTGTCAAGCACTCCCACTAACTTCAGTATTTTGCTTTGCTGCTCTGGTCTGATTTCGATTCAATTTCAATACAATTAAAGGTAAAACTCCAGAACACGGTGCCCCTTTGACAATTACGTCGAGAAGAAGAGGGGGAAAGCAGTAAACAGAAACGAAAGAAGTCAATTAACACGTGCAACGAACAATAAAATTGCTCTTTGCATAAGCACTAAACGGCAGCATAGAATTTTTTCTTTTTTTTTTAAAACGCAACGGACAATACTACGTTAATAATACGTGAAAATAACACAGAAATACAAGACAAACTAAACTCACCTCACAGCAGCAAAGAAACAGTTTACCAGCAGGATTGAACGGGATAACGACAAACTAAAAACCACGAGGCAATAACCAGAAAAGCAAGAAATAACAGCTCAGCACAGGCCTCCGTAGCCGAGTGGGCAGGAGCGGGAGTGCAGTAGCACATGCTCTTTGAGTAGACCGGGGTTCAAGCCTCTGACTGCTGAATACGGTCGATCTGCCAACCCGCACTGGACCAGCGTGGCAGATTATGGTCCATTTCCCTCAGTATGAATTGTTGAGGAGGCTTCCATCCTGCAGAGGGTTGATAATGGCTGCACTTCACTTCACCGTACGCACTAAAAAACGATTTGAGAAGTTCCCTTGAATCTGGAATTCTCCTGTAAAGTAAAGTCAGATGTGTAAGTGGGGAAATTAAAATAAGGTGGACAACAACTCATATAAGGGAACAAATAAATATAAAATACACAAATAATTATAAAAAAATATAAAATATCATTTCTTTATTTCCCCCCCCACCACAATTTTTTTTCTTTATTTTTTCCACCCCCCACATTTATTTTTATTATTATTTTTTTTTCTATATAACATAACATTTTATTTACACTTATATACACAATATAAAAATTAACAATCCTGGCTGGCTCGCCAATTGTGGGGGGTGGAATTTGAAGAAAATGGATGATATATATTTTATATTTATTTTAATTTATGTTGTATTTATTATTTTATTTTATTTTTTTTTTTTAATTTTATTTGCTCCCTTATATGAGTTGTTGTCCACCTTATTTTAATTTCCCCACTTACACATCTGACTTTACTTTACAGGAGAATTCCAGATTCAAGGAAACTTCTCAATTATTTATAATTCCCCTCGGACAGGCCGTGTTCAAGAATGACAAACAACACACACACATTAATATATAACATAACATTTTATTTACACTTATATACACAATATAAAAATTAACACTTCTCAAGTACATATTATTATTACTCAAATTTGCCTATGTATTTTCAGTTATATATGGCAATTAAATATAGTGGTTTTACTCTAAACAAGGTTATCCACTTCAATACAACTCAATAAATATCTTTACAAAAACTGCTATAGCTTCTTCTTCACACATGAACAATAATTACTTAAGAGGATTAGGTACACCCTTTCTCCACTCTAAATCAAATTCTTACCTTATGTATTGATTTAGGAATTTCACTCTTAACTTCCGTTTACTTAGTACCCCATTTTGTCTTGGGGGATATAATTTCACTACTTTCTCTAATCAAGACAGATAGTACATTTGACATCAATTTCTGGACTAATGCTGGTCCCAAGTGTTAGCTACATTCATAAGGCTATTTCTTTCTCTGTATTTCTCTACCCTTCCCTTCCAAAATATATCATACCTTTATGTTAAACAATAACTAATAACAAATATCAAATTTCTCTCCTTTGCCTTTCTACATATGTCTAAATTATACATTAATCAACACCCAAAACTATCATCTGACTTATCTCTATATTTATGTATATATTTATATCTTTGTATATACTTCCCTTAACATCTTTCTAAACATTATACTAATTTGATATTAAAGTTCCAACAGTCCTTTATTTGTGAGGGAGAATACTATATAACTAGTCACTTACTTAATTTTACGAATCGGATTTCTCCGTTATGGGGCCTTCAGCTCTTTGTCAGGGAATGGCATCATCGTTTACCAACTGCATTCATCTCAGAACTTCAAGTTTCTCCATGGGCTGTAGTCTACGTCTGGATAGAGCATCATTGTGTCTTTTAGGAATTTATGGGCTCGTCTTCGATACTGCTACTTAACCTTCGGTTCAGCTATTCTGGCGGACTCGGGATTACAACTTTACCTTCTCAGCTCACTTATCTGCGCCTTTCCTTTATCACTGCCTTCAGATGATGGATTAGGGTTATTTCTTTCCTTACACTACTTATTTTCACGCTGGCCACTTTCACTACCTGCCTATAACGGACAGGTTATTTCTCCATACACTTCAGTCCACACACAGTTGAGATTTCGTTGGTGTTTGTGGAAATGGGTTAGTAAAAATAGAGTTGAGTTTTTTTGACTTGTTAGGGAAAGAATGAGTTAAAAGTTACTGAGTTGAGTTTTTGTTAGTGTTTTGTGAAAATGGGTTAAAAAGAACACAGAGTTGGGCTTTTGTTGGCGGTTTGTGGAGATGAGTTAGGAAAGACAGACGTGAGTTTTTTGACAGTGTTAGTGGGAAAATTGAGTAATAAGTTGTGTGGGGTTAGATAAGTCCTGTCCTGTCAGCCAGTTAGGAAAGATCTGACAAGGTAAGATGGAGTAGTGAAGGGTTAGATAAGTTAAGTGCAGTCAGTAAGTTAAGAAAGGTCAGTGGAGTTTCATAATAGAAGAGAACAGTCGAGTAGTCCGTCGTTGGAAGGCAAGGGTAGTGGCCCGTATGCAGATGAATGAAGTGTAAGGAGAATAAGCCTGTCCGACGTCTAAAGGCAGGGTAGTGGCCTGTATGCAAATAAGTCTGTCCGTTATAGGAAGGCAAGGGTAGTGGCCCGTATGCAAATAAGTCAGTCCATCGTCGGAAGGCAAGGGTAGTGGCCCCTATGCAGATGAATGAAGTGTAAGGAGAATAAGCCTGTCCGTTGTCTAAAGGCAAGGGTAGTGGCCCGTATGCAAATAAGTCAGTCCATCGTCGGAAGGCAAGGGTAGTGGCCCATTTTGTGGGGGGGGGGGTGGAATTGAAAAGAATGATATTTATATTTTTTTTAGTTATATTTATTATTTTGTTTTGGTTCCCTTATAGTGAGTTTATCCACATTTTTTTAATTTCCCCACTTACACATCTGACTTTACTTTACAGGAAAATTCCAAATTCGAGGGAACTTCTTAATTATTTATAATTCCCTTCGGACAGGCTGGGTGTTCAAGAATGACAAACAACACACACATTAATATATAACATAACATTTTATTTACACTTATGTACACAGTATAAAAATTAACTCTCAAGCACATATTATTATTACTCAAATTTGCCTATGTATTATCAGTTATACATGGCAATTAAATACATTGGTTTTGCACTAGAAAGGTTATTTCTTTGTACACAACAAACTTAATATCTTTACAAAAACTGCTATAGCTTCTTCTTCACACATGAACAATAATTACTTAAGAGGATTAGGTACACCCTTTCTCCTATTTAAATCAAATCCTTACCTTATAAATTGATTTAGGAATTTCATTCTTAATTTCCGTTTTAATTAGTGCCCCATTTTGTCTTGAGGAATATAATTCCACAACTTTCTCTAATCAAGACAGGTAGTACATTTTACATCAATTTCTGGACTAAGGCGCATTTAGGGCTAGAGCCTCAAGCTGCGAACAAATTTAGACTATGTATATAAAGTGCTTAGCATCATAATACACAGCCATTTCTGAATAAACAGAAAATTTTTAAGGTGGCATCGTTTTAGGTTATATCTCATATTGTGAATACCTTCACAACGAGTTGCCATGATATTGCACTACTTCGAATAAGTAACGCTTCACCTAAGGAGAAGACTAATGTTACTTATTCTCAGATAGGTACCACCACCCAGACAGCACTGTTTCAGGGCTATTTGGCCCTTCGTCAGTGAGTGGGTAGGTACCCAAGTGATGCAATGATGGCAAAAACAGTTATGAAGTATAACTCCACAATATGAGAGATGCCTGATGGTGTATGATGTATTTAGACTAAGGCGCATTTAGGGCTAGAGCCTCAAGCTGCAAACAAATTTAGACTATGTATATAAAGTGCTTAGCATCATAATACACAGCCATTTCTGAATAAACAGAAAATTTTTAAGGTGGCATCGTTTTAGGTTATATCTCATACTGTGAATACCTTCACAACTATGATGCTAAGCACTTTATATACATAGTCTAAATTTGTTCGCAGCTTGAGGCTCTAGCCCTAAATGCGCCTTAGTCTAAATACATCATACACCATCAGGCATCTCTCATATTGTGGAGTTATACTTCATAACTGTTTTTGCCATCATTGCATCACTTGGGTACCTACCCACTCACTGACGAAGGGCCAAATAGCCCTGAAACAGTGCTGTCTGGGTGGTGGTACCTATCTGAGAATAAGTAACAATAGTCTTCTCCTTAGGTGAAGCGTTACTTATTCGAAGTAGTGCAATATCATGGCAACTCGTTGTGAAGGTATTCACAATATGAGATATAACCTAAAACGATGCCACCTTAAAAATTTTCTGTTTATTCAGAAATGGCTGTGTATTATGATGCTAAGCACTTTATATACATAGTCTAAATTTGTTCACAGCTTGAGGCTCTAGCCCTAAATGCGCCTTAGTCTAAATACATCATACACCATCAGGCATCTCTCATATTGTGGAGTTATACTTCATAACTGTTTTTGCCATCATTGCATCACTTGGGTACCTACCCACTCACTGACGAAGGGCCAAATAGCCCTGAAACAGTGCTGTCTGGGTGGTGGTACCTATCTGAGAATAAGTAACACTAGTCTTCTCCTTAGGTGAAGCGTTACTTCTTCGAAGTAGTGCAATATCATGGCAACTCGTTGTGAAGGTATTCACAATATGAGATATAACCTAAAACGATGCCACCTTAAAAATTTTCTGTTTATTCAGAAATGGCTGTGTATTATGATGCTAAGCACTTTATATACATAGTCTAAATTTGTTCGCAGCTTGAGGCTCTAGCCCTAAATGCGCCTTAGTCTAAATACATCATACACCATCAGGCATCTCTCATATTGTGGAGTTATACTTCATAACTGTTTTTGCCATCATTGCATCACTTGGGTACCTACCCACTCACTGACGAAGGGCCAAATAGCCCTGAAACAGTGCTGTCTGGGTGGTGGTACCTATCTGAGAATAAGTAACTCTAGTCTTCTCCTTAGGTGAAGCGTTACTTATTCGAAGTAGTGCAATATCATGGCAACTCGTTGTGAAGGCATTCACAATATGAGATATAACCTAAAACGATGCCACCTTAAAAATTTTCTGTTTATTCAGAAATGGCTGTGTATTATGATGCTAAGCACTTTATATACATAATCAATTTCTGGACTAATGCTGGTCCCAAGTGTTAGCTACATTCATAAGGCTATTTCTCTGTATTTCTCTACCCTTGCCTTCCAAAATATCTCATACCTATATGTTAAACAATAACTAATAACAAATATCAAATTTCTCTCCTTTGCCTTTCTACATATGTCTAATTATACATTAATCAAAACCCAAAACTATCATCTGACTTATCTCTATATTTATGTATATATTTATGTCTTTGTATATCCTTCCCTTAACATCTTTCTAAACATTATACTAATCTGATATTAGAGTTCCAACAGTCCTTTATTTGTGAGGGAGAATACTATATAACTAGTCACTTACTTAATTTTACGAATCGGATTTCTCCGTTTTGGGGCCTTCAGCTCCTTGTCTGGGAATGGCATCATCGTTTACCAACTGCATTCATCTCAGAACTTCAAGTTTCTCCATGGTCTGTAGTCTACGTCTGGATAGGGCATCATTGTGTCTTTTAGGAAATTATGGGCTCATCTTCGATACTGCTACTTAACCTTCGGTTCAGCTATTCTGGCGGATTAGGAATTACAACTTTATCTTCTCAGCTCACTTATCTGCGCCTTGCCTTTATCACTGCCTTCAGATGGTCGACTAGGGTTATTTTTCTCCTTACACTACTTATTTTCACGCTGGCCACTTTCACTACCTTCCTATAATGGACAGGTTTATTTCTCCATACACTTTTCAGTCGTTTGCATACGGGCTACTACCCTTGCCTTTAGACGACGGACAGGCTTATTCTCCTTACACTTCATTCATCTGCATACGGGCCACTACCCTTGCCTTCCTATAACGGACAGACTTATTTGCATACGGACCACTACCCTTGCCTTCCTCCGATGACGGACTATACTTAATTGCATACGGGCCACTACCCTTGCCTTCCTATAACGGACTACTCGACTGTTCTCTTCTATTATGAAACTCCACTAACTTTTCCTTAATTACAGACTGCACTAAATTTATCTAACCCTTCACTACTCCATCTTAACTTTGTCAGATCTTTCTTCCTAACTGGTTGACAGGACAGGACTTATCTAACCCCACACAACTTATTACTCAATTTTCCCACTAACACTCAAAAAACTCGCATCTGTCTTTCCTAACTCATCTCCACAAACCGCCAACAAAAGCCCAACTCTGTGTTCTTTTTAACCCATTGTCACAAAACACTAACAAAAACTCAACTCAGTAACTTTTAACTCATTCTTTCCCTAACACCGTCGAAAACTCAACTCTATATTTTTACTAACCCATTTCCACAAACACCAACGAAATCTCAACTGCGTGTGTCCAACTCGCATTTTCATAACTACCCACATAACGCTCAACTGAGGGAACTGTCTTGTTTCCCCCTGCTCACTCACTTTTTGTTACTCTGAACTCGGCAACGCCCCTCATAATTCCTGCCCGCCTTTTTTCTGAGTTTATCATTTCCTATTCATCCTTTAAAATTTCTCAAGCTGTATATTCAGAGCTCATTTTAATAAATTTCCAAATTTTTCTCAGGCAATCCGCTGCTTTGAAGTACGCCGTCACCTTCGCCACCCCTCGTTAAACGTAGCAGATTTATTTTACATGCTCTAACGACCTTGCCATCGCCGACAGTCAGATGCAAATGTGATTGCTAGCCGGAGTAATTTGACTCGTATTTACTACCTGGCCGATATTTTAGGTGTCACCGGACAAAGGGATGTCCGACAATGTTCAGTCTTTGTTCTTCAGAGCCATAGCTATTCGCATCTGCACGCCAGTAGTGCTGTCATCATTCCCGTTGTTATTGTTTGTTCTTTGCCACGGTGGGAACTGAAATGTATCCCTAATAGCTTACCGCTCCCTTCTCTAATTCAACCTTGTCTAATTTTTAATTCCTTGTGAGTGATCTAGAATAATATTAGTGACTGATAATGTTTACTGTCTTATTTTGCTATTTCCTAAGCTTTATTTTAAATAAGTCTCACTCATTTCTAAAATATTAACATGTAAGATTTTTCATCTTACAGTCCCACCGTAGTCACCATTACGAAAGCAAAAACCTTTCCCTTTACCCCTGATCTAATTACCTCTTTGAGTAAATCCCACTTCCGTGCACTGTGATCACTGCCACCTAGTGGTTCCTTTATCTGCAGATTCTTAATGCATGAAGAATCACTACTGATAATCAGATCAAGAGTATTACTCCCTCTAGCTGTCTCCCAAACATGCTACTGTAGAAAACAATCATCCAATAAATCAGCAAAAGCCTTGTTAGTGTGTGAGTTACCAACCAAACTTGTCTTGTTTCTACACAATACATGTTTTAAATGTGTGCATTATTGATTTTGAGTGATTTGAATAAATATTAGAATAAATAAAAACTACTGATAACAGCTTCTTAAAGGAAAGAAAAACAGCTATTCAAAGTGACCTCACCAAACTGGACTAAACAAAATGGAGGTCACTCCGTTTTGTTGAGTGTGGCATTCAGCATGATGAATCCATGATTTCCTGGCATGTATTATCAAAGACCATGCATAATGGTTTCTGCTTTGAGAATTTGATTTGTTAGTTTTTCTTGCTTGTTAATACACACAGAATAAACTGTGGATTTCATTTGGCTCCCACACAGTAATCTAATCTAAGGTTATTGGTCGAGTGATCATGGTGGCCACAATATGGAGCTGCTCTGACCAATTCATCATTTATTGTACTTCATATGCATGCCATTCCTGAAAGCCTCTCTAGTAAAAAAAAAAAAATAGGGAGCAATAATATTGTCCCCAAGAACACCACATTTCTTATAAAACATTATTCATTTGTAATGAACATGGCTGAGAAATTGAGGATCACGTGTATATTGTAAAATGAACCACTGACAAAAGTTGCTTCATTTATATCTTGTGGCAACAATTCTTGTACAAGTATACTGTGAAATGGATGCAACTGCTATTCATATAATGCCCTCTAAGTATTTAGAGATGAAATATTTATGCTACCTGATGATCTTCTGATGCTTGTGGTAGGAAATGCTTGAACAGCGCAAAATAGCGAAGGTAAAGAAAGCCAACACGAGAACGACGAGAAGCGTTGAATAACTTACGCGGAAAATTAGTTTCCCAATACGGCACTCTCACTGCTCGCTCAGTAAACAGATGGTAGGCGTTATTGGTCTGGAGCAAAGGCGAGAACGATATACTGATTGACAGGTAGGCGTGGCAAACTGTGCTGATTGGTGCATGAACACAACACAACACACGATAACATCGGTTTAGTATCACTTTAGTAGCATTCAAAAGCACTAATGGTAACTTGCCCTAATGAACTCTTTCCATAATGGTGAAAAAAAGGTCAGGTTACCTCCACTCGAGTCCCATGGGAGCTTGAACCCCTCCTGAAGTGGAGGGGTAACCTTTTTTCGTTAGAATCATGGGTGGACTAGCACATAAATTGTTTATTAACAAAATAAATTTTTTTTACTGTACTTTTATTTTTCAAGACACTCGTGCGGATACACACGTATCATAACGTCAATCAACACCTCAAAAGCTATTCACTACATATATATATATATATATATATAAAGAATCTTTCTTTTTCTATTATTTCCTAACGTAACGTTTAAGGTTACGTCATGAAATATAAGGAAACCTTTTCTATTATTTCCTAACCTACCATTTAAAGTCAGGTTACGAAATATAACAAAAAATAAAGAAACCTTTTCCCTTTTTCATAACCAAACCTAAATCAACAATATAGTAAAAACACTCATGAACTCCAAAAATCTGCTTTTAAAATAATGAGAGAAAAACATAATGAAGAATGTAAAAATGAACAGAACAAAACTTTTATTAATTTTGTTTTCATCAAAAAATCAACCAACGTTTTATTTTCCTTATAAATTTCTTCCATCTTTAAAAGATTCATCGCTACTATTACCTGTTTACTGTTCATCGCAATACTATTATGCACCATTCTTTACTCATAAATTTACATCATAATGCCAACCAATGACTACACAGTAGCTTGTTTGTCACGCCCACCACCAATCATTTCATCGTTTGCCACATCTACCTGTCAATCAATATATCCTTCTCGGTTTCGGCTCCAGACCGATAACACCTACTGTCTGTTTACCGAGCGAACAGCGCTAGAGTCCGGTGTCAGGAAACTAATTTTCTGCGTAAGTTATCCGACATTTCTCGTCATTCTCGTGTTGGCTTTCTTTACCTTAGCCCACGAAATATATGCTTTTTAGTATTTACAGTTCGTTGAAATCTCTCTCTAAAATAGCATTTACTCATAATGGTTTTGGTGTACCTGTTTCTTTATCTCTCCATAGCAGTAAATCTTATGGTTTGTATGCAAACAATAGCTTTGGAATTCTTATTAACCCTACCATAAATTAAAATCTTATCAGTTAATTCGGTAAAAGTAAACAGATTTATAGTGTTTCCCATAAGTTGAAGAAATTTTGCACCATATATTCTTTTTGAATGTATGTACTTAATTTTAAAATACATAATTTTAATGTGCTTAATTTTAAAGTACATACATTCAAAAAGATTACTCTCATTATTCCAATTTATCCACCAAGTAATTACCTAAAGTTAACCTAGCAAAACTGGTATAGAAATTACAGAAACAGGTATGTATAATACATTCCTCTAGTATGGCTATATGTCTGCTCAAAGCCCCTGAGGAAGTAGCAGAGGTATGACCATGAGGGAGAATGTTAATTTTCACTAACTTTGGCTAATTTTCTTCAATTTCTCCAGCTTTCTCTAATCTTCTTTAAATTTACATTAATTTGTTCTTTTTATATGTATCTATGTTATATATTTATATACAGTGAAACTTCTAATGGACACTTCTCTATAACGGACATCTCTCTACAATGGACATTTTCAAATTCCCCAACTCTCCTCTATTGGTTTTAACGTGTTTTCAGCTTCTGTCTAGTAGACATTCTCTGTAACGGACGCGGACAGGCAATCTGCACTGTTTCATTTAGATTAGCACTTAATTTGATCTTCCCATAACGGACGTCGGGCGAGCTCACGGCCCTTTTTCTAGGAACTTTTCTTCCACATATTGCCTCAATTGTGTGTTTATTTTCTATTTCCGATTCTCTGGATTTTGATTTTATCAAGGTTTACGTCGCAGTTCGAAACCCTTTTTCAAGAATTTTAAGGCACAGGTAAAACTTGTGATGAATTCGGTGTGTGCAAGGGGGGGGGGAATTTTGTCGGCCTTTCGTCTTTTGAGTTTGAGTTTTCAGTTTTGTTCAGTGTTGTGTGAAGTGCACAATGTCTTCTCGTAAACATTTAACTTTAAAAGATAAAGTCAAACTCATTAATGCGTATGATCGGCAAAAAAAATGGTGTTCACAATCTCGCTGCAAAATTCAAAATTGGGAAGACACAGGTAAGCAACATCCTAAAGAAAAAAAAATGAACTGCTCAAACAATTTTGGCAACACGGAAATGATCAGATTCAAAAATCATTCTCGAAAACTGTTGGACTTCAAATTGACAATGTTACGTAAGAGTGGTTTTGTCGCGCAAGTGCTAAAAAAATTCCCATTAATGGGCCTATTATTAGGGAAAAGGCTTTGGAGGTTGCGAAATCTATGGAAGTAAATGAGATCAAAGCTTCTGCGGGATGGCTAGACAAGTTCAAAACTTGCCATAAAATTTCTTGGAAAACCGTAAGTGGGGTTGATACTGGGGTTGTAACAGAGTGGACCGTCAAATTGGAAGATCTATGTCGTGATTTTGAAGCTAAGGATATTTACAACTGTGACGAAACAGGGTTGTTTTTTAAAGCTCTTCCTGAAAAAACAATGAGTCTAAAAAACAAAAAGTGCCAGGGCGGAAAAATTTCTAAGGAACGCTTGACTGTACTATTGTGTACAAATATGCTGGGAGACTTTGAACAACCTCTTGTTATAGGAAAACCACAAAATCCTCGTTGTTTCAAGGGCATAAAGTTGAATCTTTTGAATGTTGACTGGAAGTCTAATAAAAAAGCGTGGATGACACGAGATATGAGTGAATGGATAAGTCACTTTAACCAAAACATGATTCGTCAAAACGGAAAAATTATTCTTTTCATGGATAATGCTGCATCTCACCTGCACATTGAATTGTCCAACATTCAAATCGTTTTTCTGCCACCAAACACAACTGCAGAGTGTCAGCCCTTGGATCAAGGGATAATAAAAAATTTTAAACTTCACTACAGAAAACATGTTTATTTTAAGACATCTCATTGCAAACATGAACGATGTAACATGTGCGAGTGACCTTGCAAAGAAAATCAGCATCCTAGATGTGATTCAGTGGATTTCCTCTTCAGTAAACGCAATTAGAAAACAAACTGTCGTGAACTGTTTTGTAAAGTCTGGCTTCTCAAACGCCTCTCAAAATTGAAGTTGTGAACAGCAATGTGGAGCAACAAGAAGAACAAGAACTTCAACATCTATTGATAATGTACGATACTTCAGCTACAAGTGACCCTGGCTGAAAAGATATAGACTCGAACCTCACTACAGAAGATGGTGCTCTAGATATCAACGACATTATCATCGATATTGTTCAAGAAGTACCTCATGAGGATGAAGAAATGGAAGGAGGTCATTCTGTCGAAGAACATATTAACGACGAACCACCGATGAAAATGGAAGAAGCGCTCATAGAAATCAATCATGTAAGAATGTTTTTCGCCGCTGAAGAAGATACTGAAGGATTTTCGATGGTTTCTTCACTCCAAACAAATGTTGAAAACAAAATTATCAGCCAGAAGGTGCAGAAGAAAATAAGTGATTACTGTATGTATTTTTCTTAAGATAAAGTCATAATATGCATAGCACAATTGTATGTATATTATTTACAAAAATATTGTTTAAAATCTGTATATATTTTAATTTAATTTTACATTAAACGTTTAACGATTTTTCCTTTTTTTTTTTTCTCCCTCAGACTTCTTGTTAGCGGACACTTCTCTCTAAAGGAAAAATTCTCGTTCCCCATGGCTGTCCGTTAAAGGGAAGTTTCAATGTATATGGCTATCCATACCAGGTCTAGATTTATATATAACTAGTGGGTTGGTTGGGGTCACTACAAACCCATTATTTTAATAAGTAATAATGTATAAATAAGTTAAGTACATATATAACCCATGAACATATGTCTAATTGTCACAGGACAATAGCATTAACGTAGGAGCCAATACCCTCATTTATGCTAGTTAATATTTAAATCTAAATGTCATTAGACATAATTCCAATATATCTTTTTACTGTTGTATCCTTGCATGATGAGTGAGGGTGTATCTAATAAACTGGTCACTCAATGTGCATTTCTTATGAAATATATTGTTCTTTATATATTTATTTTGTCTTCTAGGACTTGCTAACCATTCTTCTAAATATTTGGAAATGGATGATGCATCACCGAAGTGTAACTCACCTGATAAAATAATTGAAGAATTAAGTAAAAATTTAGAAGGATCTATGAAATGTAATTTGGAACAAGATAATACAACTAGTGACTTGCAAGATATATATAAAGAAACTTCTGAAACGTTTACAGAAAAATGCGATAATGAAACCGAAAAGTATTTTTCATGTACAGAGACAGAATACTCTGCAAGTTCTTCCTCTCCAGTTAAAGAAAATGACTTATTTGTTGATAGTTCAAGTGGTGCTGTAGGATATGATGATATACCTGAAGGTTTTGAAGATTCAGATTCAGAGGATGAAACCCTTGTTAAGGATGAGGAATCCAATATTATAATTGATGAAGAAATTCTAAAAGACTTAGAAAAGAGATTGACAGAAGAAGAAAAAATTGTGAGTATATAGCTAGTCTAGACATGAACTGATTTAAATGTGCTTATAATCATGTTGAGGAAGAGGAATCATACCAGAATTGTGATGGACTTTGCAGAAACTATCAGTTATTTTGTTCAGTATCCACACTTCACTCTGTTATTCATTTCTGAATTTTTGAGTAGGGTTATGGCTCCTATGTACCCTTCCCCTCTAGTTATCTATAAAAAAATGCATGTTTTTTTTTTTTCATTATTATTATTTATGAGGTCAGTTGTTCAGTTGATGTCTACTGAGTGCAACTTGAATATGTGGTCACTAATTTTATGACCATGTATTCACAGAAACTAATTCTTCATATATATTCTGAATAATTCTAATTTACCCCAGCAGTATCAGTTTACTTTCCAGTACCCATCAGATAATTACCGTTGGGAACCTTTCATAACTTTTCACTGAATTCCTAAAAAACCTTTGCAGATCCTTTCTTTCGTCTCCAAATTTATCAGTAAATTTCCTCAAAATGGTTTCTGCTGTTGACTATCTAGGAACAAAACCAAAATGATCATCAGAATATCTCTACTGCTTGTCTTACACCCCATTTTTTTTGTTCTCCAGTTGTATATAACTGACACAGCCCTTTATATTCCTTTTATTTTTATAGGTAAGAACCAAGTATCAGGGATTTTACGTTATCTTATTGAAATAACTCTGCATGCACCTTTCTACACCACCACATCATTGTGTTCTAATGCATTCCCACTTTTCATGTTGCCTGAAGCCAATCTCATTTCCTCAGAAGAAACCTGCTCACCAATTCTTGCCATCCTCAATAATATATTTTTTGAACCCTCATCACCAATCTTTGGAAGTGTTCTCCATCTATCCTTTATCCTATTCTCATTTATGAACAGAATTTGGTTTGCATTCTCAGCACCACTTGTTTTGTATCTCCATTTCTTTTTCCTACTTTATCCAATCTGTAAATGCATAAGAGCACACTCAGAGTATTTTGACATTTTTAAATCCTATCCTCTTTTCCTTAATTTACCACATCAGCTTCCTTACTCTACCAAATATTTCTGTGGAGAAAACCCTACCACTTGTGTTCTACAATTTTCTTGGCATAGAGCTATATACTTTCTAGTTTCTTTTCATTCATTGACTTTGTAGACCCAGTTCCATTTCACCTTCTGCAGGAGGAATTGCTGTTGCACTTACTTAATCTCTTTCCAGAAAAAAAAAAATAATAATAATCATCAACTGCCAATTCTTACTTTGTCTTCAAGCCTTCCATCTGATTAACAATCACCAATATTGTTTCTGATATTGTCAGCCTATTGGTAATATCATGACTAATTTTCTACTGTTATGCTCATTTTTTCATAGAACATGTCTACAGATGAGTAAGTCATAGATATTGCTTTTTAGAAACAGTTCCTTTCAGTATTTAAGCTTTTCAATCAAGTTTAGCATAAAATATTTCTAATAAAGCTTTTATCTTATGGCCAACCTTTCAATTTTGAAAATTGAGTAGACAGTTTCCTCTTTGTTTGCTCACTGCACATGATGATAGATCCTATGTCTTAATTTCTCAATTAATGCCGGAGTTCCACAGCATTAGACTTGGCCAGATTTCATCTAGATGAATTTACCTAGGTTGCAATTACAGGTAGTTCTCAACTTTACGAGTTAACTCATTCCTAGCATGCTTGTAAAGCAGGAATTTATTTCCCATAGACATAAGGTTAAATAGAGATTACATTCTCAACAATGAAATTAATTAGCTAATTAGTTTGTTTAAACAATGATTGATTTATCGAAAGAAATGAAAACTTAGCCTGTAAAATCAAGCAAATTATAATAATAAGAGTAATTATTTACGACTTACAAATGTTAAAGAATGTTTATTCTTCATCATCATTGCTAAATGCACACTCGTTGATCACTCATTATTGACTTGGCACTTGTTGGTTTGTTGCACAAGGAGTCGTCTTCTTCAGAAATGCTTCAAGAGGCATTTGTTTCTAAGATAATCTTCTCTTTTAATTATAAATTTCACGATTGCATGCATAAGCATTTTTTAATGGCACACACAAATTGCAACTAACATGATTCGCGTGGAGTGACAAGTTTATGAAGCTTAAAATAAAACGAATGAAGAGAAGATTCTGAAAATTTATTTGTTTTTTATACGATTGAAGATTTCAGCAAAAGGTAAACACATTTCACCATAATAACGTAAAAAACCACACAATTCCAGCTATCGGTATTTTCGCAAATGCAAGAAGATCGTGTTTACTACCGTGTATAATTGCTTGCAGTAACAGAAAAGCCCAATAAACTGGAAAGTGCAAATTGTTTTTATTGTTTTATGGTCGTGACCTCCAGAAATGTGCTTTAGAAAAATATCACAAAGGCGTTTAAAATTGATTCTTATAACGGAACATATGATAACGATGAAAGTGTAGTGCATTTTTAATGATTTGAATTGGTAACTAATACAGTTTACAAACCATGCTCATGACCTTTTTATGGCCTTAAGGTCATGCTCGTGACCTTAAAAATGACATTTTAGAGAGATAAATAGCTTAGTTATACAGCGAAAATTTCAACTTCCGAGATTTTGAAACAAATTACCAAAAAACAATGTGTTATTGGGTTCACATTACGATATTTTAACGATATGACAGTGTCTATGGAACTGATTAATATCGTAAAGCAGAGTACACTGTATTGTACAGCTACGCACACGGTTTGGAATGCAGTATTTACGAATGTTTAACATTCATTTTTCGCAAATTAATGTTCATATTTTTGATTTTGTTGATACTTGATACTTGAGGAAAAAAACTCATAAACCCGGGAACTCATAAAGCGAGAACTGCCTGTAATTAATTGCAGGAGAATTTGGAGAACTTTGTTTAATAAAGACTTTTTTTTTTATATTCTCATCCCTTCTGAAACATCTGTGTAAAATGCATTGAAGTTGTGATTGAACTCACAAGATGAGGTTCTGTAGTATGATTCTTGACATTTTCACTAAGGTCAATGCACCATGATTTCAGAGTATAAACTGACTTTTGTGAAATTGTTGAGGGTACATTGCATTACAGAATCCCATGAGTTCAGTACAACTTCAAGGTGCTTTCCATGCATCAGTTTTCCAAGATATGAAAATATAAACCAGAAAATCAAAGTAAAATCATTCATTCAGAATAGCTTGCCATTGCTTAAACAGAATGTTCTGCTTATACTCTGGCATGACCACACAGGTCGGAGGAGCTCACAACTAGCCATTTGACAATTAGTTGCTGTTAACTGTACGGGTCGTGAAGATTTGAAACATGTTCAACTCAAATGGTTGAATACCACATTTGCACATTGACTGCTCAACTATGTTATCACTCCCTTCCCCTACTTAATTCAATCCCACATCCAAAGGTAAACACCAATATCTCCAACCATGAGTTGTCACCATCATATTCTGTTGAAGTGCATGACTATCCTTCTGTACTGCAATTCATCACACACAGATTGGCTGAGACTGGCCAAGAGGAAGAAAGAGGTCATCCTGCCTGTGGGCCTTTCATTCCATGTAACTGTGCCCATACCATCAGATTATTTGTTTTGGTTCCTGTGTTACTGGCGGCAACGTTTTTCCTATTTTGTCCATTACAGATCATTATCCTGAGTTTTTGGATTTTTTTAGTTTTTAGAAAATAAATCAAACCACACAGGAACTGTCAAAATCTGTGCACAGATAAATAGAGAAAGCATCTGCGGGTGGACTTTTAATTATTTTTTGCCAATTTATTTTTGTGATTAACTTTTTTTTTATTAGTTTTTTTAGCTATATTATTTAATTATTTTAACCGTTTGGGCTGTCTGTTAATATTTGAAAATGATAAAATCAACACTACCTACAAAATTTCTTCACTGATGTTTCATTTTAAAAAAATTAAGAAATTAACAAGGATAAAAAAATAATAAAAAGAAATGCAAATATCACACCACACGTTTCCCTAAAACCACCTTTTCTACCAATAAAAGTACAATAAAGGCACCAAGATTATTATTATTTATTTATTTTTTTTTTTTTTTGTGATTCATACAGAACATTTTTCTGTTACTTTTGCTCCCATGGGGAAGCTTCATGATAATTAGAATGTTTTTGAATTACCATAGATTTTAGGGCCATTGGAAAATTGGAATTGGAAGAAAAGGAAAATAAGTCACTCCACAAAAGATAACATGTTATGATTCATTTTATTGAATATGTAGAAAGCTGGATCATAATAATATCTTAGCATTACATTGTGTCAAATGTATCTGAAAAGTTTGGGATATGTGACAAGCCACATTTGACTGTTTTTTGAACAGAGCATATGTCCTCTGTGTATCATTGGACAAGTATGCTCTTGAACATCGGTGGAAGTAGTAATCGAGAACAAATTCTCTGTATCCCAAATGCATTTAATACAACATACCTTTGTTTGTTTGACTTTCTAAAACAGCTGCATTACAGTACATTATTTAAAGTACTATACAGTTCATGATTTAATCATGTCTTTTTAAAGTAATGAATACAGCTGCTGTAATAAACACTTGAGAAAAGGTTGCCATAATTATTCAGTTAGCCATAAAAAAAGCAAACTTTATTCAGAAAACTTTATTCATTTCCAACACCCAGGGATGACACCATACCTCAATTTAGAAAGAAATAAATATTAATTAAAAAACTTGGTTTTTAAAAACTAATATCAATAAAGGTTTTATTTTCAAATAAAATGTATGGGATGGCAGCTCTTCTAAGTCATGATACAGTTGGAAATTAGAAATATGAATCAAAATGCTGCCCTCCCTTGTCAATAAATTAGTAAAGGCTGCCTTTCCTGGCAATCACAATTAATAAAGACCAATGGGAGATGAGTATAGAGACAGTACAGCATGGATGTCAGAATCGGTTGATGGATGACGAACTGACTATTACCATATCACAACATTCATTGCAAATTTTATTGTAATCTTAATGCAGTTAAAGTAATTCTACCAGTGCTGTGCTGTCGAGATGATTTGTGTGCTGATATGATCCAACAGTGTTACAGCTTCAGATATTTAATACATTAATAGCAAAAGTTGTATGAACTTATAGAATATGATAAATTTTGAACTTTTTTGGCAGCCAGCTAACTTATAGTATTTACCATATAGTGCAAGGAAGCCACAGGCTTTTACTGCATTGGCATAAAAAAACCAACCAAGTAGATAAGAAAACATAAATTATACGCTTTCCTTCTAACACAGGTAAGTATCCAGTTAGACCTTTGAATTTATTCAAACTGTCAGTCAGTCTCAACTACGTGCAAGGGCAACTTGTTCTAGCTATCAACAACTCGCTATGATCTAATCTAAACCTTAAGCCCTGTTACTTGAATTTATCTGGTTCTGGAATTGTTTAGAACAGTTTTTACCAATCACTCTTAGAGCCTTATAAACCTCAATCAGGACACCTCTGAGGTGCCTGGTTGCCAAGCTCTGTAGCCCACGGCGCCTCCGTAGCCAGGTGGGCAGGAGCAGCAGTGCGTAGCACATGCTTCTTGATTAGACTGGGGTTCGAGCCCATGACCACCAAATATGGAGGATGCGGAAAGGTCAGGTAATGACCACCGCATATCCCCGGAGCAATATGGCCTTAGTTGCTAATGCTCCTAAAAACCACATAACATAACATCTGTAGCCCACATAATCGGAGTCTTTCTTCATATGGTCGTCCTGTCGATCTCATTCAAATTGCCTGTCTTTGGACACCTTTCAAGAAGCTTGTCTTTTTTCAGATGAGGTCTCCATATTTGAACACAGTATTCCAAATGCGATCTTACAATCGCCTTATACAGTGCGATTATGACCACCCTATCTCTACAGGAGAATTCGATAAATCATTGATAGGATACCATGGGCTTTCCTGGCTGGCTGTTTACACTGTTCAGAAAACTTCATATCTGCTCATATTGTAACTCCCAGATCCCTTTCCTCCTCCACTGTTTTTTCAACCCCACCAAGTATATAATTTATTTGTGGGTTTCTATTCCCCAAGTGTAAGGCCTTGCATTCAGCAGCATTAAAACATAGCTGCCACTATTGTGTGTTCTATTCTGCATCTTTAGGACCAAAGTGTGTTTCCTTGCTACAGTCAAAAGTCTGCTGACTGCAGACAGAATTCATAGATAGCAAGTTGCTGAGTTTTCAAAAGCATTAAGTTAAATATTATTTAACTTAAACACAATCATATTTGGAAAACCAGTTCATCACCTAGTAATGCTGCTTGGAGAATAATTTTTTTTTTTTCCACCAAATTGAAACGAACCAATTTTGCGAAAAAAAAAAAAAAAAAAAATTCCAGTATATCTCAGTGTCAGACCATATGATAAATATTTTGCAGCTTTAGTTTGAGAACCTGTTAAATACTATTATGAAATAATTCATCCACAGGAAACGGACAAGTGCATAAGGAAGCTTGAAATATAACAAATTATTCTTGAATTTAAAATAAGTTAAAATAAATTTCCTCTTAGCAGTGCTGAATGTAAGAGGATAGTCAGCCAAATGGGGAAAAAAAAAAAAAAAAAAAAAACCTGCACTTCGGGTCTTCTTTTTGACACTTAATGGACAGTCTACAGACAGAAAAATCATAGTCAAGCTAATAACTTGAAAATATAAGTTAATAATTTGAGTTAAGCTATAATTATAAAATATACTGGCCTGTTAAATAATCTTATGGCTGTGTCCAGTGAAATTTCTGGTCCAAAGTTTGGATTTTAAAAACTTCCTGCTTTACTCCTTCTTACAGTTACTTATTCACTAGCTATTCAAAAGTTGGCAGTATGCATTTTACAAAGGTAACTTAAAACATTTTTATATTAAACAAAATAATGGGAAATTTACCATGGACATGTACTTTGCACTGTTTCAGGGTTACTGTGAGTGATGGAAAATTTCTGGCTTCAGAAAAGGGAATGTTGGAATATTTTTTTTTTTTTTTTTTACTACTTAATTAACATTTAAAGATTATTGTTTTTTGTAACTTTTGATTTCAATTTGGTAGTGTGGTTATTATTTGTATTTCATTGAATAAATTGAATTTATTTGTTACTTCGCCTTTGAAGTTGCTTAAAAGACAAAAGTCAAATTTTGCTGCTATTATCTTGTATCAATATAAGAACATTTGAATTCTATTAGCATTAGTAGTGGCACATGATGCAAGCAAAGCAGCATCGGCCAAAAAAAAAATTTCCATTTCACCTATCCACTCGCTCCAAAAGTTTGTCCAGTTTTTCCTTGAATTTATTAAGCTGTCAACTTCCACAGTGACAGATGGATTTTTGTTCCAGAAATCAACCACTCACTGGCTAAAGGCAAATTTCTGCATGTCTATTCTACCACTCTCTTTCCTTAATTTGAATTTATGCCCCCTCAAGTGCATGATCTGAGCTAGAGGAAGAATCCCATCAGCATTCCTATATCTGAAAAAATAGTTTCCTTTCACTGTCACGACTGAAAGAGCCCCTATCACTTGCCCATATTATTGGAAACAATGCAAATTTAAATGAACTATTTACCTTTCTTAAGCAGATACAAATATATGATTTTCTATGATGACAAACTGACCGAAATTTTATATTAAAACATGTCATAGGAACAGGCACATTTTGGCCCTAGTTGCCCTGGCGCCTCCGTAGCCAGGTGGGAAGGATCAGCAGTGCATAGCACATGCTTCTTTATTAGACCGGGGTTTGAGCCCGTCACTACCAAATACGGAGGATGTGGAAAGGTCAGGGAATGACCACCGCATATCCCGGAGCAATATGGCCTTAGTTGCTAATGCTCCTAAAAACCAAATAACTAACTAACCTAGTTGCCCTTATGCCCAAAAACACCAATACCAACCAACCATCAGTAATCTTGCTCAAACCATTAAAAGCCTTATATACCTCAATAGCTCACCTTGCAGGTTCCTAGCTTCCAGATGCTGCAATTTGCAGAAACTTAAGCCTTTCTTAGTAACAGCAACCCTTTGTACCATTCTCCAATCTCGTTGCCCATCTTTTTTTTTTTACTCGTTCTAGCAGCTCTACATCCTTCCTAAAATGAGGCCTCCAGACCTGTATGCAGTATTCAAGGTGTGGCCTGACCATTGCCTTATACAAAAGGATAATCACCTCCTTATTCCTGCTAGCAAAGTTCTTGTATATCATTGACAAGACCACATGAGTTACTCTGGCAGCCTGTCTGCACTGCTCTGAAACCTTCTTATCTGACTGCACAATTACTCCCAGGTCTTTATCATTCTCCACTTCCCCGAGTGTAGTACTTCACAGTTGGTACATTTCTCTTGGGTTACTGCTACCCATATGCAGTACTTTGCATTTGTCAAAGTTAAACTTCAGTCACCACTTCTCAGCCCATCTGCCCAACTTTTACAGATCCTGTTGCAGTAGCATACTGTCATTAACAACCCTCCTAACTTTTGTATCCTCTGCAAACTTAAACATTAAGCCTGATATACCTTCGTCAGTATCATTGATAAATATAGAAAACAATGGGCCCAACACCGAACCCTTGGGCACTCCACTTATAACACTAGTCCATGAAGAGCAGTGCCCATTGATTACCATTGTTTCTTCTGCCACTGAACCATCCCTTTATATATAGCAACAACTTTCCCTTAATATGCAGCACAAATTTCCAATTTGTGCAGCGGTCTTTTATGTGCAACAGTATCAAAAGCTTTTCTGTAATCCAAGTATATATCAAAACTATTTTTTGCTTTCAATGTGACCACATTGTATTATCCAATAAAATTGGTCAGACAATATTTCCCCTTGACAAACCCATGTTGTGTCTGAACTATAACTGCAGTCTTGACTAGATGATCCTGTCTTTAACCAGTGACCATTATTTTCCCTGGAACAGAAGTTAAACTAACAGGTCTGTAATTGCTCATTTCACCATTTGATCCCCATTTGTGAATTAGGAATACATTTGCACATCTCCCACCCATTGGGAGCTCCCCTGAATTCAAGTATGCTCCCATAATTATGGCTAAGTGTTTGCTTACTTCCTTCGCTGCCTGCCTGTCTTAATATAACTGAATAGATCCCATTTGTCCCAGGTGCCTTTCTTATGATTAATTTCAATTTCTCCTCCACTGCTCCCCATTAGAGTATGATAATATGAGGGGTCCATCAAACTCTCAGCTGCCGAACTCAACGCCAGAGCTCACTCCTGTGCATCAGGCAACACAGCGGCAATCTCCAAGGCAGGATGTGCTGGTCCCACAGGAACTAGTTATTGTTGGTGACTATTGTCAGGAGATGGAAAATATTATGCAAAAAGGATCGGTGTAACAGAACCAGGGTATGTCTGCCAGGGGCAAAAGTTGATATCGTTGTAGGGTAATGTCTTTTAAGGGCACGAAACGTGATATTGTTGAATACGTTGGCACTAATGACCTTTAAGAGTAAGAGAACTGCAGATTTACTTAACAAGTACAGGTCAATGCTAAAAAAAGTCACGAGTTAGGGTTAAATTTGAAAGTGTCTGCAATTCTGCCCAGACACTATAGGAGGGAGTGTATGATGAGTTTCGTCAGTCAATTCGGCCCTGGAGAGAGAGATTGTGCAAGACTCACAGGATAGAATTTTTTTAGCGTGGACTGTGCTTCCTAACAGGAGAGACTGCTTCTACAGGGATGGGATACACTTAAATAGAAAGGGTGCAAGAATATTTGCTGATGCTATCGAGGCAGTGTTAGGTGGGTCAGAAAACTGCTAGACTGGGGAGATTCACAGACTAAAAGATTAATGATATCTGCAGGCAGAGGTGAAAGTGATTCTTGCACTGCTTCTATTGTAAAGAGCAGTAGCATAGAGAGCAAGTTGCTGGGGGCTTCAAAAGCTGCTTGGTGTCATCATGGCAGTGGCAGATTAAGAATAGCTGGGACCCCTAGGTAAATTATATTTGGAGGCCCCCCCAAAAAAATAATAATAAAAAATAAATAAAAGTTAGGTGGCAAATAAATGAAATGTTGTAGTTTTGAATTTTTTGCTTAAATTTTCGCTTAAATTAATCAAGATTTTTATGATGTTTACTGAAAACAATCTATTTTAGAACACTAGGAAAATGTCTTGGCTTGGGGAACCCCCAAAGCCTGGGGCCCCTAGGCACATGTCTCATTGCCTTAATGGGTAATCTGCCACTGCATCATGGAACAAGTAAATACATGGGCTGTGTTAGGGTAACTAAGAGTAAGAACAAGTGCATGTATACTTGCATGTACACTAATGCTAGAAGTATAGTAAATAAAATTGATGAATTTGAAGTGCTGAGCAAGGCACCAAAGGCAGATATTGTTGGGATATCAGAGACATGGTGTCACATAGATATAAGCAGTGCAGAAATGGAATTTGGGGTACGACATGTAAAGAAAGGACAGACAGGGTAGGAACAGAGGAGGGGTTATGCTGTTAGATAAGAAACACATAAAATCTAAAGAAGTGCATCCAGTTGACACTGGTAGTGCAATGTTGAGCCTGTTGGTGTGACATAAACACTGGGAAAGGGAAAACGAGAGGAGTATGTTATAGGCCAAATGACTGTGATGAGTACAATGAACAGTTGTGCAGAGAAATAGATTGGGCCATTAAATCAGAATGTCTTGTAATGAGGAGATTTTAAGTTTCCAGATTTTGACTGGAACTTGTGGGTTGGTCACTCACAAGACTTTTGTGGATTTATTGGAGGATTGTTTTCTACAGCAACATGTTCGAGGGGCAACCAGAGGGAGTAATACCCCTGATCTGATTATCAGCAGTGATTATTCATGCATTAAGAATTTGCAGATAAAGGAACCACTAGGAGACAGGGAAAAGTGTACTAATGTGGGATTTACTTAAAGATGTAACTACCAGCAGGGGTAAGCGAAGGGTTTTTGTTTTCGTAAAGGTTACTACGGTAGTCTCAGACAGATTTTAAATTCTATACAGTGAGATCAGCTGATGATGTTACCAGTGGTGAATTCTAAATGGAAGACCTTCAGGAACTTAATCTGGGAAGCTACTAGGCTTTTCATACCAACTAAGAAATACTGTTCAAGGTTCAGGCTTAATGGATGTCGGATGAATTAATAAGCCTCATGTCAGAGAAGAAATATGCATGGGATGCATATAAATTATCAGGTGACACAGAAGCCTGCGGCAGATATAAGGCACCTCTGTAGCCAGGTGGGCAGGAGTAGCAGTGCGTAGCATACGCTTCTTGATTAGACCGGGGTTCGAGCCCGTGACCACCAAATACGGAGGATGTGGAAAGGTCAGGGAATGACCACCACATATCCCAGGAGCAATATGGCCTTAGTTGCTAATGCTCCTAAAAACCAAATAACAACGGCAGATATAAGCTAGTCTGTAATCAAGTCACAAAGGAGATTAGGCAGGCGAAGGCAGATTACGAGAAATCTTTGGCAAAGGATGCAGAGAAAAACAGCAAAGAGTTCTTTACTTATGTAAACTCTAGAAGGAAGAGGATGAATCAGATTGGTCCACTTAACATAGATGGTTTGACTGTTGATGATTCTGCTCAAGTAGCTGATAAACTGAATGAGTATTTTGCATCTACATTCACACATGAGGAGTTATTCAAGGAGGGGAATGCCAGAAGTTCATCAAACTCTAACAGGAGCTCAGTGAATTTGTAATAACTGAGAGAAAAGTGGAGGAGAAATTGTTGAAGTTAAACATATAAAAGGCACCTGGGTCAGATGGAATCTATCCAGTTATAATGGAGGCAGCAAGTGAAGTAAGCATAATTATGAGAACATCATAATTATGCTTAGCCATAATTATGAGAGCATCCTAGAGTCAGGGGAGGTCCCCATGGACTGGAGATGTGCAAGTGTATTCCCAATTCCCCAAAGGGGATTCAAAGGGTGACATAAATAATTATAGACCAGTTAGTTTAACTTCTGTTCCAGGGAAAATAATGGAGTCACTGGTTAAAGAGGTGATACAGAATCACCTAGACAAGACAGCAGTAATAGTTCAGACACAGCATGGGTTTCTTAAGGGGAAGCTTGTCTGACTAATTTGATTGGATACTACGATGTGGTCACAAAGGAACTGGATGCATAAAATAATTTTGATATCATATACTTGGATTTCAGGAAAGCTTTTGATATTGCTGCACATGGAAGAATGCTCTACATTCTTCCATAAATCGGAGCGGTATGGCATTAAGGGCAAGTTACTGCAATAAATAAAAGGGATGGTTGAGTGGGAGATGGCAGAGAGTGGTAATAAATGGACAATGCTCTACTTGGACTAATGTTATTAGCAGAGTCCCCAACATTTGGTGCTGGCCCATTGTTGTTTTGTGTATTTATCAGTGATATCGATGAAGGTATATCAGGCTTAATGTCCAAGTTTGCAGATGATACAAAGATTCATAGGGTTGTTAATGACAGTAAAGACAGTATGCTACTGCAACAGGATCTAGAAAAGTGAGGCAGATTAGCATTAGCATTAGTTTGTAGGTGAAGGAACTGTAAAGTAAAATTATTAATACCAAATGATTAAATAAAATAAAAGTGGTAAAACTGTCATCAGAAATGAGTGGGCAAATTTAGTCATAGGTCGAATACAGTGAAGGCAAAAATGCAAAGTCTGATGTCAGCGGAAGTAAATATTGATACATGGTTAGGTATTTTATCAGGGGACTACACCTAACCACTGCTTTTTTTGTAAAAAAAAAAAATAGGTGCTGGTACTCATTCTTTGCTATTAGGAAAAATTTTAAATTAAAAAGATATGAAAAGTAAACAAAAAAATTATTTCCTGATATTGTTACTTCACTAGTAATGTTTTTAGAATAAGAACAACAAATTAAGTATATTAACACAACAGTTTATTAAGCATAAATTTATTATACAAGTATATAAAAAAATAAGTACAAAACATGGGATGGTACGCAATGGTACACCGTACCATTGCGTACCATCCCAAAAAAAGCACTGCACCTAATCATATATCAGGAACTGTATTTCTGTACTTGTCCATAACAGTTGTTGTTTGTTATTTGGTTTTTAGGAGCATTAGCAACTAAGGCCATATTGCTCCCGGAATATGCGGTGGTCATTCCCTGACCTTTCCGCATCCTCCGTATTTGGTGGTGACGGGCTCAAACCCCGGTCTAATCAAGAAGCGTGTGCTATGCACTGCTGCTCCTTCCCACCTAGCTACGGAGGTGCCGATCCATAACAGTAGAAGAAAAGTTAAATAAAGCCAAAAAGTACAATGAAAAAATTTAGCACATCCTTTTTTTTTTTCATTAGGACAAGGTAGTCCCAACGCAGTGTCAATGAAATTAAAATTATTACGGTAAAAATAAGGATATAGTTAAAAAATATATAATTAAGTGTTTTCAGAGTGGGAAAAAGGTTTTGAAATATATGTAGCTTTTTGAGTAAATATGGAAAAATATTTTAGTGTTGGAACTATGTGGAGATTAGACGAATTAAAATAATTTAGTGTTGGAATATTCAAAGAATTAAAATAAATAGTAACAAGCACATGGTATAGGGAGAGGTATTAAATTGAGGATAGGGAAGGGGTAAAGGCATAGTTAAATAAAGACGAAAATTGAGTAATAGAATGAGGATAGTTGGAACGTTCAAATCACCCTCATATTGCACAAATAGCTCTACGAACAGGAAGAAAGGTAGAATTAGAAAGCAGAAAGGTGAAAAGTATAGAAAAAGTTATTAAAACTTACTGAGCTAGCTGGGGTTGTAAGGGCTCTGGCTTTGTAAGAGTTAGTATAAAAAAGGAGATGAATACCAAATGCTTGTAATGCAGGGAAAAAGCAGGCGAAAAAATATGTAAGTCAAAACAGCCCTAGAAATGAACCAAAACCAAAAGTATTGTGGGAAAGGGAAGGATACCTGGAGTTTTCAAGGAGTGCGTGGCAGAAGGAAGATGGTGGGAAAATAAAGCGCACATATATAGTAGGGCAGATGAATGTATCTAAAGCAAAACTATAATTAGTGACTTAGCTACAGGGTAAAGCAATTTATAGCAGCATAATGGTCTTGATAGAGAGCTGTGAAGAAGTGGAAATAGTGACCACTGTTGTCGTATTTTGAATAAATTAGAGCGTAGAGATACATAAGAGTAGCATTAGAAAAGAGAGAGTATATTTATAACTTAGAAACATGGTTGGAATAAAAGGACTTTACCAATATAAAGTCACAAGATATATAAAAAATAAAACAGTTCGTAGATAAATAAAAAGTATTCAACATGGCCGTAATAAACTGAGTATAAAGTAGACCAAGTGATATGGCTACTATATACTCAGCAAATAGGATGTTGTATAATCCTAGTATATAAATCGAATTATACCAATTAGGGGGTATAGCTTACACATAAAAAATTGTGCCCTTTTTTGGCTTTAACTTTTCTTCTACTGTTATGGACAAGTATAGAAATGCAGTTCCTGATACATGGTTAGGTGTAGTCCTCTGATGAAAAACCTAACCATGTATCAATATTTACTTCTGCTGACATCAGACTTTGCATTTTTGCCTTCCCTGTATTCGACCTATTACTAAATTTGCCAACCCATTTCTGATGACAGCTTTACCACCTTTATTTTATTTTACTTTATTTTGTTTAATCATTTGGTATTAATAATTTTACTTTACAGTTCCGTCACCTCCAAATTGGCTTTGCAATTCAGTCCACATGGTTAGTGTTTTCTTAATTCATCATAAATTTTGGAATATTAACATTTTTTGCCTTTTTCAAATCGACGTTACTTCTTTTTTTCTACTATTCTTACCCTTCTGGTCCATGGCACTTGGTATAATTTTAACCTCTGTCTATGCAAACTCTATCAGTCTTATCTATTCTTACATATTATATACTTTTGCATCCTTTACTGCTCCTTTGCGTGGTTTTGTGCATTTGTCATACTTTGCTGATCCTTTATTTTTCTATCAACTAACTATTAACAAGTACAGGTCAATGTTGGAAAAAAAGCCATGAGTTAGGGTTGAATTTGAAAGTGTCTGCAATTCTGCCCAGATACAATAGGAGGGAGCATATGATGAGAGCCTTTTCGATCAATTCAGCCATTCGGCCCTGGAGAGATTGTGCAAGGCTCAAGGGGTAGAATTTTTCTCAGCCTGGTCTGTGCTTGTTAACAGGAGAGACTGCTTCTACAGGGATGGAATACACTTAAATAGAAAGGGTGCAAGAATATTTGCTGATACTATCAAGGCAGTGTTAGGTGAGTTGGAAAACTGCTAGCTTGGAGGGGGGGATAAACGGACTAATAGATTAACAGTAGCCACTGGCAGAGGTGAATGATTCTTGCACTGCTTCTATTGGAATGAGCAGCAGCTGGAAAACAAGGTGCGGGGGATTTCAGTGACTGCTGTGAGTTATTGCTGAACAAGTAAATACGTGGGCTATGTTAGGGTGGCTAAGAAGAGGAACAGGTGCATGTGTACTTGAGTGTACACCAACGCTAGGAGTTTGGTAAATAAATTTGATGAATTTGAGGTGTTTGAAAATATCAAAGGCAGATATTGTTGGTATATCAGAGACTGGTGTCACACAGATATTATATCTGGTGTCACACAGATATAAGGAATGCAAAAATGGAATTTGGGGAGAACGATGTGTACAGAAAGGATAAAGAGGATAGAAAGGGAGGAGTGGTTATGCATTAGTTAAGAAACATAAAATCCAAGGAAGTACAGCCAGTCGATATTACTGGACTGAGCAATGTTGAGTCAGTTTGGTGTGACATAAGCACTGCGAAAGCAAAATTGAGAGTAGGAGTGTGTTATAGGCCTGACTCTGATGAGATTAATAAACAACTGTACAGAGAAATAGAGTTGGCCAGTAAATCAGATTGTCTTATGGGGGATTTTAATTTCCCAGATATTAACTGGAATTTGTGGGTTGGTCACTCACACACTAGCAAGGCTTTTGTGGATTTATTGGATAATTGTTTTCTACAGCAGCATGTTCAGGAGGCAACTTGAGAGAGTAATACTCGATCTGATTATCAATGGTGATTCTTCATGCATTAAGAATCTGTAGATAAGGAACGACTAGGTTGCAGTGAACACAGTGTGCTGAAGTGGGATTTATTCAAAGAGGTAACTACCATCAGGGTTAAAAGGAAGGGTTTTTGCTTTTGTAAAGGTGACTACGGTGGTCTGAGACAGTTTTTAAATTTTATACGGTGGGACCAACTGATGATGTTACCAACTGCAAATTTAAAATGGGAAGCATTCAAAGAATTAATCTTGGACGCTACTAGGCTTTTCATACCAACTAAGAAATATTGTTCAAGATTTAGGCCTAAATGGATGTCAGATGAACTAATGAGACATGTGGAAGAGAAGAAAAATGTGTATGGGATACATATAACTTAACAGGTGACACAGAAGCCTATGATAGATATAAGCTGGTCTGTAACCAAGTCACAAACGAGGTTAGGCAGGCAAAGGTAGATTACGGGAAATCTTTGTCAAAAGATGCAAAGAAAAACAGCAAAGAGTTCTTTACTTATGTAAACTCTACAAGGAAGGGAATAAATCAGATTGGTCCACTTGATATCGATGGTTCAACTGCTGATGATCTTGTTCAGGTAGCTAACACACTAAATGAGTATTGTGTATCTACATTCATGCATGAGGAGTTTTTCAGGGAGTAGAATGCACAGAGGTGTATTAAACTCTGGCAGTAAGCTAGATGATCTTGTAATAACTGAGAGTAAAGTGGAGGAGAAATTGAAGATGATAAACATAAGACACCTGGGGTGGATGGGATCTATCCAGTTATACTAAAGGAAGTTCCCGTAATTAAGGGAGCTTCCTTGGACTCAGGGTAGGTACCCATGGACTGGAGATGTGCAAATGTGACCCCAATTCACAAATGAGGATCAAAGGGCGACACAAGTAATTGCAGACCTTTAGTTTAACTTTTGTTCCAAGGAAATTAATGGAGGCACTGGTTAAAGAAGCACTGCAATATCATCTAGACAAGACTTCAGTTATAGCTCAGACACAGCATGGGTTTGTTAAGGGGAAATCCTGTCTGACCAATTTGATTGGATACTATGATATGGTCACAAAGGAACTTGATGCAAAAAATAATATTGATATCATATATTTGGATCTTAGAAAGGCTTTTAATACTGTTGCACATGGAAGACTGCTGCACAAATTGGAGGAGTGCCATTGGAGGCAAATTGCTGCTATGGATAAAGGGATGGTTGAGTGGGAGAAGACAAGACAGAGTGGTAATCAGTGGACACTGCTCTTCATGGACTAATGTTATTAGTGGAGTTCCCCAGGGCTGAGTGTTGGGTTCATTGTTGTTTTCTGTATTCATCAATGATATTGATGATGGTATATCAGGCTTAATGTCCAAGTTTGCAGACAATACAAAGGTTGGCAGGGTTGTTGACACTAATGACAGTACGCTGCTACAGGATCTAGAAAAGTTGAGCAGATGGGCTGAGAGGTGGCAACTGAAGTTTAACTTTGAAAAATGTAAAGTACTGCATATGGGAAGAAGTAACCCCAGAGTAATGAATCAACTGTGTGGTACTGCACTGACAAGGTATAAGGTATGTTCGTGTCAGACGGCACCTGGGATTTCTCCCATCTCCGCGTGTGTTTCGCTGTATCGAGGACAGTACACTGTCAAGCCAGAGACTTGAAAGTGTGTGGGTCGTGTCTGTGCAGTGTGATATGTTGTGCCCATTGTTTATCCGGCTTATTGGCCGCCAGGCCCCTAGTGGGGCCTGACGTTGCCCATACCCTGCCACGTGGAGGCTAGCCAGGTGTATCCAGTATCACAACAATTTGCTCTGGCAGGTCCTGCCACCTAGTTTCCTGGGATTTCAGTGGCTAGGGCCTATTTAAAAAAAAAAATAAATAAATAAATAAAATAAAATAAAATAAAAGTTTATGCATTTGACATTAATGCTTAATGGGATTGCTGTTAGGAAATCGCTGGTTAGGGTTGAACACTAAAGAGATGTGTTAAAGGCCAAATAGGTCGGGCAAAATTTTGATGTTATTAAATTTAGACATGTAATGCTAGATAAAAGCTGATAGTGTTAGATATCTTAGAGATTTGCACAAAACCGGTAGAATTTAGACGTTGGTTATAATTTGGCGGCATTGTTAAGGGGTGTACTCGGTCGATTTAGTGAGAGAGAGGGGGGGAGATTGAAGACTGGGGAGGAAACAGATAGAAGAATAGGGACGGATAGAGTAGGCATCCCCAAAGAGGTCAGTGGAGATGAGCCCCACCAGGCGAAATATGGGGGGTAGGCAGGGAGGAGAGGAGACAGAGATCCGTCTCCTCCATTCCCTGCCTGGGGATGGGGTTTTAAAGGGAACCAGGTTAGAGTACCCAGTTCGGATCGCCAATGGCGTGTTGGCAGCAAAGCCGCAGAATGTCTTCGTCGGTGTCTTGTCCAAGGAGTGTCGAATCCGGTATGAAGGTCCAGCTGCCCATCCCGCTCTGGGGGTGGGATATGTTAGCTGGCAGTGGGGAACCTACCAGGTGAAGGGGTGGAGATGCACACATTTACTTCATTCGTAATGTGCATTCTCACTCTACTTGCATTCTTTATTTTTTTATTTATTTATTTATTTATTATTATTATTATTTTTTTTTTTTATACTTTTTTCTTATTTTATAATTTTTTTTTTTATTTATTTATTATTTTTTTTCTTATTTTATAATTTTTTTTTATTTTTTATTTTTTTATTTTATTTTATTTTTTTTATACTTTTTTCTTATGTTATAATTTTTTTTTTTTTTTTTTTATTTCACTCAACTCATTCATCTTTTTCTCACACACCAGGAGGGGATGCAATGATGGGTAGCGTAAATTTAAATACTAATTAAAACCAGGGTTAGTGTGTACTTAACTTAGCATTTGTGGTTTGTGTTCTTTTCTCTCACGTTTGCACTTTTATTCATTCTTCTAGCTCTCATCTCATTTATTCGACTCTTTCTTTCTGCACTGCACTCTCTGGGCACCGCAACTTACTGTTATTCTTCAGTTGTGGTGCAGGCCTAGCTGCAAGGTGTTTTTTTTTTTTTTTTTTTTTGCAGGCCTGGGGAGAATGCAGTGATAGTGTTTATGTGGTTTGTAAATGTTTGTTGGTACAGTATATATAAAGTAATGTAAGTTATTTTTAACTTTGTATTCTTTCGGCCAATTACATTTGCTCTTCTGCTCACTCCCATTCACTTTCTCTCCATGCATTCCCATCCCCCTACATTGGTTTGGGGCCCCAGGTTCCTACACATGGCATGGTAGTCATGGGGAGTTTTGTTATGTCAGGGTGCAGAATACTGCTATCCTAACAGTTTTTAAGTCATCATCTGGGCGTGGTGGGAAATTTGGGCAATTTTACTATTGATTATTGTTTAATTGCTGGGGGGCTGAAATTGCTCTGCGCATTTCGAAAACTTTCTGTGTGAAAGATGTAAAAGCTTTATAATTTTGCTCTTCTATGATGAAGAGATGTTCTTCTCCCCTGGGAAGGGGACCAATCTGTGCTATTAACTCTGTTCTGGGGATGTCATATATTATACATTCATAGAGAATGTGTGCCCAGTCTTCACTTTCGCCACAGGTGCAGTTTGGGTCATCGGTCAGGCCTAAGGAGGTTAGTTTCGCCTTTAGGGAGCCGTGCCCTGTCAATATAAATGTTGTAAAGAGTCCAGGGGCATACCACTTAGGTGGCTTTGGGCTAACCATTGACACCAGTGGCAGAAACCGTTTGGTGACCAGACCTCTGGTTTCCTGCTCCCACTTTGTTTGCCATAGCTCGTGGAGCTTTGTGGCTATTCTTTTTCTTTCATCATTGAAGGTATTGGTTGTATCAAGGGCTATCCCCAGAAATTCTGTGGGTATGCCCTTTTTAAATCTATAATATAAGCCTCTTTTGGCTACTTCCAGGTAAAGTGGGAGAGTTCCGGCCAGCAACTGTAGTGCAGGTGTGCTTACTGTGCGACATGCTCTGGTAATAGTGAGTAGTATTGTCCTTTGTATCGATTCTAATTTATTCCTATTTCTTACTATGGCCGAGCGGATGAACCACGCACCGGCTCCATAGGTGATAACAGGCAGGAACATTGCACGGTATATGATTGCCAAGGTCTTTCTTTTGAGTCCCCAGTCTGCTCGACTGATCCTGGCAATCATACCTGCATAATTTCGCACTTTCTTCGCCAAGTAGATCAAATGGGGGTAAAAAGTTAATTTTGAATCAAAGACCACTCCAAGATATTTTAGTTCTGTTACCATTTTTATAGTGATTGTGTTAATTTTGATTTGTGGACGTCTTCTCATGTCCAAATTACCTTTTAGAAGTATTTGTTTGGTTTTTTCAGGCGATATTTTGAGCATGTGCATTTGTGCCCACTCCTGCAGCTGCAAGAGAGCAGCATTTGATCTTTGCTCTACAACCACTCGTGAGTTGCCTTTTACAAGGAAAATCATGTCATCTGCAAAGGCCAGGCTTTCCACGGGGCCCAGATCCAAGGCCAGAAATTCATCCAGAACAATGTTCCAAAAGAAAGGGCCAAGGATTGATCCCTGCGGGCAGCCTTTATTCACAGGGCGTGTCAATTCCTGGAACCTTGTGCGTACTGAGACACTTCTGTCTGTAAGGTAGCTGTTTATTACCTTATAGAGGTTTTGTGGGGCATTTGCCTGGCGAAGTCTCCTAAGGACACTAGGCCACCACAGTGAGTCAAATGGTACTGCACTGACAGTGCTAGAGAATGAAAAGGGCTTGGGGGTAATTGTGCAAGCAGATATGAAGTTTTCTGAGCAGTGCAGATGGTTTGCAAGAGTAGCACATGGTGTCGTGTAAATGATATAGAGGAATTTTTCTAGCAGGGATAAGGAGGTGATTATCCCCTTGTAGAAGGCAATGGTCAGGCCACACCTAGAGTACTGTATATAGTCTGGAGGCCTCATTTTAAGAAGGATATAGAGCTGCTGGAACGAGTACAGAGAAGGGCAACAAGATTAGTGAATGGAACAAAGGGTTGCTCTTACAAAGAAAGGTTAAGTTTTGTAAATCCATAAACAGTGTCTGGAGACTAGGCACCTGCGAGGTGATCTGTTGAGTTGTATAAAGCCTTGAATGGGTTGATCATGCTGAATGCTGATCGGGGTCTTCCTATTGCTCAGAATAATCATCTGAAAGGGCATAAATTCAAATTGAGCAAAGACAGTTGTAGGATAGATGGCAGAAGTTTTCTTTTAGCCAGTAGGTGGTTGATTGATGGAAGAAACTTCTATCTGTCATTGTAGAAGTTGATAGCTTAAAGAGATTCAAGGTAGAACTAGACAAACATTTGGAGCGAGTGGATGGGTGAAATGAGAAGGGTGTTTTTTTTTTTTTTTGGATGATGCTATATAAGCTTGTTTTCATGCATCATGTGCCTTTACTAATGCTAATAATTTTAAATTACATTTAATATATATATGTGTATATCAATATCGAGTTTATGGTGTATGCATTTCATATATCCTACCAAGTTTACGTTATTTTTATTTTATTTTTTTATGAGAACCCCAAACACGAGAGGTATTATAACCTACTGCTCTGCCCACTGCATGTGCAGTGGGCAGAGCAGTAGGTTATAATACCTCTCGTTAGGTTATAATACCTGACACTGACAGAGCAGTGTCATTCCTTTGTGTTCCATTGCTACTTTCAAGATGCCTTATTTACAAGTGCTGAATATGCTAATATTGTGTATGTTTATTTACAAGTGCTGAATATGCTAATATGGTGTATGTTTATTAGATGAAATGCACAAGGCATAATTTCTGATGGGTTTAGGTAATTAACTATATAATATCGGTGCAGATACACCATAGTTTACCCATAAATTTGAACTACGTATGTAGCGCAAAAGGCATCGTTTTAAATTTTTTTTTTTTTTTTTTTTTTTTTTTATGAGAACCCCAAACACGAGAGGTATTACAACCTATAGTACTTAGTACCGTGCTTGGGTTGGAGACTGAGAAGACGAAAGAAGATATTTGTTGACATTGGACTTGAACTTCTGTAGATTGTAATTTTCAGGAAATACGTATGAAGGAAGGTTGTTCCAGAAAACGGCAGTTGAATGAATAAATGAGGAAGATGAAAAGTTGGTTCTGTGGGTTTGAAGTTGGACAGTAAATGGATGTTGGCTGGTGGCGGGATGTTGGTTGGCAGGAGCAGAAGAATCCTTTTTGCGAGATATAAGACAAGACTGAGTTTTAGAAGGGTTGAAATCAACTAAGTTGTCTTTGCCCCACTGGAGAATTACCTGAAGATCGGCATTTAAGGAATTGGTAGCAGATTTTCGAGAAGTTGAAGCTGATTGAGCAGGACAAGGTTTCTCAAAATGGAAAGTTGAATGCAATGTGCTATCATCGGCAAAACTATGGATATGATTTCCAGTCAATGGAAGAAGGTCATTGATATACAAGAGGAAAAGAGTGGGGGAAAGAACTGAACCTTGGGGGACACCGGCATTAGTGGAGAAGTTAGAAGACAGAGAGCCATCAACCATCACCCTCAGTGAGCAATCAGAGAGAAAACTAGATAACCAATTACTAAAAACAGTTGACAAACCATAAGATGGAAGCTTGTTTAGAAGACCTTTATGCCAAACACGATCAAAAGCCTTTGAGATGTCAAGAGCAATTACTTGTGTTTCACCGAACCTTTCCATTGAATTAGTCCATAAATGGGTAACATAAGCCAGAATATCACCAGTGGATCGACACTGACGGAATCCGTACTGGTGATCGTTGATCAGACGGAAGGTTTCTAGGTAGTTTAAGAGTTGGCGGTTAATTGATTTCTCCATTACTTTAGAAAGAGTAGAAGTAATTGCAATGGGACGATAATTGGATGGGAGGGATTTGTCACCCTTTTTAGGAACTGGCTGAATATGAGCAAATTTCCAAGAAGAAGGAAAAACACCTTTAGAATAAGAAAGTGAAAAAAGGCGGCAAAGAATAGGAATAAGTTCAGGAGCACAGGTTTTGAGAACAAGTGGAGAAATACCATCAGGACCTGGAGCTTTCTTAGCATCGAGATTCATCAAAATCCTTCTGATATCCTTTTGACGGAAGACCACAGGAGGCATTCAATGGAGCGTGTTAGGAATGGTGGGAGGTGTTTTACCAAGATCATTAATACATGAGCTCAAAGAAAAATGGGATGCTAGCAGGTCAGCTTTATCCTTGGCTGAAGTGACAACAGAACCATCTGGTTTGGACAAAGGTGGGAGCAGAGAAGGGCAAAAGTTGCGGCCAGTAGCTTTGGCAAGAGACCAGAATGCTCGGCTACCATTAGGGTAAGAAGCAAGTTTTCTACTCTTAGCCTATTCAAACTCTAGTTTGGACTCATTAATAACTGCTTTACAATTGTTGCGAGCTTTGGTGTAGGCAGAAAATGAAACTGAAGAATTAGAAACAAGCCAATTACGATATGCAACATTCTTTTCTTGGACAGCCTTAGCACATTTATTGGAAAACCAAGGTTTAGATAAAGGACGAGATTTTAAAGTGGAGTGTGGGATAAAGGATTCCATTCCTGCAAGAATAATTTCACTGACACGATCTGAGCAAACGTTGACATCAGAAGTTTTGAAACAGTAATCAGACCAAGGAAAAGAAGAAAAGAAGTCTCGCAGGTCATCCCATTTTGCATTCTTGGAATGCCAAACAATACGAGGTTGGGAATAGCCATGAGATAAAGGTTCCATTGGAGAAGAGGCAATCACCAAGTTGTGATCTTAAGTGCCTAAAGGACCTCTAACTTCAACCTTGTACTTAGAAGGGTTGTTTGTGAGAAAAAGATCAAGCGTATTGGCTGTATGATTAGGATTGTCCGGTATTCTTGTAGATAAATGAACAATCTGTGCTAGAACAATCTGTGCAAAAGCCTCAGCATCTCGACCTGCTGGGTCAGTGTGACTAGAAAACGGAAGCCAGCTGGAGTTGTGAACATTAAAATCACCAAGGAAAATTACCTCACTGTTAGGAAAGTTGGACTGGAGAAAGTCAAGTTGCAAAGAGAGGAAGTCAAAGAGCTCCAAGTGATTAGTGGAGTTGGGAGAATGGTAGAGACAACAGATGAATTTTACACAATGAGGTAGAGAGATTTTAAGCCAGAGAAGATCAAAGAGAGGAGATTCCAAATTGCCAAGTCTCTGACAGGGAATATCAGAACGGACATATGCACAAGTACCACCTTTGAGGCGAAAGGAATCATACAGCAAATAATTTGGACATCTGAGATGAGCAGTAGTTGAATCAACTGATAACTGAGATTCAGTCAGAAAAAGTACATGGGGTTTGGAAGACTGCAAGTGGAAATGGACATCGTTGAGATTAGAACTGAGACCACGTGTATTTGTGAAATGAATTAGGAAGTCCTTGGGAGGTTTAGATCTTTTCGCAGATAAGCTTGCTCTATTTTGACAATTCATGGTGTATTGAATAGTAAGAAAAAGTGGGTGGGACATGCTGTATGCAGTAATGAAATTTTTGGATATGGCGTACATGTGGTAAGAATATACCCAGATCCTTGACATAACGTGGGCTCGACAATGCTCCCCGACTCCCTCCAGTCACTATCTGGCAGAGTAGAGGTAGCAAGATTATACACTAGCTGATCTGGAAGCTTCCTAGAGAGTTACCAATAGGTTCAGTCCGGTGTACTAACTAGCGGCCGGCCTGCGAACACCGTTTTAGAGCTGTA
Organism: Mastigoproctus giganteus; assembly: GCF_048544385.1. Classification (NCBI taxonomy): domain Eukaryota; kingdom Metazoa; phylum Arthropoda; class Arachnida; order Uropygi; family Thelyphonidae; genus Mastigoproctus; species Mastigoproctus giganteus. The sequence goes on from NC_143576.1 coordinate 144,026,572, forward strand.
CCCTCGAAATGTAAGGAATATTGGATCTCGCCACGACATTCATCATAACCTCAAAAATCATCAATCATACTGCATGATGGAAGAGATAGGGAAGGGTTGGCCGGAACTTAGCTCTAGAGACTAAACATGGGTTCCACCACTTCAAGCCTCCAATAAGCAAAGTGGTGGTATTTCACCGGTTGATGAGAGTCATCTACCACCTAGTACTGCCTGGTAACATAGAGGGGCAGTGTTCCTCCATGTGGTGTGGGCTCCACACCTCGACCCCTGCTTACGTTGGTTCACACCTGGGTGGTCACCCACCATGTACTTGTGCATGAAGGTTATACCCAGGATTACTAACAGTCCCACCATCGTGAAGGTGCAAGCAGAGGATTTGGCTGTCATAGACCGTCCGGACTTCGCCGAAATTGGGTCCACTTTGACTTGAGTGTCACCCGAATATCAGTTCCATCAGCGTTTTAGACTCCCAGGTAGCAAGAACAGCTTGTCTGGCATATCTGAGAGAATGTCTATGATAACCTCTCCTATCAAGTGTAAGTTACATGTATAATGCTATAATGTTGTGTCCAAATTCTAAGTAGTTATAATAGATAATCAATTAATGATTGGTAATATCAAGTCCCATTCCTGAAAAATCCACAAACATCAAACCTGCAGTACATTTCATAAGGCTGTGGTTCAGAAGACAACTCCCCACCCACAATCCTTCTCCAAGCCACGGTACTCCCACTACCTTGAGCCTTTTACTTTGCTGCTCTAGTCTGAGGAATGATTTCAGTTCAAATTCAATATAATTAAAAATACTAAACTAAACTTATATATATATTTGAATAATTGCAATATAATTAAAAATACTAAACTAAACATATATATATATATATATATATATACACACACAGCAAGCCCCCATTATAACACAGTTCGCTTTACGCTGATTCATTATAACGCTGTTCTTAGATTATAACCCGTATCTGACTATAACGCTGTCACAAATCACTATAACTCTTTTACAGATTACATTTTTGGCATATTTAACGAAATCGGTTCATTTGTTGAAGTCCATAGCTTGAAAATGAATAGCAAAACAGCATTAAAACGTTTTCCACGCTGACTTGAGAAATTTTCCCACGCTCAGTGAAATTTCTCGCACGCTAATTTAATTGCAGTACAATTAAATTTGCTTGTTACGTAGTTCCGAGATGAACATTTAAAAAATGACCAAGTGTATTGCTTGTAATATTTGCGTTATATGCATTTATCCGAAGTCTAGTCATCACTCAGTACCGTATTAGACATCGTACGAAACAGACAGTTTACTTGAACATTGTATCATTATTAATGCAACCAACGCAGTTACATTTTCAAAGAGTTAATAATGGCCGATAAGAATGAAAAAGCAACAACGTCTGATTGCAGTACGAAGACTATAAATATAAGAAAAAGACTGAAATTGAAAATTAAATTAGACGTTTTGAAGCGAATCGATTCTGGTCAGAGACAAGCGGATGTGTGCCATAATTTAGGACTTGCAAGTTTAACTGTAAGAACAATTATAAAAAAAAAATAAAGAATTAATTTTAGCAGCGGGAAAGATAGCTGTTCCACTGCAAGCAACTAGGGCTAGGCCAGCTATTAGGATTGAAATGGAAAGACTTTAACTAATTTTATCGAAGATAATATCCAATGCAGAATTCAGTTAAGTTAAATATTATTAAAAAAAGAGAGAGAGAGAGATTAGCCAATATGATGATCTGAAGAAAACTTACCTAAAAAAAAAAATGTGGAACCATTTAAAACTAGTAAGGGCTCTGGTTGAATAGATTTAAAATCCAGGGAGAAGCCGCAAGTGCAGATTAAGGAGCCAAAACTTTCAAAAAAGAACTTGTTAAAATTATTGAAGAGGGGTATTATGTGTTATACTTCTCAGCAAGTTTTTAACATAGATGAAGCAGGACTTTTGTGGAAACGAATGCCTAAAAGAAGTTTCATATTGAAAGAAGAAAAAACATGCCAGGTTTCAAAGCGGCGAAAGATCGGTTGACTTTATTGTTGGATGGTAACGCTGCGGGGGGATTTAAAATTAATACCCCTTTTAGTTTATTTGGAAGAGGGCCAAAGTTCAATCCAAAATCGACACATTTTTCTTGATTAAATTCATGATTTTAATTGGAAGTTTAATTTTGATACGTAAGTAGTTACCACATAATTATATATGTATGTAGTGTGGAATATTTTAAATGTACAAATATTTGAATATTAAATATTTTGACCGACATTTGTGCATCTTTTCACTACCGTTTATTATTGATTAGGAAATATCCAATGGCACCAACCACAACTCACAAATACATATGTTACCTTATGGGAATGCGGCGCTTGCTTAGCGCGGATTCACTTAGCACTCTGTTTTTATGGAACGAATTATCAGCATTAAGCGGGGGTCACCTGTATATATATATTTGAATAATTGCTTTAAAATTTAGAATGAAATAAAAAATAAATAAATATAAAGCTATCATTAGAGGCAGCAAAATGCACATCCTCCACATGATGCCCAGTACATATCCGATAATTGATATAAAAATTACATATGCAGTAGCATGGCAAAACCGTAGAGCGAAAAATTAACATAAAAATTAAATCAACAGGGAGGGGTAAAGAAAAGGTAACAAGACTGAAATTGTAGCCGAAAGTCTCCAAATAATTTAGAAGTTCAATTAAACCCAATTAATATTAAATCCATTTTAAATTTAAAATATAAAGCCAATTATATAATAATTTAGCGGCACCCACCTTGTAAGGTACCAGTTCCAAGAGACGTGAAATATCACCAAAACGGGACTAAAATGAACTACTAAAACAAAAAGTAACAGAATAACAGACTGACCATTATGCTCCATATCGACAGTAGACCACGAGGCCAATAATGGTCTTGGAATCTCTGTATGTCAATCGCTAGACAAATCGTCGCAAAGGCAAACCGATCGAAGGACCGAACCACCCCTCCATCCCCCGATCGATCCACAAATGAAGAGGATTTGCATAGTGGTGGTCCTTATGCAGTGAGAAATAAACAATATAACAGACCAGCACTCCAGAGCAGAGCCACACCACTGATATAATATAAGCTTAACCTGCTTATATAGATGGCAGTATAGGCACAACTTTAGCATATGAAACTCACTACTACCTGATTTATATTTGAATAATGGCTTTAAAAGTTAGAATGAAAAATAAAAAATAAATAAATATAAAGCTGTCATTAGAAACAGCAAAATGCACACCCTCCACATGATGCTAGCTTGGGGGGAGACAAAGACCAATAGATTGACAGTAGCCACTGGCAGAGGTGAAAGAGATTCTTGCACTGCTTCTATTAGAATGAGCAGAAGCCTGAAAAACAAGATGCATGATATTTCAGAGACTGCTTGGAGCCATTGCGGTACAAGTAAACACATTGGTTGTGTTAGGGTAGCTAAGAATAGAAACAGGTGCAGGTGTACTTGCGTGTACACCAATGCTAGGAGTTTAGTAAACAAATTTGATGAATTTGAGGTATTGCTCAAAACATCAAAGGCAGATATTGTTGGGATATCAGAGATGTGGTGTCACAAAGATATAAGGAATGCAGAACTGGAATTTGGGGAGTACAACGTCTACAGAAAGGATAGACAGGATAGGAAGGGGGGGTTATGCTATTAGTTAAGAAACACATAAAAACCAAGGAAGTGAAGCCAGTCGACATCGCTGGACAGTGCAGTGTTGAGTCAGTTTGGTGTGACATAAGCATTGGGAGATCAAAATTGAGAGTAGGAGTGTGCTATAGGCCTAATGACTCTGATGAGTATAATAAGAAACGGTACAGGGAAATAGAGTGGGCCAGTAAATCAGAGAGTCTTATAATGGGAGATTTTAATTTCCCAGATATTGACTGGAATTTGGGGGCTGGTCACTCACACACTAGCAGGGCTTTTTTGGATTTATTGGTTGGTTGTTTTCTACATCAGCATGTTCGCGAGGCAACTAGAGGGAGTAATACTCTTGATTTGATTATCAGCAGTGATTCTTCATGCATTAAGAATCTGCAGATAAATGAACCACTAGGTGGCAGTGATCACAGTGTGCTGAAGTGGGATTTACTCAAAGAGGTAACTACCATTAGGGGTAAAGGGAAGGGTTATTGCTTCCGTAAAGGCAACTACGATGGACTGAGACAGTATTTAAATTCTATACAGTGGGACCAACTGATGATGTTACCAACAGCAAATTCAAAATGGGAAGCATTCAAAGAACTTATCTTGGAAGCTACTAGGCTTTACATACCAACTAAGAAATATTGTTCAAGGTTTAGGCCAAAATGGATGTCAGATGAACTAATGAGGCATATGGCAGAGAAGAAAAATGCATGGGATACTTACAAATTAACACGACACAGAAGCCTATAATAGATACAAGTTGATATGCAACCAAGTTACAAAGGAGGTTAGGCAAGCGAAGGCAGATTACGAGAAATCCTTGGCAAGGGATGCAAAGAAAAACAGCAAAGAGTTCTTTACTTATGTAAACTCTAGAAGGAAGGGGATGAATCAGATTGGTCCACTTGATATTGATGGGTCAACTGTTGATGATCCTGCTCAGGTAGCTAACAAACTAAATGAATATTTTGCATCGACATTCACACATGAGGAGTTATTCAGCGAGGGGAATGCCAGAGGTGTATTCAACTCTAGCAGTAAGCTAGAGAATCTTGTAATAACTGAGAGTAAAGTGGAGGAGAAATTGTTGAAGATAAACACAAGAAAGGCACCCGGGGTGGATGGGATCTATCCAGTTATATTAAAGGAGGCAGCAAAGGAAGTAAGCAAACCCTTAGCCATAATTATGAGAGCTTCCTTGGACTCAGGGGAGGTACCCATAGACTGCAAATGTGACCCCAATTCACAAAGGAGGATCAAAGGCTGACACAAGTAATTGTAGACCTGTGAGCTTAACTTCTGTTCCCGGAAAATTAATGGGGGCACTGGTTAAAGAAGCACTGCAGGATCATCTAGACAAGACTTCAATTATAGCTCAGACACAGCATGCTTTTGTTAAGAGGAAGTCTTGCCTGACCAATTTGATTGGATACTATGATGCAGTTACAAAAGAACTGGATGCAGGGAATAGCTTTGATATTATATACTTGGATCTTAGAAAGGCTTTTGATACTGTTGCACATGGAAGACTGCTACACAAATTGGAGCAGTGTGACATTGGAGGCAAATTGCTGCTATGGATAAAGGGGTGGTTGAGGGGGAGAAGACAGAGAGTGGTAATCAATGGACACTGCTCATCGTGGACAAATGTATTAGTGGAGTCCCTCAGGACTCAGTGTTGGGTCCATTATTGTTTTCTGTATTTATAAATGATATTGATGATGGTATATCAAGCTTAATGTCCAAGTTTGCAGACGATACAAAGGTTGGCAGGGTTGTCAAGGACACTACTGACACTATTCTGCTGCAACAGGATCTGGAAAGGCTGAGCAGAGATGGGCTGAGAGGTGGCAAATGAAGTTTAACATTGACAAATGTAAAGTACTACACATGGGAAACAGCAACCCCAGAGCAACGTATCAACTCTGTGGTACTGCACTGACAGTGGTACAGAATGAAACGGACTTGGGGGTGGTTGTGCAGGCAGATATGAAGTTCTCTGAGCAGTGCAGACGGGCTGCAAGAGTAGCTCATGGAGTATTGTCAATGATATATAGGAATTTTTCCAGCAGGGATAAGGAGGTGATTATTCCCTTGTATAAGGCAATGGTCAGGCCACACCTAGAGTACTGTATACAGGTCTGGAGGCCTCATTTCAAGAAGGATGTAGAGCTGCTGGAACGAGTACAGAGAAGGGCAACAAGATTAGTGAATGGAACAAAGGGGTGCTCTTACGAAGAAAGGCTTAAGTTTTGCATATTACAGTGTCTGGAGACTAGGCACCAGCGAGGTGATCTGATAGAGGTGTATAAAGCCTTGAATGGTTTGAGCATGCTCAATGCTGATGGGATTCTTCCTCTAGCTCAGAATAATCACCTGAGAGGGCATAAATTCAAATTGAGGAAAGACAGATGTAGGATAAAAAAAAGTGAAGTGCAGCCATTATCAACCCACTGCAGGGTGGAAGCCTCCTCAACAATTCATGCTGAGGGAAATGGACCATAATCTGCCACGCTGGTCCAGTGCGGGTTGGCAGATCGACCGTATTCAGCAGTCAGGGGCTTGAACCCCGGTCTACTCAAAGAGCGTGTGCTACTGCACTCCCGCTCCTGCCCACTCGGCTACGGAGGCCGATGTAGGATAGACGTGCGGAAATTTGCCTTTAGCCAGCGGGTGGTTGGTTGGTGGAACAGACTTCCATCCCTTGTCGTGGAGGTTGATAGCCTAAATAAGTTTAAGGCTCAGCTGGACAGGTATTTTGAACGAACAGAGGGGTGAAGTGGAAGTGGGGTTTTTTTTTTTTTTTTTTTTTTTTGGCTGATGCTGCATAAGCTTGCTTTCTTGCATCAAATGCCTCTACTAATGCTAATGCCCAGTACATAACCGATAATTTAATCTAGCATTTGAAATGCAGTGATTCCATGACCATTATTGGCCTCGTGGTCCTCTGTTGATATGGGGCATAATGGGCAGTCTGTTATTTTGTTACTTTTTGTTTTAGTTCGTTTTAATTCCGTTTTGGTGATATTTCATGTCTCTCGGAACTGGTACCTTACAAGGTGGGTGCCACTTATAATTGGCTTTATATTTTAAATTTAAAATGGATTTAATATTAATTGGGTTTAATTGAACTTCTAAATTATTTGGAGACTTTCGGCTGTAGTTTGTCTTGTTACCTTTTCTCTCCCCCTCCCTGTTGATTTAATTTTTGTTAATTTTTCGCTCTACGGTTTTGCCATGCTACTGGCATATGTAATTTTTATTTTTATATTAATTATCGGTTATATATCTCGAGCTTATGGTATATGTATTTCATATCTCCTACTAAGTTTTCGTTATTTGAATTGTGTATCTCCTATCAAGTGTAAGTTACATGTATTATGCCATCACATTATGTGTGCAAATTCTAAGTAGTTACAATAGATAATAAATTTAACTATCTGTCACCAATTTATGTGATTTGAACTCTCGAGCGACATATTTGATTCTATATCTATGTCAAATCACCAATTCTAAAAGCTCTGCAAATATTAATGTCACCCATTACAGACCACATGATAAAGTTATGTTATTACAACGTGCATCTAGTGCTATAAATTATAATTTATAAGCCTCTTCTGATGCTGATTACAAAGCAATATAGAAACCTCCAGTATCTGCTATATCAATTCTAAACAATGGCAGCAAAATTCAAACCATTGTTATAGTATCAATATTGGTGCTACTCTTAGGTTTTTTTACATATTTTGTAGCAGCTCAAACTATTCACGCCCATATACACCTCAATCAGATCACCTCACGGGTGCCTAGTCTCCAGACACTAATTTACAAAACTTAAGCCTTTCTTTATAAGAGCAACCCTTTGTTCCATTCACTAATCTTGTTGCCCTTCTCTGTACTCGTTCCACTTCTGTTCCAGGGAAATTAATGGAGGCACTGGTTAAAGAAGCATTGCAGGATCATTTAGACAAGACTTCAGTTATAGCTCGGACACAGCATGGTAAGGGGAAGTCTTGTCTGACTAATTTGATTGGATACTATGATGTAGTCACAAAGAAACTGGATGCAAAGAATAACTTTGATATCATATACAGCTAGGCCTCGCACAACGCAAGTTCGATTAACGCATTTTTCAGTTACCGCTATTTGAAAAAATTATACCACTTTTCACTTTACACGATGCAAATTTCCAGTTAACGCGATAGTTGAAAAAGATTTGAATCGCGCGTTAAGCTTTACTGCACGTTGGACGGGCAATAAACAAACGTTTGCCTGCTGCCTGCCTCACTATGTTCCATCAACCATGGAAGAAGACGTGTTACTTGTTTGTCTCCCGCTAATAAAGTCAATGAAGACTTGCATTTAAAAATTCAAATTGTTAAATCAGCCAAAATGTTAAATGTTACCGCAAAGGAGATAACGGTAAAAGAACTAGATGAAATCTTTCATATCGCAGAGAACCTCAAACAAAAGGTTTGAGGTTCTCTGCGATATTTATTTTGCCAGGATCCAGAGAAGATTGTTGTCGGCTATTGGAAATTGATTGATGAAAAGAGAAAGTCAACACTGTTCAAATATTTCCGCAACAATCATTTCTTCATTGTGTATTTTATGTGAGAGATTCCCAAACTTTCTTGATTCACGGCGCCCTTAGTGTCTCAGTAATTTTTTTCACGGCGCACCCAGAACAAAAGAAATACCTAACAGTTCCATTTAATAGTTAGGTCCAAACAACTAAGAAATGTTGAAACTGTGAACTACCTCGAGCTACTAGTTCGTGCTGTGTCTGACAGATGTCGAGTATTGCTGTGTTTCCCTCGAAAATTTAAAATATTCCACAGTGCACAGTTTGGGAACCACTGTTTTATGAAATAAACATTTAATTCCATAATTATTTTCATTACTGTTTACATTGTATACAGTTAAAGTTATTTAAAAGTTATTTTTAAAATTATTTATTTATGGACATTCCAGAAGGTCAAGGACCAATTATAATTTTTCCTATTGATTATTTTATTCGATTAATGCATTTCCGTTTTGTGTGATGCACTCGAGGGACGAATTAATCACATTAATCGAGACCAGCCTGTATTTGGATCTTAGAAAAGCCTTTGATACTGTTGCACATGGAAGACTGCTGCACAAATTGGAGCAGTGTGGCATTGGAGGCAAATTGCTGCTATGGATAAAGGGGTGGTTGAGTGGGAGAAGACAGAGAGTGGTAATCAATGGACACTGCTCTTTGTGGACTAATGTTATTAGTGGAGTCCCCCAGGGTTTAGTGTTGGGTCCATTGTTGTTTTCTGTATTTATAAATGATATTGATGATGGTATATCAGACTTAATATCTAAGTTTGCAGACGATACGAAGGTTGGCAGGGTTGATAATAACACTAATGACAGTACACTGCTGCAACAGGATCTAGAAAAGTTGAGCAGATGGGCTGAGAGATGGCAAATGAAGTTTTAACATTGACAAATGTAAAGTACTACATATGGGAAGCAGTAATCCCAGAGTAATGTATCAACTCTGTGGTACCACACTGACAAAGTGTATTTGTAAAGTGTATTTAGTGTCTAACGGCACCAGGGGTTTCCCCCATCTCTGCGTTGCTTTCATTGTGGGTGTACCAGTTCACTGGGAAGGCCAGAGATTTAAAAGTGTATGGATATTGTACATGTGTAGTGTTGTGTTCTGTTGTTCATCTGGCTGTTTAGCCGCTGGACCCCTACTGAGCCCAACGTTGCCCACACTTAGCCCCCTGGAGGCAGACAAGGTACACCAGTATTTTTAGATAAGTACTCTGGCAGGTCCTGCCACCTAATTTCCTGAGATTTCAGTGGCTAGGACCTATAAAAAAAAAAAAAAAAAAAAGTGCGGGGGATAAACGCTTGAATTTAATTAGGCCGAAAGAGGTTGCAAGTGTGTCGAATTTGGCTTTTAAAATTTTTACGTTGTGTGGGGCATTCGCTTTTCGCTGGCAATATAGGTAGAGTAGGGGGAGAGACGGAAGGCTGGGGGGAAAAGACAGAAGTATGGGGTCAATAGGGAAGGCGACCCCAGGTATATCAGTGGGGCATGCCCTTGCCCACCAGAGGGAAATGAGGGTGGGGAGGGGGCAGGAAGTCCTTCCCCTCACCCCACCAGGGATAGGGAGAGAAAGTGGGCTGGGCAAGGGAGCCCTGCCCAGTTTGCCATAGCGGCAGTTTGCAGTGCCCTCCAGCAAGTGCAGTCTGATGATGACTCGGTGGGGCTTGGTCCTTTTCTAGGTGTGTGGGTTCATCCTGGGAGCGACGACATCCTGGCTGGAGCCACTCCCATTGGTTCCTAGGTCAATGCTGTTTCATTTATTCTGCTGCATATTAAGCCGTTTGTCCTTAGTATTTTGCTATCCTTTCCTCTGTGTTGATGTTTTATCAGTTTGCCTTTATTTGTTATTTGTGGTCATCTATTCATTGTGGATGGCTATTTCTGTTCGTCGTCTATTGAAGACGTCAAGTGCAAATCGGCTGAGGGCTTTGTATTCATCTTCTGAATCCAGTAGATGGTACTCTTGATTTTTCGGCAAGTATTGAATCTCAGTTATAAGTCTACTTCTGTGTTCTTCGTAGCATTCACAGTCGTGCATAATATGCTGCCAGGTTTCAGGTTCTCCACAGGTGCATGTGGACTCTTCTATTATTCCGAGTGCGTTCAGTTTTGCTTTAAATGGGCCGTGGCCCGTCAGGAGGAAGGTTGTATTTAGCCCAGGATAGAACCACGAGGGGGCTTTTGGGTACATTTTTGCGACTATCGGTATGAAGCTTCTTGTAACTTGACCCTTTGGCGACATCTCCCATCTGTGCTGCCAAATCTTTAACATGTGAGCCACTATTCGTTGTTTCTCTGCCGTCCGGCTGTTGGTTGGGTCCAAGGTAAAGTCATAGATGGAGGCAGGTATATCCTTGGACAGTAAATACATGAGTCCACATCTAGTCACCTCGAGATCCAGCGGAAGAGCTCCTGCCAGGACCTGCAGAGCGTGGGTGCTCACCGTTTTGCATGCCCTAGTTATAGTTAGAAGTATGTTTCTTTGGATAGTGTCCAGCAGTCTTCTGTTGACCGCGGTTCCGGCCTTCCTGAACCAGATTGGTGATCCGTAGGTGATCGCTGGGATGAATATTGTTTTATAATACAGGGACAGGGTCTTCCTGTTGAGTCCCCAGTCCCTGCGAGATACTCTTGCTACAAGTGCTGCATAGTTCCTTAGTTTCTCTCTCAAGTAGGTGAGGTGAGGTGTAAAGGACAGGTTTCCATCCAGGATAATACCTAGATACTTTATTTGCTTTGCTAGTTTAATGGTGGATCCCGCTATCTTTATTTGCGGTGGGCGTCTGATATTTAGAGAGCCTTTTAGTAATACTGAGTTTGTCTTGGTTGGTGAAATCATTAACATATGTGTTTTTGCCCAATTCTGTAAGGTTTGTAGTGCTTGGTTTGCCTGTGTTTCAAGTCCCGTTCTGGAGTCTGCTTCCACCATTAAAATGAGATCATCAGCAAAGGCCTGACTGGCCACATTTCCCAGGTCCAGAGCCAAGAAGTCATCAAAAACCATGTTCCACATTAGTGGCCCCAGGACAGATCCCTGTGGGCAGCCCCTTCGGACGCTTTTAACAACTCTTCGGAAAGTTGTGACGACCTCAATTTTCCTATCCGACAGATATGCCCGGACACTGTTATACAAGTTTTCTGGGAGTGCTGCTTTCCGGAGTCTGCCAAGGACACTGGGCCACCAGACGGTGTCGAAGACCCCAGCAAAATCCACTGCTATTACCAGAAAATATTTCTTGTTACTTTGGGTTGCCTTGGTTATGAGGTTCTGGACTGCTTCAATGGTCGAGAAGCCCGGTTTGAATCCATATTGCCTGGGTGATTCCAGGTTGGCGGTTTTGTAATGGTTCATGATCCTTTTGTGGAGCAGCCTTTCATAGAGTTTGCTTAGGGTAGAGAGTAGGGCTATAGGGCGATATGAGGCTGGTTGGTCTGGAGGTTTTGTTGGGTTTTTTAAGATAAGTTTTAGGTGTGCAGTCTTCCAACTTGTCGGGAAGTTCTCAGTTTCCAGGCATTGGTTGAGGAGATTAAGTATCAGGTTTGGTATATATTCCACGGCTTTTTTGACCATCTCTGGTTCTATGAGATCCGGGCCGGGACATTTCCTGTTGCGCATTTGCAAGGCCGCACCCTGTAATTCATCGACTGTGAAGAGCGATTCTATTTCTTGGGTTCTGTACATTTGGTTTGCCTGGCATATTACCTTTTGTTGTTCATTAAGGATATCTTGTGGTTCATGGATGATAGCACTAAGGATATTGGTAATCGATTCCTCCCACGTTTTGGTCAGGCTTCCATTGGGCATCCTCGTTACAGTGGATGCTTCTCCCCTGGGAAGCTTGTTTGTGGTGATTTTATACACTACGCCCCAGGGGTTCTCGTTCCCTGTCTTGGAGACCAGGTTTTCCCAAGAGGCTCGCTTGTTCTTTTTAATTTTTTCTGTATAGGTGTTTCGCACCTCTTTGTATTGTTGCCGTAGTACTGCTACCTCTGTTGGTGGCCATGTTCTCCGTGCTCTTTGGAATTCTTTCCGTTTTGTCTGGACCTGTTTTCTCAATCTTTGCAATTCTGGAGTCCACCAGGGCATGTCCCCGACTGAGGGGGTTTTCCTCTTCAATGCTGTCTCTGCTGCTTCAGTTATGATACTGGTGATTTTCTCTTGGAGTGTATCTGGGTTTTTAATCTCACTGTCCACCGCCTGTCTGTCCAGTTCCTCCAGCGTTTTTTGCTCCTTGGTGATCAGTTGTACTCTGAAGAGTTCCCAATCTGCCTTTTGGATTGCGAATCTGTTTGCCAATTGTCTGTTTGTAGTTATTTTTGTCATTGATCTTCTGATTTGGTAGGTTATTGTACGGTGATCCGATGTGGTCCAGGCATTTTGCACTGTCCAATCGGTCACGTGGGCTTCAATATTCCTCGTGGTCAGGGTGATAATAATCGTGGCTTCCCACAAGGTATTGCAGAATGTTGGCAGGTTAAAGGGTTGGTTTTTGACTGTGAGGATTGAATTTGCCAGGAATTCGTCCATTTCTGGTTCCGCGGCGGTCCGGTGTGGCACTGTGCCAAACAGGGGAGTGGCAGTTTACATCTGCTCCTACAATTATTCTTTGTCCTGCTAGGGTTGTCTGGACGGATTGGAGATATGTGATAGCAAAGTCGATTTCCACACCAGGTCTGCAGTACAATGAAATTGCGTAGAAGCTCCCAATTGAGCTGATTATATGAGCACAGGCAGCCCAGGGCGTACAGAGCTGTGGTAATTTTGTTGCCGCTATTTCCAGATTCCTCACTACTACTGCTGCCCATGGGGTATCCTCGTCACTCTGGATAATTTTATAACTCATTGGGAATCCCCTGACCTGCTTTGTGTGTGTATAGGGCTCCTGGATAAGGATGATGTCGGCATTTTCTTCATCGGTTTTGTAGCACACCTGGTCAACCACTGCCCTGGCACGCTGCCCATTGATCTGGTGTATCTTCAGAACTCCGTAGTTATATTTCTTATGGTGTGTCCCCATAATCAATTCGTTGTTGGAATACACTCTTTACTTTTTGGTACGTTGGGCATTTTGCATCCTGTACGGAGTGTGTGTGTGGTCCAGCCTCAGGGATTTGCAATTCACACATATGGGATCTTTCTCCTTGTTTGGGCAGTTTTTAAATTCATGCCCTTTCTCTGAGCAGTGGCCGCACATAGCTTCTTTCTGGTTGCAGATATGGGAGGTGTGGCCATACTTGCAGCACCTATAGCACTTTATTACTGCCACATGCTCCCTATACTTATGACTGCTCCACTCCACATAGATGGTACTCTGTGTTCGTAGGATTCGCCAAGCCTCAGGGGCAAGTTCTATGACCCAATTACAGTTGCCACTGTTATTTACTCTGGTTTTGTATTTTGGGAAAACCAGCACTTTCCCATCCCGGTCTGGGAGTGCACTTTTTAGATTCTTCCTGTAGATCTCCTCCGCCAGAAGTTCAGGGGTCAAATCCTGGTCTATGTTGAAGATAACCACTGAGGGCCTTTTTCTCTTCGGGGCCTCCGCTGTGAGGCCCAGTGTAGGGATCTTGGGGTTTGTTATAATTCCTTCTGCTTCTTCCTTACTCTCCGTTTCTATTACTATCCCTGGATTTCTGGTCTTTCTTATGGTTTTTATTCTGGTTGCTCCGAATTCTTCTCTGAGGTTTTGGATTACTTTTTTCTTGATTTCCTCACACTTGTACTGGTTTCTTCCCCTGTTGGTCTTAAAATGACTATATTGGGCGTTGGCAGAAGTGTTTTCTTTTTAACTTCTGTGGCCTTGCCCATTCTCAGTGTTTCTGTGGGTGTGTTCCTCAGCACTTGAGCATATGATGGGGCGCGCTGTGGCATTTGATTGCCGCCATCTGCACGTAGGGCTTCCAGGGTTGCCATTGTTCTCTGGTAATTTGTATGTGTGTTCATTAGTATGGTCTCCAGCTTATTCCATTGCAGGATTATTTCTGCACGGATGGATGAAGAGCTCCTACTACTATTCTCCTTCATTATATTTTCGAGGAGTGTCTGCTCTGGCACAGTTCCCTGTGGGAGTGTCGGGTCTAGGATGGTTCCCTCTGGCATTTTATGCTGTTCTTCAAGTCCTCCCACCTGATCACTTGGTTGCTTGGCCTCACTTGTACTCCGGGTTTCCCGATCAGATTTCGGTAACGTCGATTTTGTATTTTTCCTCTTCGTGACCGATTTTGGATCCTTGGTCTCCTCTGTTCTTTCGGTTGAGTTTGGTTGTGTCCCCTGTATTGGTGGCGTGACCTCAATTGTGCTTGGAGCACCAAGCTCTGTCTCTTCCATTCCATTCTCCATTTCCCTACGATTTCGGATTTGCGGGGCTCTCTGGTTTAGCGGGATGCATGCGATGAAGCACAAGTTCGTGCGTCAGTTTGGGGCAAGAAACGGAAGGAGTTGAAAGTCAGTCGCGGAAATTTTGAATAAGTGGGGGGGAGGGAATACAGAAAACATGATAGAATCAGTTGTAGCACAGTAGACGCTCTGAGGAAGAAAATACAGATCTTCTTTTTGCCGTCAGTCAGCAAAGGAGAAAGGTCAGTGAGAGAAAACGTGGTGAGAATTTCAAGGTCAGCAGAGCTGCCGGAATGTTCAAGCGCACTTAAGTCACAAGCAAATCTATCCACTGTCAGCACACAAGGGAGAAACCCACCCCCAGTCGAGGTCGCCTAGATACTTTCGTGGCGGCCAAGATAGAGTGACCGCACTCTCCAATGCTATGTCTATTGCGGCGTGGTGACCCGGCCCACAGACAATAGCGCCGGATAAATAACAAAAATATCCCAGCGGAGAACCGCTGGGATATCAAAAATAAACTTACTCCCACGATAGTCCACACGACGAGGAATCCGTTGGTATATGTTTTAAAAAAAAACTCATTGTTAACATTAATTTTTAAAAGCAAAAATCTGGAGCAGAAAACATGTGCAACTAACCAAGTAGGCAGACAACAGCGCCCTCTACCACACTGACAAGGTATAAGGTATAAGGTATGTTCGTGTCAGACGGCACCTGGGATTTCTCCCATCTCCGCGTGTGTTTCACTGTATCGAGGACAGTACACTGTCAAGCCAGAGACTTGAAGTGTCTGGGTCGTGTCTGTGCAGTGTGATATGTTGTGCCCATTGTTTATCCGGCTAATTGGCCGCCAGGCCCCTAGTGGGGCCCGACGTTGCCCATACCCTGCCACGTGGAGGCTAGCCGGGTGTATCCAGTATCACAACAATTTGCTCTGGCAGGTCCTGCCACCTAGTTTCCTGGGATTTCAGTGGCTAGGGCCTATTAAAAAAAAAAAAAAAAAAATTTTATGCATTTGACATTAATGCTTAATGGGATTGCTGTTAGGAAATCGCTGGTTAGGGTTGAACACTAAAGAGATGTGTTAAAGGCCAAATAGGTCGGGCAAAATTTTGATGTTATTAAATTTAGACATGTAACGCTAGATAAAAGCTGATAGTGTTAGATATCTTAGAGATTTGCACAAAACCGGTAGAATTTAGACGTTGGTTATAATTTGGCGGCATTGTTAGGGGGTGTACTAGGTCGATTTAGTGAGAGAGAGAGGGGGGGGGAGATTGAAGACTGGGGAGGAAACAGATAGAAGAATAGGGATGGATAGAGTAGGCATCCCCAAGGAGGTCAGTGGAGACGAGCCCCACCAGGCGAAATATGGGGGGTAGGCAGGGAGGAGAGGAGACAGAGATCCGTCTCCTCCATTCCCTGCCTGGGGATGGGGTTTTAAAGGGAACCAGGTTAGAGTACCCAGTTCGGATCGCCAATGGCGTGTTGGCAGCAAAGCCGCAGAATGTCTTCGTCGGTGTCATGTCCAAGGAGTGTCGAATCCGGTATGAAGGTCCAGCTGCCCATCCCGCTCTGGGGGTGGGATATGTTAGCTGGCAGTGGGGAACCTACCAGGTGAAGGGGGAGGGACACACACATTTACTTCATTCGTAATGTGCATTCTCACTCTACTTGCATTCTTTTTTTTTTTTTTATACTTTTTTCTTATTTTATAATTTTTTTTTTTTTTTATACTTTTTTCTTATTTTATTATTTTTTTTTTTTATATATATATATATTTTTTTTTTTTTATTTATTTATTTTATTTTTTTATTTTTTTTTATTTATTTATTTATTTATTTATTTTTTTTTTATTATTTCACTCAACTCATTCATCTTTTTCTCACACACCAGGAGGGGATGCAATGATGGGTAAGATAGACTGACAGTGGTAGACCACACTGACAGTGGTAGAGAATGAAAAGGACCTGGGGGTAATTGTGCAGGCAGATATGAAGTTTTCTGAGCAGTCCAGACGGTCTGCAAGAGTAGCCCATGGTGTCTTGTCAATGACATACATGAATTTTTCTAGCAGGGATAAGGAAGTGATTATCCCCTTGTATAAGGCAATGGTCAGACCACACCTTGAGTACTGTATACAGGTCTGGAGGCACAACTTCTACAACGACAGATGGAAGTTTGTTCCAGCAATTAACCACCTGCTGGCTAAAGGCAAATTTCTGCACATCTATCCTACAACTATCTTTCCCCAATTTGAATTTATGTCCTCTCAGGTGATTATTCTGAGCAAGAGGAAGAATTCCATCAGCATTGAGCATGCTCAAACCATTCAAGGCCTTATACACCTCAATCAGATCACCTCACAGGTGCTTAGTCTCCAGACACTAATTTACAAAACTTAAGCCTTTCTTTATAAGAGCAACCCTTTGTTCCATTCACTAATCCTGTTGACCTTCTCTGTACTCGTTCCAGCAGCTCTACATCCTTCTTAAAATGAGGCCTCCAGACCTGTATACAGTACTATGGCCTGACCATTGCCTTATACAAGGAGATAATCACCTCCTTATCCCTGCTAGAAAAATTCCTGTATATCATTGACAAGACACCATGAGCTACTTTTGCAGATATTCTGCACTGCTCAGAAAACTTCATATCTGACTGCACAATTACATTACTCTGGGGTTACTTCTTCCCCCTTTGTGAACACATGACCTTTACACCTCATGCTGCCGACAGATAATGACCAAGACGTACGACTCCTGAAGTAGAGGAGGAGATTTTGGACATTGTGCATGCCACTCCTGGAATCAGCATACACAGAATAGCAATGCAACTGGCTGTTCAGCGTTTGACTATTGGGAGAGGGTTGCGAGAACACCAATTGTATCCTTACCATCTGCAACGGGTACAGGCCTTGTCACCAGCAGATTACCCTGCACGAGTAATATTCTGCCAATGGTTCTTGCAGCAGTGTAGCACAACCCCCCACTTTCCTGCCCTAGTGATATTCACAGATGAAGCACAGTTCACACGAGATGGAATCCAAACACTTCCATCACATCACCAACAGCGGTTCAGCCTCAGCATCTGGGCGGTTGTTTTTGGTGATAAGTTATTTGGGCCCCATGTACTTCCAACAAACTCACAGGACAGGCGAACAAAAACTTCCTGAAAAACAATGTGTCTGGTTTCTTGGATGACATGCCACTGATCATTTGTCAACGAGCACACTTCATGCATAATGGCGCTCCCGCGCATTTCAGCCACCTAGCCTGCAATTACCTGAATCGAAGATGTCCTGGTCGGTGGATAGGTAGAGGTGGACCAACTGCCTGGCTTTCACGCTCACCTGATTTAAACCCACTATATTTTTCTTCTTGTGGGGGCCATTTAAAGTCATTGGTGTATTCGACTTCAGTAGCTGATGTGGAAACTCTCCGCAATCGAATTGTGGCAGGTTGTGAGACAATACAAAACATACCAGGAATTTGGCATCGTCTTCGCGAGTCCATGAGACGTCGATGTGAGGCCTGTATTCAGTCAGGTGGACATTTTGAACAATTACTATAAGGTGATGTGAACAGTTAAGTGTCATAGACAGACCTTCACAACTCGGAAACCAAGCATTTCCGGAACTATGTTGATATAAAATATTTTTATTGTCTACGTATGAGGAACTCATTGCTGAAGTTATGCCGTGTATTTTTGAGACACCCTGTGCGTGTGTATAGATATATATATATATATATGTGGTGTTTTGAAAGTGATGGTCAACAATTTAAAGGTGAACTGTTCAGACTACAATATGCAAAAAAAAAAAGCCTAGTAAACACGAGTCCTTAAGTGAATCATTTTTGAGATATTGCACATTTCTAGTTGGGATCTACCACTGGCTTGTTTATTTAGGTTTGGTTGTGCTCATGATCTCCATTTCCCCTCTCTCAGTGAAAAGCAGGCATTCTTGTATTTGCCACAGGATAGTCAACATGGAAAGAGGTAACAGCAACCAAGAGCATGCGGACATGCACTTGATGTATAGTGAAGCCAACAGCAGTGTACTCAAGGCTGCACATTTGTACCAAGAAGCATTTCCCTGCCGAAGGCAGCCGCACATTAATCAGGGTACATCAATGCCTTAGAGAACATTGGTGCTTCGCACATGTGGAGTATGAGCAGGTAGGCTCAAAATCATAACACCTGATGTTGAGGAAAGGATGTTAGAAAGAACATCCTGTAACAAGTAGCATTTATAAAATCCTGTGGTGTTGAAAACAAAAATTAAAAATGTATTATCTTATGTTTAATAAAACCACCCTTAGCAAAGGATTCACAGATTTTTGCTAAACTAGTGCTCCCATATTCAGTGGCAGATCTTAACAGAAAATGTGCATTATCTCAGAAACGGTTCATTTGTAGCCTGATGTTCACTGGGATTTTTTGCTTATTTTCGTTTGTACTTTTCACCTTTAAATTATTGACCATGATTTTTGAAACACCCTATATATATATATATATATATATATATATATATATTATTCTTTTGTATTATCATTCTATTGTGGTTTAACTCGTCTTTGTTCATCATTAATGTCATTGTTTTTCGCCATGATGGCTAATTAAACATTGTCCGTGTCGGTGTTTTTTACCTAAAGATATTATAGTTAATACATTACTGGTCTTTAAGCTAGCCTATTCTCGGTTATCTTAATTACCCGTGGCCTATACATTTAGGATTTTGCAACTTGTTGCGTATTGCTAAAGAAAATTCCATAACACTTATTGATGAAAAACTGTAGCAATAGTCAAATTATCAATACTATTTTATAACAATATAATTTATACATTTTTATACATTTTTGTATTACATCACATGGACGTCAATCCCCTACTTCATCGGGGGCTTTGAGTGGATTGACGGCCCATTCGATGTAATGCATTATTTACTTACCCGTTTCTGTTTGCATCTATCACAGCTTTGCTATTTAATTAATTCTAAGTTCTTTTTGAATTTTTTGGACTTACGTTTATCTTTTTCTTCTTAATTGTTGTTAGTTAATTCGTATTATTTATTATGAATTAAATTAATTCTTTATAATCTCTACAGCAACTGTGATAGAATGCACAAAGCCCTACGGGTAAGTTTTTTGTATTGCATTACTATTACTTACTTGATGTGTTCCATCAAGTAAGTAATAGTAATGCAATACAAAAAACTTACCCGTGTGTTCCATCAAGTAAGTAATAGTAATGCAATACAAAAAACTTACCCGTAGGGCTCTGTGTGTTCCATCAAGTAAGTAATAGTAATGCAATACAAAAAACTTACCCATAGGGCTTTGTGCATTCTATCACAGTTGCTGTAGAGATTATAAAGAATTAATTTAATTCATAATAAATAATACAAATTAACTAACAACAATTAAGAAGAAAAAGATAAACGTAAGTCCAAAAAATTCAAAAAGAACCTTGGAATTTAGAATTAATTAAATAGCAAAGCTGTGATAGATGCAAACAGAAACGGGTAAGTAAATAATGCATTACATCGAATGGGCCGTCAATCCACTCAAAGCCCCCGATGAAGTAGGGGATCGACGTCCATGTGATGTATAACAAAAATGTATAAAATTGTATAAATTATATTATATTGTTATAAAATAGTATTGATAATTTGACTATTGCTACAGTTTTTCATCAATAAGTGTTATGGAATTTTCTTTAGCAATACGCAACAAGTTGCAAAATCCTAAATGTATAGGCCGCGGGTAATTAAGATAACCGAGAATAGGCTAGCTTAAAGACCAGTAATGTATTAACTATAATATCTTTAGGTAAAAAACACCGGCACGGACAATGTTTAATTAGCCAACATGGCGAAAAACAATGACATTAATGATGAACAAAGACGAGTTAAACCACAATAGAATGATAATACAAAAGAATAATAATAAGTACTCTGTTCGTACCCATGCATTGCTACAACAGCTACTGGGACAACAGAAAAAGCTAGAAAGAAATTAAATAAAACTACTATAATAAATAAAACTACTATAATAGAATATTAAAAATAAAATGCGAATTGAACCATCATAATACAAAAGAATAATTATATATATATATATACACAGATGTATATATATATTAAAAGGTGAACACTAGAAGTTGGAAAGGCCGAAAGAGATTTACAAGAAAGCGGTAGAATTTAGACGTTGATTAGAATTTGTCGGCATTGTTAGAGGCGTACTTGGTCGGTTAGCATTAGCATTAGTAGAGGCATTTGATGCAAGAAAGCAAGCTTATGCAGCATCAGCCAAAAAAAAAAAAAAAAAAAGAAAAAAAGAAAAAACAAACCACTCCCACTTCACCCCTCTGTTCGTTCAAATTACCTGTCCAGCTGAGCCTTAAACTTATTTAGGCTATCAACTTCCACGACAAGGGATGGAAGTCTGTTCCACCAACCAACCACTCGCTGGCTAAAGGCAAATTTCCGCACGTCTATCCTACATCTGCCTTTCCTCAATTTGAATTTATGCCCTCTCAGGTGATTATTCTGAGCGAGAGGAAGAATCCCATCAGCATTGAGCATGCTCAAACCATTCAATGCTTTATACACCTCTATCAGATCACCTCGCTGGTGCCTAGTCTCCAGACACTGTAATTTGCAAATCTTAAGCCTTTCTTCGTAAGAGCACCCCTTTGTTCCATTCACTAATCTTGTTGCCCTTCTCTGTACTCGTTCCAGCAGCTCTACATCCTTCTTGAAATGAGGCCTCCAGGCCTGTATACAGTACTCTAGGTGTGGCCTGACCATTGCCTTATACAAGGGAATAATCACCTCCTTATCCCTGCTAGAAAAATTCCTATGTATCATTGACAATACACCATGAGCTACTCTTGCAGCCCGTCTGCACTGCTCAGAGAACTTCATATCTGCCTGCACAACCACCCCCAGGTCCCTTTCATTCTCTACAACTGTCAGTGTAATACCACAGAGTTGATACGTTGCTCTGGGGTTGCTGTTTCCCATGTGTAGTACTTTACATTTGTCAATGTTAAACTTCATTTGCCACCTCTCAGCCCATCTGCTCAACCTTTCCAGATCCTGTTGCAGCAGCATAGTGTCAGTAGTGTCCTTGACAACCCTGCCTATCTTTGTATCGTCTGCAAACTTCGACATTAAGCTTGATATACCATCATCAATATCATTTATGAATACCGAAAACAATAATGGACCCAACACTGAGCCCTGAGGGACTCCACTAATAACATTAGTCCACGACGAGCAGTGTCCATTGATTACCACTCTCTGTCTTCTCCCCCTCAGCCACCCTTTTACCCACAGCAGCAATTTGCCTCCAATGTTACACTGCTCCAATTTGTGCAGCAGTCTTCCATGTGCAACAGTATCAAAAGCCTTTCTAAGATCCAAGTATATAATATCAAAGTTACTCCCTGCATCCAGTTCCTTTGTGACTGCATCATAGTATCCAATCAAATTGGTCAGGTAAGACTTCCCCTTGACAAAACCATGCTGTGTCCGAGCTATAACTGAAGTCTTGTGTAAATGATCCTGCAGTGCTTCTTTAACTAGTGCCTCCATTAATTTTCCTGGAACAGAAGTTAAACTCACAGGTCTATAATTGCTTGTGTCAGCTTTTGATCCTCCTTTGTGAATTGGGGTCACATTTGCACATCTCCAGTCTATGGGTACCTCCCCTGAGTCCAAGGAAGCTCTCATAATTATGGCTAAGGGTTTGCTTACTTCCTTTGCTGCCTCCTTTAATATAACTGGATAGATCCCATCCACCCCAGGTGCCTTTCTTGTGTTTATCTTCAACAATTTCTCCTCCACTTTACTCTCAGTTATTACAAGATTCTCAAGCTTACTGCTAGAGTTGAATACACCTCTGGCATTCCCCTCGCTAAATAACTCCTCATGTGTGAATGTCGATGCAAAATATTCATTTAGTTTGTTAGCTACCTGGTAGCTAACAAACAGTTGACACATCGATATCAAGTGGACCAATCTGATTCATCCCCTTCCTTCTAGAGTTTACATAACTAAAGAACTCTTTGCTGTTTTTCTTTGCATCCCTTGCCAAAGATTTCTCGTAATCTGCCTTCGCCTGCCTAACCTCCTTTGTAACTTGGTTACAGATCAACTTGTATCTATCATAGGCTTCTGTGTCATGTGTTAATTTGTATGTATCCCATGCATGTTTCTCCTCTGCCATATGCCTCATCAGTTCATCTGACATCCATTTAGGCCTAAACCTTGAACAATATTTCTTAGTTGGTATGTAAAGTCTAGTAGCTTCCAAGATAAGTTCTTTGAATGTTTCCCATTTTGCATTTACTGTTGGTAACATCATCAGTTGGTCCCACTGTATAGAATTTAAATACTGTCTCAGTCCATCGTAGTCGCCTTTACGAAAGCAATAACCCTTCCCTTTACCCCTAATGGTAGTTACCTGTTTGAGTAAATCCCACTTCAGCACACTGTGATCACTGCCACCTAGTGGTTCATTTATCTGCAGATTCTTAATGCATGAAGAATCACTGCTGATAATCAAATCGAGAGTATTCCTCCCTCTAGTTGCCTCCCGAACATGCTGATGTAGAAAACAATCATTCAATAAATCCACAAAAGCCTTGCTAGTGTGTGAGTGACCAGCCCACAAATTCCAGTCAATATCTGGGAAATTAAAATCTCCCATTATAAGACTCGCTGATTTACTGGCCCACTCTATTTCCCTGTACAGTTTCTTATTATACTCATCAGAGTCATTAGGCCTATAGCACACTCCTACTCTCAATTTTGATCTCCCAGTGCTTATGTCACACCAAACTGACTCGACACTGCACTGTCCAGCTATGTCCACTGGCTTCACTTCCTTGGATTTTATGTATTTCTTAGCTAATAGCATAACCCCTCCTCCCTTCCTATCCAGTCTATCTTTTCTGTAGACGTTGTACTCCCCAAATTCCAGTTCTGCATTCCTTATATCTGTGTGACACCAAGTCTCTGATATCCCAACAATATCTGCCTTTGATGTTTTGAGCAATACCTCAAATTCATCAAATTTATTTACTAAACTCCTAGCATTGGTGTACAAGCAAGTATACATGAACCTATTTCTATTCTTAGCTACCCTAACACAACCCATGTGTTTACTTGTACCGCAATGACTCCCAGCAGTCTCTGAAATATCCTGAATCTTGTTTTTCAGGCTTCTGCTCATTCCAATAGAAGCAGTGCAAGAATCTCTTTCACCTCTGCCAGTGGCTACTGTTAATCTATTTGTCTTTGTATCCCCCCAAGCTAGCAGTTTTCCGACCCACCTAACACTGCCTCAATAGTATCAGCAAATATTCTTGCACCCTTTCTATTTAAGTGTATCCCATCCCTGTAGAAGCAATCCCTCCTGTTAACAAGTACAGTCCAGGCTGAAAAAAATTCCACCCCTTGAGCCTTGCACAATCTTTCCAGGGCTGAATTGATTGACAAGGCTCTCATCATATACTCCCTCCTATCGTGTCTGGGCAGAATTGCAGACACTTTCAAATTCAACCCTATTTCACGGTTTTTTTTCAATAATGACCTGTGCTTGTTAAGCAATTCTGCCGGTCTCCTACTCTTGATATCGTTAGTGCCCACGTGTACAACTATATCACCTTTTGTGCCCTTAAAAGGTTTAGTTAAAGCTGGGGGGATTGAAGACTGGGGGAAACAGGGAAGGATGAGGACGATAGAGTAGGCATCCTCAAAGAGGTCAGTGGGGGTTGACAGACCTGTCTCCTCCCCCCTGCCTGGGAATAGAGTTTTAAAGGAAACTAGGTTTAAGTACTCAGTTCAGAATGCCAAATGGCATGTTGTCAGTGGAGCTGCAGTATGTCTCCATCAGTGATCATTGTCAGGTCCGTGTAAGTGTGGTGCCGCCATAGCCAGGTGGGCAGGAGCAGTAGTGCGTAGCACACGCTTCTTGATTAGATCGAGGTTTGAGCCCGTGACCACCAAATACGGAGGATGCGGGAAGGTCGGGGAATGACCAGTGCATAATCCAGGAGCAATATGGCCTTTGTTGCTAATGCTCCTAAATAACAATAACGATAAGCACTAAACCGTGTAAATGTCAAATCTGGTAGGATAGTCAAACTGCCCATCCTACTCTGGGGGTAGAATATGTTAGCTAGGATTGGGAGAGACACACATTTACTTCATTCATAATCTGCATTCTCTCTACAAAAATCAAGGCCAGAAATTCTTCCAGAACAGTGTTCCAGAAGAAAAGGCCAAGGATTGAACCCTGCTGGCAGCCTTTATTCACAGGGCATGTCATTTCCTGGAACCTCGTGCATACTGAGACACTTCTGTCTATAAGGTAGCTGTTTATTACCTTATAGAGGTTTTGTTGGGCATTTGCCTGGCAGAGTCTCCAAAGGACACTAGGTCACTAGAGTGAATCAAATGCCCCAGCAAAGTCAATAGAAATTGACAGCATATATTTCTCCTCTGAGTTTTTAACTGTTGTTAGTAGATGGTGCATGGCATCCTCTGTAAAGTTGCACTGCTTAAAACCATACTCATTTTTGGAATGTAAACCTGCCTCTGTGTAGTATTAAGCTGATCTGCTATATATTAGTCTTTTGTATATTTTCCCTAGTACAGGGAGTAGGGCTATCAAATTAATCTTAACACAACTTTTTTTCCATATTTTTGGGAATATACCTTCTGTCGTACAGTTATTATATAGTGCTATTAATTTGTCTGGTGCTATTTCCACTAATATTTTGATAATCTCAACCTCTAAGAGGTCAAAACTTGGGCATTTATTCTTTTTGGTTTTAGATAATGCTATTTCTAAGTTTTGTGTAGTAAACAGAGGTTCAATATTGGCATTGTCAGATTCAATGTTTGCTTTTATAATGTCTAGCCGGGTGGGGGAATGATCCTCAGTTTCAGGCTGAATAATACTGTCTAGGATGTTATTTACAGAATCCACCCAACACAGAGTTTGGGTTCCATCTGGTTTGACAGTTTCCAAGACATCTCCTCTTGGCAGCTATTGTCTCCTCCTGTCACTATTCTGTAGACTGAATGAATTAATAATAACTTCAGAGCTGATTCCTGTGGAAATTTTGAGTTAAAAAGTTCATATGAACATGGGTTTAATTCTAATAATTATGAGTTATGCAGTGTTTGTAGATTATCAGCAATGCACCATTCCAAATTGCACTCATAACTTATGCTCCTTCACGACCTTGATCGAACATAGCCTGGAAAACCAATGCACCGCACGCTGCACATGCAGTGTGTAGAGCATACTGCATGTGCAGTGGGCAGAGCAGTGTCATTCCTTTGTGTTCCATTGCTACTTTCAAGATGCCTTATTTACAAGTGCTGAATATGCTAATATGGTGTATGTTTATTAGATGAAATGCACAAGGCATAATTTCTGATGGGTTTAGGTAATTAACTATATAATATCGGTGCAGATACACCATAGTTTACCCATAAATTTGAACTACGTATGTAGCGCAAAAGGCATCGTTTTAAATTTTTTTTTTTTTTTTTTTTTTTATGAGAACCCCAAACACGAGAAGTATTAGAACCTATAGTACTTAATACCGTGCTTGGGTTGGAGGTTGAGAAGACGAAAGAAGATATTTGTTGACATTGGACTTGAACTTCTGTAGATTGTAATTTTCAGGAAATACGTATGAAGGAAGGTTGTTCCAGAAAACGGCAGTTGAATGAATAAATGAGGAAGATGAAAAGATGGTTCTGTGGGTTTGAAGTTGGACAGTAAATGGATGTTGACTGGTGGCGGCACGTGTTCGGACTGTTTTGAAAGAGAGAGCGGGAATTATAGAAGCCAATTCAGAAGAACAGTGCCCATGGAAATATCTGTGGAAGAGGCATGCAGCAGAAACAGTACGTCTATGAGAAAGCGAGTGGAGAGACTCTGTTAGAGATGAATCATTAATTAACCTAACTGCCCTCTTCTGAATGGAATCAAGAAGCCTGAGAGAGGTTTTGGGGGCACCACCCCAAATGTGGGAACAATATTCCATGTCAGGGCGGATTTGCGATTTATACAGAGTGAGCAGCTGTTTGGAAGAAAAGTAACGCCGAGAGCGAAAGAGAAAACCAAGTTTTTTAGATGCAGAGGAAGCAATATTTGTAATGTGCTTGTGCCAAGAGGGATTAGAAGTCAGGGAAATCCCCAAAAGAGATATATCCTTTTGCCTAGAAATTGGAGTGTCACTAAAGATAAGCATAGGAGCAGAAGAATCCTTTTTGCGAGATATAAGACAAGACTGAGTTTTAGAAGGGTTGAAAACAACTAAGTTGTCTTTGCCCCACTGGAGAATTACCTGAAGATCGGCATTTAAGGAATTGGTAGCAGATTTTCGAGCAGTTGAAGCTGATTGAGCAGGGCAAGGTTTCTCAAAATGGAAAGTTGAATGCAATGTGCTATCATCGGCAAAACTATGGATATGATTTCCAGTCAATGGAAGAAGGTCATTGATATACAAGAGGAAAAGAGTGGGGGAAAGAACTGAACCTTGGGGGACACCGGCATTAGTGGAGAAGTTAGAAGACAGAGAGCCATCTACCATCACCCTCAGTGAACGATCAGAGAGAAAACTGGATAACTAATTACTAAAAACAGTTCGCAAACCATAAGATGGAAGCTTGTTTAGAAGACCTTTATGCCAAGCACGATCGAAAGCGTTTGAGATGTCAAGAGCAACTACTTGTGTTTCACCGAACCTTTCCATTGAAGTAGTCCATAAATGGGTAACATAAGCCAGAATATCACCAGTGGATCGACACTGACGGAATCCATACTGGCGATCGTTGATCAGACGGAAGGTTTCTAGGTAGTTTAAGAGTTGGCGGTTAATTGATTTCTCCATTACTTTAGAAAGAGTAGAAGTAATTGCAATGGGACGATAATTGGATGGGAGGGATTTGTCACCCTTTTTAGGAACTGGCTGTGGATATGAGCAAATTTCCAAGCAGAAGGAAAAACACCTTTGGAATAAGAAATTGAAAAAAGGCGGCAAAGAATAGGAGTAAGTTCAGGAGCACAGATTTTGAGAACAAGTGGAGAAATACCATCAGGACCTGGAGCTTTCTTAGCATCAAGATTCATCAAAATCCTTCTGATATCCTTTTGACGGAAGACCACAGGAGGCATTGAATGGACCGTGTTGGGAATGGTGGGAGGTGTTTTACCAAGTTCATTAATACATGAGCTGGAAGAAAAATGGGATGCTAGCAGGTCAGCTTTATCCTTGGCTGAAGTGACAACAGAACCATCTGGTTTGGACAGAGGTGGAAGCAGAGATGGGCAAAAGTTGCGGCCAATAGCTTTGGCAAGAGACCAGAATGCTCGGCTACCATTAGGGCAAGAAGCAAGTTTTCTACTCTTAGCCTGTTCAAACTCTAGTTTGGACTGATTAATAACTGCTTTACAATTGTTGCGAGCTTTGGTGTAGGCAGAAAATGAAACTGAAGAATTAGAAACAAGCCAATTACGATATGCAACGTTCTTCTCTTGGACAGCCTTAGCATATTTATTGGAAAACCAAGGTTTAGATAAAGGACGAGATTTTAAAGTGGAGTGTGGGATAAAGGATTCCATTCCTGCAAGAATAATTTCACTGACACGATCTGAGCAAACGTTGACATCAGGAGTTTTGAAACAGTAATCCGACCAAGGAAAAGAAGAAAAGAAGTCTCGCAGGTCATCCCATTTTGCATTCTTGTAATGCCAAACAACACGAGGTTGGGAATAGCCATGAGATAAAGGTTCCATTGGAGAAGAGACAATCACCAAGTTGTGATCTGAAGTGCCTAAAGGACCTCTCACTTCGACCGTGTACTTAGAAGGGTTGTTTGTGAGAAAAAGATCAAGCGTATTGGCTGTATGATTCGGATTGTCTGGTATTCTTGTAGGTAAATGAACAATCTGTGCTAGGTCATTAGTAATTGCAAAAGCCTCAGCATCTCGACCTGCTGGGTCGGTGTGACTAGAAAACGGAAGCCAGCTGGAGTTGTGAACATTAAAGTCACCAAGGAAAATTACCTCACTGTTAGGAAAGTTGGACTGGAGAAAGTCAAGTTGCAACGAGAGGAAGTCAAAGAGCTCCAAGTGATTAGTGGAGTTGGGAGAACGGTAGAGACAACAGATGAATTTGACACAATGAGGTAGAGAGATTTTAAGCCAGAGAAGATCAAAGAGAGGAGATTCCAAATTGCCAAGTCTCTGACAGGGAATATCCGAATGGACATATGCACAAGTACCACCTTTGAGGCGAAAGGAATCATACAGCGAATAATTTGGGCATCTGAGATGAGCAGTAGTTGAATCAACCGATAACTGAGATTCAGTCAGAAAAAGTACATGGGGTTTGGCAGACTGCAAGTGGAAATGGACATCGTTGAGATTAGAATTGAGACCACGTATATTTGTGAAATGAATTAGGAAATCCTTGGGAGGTTTAGATCTTTTCGCAGATAAGCTTGTTCTATTAGTTTGACAATTCATGGTGTATTCAATAGTAAGAAAAAGTGGGTGGGACATGCTGTATGAAGTAATGAAATTTTTGGATATGGCGTACATGTGGTAAGAATATATCCTTGACATAACGTGGCCTCGACAATGCTCCCTGCATACACAGTACTCGGACTCCCTCCAGTCACTATCTGGCAGAGTAGAGGTAGCAAGATTATACACTAGCTGATCCGGAAGCCTCCTAGAGAGTTACCAATAGGTTCGGTCCGGTGTACTAACTAGCGGCCGGCCTGCGAACACCGTTTTAGAGCTGTACCCTCGAAATGTAAGGAATATTGGATCTCGCCACGACATTCATCATAACCTCAAAAATCATCAATCATACTGCATGATGGAAGAGATAGGGAAGGGTTGGCCGGAACTTAGCTCTAGAGACTAAACATGGGTTCCACCACTTCAAGCCTCCAATAAGCAAAGTGGTGGTATTTCACCGGTTGATGAGAGTCATCTACCACCTAGTACTGCCTGGTAACATAGAGGGGCGGTGTTCCTCCATGTGGTGTGGGCTCCACACCTCGACCCCTGCTTACGTTGGTTCACACCTGGGTGGTCACCCACCATGTACTTGTGCATGAAGGTTATACCCAGGATTACTAACAGTCCCACCATCGTGAAGGTGCAAGCAGAGGATTTGGCTGTCATAGACCGTCCGGACTTCGCCGAAATTGGGTCCACTTGACTTGAGTGTCACCCGAATATCAGTTCCATCAGCGTTTTAGACTCCCAGGTAGTACTGCCTGGTAACATAGAGGGGCGGTGTTCCTCCATGTGGTGTGGGCTCCACACCTCGACCCCTGCTTACGTTGGTTCACACCTGGGTGGTCACCCACCATGTACTTGTGCATGAAGGTTATACCCAGGATTACTAACAGTCCCACCATCGTGAAGGTGCAAGCAGAGGATTTGGCTGTCATAGACCGTCCGGACTTCGCCGAAATTGGGTCCACTTGACTTGAGTGTCACCCGAATATCAGTTCCATCAGCGTTTTAGACTCCCAGGTAGCAAGTACAGCTTGTCTGGCATATCTGAGAGAATGTCTGTGACAACCTCAAGGACTAATCGTATCTCATTGTATCAACAATCGT
This sequence comes from Mastigoproctus giganteus, assembly GCF_048544385.1. Classification (NCBI taxonomy): domain Eukaryota; kingdom Metazoa; phylum Arthropoda; class Arachnida; order Uropygi; family Thelyphonidae; genus Mastigoproctus; species Mastigoproctus giganteus. The sequence continues at coordinate 144,056,875 of NC_143576.1, forward strand.
TTTGAAGCTATTTGGCTTCATCATGTTGCATTACCAGGGCAGGTACCCTGGTAATGCAACATGCCATCACAGTTATGAAGTTATTTCCACAATATGAGAGCTGCCAAATGATGTATAAATAATAATGTATTAGAAGTTGAAATGCATAAGGCATAATTTTTTTGGTGTATGTTTATGGATTTTTTGATGGAAATGCAGTTGCCACTGTCACTAAATACCAGCTATGTTTTCAATACAGAGTTCTGAATTTGAAATTTATTAGCAAGTTTTCCAAAAATAGTGAGATACTGGCTCACTTCCCAGTGCTCACATCTCATACGAGTGTGTGGTTCTACAAGGTATGGGCAAGAGAACATCATTGAGGTGGTACAGTAAGTTCTACTATAACATGCATTTTCACAACGCAACTGAGGGAACTAAAGGACTTGGAGAACAATGTGATGAGTATAATGTGATTTTCTTGTTGGCTCACGCACGATTTCGTCTGCAAGTAAATGCAAAACCCAGCACCAAGCTGAACGTAGCAATCTGTGCAGCAATACATACAAGTTTACGAAGCTTAAAAAATTTCAAACATCAAATGTGTGAGAGCTGTAGTTGTATTGGTCGGAGACACTGTTGTCATTTGCTGTATTCACATGATAACAACTGATATTGTAGGTCGCCTCATGTTTTCAGAGCTCACATTTTTCTGTTTAAACAGAAATTTCTTGAGGCATGATAGCTTGAGCAGAGGAGCACATTTCTAGAGGTCACTACCATAAAACAATAAAAACAATTTGCAGTTCCCGGTTTATTGGCCTTTTCTGTTAATGCAATCTAATTATGAACGGGTAGTAAACTCGATCTTACTGCATTTGCAATAAGTGAATTCTGTGGGTTTTTACGTTATTATGGGGAAATGTGTTTCATCCTCCATGAAATCGTCAATCATATAAAAAAACATAAATAAATTTTCACAATCTTCTCTTCATAAACTTGTCTCATTTGTGTATCTTTTGTTCTTTATTGATTGCTTATCTTTTTTACTGTTTTAAATTTTACAATAAAAAAAAAAAAATGTCAGTTAACAGAAATATCAATTAAGCAAACTTCATATCTTGTTAAGGTCAAGTTCTATATTTACTGTAATATTTATTTATTTATCAGAAATTTAAGATTTTTAAACCTGTGTTAGCAATTTTATTGGGTTTCAAACTTTTGTTAGTGTTTACTTACTTACGTTTTGTTTACTTACCAGACTGAACTTTTTTTTTTTTTTTTTTTTTTTGAGTGCTCTGCCCCTATTCCTATTTTTCCCCATAAGCCCTGTATGTGCAAAACACCATAACATGGAGATTTTTAGGAACACATGTACCGCGTTATAGCAGAATTGCCTGTACAGTGTTAATCATCATGCTATTTTGCGATGGATATCCATGCATCTTGGTGTTTCCCAATGAAGAGTATGGAGAATTTTATAAAGAAGGCATGTATCCATACAATGTAGTAGTAGTAGTAGTGGCATGTGATGCAAGAAAGCAAATGTATGAGCTTATGCAGCATCAGCCAAAAAAAAAAAAAAAAAAAATCACACCATTTCCTCCAAATGCCTGTCCAGTTCCTCCTTAAATTTATTCAACCTATCAACTTCCACAACGACAGATGGAAGTTTGTTCCAGCAATTAACCACCCACTGGCTAAAGGAAAATTTCCGCACATCTATTCTACATCTGTCCTTTCTTAATTTGAATTTATGCCCCCTTAGGTTCGTAATCTGAACAAGTGGAAGGATCCCATCAGAATTCAGCGTGCTCAACCCATTCAAGGCCTTATATACCTCAATCAGATCACCGCGCAGGTGCCTAGTCTCCAGCCACTGCAATTTGCAGAACTTAAGCCTCTCTTGGTAAGAGGATCCCTTCATTCCCCTCACCAATCTTGTTGCCCTTCTCTGTACACGCTCAAGTAAATCTACATCCTTCCTAAAATGAGGCCTCCAGACCTGTACGCAGTACTCAAGCCATGGCCTGACCATTGCCTTATACAGAGGGATAATCACCTCCTTTTCCCTGCTAGCAAAATTCCTATATATCATTGACAAAACCCCATGACCTGCCCTGGCAGCCTGTCTGCATTGCTCAGAAAACTTCATATCTGCCTGCTCAATTACTCCCAGGTCTTTTTCATTTTCTACCACCTTAAGTGTAGTACCAGCGTGTTCAACACTTCAAGCCTGGGATCCTGCCCAATGGCTAGAATTTTGTAATCAACTGAATGACAATATGCATCTTTATATCCTATATCGGTGATGAAGCTCAATTCATTGAAGGTGACGTCAACAATACACAATCCCCATGCCACTGTGGAGAGTAATTTTCCACACTGATTCAATGTTAATCTTGTATGATCAGTTGTTGGTCCATTTATTTTTGAAGGTTGTCTTACTGGACAGGTCTATCAACAATTTTAGCAGAACGAATTGATGCAACTGTTAGATGTACCTTTGGCTACAATGTTGAATGATCAGTTGCAGTAGTCAAAAAAATTGGCCACCTAGGTAACCAAACCTAAACCTTTTCGATATTTACTTGTGAGAGTGAATGAAAGATCTTGTATACTACACGGTGCAAACACAAGATGCATTACTTGATCGCAGGTTGAATACTCTTGCCCATATAAAAGATATGCATGATGAGCTTAGGCAAGCAGTGTGCACAATTCAGACACTAACAGCAAAATGCATTGAAAATGAATATACTCAGCCATACGCATGTATGGCTGAATATATTCTCAGCCATAAAATCTGTTCCTAAAATCTGTAAATACAGACTGACTTTCCTAAATAAAAATAAATAAATAAATCAACACTTTATCATGCTTATGTGTCTATAATTTTTATTTTATCTCTCTCATAATTACTTTCCTTTTTTCTAAGATCAAACAGCCACACTTATGTAATCAAATCTGTGGCTGTGTTCGGAATTTGACCCGTGTTTTTATGCACTTTTTTTTAACTCAGTATTATCTCAGAAACCAGATCCTGAAGTTATGCCATATCTTTACGAATCACCCTGTATATAATCAAAGTATTGGTCTCCGACCAATACATTGGTGATTATATACAGGGTGATTCGTGGTTCTCACACTTCGTGCTAGGTAAAAGGAACTGTTTTCCTTCGTATGACAAATCCACTTTTTCCAGATGATTTAAAAGAAAATTGATGATAAAAAATGCAATGTAGCCTTGATTAGACACATTTTGGCCTTAGATGATTTTGTGCCATAAAACCTTTAGACAACAGCTGGAGAGAAGGTTGTTGTTGCGGTTGTAATTCTATCTGGTGAGACAAGATACTCTTAAAATCATATTACTTATAGAATTTATTTTTTTTCTTAGTTTTGGAGAAATATATATAAATATATTTTCAATAATAGTTGTATTATCTAATAATTACTTATTATCCAAATACTCCAAGCTATTTTCTGCTCTCCCCACCAATTCCACTTGAGAACCTTAAAAGGATATTTTGCATCTTAATACAAATTTTATTTTCTTAGGAACGGAAGGAGGAAGCACAGAAGCTTAAAAATGAAGGAAATGAATATTACAACAATTTACAATTTAAAGAAGCTTTAAAATCATATAGTAAGGCACTTCAGATATGTCCATTGTCGTTTGCCAATGAGCGTTCTATAATGTATTCTAATAGAGCAGCAGCAGAAACTAAATTGGTAAGTTAAAGTTATCTTCTTGTATCTACCTACATTAAGTAAGAAAAAAAAATTGATTGATGACAATTTTAGCTAGAAGTAACTGAAAGTTAACCTCTTAGCCTGTATTTACAGGGCACCTCACAGATGCCTCTCCAAAATAATAGTACCTTGTTAACTCTTAATAAATGCTTAAAAGTCTGAATTTTTTTCTACCTTCCTAAATATAGACAAATTTTTGCTTGGTATGATTTTTTTTAAGTGATTTTTATGATTCCTTAGATCTAATCTGGACCACTAATCTAAACTCTGGTTGGTATTTTAAGTGACTAGTTTCAAAATGTACTGTTCTGATATCAATATCCAGGTTCCTAATATCAATACTGTTATGCATTTGTTGGTAATCAAAAATAAATGTTATCAATTTTTCAGAAATATCTATACACAATTTTTTTTAAATATTTTATACTGTTATATATATTTGATTAGTTTCTTTATAGACGAAGTCCCAAATGCAAGTTGTAAAGTTCTCTATTTCATTTTAGGAACAAAGGGATAATGCAGTGTTGGATTGTACAAAAGGTAATAGTTGTATTTCGTTTCATTATTTTTATTGTTTTAATAATGATCCCACTTTAACTGTTAATTAGTGATTAAAAATCTGATATTTTGTAAAGCTTCCTAAATATAGATAAAACTTTACTGCAGTTATATACGAAGGGAATTTTTAGTTTTTGCAGAGCAATTGAGTGTGGGTGACCCACCACAAAGTTTCAAGTTGTTTTTTTATACTTGCATGTTGTTTTTGCTCTTCCAATAATATAGTAGATTACTTTTACTTTTCCAATAATTCAGTAGAAGACTCAGATGTTCATGAACTATTGGAAGAATATTCACTCTTCCAATAGTTTAGTAAACATTTTGTCTTATCCTAGTTGTTTTTGAAATATTATTATTGTTTTTACATAATAAAGCTGGGAACACAAATCCCAATATTCTCTCCAGATGGACTCTAATGCATTAAGGGCTTATGTCTCAAGCTGCGAAAGAGTTAGACTATGTATATCTTAGTGCACTTGCATCATTTATACACAGGCAATTATAGATTAGCAAATTTGCAATAGCGGCATCGTTTTAAGTTACATCTCATATTGTGAATACCTTCACGACAAGTTGCCATGACATTGCACTACTTCAAATAAGTAACGCTTCACCCGAAGGAGAAGACTGTTGTTACTTATTCTAGGTCTCTTTCATCCTTCTCCATCTTAAGTGTGGTATCACCTAATTGGTATGTTATTCTGGGATTACTGTTGCCTCTGCATTATCTTGCATATACCAATGTTAAACCTCAGTTGCCACTTCTCAGCCTATATGCTTCATTTATCAAGCCTTGGAGCAGTAGTTAGCATTAATTCCTGTCATTAAGCACTATCCTTTCAACCTTTGTATTATCTGCAGACTTAGACAGTAAGCTTTATATGCCTTTGTAAATATCATTAATAACTATTGAAAATAGTAAAGGGCCTAACAGTGAACACTGAGGGACTCCTAACAGAAAAAGAGCATTACTTGCTGAAGAGGAGGATCAGGGACATTTCTGTCTCTGATCCTCCTCAAATTTACCTTAATGCATTTCACCCACCCTCTGTCTTCTGCCACTTAAAAAAAAAAAGGTAAACTGTAGCCATTATCAACCAACTGCAGGATGGAAGTCTCCTCAACAATTCATGTTGAGGGAAATGGACCATAATCTGCCATGCTGGTCCAGTGCGGGTTGGCAGATCGACCGTATTTAGCAGTCAGGGGCTTGAACCCCCGGTCTACTCAACGAGCGTGTGCTACTGCACTTCCGCTCCTGACCACTCGGCTATGGAGGCCTTACCAACCTTTTATCCATAGCAGTAACTTTCTTCTAATGCCACATTGCTCCAATTTGCACTGCAGCCTTCTGTGTGGAATAATGTCAAAAGTTTTAGTGAAATATTAAGTATATGATGCCAGAATTATTTTTTGCATCCAGTTCCTTTGTTACTGCATCATAGTAGCAAATCAGGTTGGTTGGACAGGATCACCCCCACATTACACCCTCATTCTGTGGGTGTAATACTTCTGTCACCACTGACTTCATTATTTTCCCTTGAACAAACTAAAAACCTCTAGGTCTATAATTGTCCACTTTGCCCATTGTAACCTTTTGTGAATGGGAGATATTTGCACATTTACGTTCTGTAGGAGCTGCTCCTAAATCCAAGGACACATAATTTTAGTAAAAACAGTAGTGGGTCACCTGACAGGTGCACAACTTTCTTTTTAATTTTTGGAAAATAGTTTGTTTTTTGAATTCTGCTTAAACAATATCAGTATTTTATCTTTTCTAAACGGTTACAGTATTTATTACACACACCTTTTCTAAAGTTTTAATGAAAAAAATTAAATTTAAAATGTGTTTTACATTTTTTATTTAAAAAAAAAAGAAGAAAAAAAAAGCAAAATGCACATCCTCCACATGAAGCCCAGATATCTGGGCTTCATGTGGAGGATGTGCATTTTTCTGCCTCTAATGATAGCATAATATTTATTTATTTATTTTCTTATTTTATGTTAAACTTTTAAGCCATTATTTAAATATAAATCAGTGATAGTTAGTGGGTTAATATGCTAAATAAGCAGCACCTGTGCCGCCATCTATTCCTTTCTTTTCTTTTATATAAGCTGGCTAAGCTTAATTATGTCAGTGGAGTGGCTCTGATCTAGAGTGCTGTCTGTTCTATAAATTATTTCTCGCTGCATAAGGACCACCGCCATGCAAATCCTCTGTATTGGTGGATCGATCAGAGGAGGAATGGGTGGTTTGGTTCTTCGATCTTTTCGCCTTTGCGACGATTTGTATAGGGATTGAAATGCAGCTATTCCGTGACCATTATTGGCCTCGTGGTCCTCTGTCGATATGGGGCATAATGGTCTGTCTACTATTTTGATATTTTGCTTTTCTTTTAGTAGTTCTTTTAACCCCTTCTTTGGTGATATTTCACGTTTTCCGGAACTGGTACCTTCGATGGGGGGTATCGCTAAATCATTTTATATATTTATTAAAAGATAAGGCAAAACTTAGTAATATTTGACAGGTGTACTCAAAATATTCCAAAATGAGCATTTGCAACCTTTATACAACAGTTTTGGTAAGCACAACAATTATGGCTGAAATGTTATCAGAAGCCCTCAATTTGCTTCAGTTTATCATTTTAAATGGAAAACAAAATGAGAAGTTCACCAGGTGCAAACTAATATTTAGTTGAGCCACCTCTGGCCCTGATGACAGCAGCATACCGTCGAGACATTGACAAGATCAATTTCTGAAGATAATCAACTGATAGTTCGTGGTTCCAAACACAAATTATAGCTTATAAGTTCACGAAGGCTCTTTGGTTTCTTTCTGGCAACTGCAGATTCCACAGTTCTGTATAGGATTTGAGTCTGGGCTGTTTCCTGGCCAGCTAATAGTTCTAATGGACCGTTCTTCCAACCATTTTTCACCTGTAACAAATGTAAACACATTATTGTCGACATTACTGATGGCAGCAGCACACTGTCGAGGCATTGACAAGATCAATTTTCGAAGATAATCAACTGATAGTTTGTGGTGCCAAACACGAATTATGGATTCCTGAAGTTCATGAAGTTCTTTGGTTTCTTTCTGGCAACTGCAAATTCCACACAATGCCAATTGTTCTCTATAGGATTTGGGCTCGGGTTGTTTCCTGGCCATCTAAGCGTTGTAATGGACCATTCTTACAACCATTTTTTCACCTGTAACAAATTAAAACACATTACTGTTGAACCTCTAATGCACCAATGAAGCTAAAGTAACTACAGAAGTGCCTACTTACACTTTTCGCCCAATGACAAGGAGCAGAGTCTTCCTGAAAGATGCAGTTACTTCGCAGGTTGAAATGGTCTCTAATGGTTGGTAGCAATTTGCATTTCAATATAGCCACGTTTCCATTAGCATTTACAGAACCTTTTATAAACTGCAGGTAACCTATTCCACAATACGAAATGCACCCCCATATCATTTGGCTGGTAGGGAATTCCGCTGCAGACACCATACAGTCTGGATGGTATTCTTCACCACGGCTACAGCAAATCGTTTGTATCCCATCAGAGCCATTCAGGTTCAATTTTTTTCTCATCCGAGAAAATAACTGACTTCCACTGCGCGGGGGTCCATTTGACATGCTCCTTACACCAAATTAATCGGGACTTTTTCATTTTTTGTGTGAGGAGAGGCTTCTTAGGACGACGGGCTACAAGTCCATTTTTGAAGAGGCGTCTTCTGAATGTTACTGCACTTGCTGCCACTCCCGTATGTTCTTCCCATTCTCTTTTCAGCTCAGACGAAGAAGCTTTATGGTTTTTAAGGCATAAGTGCTTCAAAATGCGGTCCTGTTTTGGCGTATAGACTCGTTTGCATCCGGTTCCTTTTTTCCTATCAGCAGAACCAGTATTCTTGAGTTTGGATATTTTTCTTATGTATATATATTATATATATACATAAGATATACATTATATATATACAGTCAGTCCTCATATAACATGTGTTTACACTACACGAATTCGATCATACACGATTTATAAATAGGGGAACGATATCTTATATAACACAAACCAAATTCGCTTATGCACGATTCGCCTTTGTGTTTACAAGAAATGGCAGTCGAATGCGGAATCACCCCCAACCGAAGCAACATGATAGGAATGAAGAGAAGATTCTGAAAATGTATTTATGGTTTTTATATCAGTGAAGGGGAAACACATTTTACCATAATAACATAAAAACAACACAATTTCAGCTATCGGTATAATCGCAAATGCAATTAGATCGAGTTTACTACCAGTTTATAACAGATTCCAACTAGCAGAAACGCAACTGGAAATTGTTTTTGTTTTATGGTAGTAACCCCTAGAAATGTGCTTTAATAAAATGTGAGGTGTTAATAGTGTATCTCAGCCTTTATGGCATTGTTTATTCAGTTGCTACATGCGCGCAGCTTTGTTTATGTGTATCAAGCGTGCCTCCTCGTTTTGTAATTGTGCTTTATTCCCTAAAAATGAGTAAAATACTTTAAAAAGTGTGAAAAGGAAGCGTCATGGTGAAGACACTACAGATTCAGAGAGAAAAAGAAAAGCAATATCGATAAACAGAGGCGGACTGGGTCAAAAATTCTTACCCGGAAAAATTTATAGTGGCCTCATACTGTGGTTTATGGCCAAAATCACACCGGCCTCAGGCCCACCGGGGTTTCTCTGGTAAGTCTTATGGCCAGTCCGCCTCTGTCGATAAAGAAAAAATATGAAATTGTGAAATGCTTTGAGCGAAACGAAAAACCATGTGATATTGCACGTGCTACAGACCTAAATGAGGCAACGCCGAGAATTACAAAGAATGCAGAGAAAATAAAAACAGCTTTCATAGCAGGAACAACTCAAAATGTAATTAAAATCCATTAGATTAAGACACAAAGAATTGGAAAAGATGGAACGGCTGTCATCTGTTTCGATAGAAAACCAAACAAAAAACAAGCTTGCTACGATAGAAGAAAAGCATTAGCTATATTTTATTACGTAATAGTTGTAATAAAATTCGTAAGCATTTTATTACAATTATTTATTGTGTTTGGTAATGTTTTGGTTAAAAATGGGTGTTCAATCTTGGGTGGTCGGCACCTAACCCTATTTTTCCTGGGCCTGTTGTTTGTATTGCATGATTTTGCATTGCATGAGGGTTTCTAGGAACACAACTATCGTGCTATATGAGGACTGACTGTACTTATGTATGTATATATTGTTAAAAGAATTAAAAAAAAAAAAAAAAAACATTATATACATTTTCTCCATAGCCGAGTGGTCAGGAGTGGGAGTGCAGTAGCACACTTTCTTTCAGTAGAGTGGGGTTCAAGCACCTGACTGCTGAATATGGTCGATCTGCCAACCCGCACTGGACCAGCGTGGCAGATTATGGTCCATTTCCCTCAGCATGAATTGTTGAGGCTTCCATCCTGCAGTTGGTTGATAATGGCTGCATTTTACCTTTTTTTACTTCTATTTTCAGGTTTATTTCAAATTTGGCATCCTTTACATAAGTACAGTAAACCCCCGTTATTCGCGGTATCTGTATTCGCGGTTCCGTGTATTCGCGATCACTGATATAATATAAAATGAAACTAAAAAAATGTGAATTTTAAAGCGCCGTGTATATTTTCTGCCATAAAAAAACATGGGCATGGCTAAAATTATCTTTCCCGGTCAAAACAGTGCTTAGTGTGTGGGGGGAGAGGGGTGACAAAATCACAAGCGTGGATGTTTCTTGCTAATCCTCGTTCAGTATGTGTTATGCACTGTCATGGAAGGTTTCGTCGTTTGCTTTTAATTTATATGCTTATAAATTGAATAAATTTATCAATTTATAAATTGATATGTTTACAAAAGTGATAAATCTACCATTTTGCAGTGTAAAACAGACTTTTTCGAGTGTGTTAACGGAAGAAAGTGACTTTATTGTGGACAAGTTCTTTCTAACCCGTAAAAAAATATGGATACGAATAACAAGGGAAATGTGAAAAGATCAAAGAAGGTAATGACATTAGCGAATAAAATTGAGTCATTAGACAAAATTTCTAATGGTAAAAGTGTCTCCTCAGTGGCAAAACATTATAAAATCAGTGAGTCAACGGTATGATCAATCAAAAAATTGGAAGAAAAAATCCGCTGTAATGTCCGTGAAAACGCGCTAATTGCTTAAAAAATTTGCTCTGTAACTCGTGATGTTAAATTAGAAAAAATGGAAAAAGCTTTAAATCTGTAGATAGAAGACCAAACTCGAATTAAAATTCCCTTAAGTTCACTCATCATTCATGAAAAAGCAAAACTCCTTTATCAACACTAGCGAAACTGGTGATAGCACTGGTGGGATAAGTTTTTTTTGCTAGCAAAGGCGCTGGTTTGAAAGATTTGTGTGAAATTTCTAATAAATATTACATTTAATACAGTCTGTCCTCGTATAGCACGATAGTTGTGTTCCTAGAAACCCTCGTGCAATGCAAAATCGTGCAATATAAACAACAGGCCCTATGGGAAAAGTGGGGTTAGGTGCCGACCACCCAAGATTGAACACACATTTGAAACCAAAACATTACCAAACACAATAAATAATCGGGTAATTTTAATCGTTATAAAATACTTACGTATTTTATAACGATTAAAATACGTAATAAAAAATAATATAATATATATTTTTTATTATATTATATAATAAAGTATTTTTAGTTTTTTTTAATACTAAAAAAGTATTTTTTACGAATAAAATACATATTTTATTCGTAAAAAATTTATTATATTAAATAAAATAGTCGTAATAAAATGCTTACGTATTTTATTACGACTATTATGTAATAAAATATTGCTAATGCTTTTGCTTCTATCGTAGGCAAACTTGTTTTTTGTTTGATTTTCTATCCAAACAGATAGAAAATCTGTTTCTGAAAATCTGTAATTCTCGGCGTTGCCTCATTTAGGTCTGTAGCACGTGCAATACCACATGGTCTTTCATTTCGCTCAAAGCGTTTCACAATTTCATATTTTTCTCTATCGACAGAGGCGGACTGGCCATAAGACTTACCGGGGAAACCCCGGTGGGCTTGTGTGATTTTGGCCATAAACCATAGTATGAGGCCACTACAAATTTTCCCGGGTAAGAATTTTTGACCCAGTCCGCCTCTGTTTATCGATATTGTTTTCTTTTTCTCTCTGAATCTGCAGTGTCTTCACCAGGACGCTTCCTTTTCACACCTTTTAAGTATTTTACTCATTTTTAAAGCACAATTACAAAACGAGGAGGCACGCTTGATACACATAAACAAAGCTGCGTGCGTGTAGCAACTGAATAAACAACACCGTAAAGGCCGAGATACACTATTAACACCTCACATTTTACTAAAGCACATTTCTAGGGGTTACTACCATAAAACAATTTCCAGTTGCGTTTCTGCTAGTGGAATCTTATAAACTGGTCGTAAACTCGATCTAATTGCAATTGCAAATTATCGATAGCTGGAATTGTGTGGGTTTTTACGTTATTATGGTGAAATGTGTTTCCCCTTCACTGATATAAAACACATAAATACATTTTCAGAATCTTCTTCATTCCTATCGTGTTGCGTTCGGTTGGGGTGATTCCGCGTTCGACTGCCATTTCTTGTAAACACAAAGGCGAATCGTGCATAAGCAAATTCGGTTCGTGTTATAGAAGATAACGTTCCCCTATTTATAAATCGTGTATGATCGAATTTGTGTAATGTAAACACGTGTTATACGAGGACCGACTGTATTAAATTGTTTCTTATTTTCATTTCGATGCCATATGCTTGCATTTCACTATGTACTATGTATGTACATAGTCATATTATGAAGGTACATATAATACATACATAGACAAAATTTTAGACTAGTTTTTCTTATATATTTCATAGTTTGGAACAGAACCCCTTTATTACTATGGGAGCCATAACTCAGTATTCGCGACATTTCTCAGGAATGTGACCCCCGCGAATAGCGGGGGTTTACTGTACTTACTTTGCTTCCCACGGTGTATTGGCCATCTTCAGAGAATATCAGGTTTAATTTTCCCATCTTTACTATGTGAAAGCAATAATAAGTCTTTCAAAATAAATTAGGAGAAGACTAGATTGAACTAGTGACAGAACCAAAATAAGTATTCTGGAACTATAAACAAACACAGCATTGGTGCTGCTTGAAGAGTGGCAATTAACCCTGCCGCTTTTCAAGCAAAAAGCCAAATAGTTGCATAGATGGTAGTGGATTACCTGACAAGTTCTTGTGTGCAATTTCTCTATGGAATCCATAAAAATCACTTGAGAAACAGATAGACAGAAACTCGGATATTCCAAGGATCACTGTCAGGTGACCCGCCACTACTGCCATTTTAACATACAGAATATACAGTAAATTCTGTTCCCTCCCCCCCCCCATCAGAATTACTGTATATTCCGCCATACTGTATAGGTTAACTTCCACTTCCAATTTTAGCCTTTAAAATTCGGGTTTAATCACGTTCAGTAAACACCCGCTTTTCGCGGTTGTTGATTTGATATAAAATGAAATCTTAAAAAATGTGAATTTTAAAGTGCCGTGAACATTTCCACCATACAAAACATAGGAGTGGCTAAAATCACCTTGCCCAGTTAAAACAACATTCAGTGGGTGGGAGAGGAAGGGGGTGACAAAATCGCGTGCGTGGATATTTCCCGCTAATCCTCGTTCAGTATGTGTTATGCACTTGTCATGGAAGGTTTCGTCGTTTGCTTTTAAATGCTTATAAATTGAATAAATTTATCAATTTATAAATTGATATGCTTACAAAAGTGAAAAATCTACCGTTTTGCAGTGTGTTAGTGTAAACAGACTTTTTCGAGTGTGTTAACGGTTAAAAGCAAGTGACTTTATTGTGGTAAGTTCTTTTCTAACCCCTACAAAAATATGGCTACGAATAACAAGGGAATTGTGAAAAGATCAAAAGTGATGACATTAGCGAGTAAAATTGAGTTATTAGACAAAATTTCTAATGGTGAATGTTTTTCCACTGTCTCGTCAGTGGAAAAACATTATAAAATCAGTCAAGAAATTGGAAGAAAAAGTCTGTCGTAGTGTCCATGAAAATGCGCTAATTGCTTCAAAAATTTGCTCTGTAACTCGTGATGTTAAATTAGAAAAAATGGAAAAAAAAAAAGCTTTAAATCTGTGGATAGAAGACCGAACTCAAAATAAAATTCTGTTGAGTTCACTCATCATTCGTGAAAAGGCAAAACACCTTTATCAACACTTTAGCAAAACTGGTGATAGCACTGGTGGGATAAGTTTTTTAGCTCGCAAAGGTGCTGGTTAGAAAGATTTGTTTGAAATTTCTAATAAATATTACATTTTATATTACATTGTTTCTTATTTTCATTTCGATGCCTTATGCTTGTATTTCACTGTGTACTGTCTATGTACATAGTCATATTATGAGAGTATGTATAATACATACATAGACAAAATTTTTGACTAATTTTTTTTTTCTTATATATTTCATACTTTGGAACACAACCCTTTTTATTACTGTGGGAGCTATAATTCAGTATTCGCGGTTTCGTTATTCGCAGAATTTCTCAGGAACGTAACCCCCGCGAATAGCGAGGGTTTACTGTATTTCACTGTCCATAAATTCAAGGGTTTACCATACTATTTCACCCTTCACTTCAACCTGTTAGTTTTGTATTTAGTATATTGTAAGTAATATGTTGCTCACACATTTTTGAAATTGGTGACTTTTCCAATATGGGTGATGCAGAGACCTACTACAAAAAGTAGTTCCTCTTCATTTTATATTTAATTGATATACAAAATTTGTTTTGTCTAAATTATTATTGATGTAAATTTTTTTTCTTGCTTCAATTAAAATCATTTTTCCATTATATTCCTTTATTTATTTGGCAAAACACATTAACATGAAGTTTGAAATTTCATGATCCTAACAGTTCTCTGAGCTTGGAAATCAAAGTGACTATTAGTTTCACAAGTTTCAGTTATATTTTATAACTGTAACTTTTTTTGTCCACCGGGCTAGCTGGGTGGGTAAAGTGCCTGCATGGCAACCCAAAGGTCACGGGTTCGAATCTCTCCTCGGGCTTGAATCAGAGTAGAAAATGCAAAAACCTTGGGAAGTGCAATATGGCCACAGAAGCCGATGCACCAACAAGTAACAAAAAAAAAAAAAAAAAAAAGTAACCTTTTTTTTTTTCCCCAAACAGAATTACTCTATATTCCTGCATATAGGTTAACTTGCAACTTTAGCATTGAAAATTCAGGCTTAATCATATATTCACTGTATAAGTCAATCACTCATTTTATAGTCATCTTTCACAACTTACACAGGGGTATATTACAGTAAAATATGAATTAAGAACCAATATCAACTTTTTAATTCAATTATTTTTCTGCTTTTTCTTTTAATTGGGACACCGCACTGTAAAGAAAGCAGTAAGCGTATACAATACTCCCTATGTAGAAGGTCACAAAACCAAAATGCATAGGTGGCGACTTGACATCGTTCTTTGCCCTTGCAGGTAGCACAGTGCATATAAGCAATATTTTCTTCACATCTGGTGGAAAAGGCCTGAGTTTGAATCCCATCTGATAGAGAATTTGTATTATGGGCTTTTTTCCTCCCTCACAATGTGGCTGAGTTAGTATTAGCCATATAGTACAAGGAAGCTACAGGCTTTTGCTGCAATCCAGAATTCTTTAAATTATGGCACACTTTGCTTACATTATGGACTTTCCCCCCCCTCACAATGTGGCTGAATTAGTATTAGCCATATAGTACGAGGAAGCTACAGGCTTTTGCTGCAATCTAGAAATATTAAAGCAAACTGGCACTTGTACCAATGATCACTTTTGTCTTAAGATTCCATGAGAAAAGAGTGACATACCAGGTGGTTATAAAGTAAATTTCCCTATTCAGGAGACCCTAGTGTCAAAACGGTTGGAGATAGCGCTGTGAAAATCGGTGGGTATGTCATTTAGGGTATGGGGAAGCGATTTATAGAAGCAAAAAATTAGTTCGAATTTCCGCCACCATGGGGAGAAATTGGCACTATAAACAGATGGAATACTTAACTTAGGATTAGATTTTAATATTAGCACTTAGAAATCAGATATTGTTCTATGTGCTTTCCTTCACTTGAGATGACATTCTGAAAACAGAGGACTGTGTGCGACAGTTGCATGTAACAGTGTGTGTGTGTGTGTGTGTGTGTGTGTGTGTGTGTGTGTGTATATATATATACCCACAGAGTGTCTCGAAAATACACGGCATAATTTCAGGAATGAGTTCTTCATATGTAGACGATAAAAATATTTTATATCAACATAGTTCCAGAAATGCTTGGTTTCCGAGTTTTGGAGGTCTGACTGCGACACTTAACTGTTCACATCATCTTATAGTAATTGTTCAAAATGACTACCTTCTGCCTGAATACAGGCCTCACATCGACATCTCATGGACTCACGAAGACGATGCCAAATTCCTGGCATGTTTTGTATTGTCTCACAACCTACCACAATTCGATTGCAGAGAGTTTCCACATCAGCTACCAGAGTTGAATACACCAATGACTTTAAATGGCCCCACAAGAAGAAATCTAGTGGTGTTAAATCCATTGAGCGTGGAGGCCAGGCAGTTGGTCCACCTCTACCTATCCACCGACCAGGAAACTTTTGATTCAGGTAATTGAGGTTTAGGTGGCTGAAATGTGCAGGAGCGCCATCATGCATGACGTGTGCTTGTGGGAGATAAGACATCCCGGTTAATAACTTGGGAACCAAGCATTTCCGGAACTATGTTGATATAAAATATTTTTATTGTCTACGAATGAGGAACTCATTCCTGAAGTTATGCCGTGCATTTTTGAGACACCCTGTATACGTTTATGAAATAAAAGATATAATGGGTTAAAACCTGGGGTAGTAGCGGAAAGATAAAAATAAAATAAATTAGATGACAAATGCGCCAGAGCGCACAAAGCAGCAGCAAAGGATTTATTTTACCAATACAGCAGACTCTCGATTTACCGGAATCGGATTCAACCAGGACACTTGAAGATTACAAATTAAAAAAAAAAAAAAAAAAAAAAACAGAAATCATAAAGTTCAAGTAATAAATAGAATAGGTATAATCAGATGTTTTGCAAGTCGTAAGTAAATAAGTGACAGGAATCACCGTTATAAGTTGTCATTGGGAGATTAGTGTACCTATTATCTTGCAACCTCCGCTGTCTTCACACCCGCCACTTAAAAAAAAAAAAGAGAGACCAAGTGTTTAGTTTGTTTTAGTGCATTGCATCGATTATTGTGTTCCATTGCACTGCAAAAGGACAAATTTTGTTTCGTTTTGTATGTCAGGGATGTCAGAATTTTTTTTTTTTTTTTTTTTTATAGTAACCATTTTTTATTTTTTTGTTTAAAAATTGCAAAAATGATGGGCAACCACACAACAGTTGTGCTTTCAATTAAACAAAAACTTGAAATTATTCAAAAGTTTGAAAACTTTGTATCTGTTAAATCTCTATTTGAAAACTGTGTATCTGTTAAATCTCTAAAGAACTATTATAATGTTGATAACCAAACCATACGTGACATTGTAAAAAATAAAGGGAAGCTATTAGATTTAAAATCTAATAGCATTGTATTAAACACGCGAGTAGTACGTGGTAAGTTTATCTATCGTCATACATTTTTTTGTAGGTTGCTAGACATTTTTCGATACAGTAAGTCCCTGACATACGTAGCTTCAGACTTAGGTTATGTTATTTGTATTTTTTTTATGACTAAAGATTTCAGTGAAGGGGACACACATTTCACTATAATAATGTAAAAACCCACAGAATTTGAGCTATCGGTATTATCGCAAATGCAATAAGTCGAGTTTACTACCCATTTATAATTAATTGCACTAACAGAAAAGCCCAATAACTCGGAAAGCGCAAATTGTTTTATGGCAGTGACCCCAGAAATGTGCTTTAGTAAACTGTGAGCTCGTGTGGGGTGGTAATAGTATGTTTTTGCCTTAACCCTGCGAAGTTCTTTACAGAAAATTTCATTTTGACCGTTATCACGGTGCCAACTAAGAATAAGTGACAGTGGTACAGTCAGTCCTCGTATAACACGTGTTTACACTACACGAATTCAATCATACACGATTTATAAATAGGGGAAACGATATCTTATATAACATGAACCGAATTCGCTTATGCACGATTCACCTTTGTATTTACAAGAAATGGCAGTCGAACGCAGAATCACCCCAACCGAACGCAACACAATAGGAATGAAGAGAAGATTCTAAAAATGTATTTATGTTTTTTATATCAGTGAAGGGGAAACACATTTCACTATAATAACGTAAAAACCAACACAATTCCAGCTATCGGTATAATCGCAAATGCAACAATTAGATTGAGTTTACTACTAGTTTATAACAGATTCCATTAGCAGAAAGGCAAATGGAAATTGTTTTTATTGTTTTATGATAGTAACCCCTAGAAATGTGCTTTAGTAAAATGTGAGGTGTTAATAGTGTATCTCTGCCTTTACGGTGTTTATTCAGTTGCCACACATGCGCAGCTTTGTTGATGTGTATCAAGTGTGCCTCCTCGTTTTGTAATTGTGCTTTATTCCCTAAAAATGAGTAAAATACGTAAAAGGTGTGAAAATGAAGCGTCCTGGTGAAGACACTGCAGATTCAGAGAGAAAAAGAAAAGCAATATTGATAAACAGAGGCAGACTGGGGCAAAAATTCTTACCTGGGAAAATTTATAGTGGCCTCATACTATGGTTTATGGCCAAAATCACACCGGCCTCTGGGGTTTCCCCAGTAAGGCTTATGGCCAGTCTGCCTCTGTCGATAGAGAAAAAATATGAAATTGTGAAATGCTTTGAGCAAAATGAAAGACCATGTGATATTGCACGTGCTAGCCTAAATGAGGCAACGCCGAGAATTACAAAGAATGCAGAGAAAATAAAAACTTTCATAGCAGGAACAACTCAAAGTGTAATTAAAATCCATTAGATTAAGACACAAAGAATTGGAAGAGTGAAACGGCTGTCATCTGTTTCGATAGAAAATCAAACAAAAAGCAAGTTTGCTTACGATAGAAGCAAAAGCATTAGCAATATTTTATTACGATTATTTATTGTGTTTGGTAATGTTTTGGTTACAAATGGGTGGTCGACACCTAACCCTATTTTCCCCATAGGGACTGTTGTTTATATTGCACGAGGGTTTCTAGGAACAAAACTATTGTGCTATACGAGGACTGACTGTACTAGTAAATCTATCAAGAAAAAGAAAGCAACTGAGTTGGTTCAGAAAATTAAAATAATAAGGATATATGAAAATGGCCAAACATTAACAAGTGTTGTGCGGATTTCAGATTTGTCAGTGGCAATGGTGAACACAATAAAGGAGAAAGACAGAATACGAGAATCGGTGAAGCGATCGGCACCAGTGAAGGTCAACACTAATAATAACCAAGGCATGGAAATACATATGTTTTTACAGTTCAATAATGCGTTTTTTCTTCCTCTTTATGTTTTCTTATGTTCCACTCCAGCTACTTCACCACTGTCCCCAGATAAAGTTTTTAATTGAACTAAATAAAAATATATAACTATTTTTCTTCATTCTTCTGAGGATATTATGTGGTTTTTGTAATTTTGGCATATCAGAGATATAGTAGCAATATTTTATTAGTCATTCCTGAGTTACATAAAACTCGACTTAAGTAAGGTGTCCTGGAACGTATCTCCTACGTATGTTATGGATTTACTGTATTTTGGATTAACCGGGAAATTGATTTTCCTGGAATATTTTTTTACTGTCTATCCTGGAAAATCAAAAGTCTACTGTATTTTAATTTTATGTATTGTACCACTCACTGGCCAAAAAATTAGCATCTCATTGGGGATGTTGGCTACATGCTGTTTAATGCTTGCTTTCAAATTGACAAGCATCTGTATGCCACCACAGTAAACTCTATCTTTCATGTATCCCCATAGCCAGAAATCACAGGGATTGAGATCTGTTGATCGGGCTGGCCAGAACTGCAGAAAGTTTCTAGAAATGATTTCGGAATGTTGAACGGAGCAGTTCCTTCACTTGTCGCCCAATGTGGGGAGGGGCAGGAATAATGTGATCTCTTAGAAGAGCACAGTAACATGCAATAGTTACCATACACATTACAGGGCTATGTGGTGTATACTCTTCAAAGAAAAATGGTCTGATTATAAACTCTTCTGTGATTCCATACCATACTGTAATGTATGGAGTTTGTGGTGGTCTTTCATGCACAGCAGATGGACGAGAAGTTCTCCATATTCTACAGTTTTGTGCATTTACAGCCCCATGAAGAATGGAATGTGCCTCATCAGACCACAAGATCATTTGAGCCCATGTATCGTCAAGTTCCATACGAGCCAGAAATTGAAGAGCAAAGTTTGTTCGTTGTTGCTGATCACGAGACTTTAGTTCTTGCACTATGTGAATCTTTTACGGGAACCAGCATAAAATTATTCAAAGCACTTTATGTACAATAGCCCAATGAAGATTCACGTCTCTTGACACACCTGTGGCGGCACTACTGACTGGTAGTGTTTTTCATTCTGACCATTGCAACTGCCACTTCATCCACTACCTCCATTCCAATACTTTGTCGTCCCCTGCCCTGAATTACACCTACCTCCCCGGTTGGTCGCTTCAAATTTCTTTATTAATGTTTGAAGCCCCACTGATGTTCAAGGTCCTTTACGCAAACCTTTAAGTTTCCAATATTCATGTAGTACTGTATTAGCGTTACTATTATTCAGGTAGAAGTTTTACTAAAAGAGCATGTTCCTTTTTTGGAAGAGCCATAATGGTTATTGATGGTGGCATTGGCCTTTCTGCTTTTATCTAACAGGATGTCATTTGCGTAAGCAACATGTCTTGAAGTAAACGACAACTTTCCACGTGCAGCACCATTTTCCCCTGGTGGTAGAAATTTGAACTATTGTTTCTTTTTTTTTTTTTTTTCTTCTACAGATTGCTTCCCCATACCCTAAAAGACATACCCACCAATTTTCACCGTGCTAACTCTAACTGTTTTGACACTAGGGTCTCCTGAATAGCAAAACTTATTTTATGACCACCCAGTATTTGGATGTGAAAAAAAAAAAAAAAACCAGAAACTGACATAATTGTAATAATATTCATATTGTGCGAGATAACATGTCAACTTTATGTAACAGCCTTGTCTGTTTTTTGTTCAGCATTTGAGCATTTATATACTCTTAACCTATATTGAGGCAAACTCCTCTTATTATTTTACAAATATACTTTTAACCTGTAATTTGGCTATAACAAGAATCTGTTATAACAAATACTCATTTAAGATCCTTTCAGTTATAATTATAGTGCATAGTTCACTGTTATTTTTCTTTCTGTATTAATATCTTTGTATTTGACAGTTCTTACAAAAAAAAATTGTTCACAGTAGTCTTGATGTGAAATGCTTTTTTTTTTTTTTTTTTTAAAAGAGAATTTTTACTTTTTAGCTCTTGATTTGAATCCTCTATACTTAAAAGCACTTGTGAGAAGAGCTCAGCTGTATCGCACACTTGATAAACTAGATGAAGCCCTTGCAGATTATCAGAGGATACTTGAGATAGACAGGAATAATTTAGAGGCTCGTCAAGCATGCATGGTAGGTAATGTTATGTAGGTGTGGCTATAATTTCTATCTATATTTTTCATCCACACTCCTGTTTTGGTGGGGGGAATTGAAAGTTGAATCTAAAACTAGATTATTACTCTTCCAGAGAATGATGTTTATGTGTCACTGCTAGTAATTGGACAGTGATGGCGTTGAGAGCTGTCAACAGATTGGTGGGACAAACATGACATGTTAAAGTTTCAGAAATTTTACAGTACCAAGCGAACGTACTTAAACATGTAATACAGCTTTCTTACTATCATTGATAACTATATATTGATGGGATCTGGGCCAGGAATTCCAAGGTTGTGAAAGAAAATCATTTTTGCGTTATGCATAAAAGAATAAATTTGTTTTGCTATCATGTTACCTAGTATAAGGCCCAGTGTGCATCTTAAAATAAATTCTACCTGATTTCACCACACAACTTTTTACTATATTTTCATACAAGTACTGTACAGATTTAGGATACATTATATATTTTATGAAGTAGTTACCTGACACCATTTCGTGGGAATGTTCTCGAAATCATGTTGGTGTATGTTTCCTTTTTCTTACAATAGTCACTGCTCGTGGACTCCTTATTGGTATTACTAGTACTAGGATATTGCAGTATAATAGCTTCTTTTTTGCTGTCCTCATGTTAATCTTCTCTTGCAGTCTGCATCTAAAAATGTTGCTTGCTTGAATGCTGATTGATGTTTCCTACAAATGGTAGAAATCAAAGTGATCCCAAGTTATTGTGGTTTCCTTTCGTAATAATAAAAAATGTCAAATCGAAAGTAGCTTGCCTTCGGTGCCATCAATGGAAGCTGACTCTGCACGGTACAATATTAAGCATCTTTGAACAACCTGAAATCATGTGGGATTTCTTTAAATAAACTGGCTGAAACTTAGTGTTGATAATACACAAAAACTGGAGTAGCAAGCATATTAAGAAAGGAGATTGAGCACTTGCTGGTAATATAGGCTATCCTTGACATCTTATTGTGTGGTGAAAAGGGGGGTTGCATACCTTCTTATGAAAGGGGATGAATATTTGATAGAAATTTACTCTCTAGGAAAAAGTGCTACAGGGTACAACATTGAACATCTTTTGAATAACCTGTTTTGTTTCAACTGGCATTGCTACTAAAATAAAAAATATTTTGAGGCACAGGTGTGCATTGGCTGTCTTTGGTGAAATGTGTAACCACTGATAGAACAGTGACAACCTTTGACAAGGTGTGTTTTGAAAAGTACAACAAGCAATTACTAGTGAGTGGCAATGACTCTCGTTCAAAATGATCCAAAAGTTTTGAAAGAAGACAAATTGATGAATCGAAGAAAAGGAACTTTTGAATTACAAATGCCTGATGAAAGCAAGCTGATAGCTATAGTAATTTTATCATCACTTACGCAGAGTTTGGTCATGATTTTCTCTTCTGGCTTTCATAAAACAATTTGCTTTTTTTTTTTTTTTTTTATGTTATGCCAGCCAATGTTTGAAAATCTGAACATCACTGTTCAGCAGTGGAATGTACCTCACATCCTTGTGCTAAGGTCATTACTCCTATACTCCTAGATATGTTTTGTACAAATTGATTATACCAATAATAATTAAACCTTCTATTTCCAATATGGAAGCTGATTACCATAGCAGACTAAATTAGAAGGATGATTCTGACTTTGTCATAAGCATAACTTCTGCCAAGGTCAGAGAGAGAGAGAGAGATAATCTTTAATGCCCTTCACGGCCAAAAAGCCAGGGGTTTACATTTTTACAGCCTCCCAAAACTTCTGGGAAAATCGAACAATTAATTTACAAAAACGTAATTTTACAAATGAAAACATATTTTGATACAAAGGAGAGAACTCCTTACGAGAGTTCGGTCTGATTGAGCTGGCTTAATATCAAGAGCACCAGCTCAATCAGACAGGAACAGATGCAAGGTACACGTCATTGCTGATTAGTCCTACTAGTCATAATTTTTTTCCTGTAAGTCCGGTCAACAGCAAATTTGTTCAGGTCGGCGTCAAGTGCCTGGGTTTGCTTGAACATCTGCTGAGGGAGGAACCTGTCCGAGAGATGGAGTCGTGCTGAATGCGAGTAGAGCTTGGGATTGGCCCCAAGGGCAGCAGGGGGAATCCTCCAGCCACAGGTATCCAAGAATGAAGGTGTTGCGATTATGCCTGTTATCATCTTGACCAGGGGTGGGCAACAGCCGGCCCGCGATGATGTTGAATCCGGCCTCCTCGGTAAATGCATAAATATAGAAAATCCATACCTGACTACACTCGCCGTAAACGTTCGGCTTAATTCGGTTCAATCGGGAATCGCGGCCAGTACAACAGTAACCAAGTGATTCTACGCAGCGTCAAAGAGTTATTTCCTAATTATTATTGTAGCATCGATCGAACGAAGTTCCTTTGGGTTTGACTTCTTATTGAAAAAAATAATATTGGTGCGAGATGTTTTATGCCTTTTCTAATTATTACAATTTTTAATTTAATATAATTTATAGCCCATAAAATGAGCCAATTAAAAAAAAAAAGAAAAATTGATGCCGAATGCTGCATTTTCAATGATAATTGGACATTCAGATATTTTTTTAAAAAATACATTAATAATTTGATAATTCAAGTAATATAACATTTTTTAGGTTCTGATTTTTTTTATTAAATCGTTCAATCTATTCTGGCCCGCATCATGATGCGAAAATTTCATTCGGCCCGCTGACGAAAAAAGTTGCCCACCCCTGATCTTGACTGTTACTAGGAGGCGTTGGTCGTCGACTAGGGTGGGAAGCCGTGGAATCCCAAGAGAGTTGGCAAGCTGGAAGGTTGTGCTTCCTGTTGGCCCACTTTAGGAGCCAGAATTCTGTGGCAAAGAGTGGTTTCTTTATTGACGATGCCGCTGACGCCCAGATTTCAGCAGCATAGAGTAAAGGTGGAAAGATAATTGTTCTTATGTACCTCACAGTTGTCTTTTTATCTCTGATATGAAGGAGATGCTGTTTTGCTATCCACCAGTCTTGAAGCACGTGTGAGGAGCATGTCTATGTGGGCGGTGAATCGAAGTTTGGAGTCGAATACAACGCCCAGATCATGATGGCTTGATACAATTGGGATGAGGGTGTTGCCGACCGAAGGAGTTTGCTTCAATGAATACACCATGAATTCGGACTTAGCAGGATTGATCTTGAGCCCGAACTGGCAGAGGTAAGATGTGACTGCAGTGAGAGTGTTGTTAATTTCCGTTTTTACCAGATCAAGGTCTTGACCAGGGATGATGGGAGTAAGTATCTCGATATCATCTGCATAGCTCAGTAGACATCGAGAATGTGCAACCAGTGGGAAGATAATAGATGAGAACAGAAGGCCAGAAAGGACCCCTCCTTTTGGGACTCCTGCAGCGACGGATCTAGTAAAGGTGTGATCTCCTGTATGAAGCTTTATAACTCTGTTATTCAGAAGAGAGGAGAGAAAGCATGTTCCCCTGTGATCTGGAAGTGGCATTCCAGGAGAGTGAGTAGTTGGTTTACTTGGATGGCATCAAATGCAGTCTCAATGTCTAAGTAAGTAACAGCTAGTTCGTGCCTTTTCTCGAATGCTGACAAGATAGTATTCGTGGTGGCTAGCAGATTTGTGATCGTTGATCTATTTGGAAGGAATATTTAATTTGGGCTGGATTACTGGGCAAGATCTGCTTGGTGAGGATGGGGAGTAAGGTCTTCTCCAGGAGCTTCAGCAGGCTGGAGGAGTTGGAGATGGGTCGGAAGTGTTTAGGTTTCGATGGCGACTGAACTTTGGCTAAAGGTTTGATGAGATAGTTTTCCCATTGCTGTGGGAAAATCTGGTTCGAGAGTAACTGGTTGAAGATAATTAAAAGTGGCTGAATAATGTACGGACTTAGGCATTTGAGCATGAATTGGGGAACTCCATCATCACCAGTGGTTGACGAGGCAGGTAGAGAATTGATGGTGATGATCAGCTGTTGTTTTGTGGTCTGAATGGTGTTCAACACTTCTTGCTGGGTGGGCTCTGTTAGTAGAGCCAGATCTGAGTTTGGCATAGGATTACGATTAAATCTTGTGACGAAATCGAGCCACAATTCAGGATCAAGTTGCAAAGGAAAATGAAGGTTCACTTTCTTGTATGGAATTTTTCCTTTAGCCAGATCTCAGTTAATGTATAATTTGATTGTCTCAGATTTCAGGCGATTAAATTGAGCCCGTGCCCTTGAATAAACAATGCGATCACTGACGTTTTGCGACTGTTTCCATGTGCGATGGAGCTGTTGCTTCAGCTGGAAACTCATTTTGAGTTCTGAATTCCACCAAAGTCTTGTATATGGACTGATTGTGATTTTTTTAGAGGCAGCATATTTGGCAACCGTATTGATCCAGTTTGTGAGAATGTTCACAGCTAGCTCTGGGTCACAAGTCTCTAAGGTGACCCAGGGAATGAGAGAGGCGGCTCTGATGCACTTATCTACATCAAGTAAGTTGGGACTAGCGATGACAACCTTTTTTGTTGTCCTTCTGGCTTCTAATTTGGAGGCTGGCAGATATGCAGTCACATGTATTGGAACATGATCAGAGTCAAATGACGTTTCTGCAATGTAATCAAGGGTGCAAGGGATAGAAGCTAGAACTAGATCTAAGAGGTTGTTCCCCCTGGTTGGAGCTTCATTAATAAGTTGTAGATCAGCACATCTCAAGTGTGCCAGAAGATCTTTTTTCAGATTAGATAGCTGAGGAGGTAAATTGAAATCACCACAAACTAAGTGAAAAGCTGTGGGATGCAGCTGATTGATTATCCAGTTGGAAACTTCAAGGATGATTTGCTGGGAAGGCGTTGGAGGTATGTACACCACACAGATGTCAAACGTCACGAAGTTGTACCTTAACGTAACGAGGATTGCTTCATAGTTAGGGGAGTTACTGGATTTATTATCCAATAGCTTGAAAGCGGATTTCTTGTAAAATATTGCGACGCCTCCACCCTTGCGTGCAATCCGAGATGTGAATATGACCCCATAATCAGCTGCTGCTAGGAATTCTTCATTGTCATTGAGCCAGGTTTCGGTGATGGCGAGCAGGTCAAAATATCCAGGGAGCAGAATTTGCTCCATAGTGTCAAGCTTGTTCCTAAGACAAAAGATGGTGCAGGTAGGTACTTTGATACAGACAGGTGGTCGCTGACATGGCACTACTTGATTCAGCGGGGTGTCTAGGACTGATGAGCACAGGGATCGGCATATTGGTGTTCCGTGTCTGTGGTTCTGGTTGCGGTAACGAGATCTGGGATTGCTATGAATCAGGGTACCATTGGTGGGAGTCCTTTCCATTACTTCTATATCGCTGCCCTTTATGCCCGAGATATGGCATAACGAGCTCCAGCAGGCCAGATTTCAGGATTGAAGAGTGCTTCAAAATCTGCATCAGCTACATTGATCTTAAAGGAGGCGTAGGTGGGATATTTTGTGGATAGCTTGATGACTCTACCATTCATTTTGAATGAAGCAAGAAGGTTTTCCACATCATCAGCTGTGGTAGCAGGGGAGAGCCTACTAATGAAGACATTATGGATCCACTTGCTCATCATTCCAGTGTTCGCAATTTGCATCTTGCTGAAGTGCAAATTGGTTCCAATAACTTTAAGATTGGAGCTCAGTTCCTTAAGAGTTGGATTACGGGTCAGTGTTTGTTCTTTTGTTCGTTGGCTTGCATACGTTGTAGTGTCTCTATGGGTCTTTACATTAGATATAATCGTAGTCCCTGTATAATGGTTACCTCTCACGTTGTTTGAGGCGGAGCCACAATTGCGATGTACTTCAGCAGCCAAAGCATTATCTGGTTTAGAGTGCGAAGACCCCATATGAGAGTTTTGTGATCGCGAATAGGTGTGATTTGGCAGGTTCTGCTCCTGATGACTTCTTTGGATCTTCTGTGAAGCAGTATTTCCCGAGTATCCGTTGGCATCTGCTGTGATTTCAGCATATACTGGTCTAGTGCTACGTTCAGGGCACACAACTTCAGACTCGCATGTTGTAAGAATGGGGGATGGAGAGGGGTCATGTGGTAATAAAGATGGGGTGGTTTGGGTAGGAGCTCTCGGTTTCACGTGAAAGTGTTCGTCCGGAGGATGCTGCTCACGATAGTTAGTTTGAACAGCAAGATCAAACAAGAGGATAAGATTCTGTTCCTCAGAAGTGAGTTCTGGAAATCATTGAATTAATGGCCAAATTTACTGGGATCTGAAGAGCTTCAGTGTATAGAGTGAGGAAAGAATTCATGATCAAAGGTGAATTGTTAACACTACCTTAACTTTATAGTCCACATTAATACCTTTTATGTTTCTGGTTATGCTAAAAATAATAATAAAATGTAGTATCTGAGACATCATCCAACAGTAGATTACCAATTAATGCAATACTGACAGATGCCGAATGCACATGCACATCTGTGTTATGTGACCTGGACTACGAAAAGGTGGTTAACGTGCGAAAAGAAGTTTTTGAGTAAACAGCAGCCGTTGAAGTAAACATGATTCCGTGCGAGGTAGACTTCTCTCGTGGGCCTCTGCTCGCAGTGGGCAACAACTTACAGACACCCCAGCGATATCTGCTTTATTTTATGACATTCATGTCAGTCTCTTTTTCCCATCAAGGAGCAAGACATAGGAAAAGGCCCAAATTGTGTGGTGAGTTTGCTGCAACACTACCTGGAAGCTTCTCAAGAAGCTGAGACCCTTATCCTATTTGCAGACAACTGTGTGGGACAGAATAAAAATAATACAAATCTTCAATATCTAATGTGGAGAGTGGCAAAGGGATGCAGCAGTGTATTCTCCTCAATTTTCTCCTAACTGGTCATACTAAGTTTAGTCCTGATCGGATGTTTGGAATCTTTAAAGCAAAGTATGCTGTCAGTAATATTGATACCCACAATGACTTGATAAATTGTGTTATTACTCCTAGTGGTCATAATAAGGCTGTCTCTGCCAAACAAGCGACTTCATATGAATGGAATGTATACTTGAAGCAATTTTTCAAACGGTTAGCTGGGATTACTAAATACCATCACTTCATGATTTGCCCTAGTGGAGTAGTGAAGGCAAGGAAATTTTCCGATAGTAAGGACATTGATGAGTTCACCCTTCTGTTAAAACGATTGGATGGGAAGATGCCAAAGGTAATCAAGCCAGGAGGACTGTCACTGCATCGCCAGTATAACAACATCAGAAGCCTAGTAACAGATTCTTCCAAAGCAGATGAAGTGGCCCTACAACCGAATAAAGAGGAAGAGGGGTGAATGTGTGCTATTTGTTCTTAAACTTGATAATTCTGTATGAGTATGTCTACCTTTTTTACAATAAAAATTAAGTATGTTCAATTTTTCATTTCTTAAGTTTTCCAGTTTTTATTCCCCATCATTAGGTACAAATTGTGAAGCACCAAATTGAGCTAGAGATCTGGAATTAGTTTCAATGGAAAGAGCGTACTTTTTTCCTACAAAAATCACCTAAAACCTCATAATCGCTATCTTGACACATTAACCATCTTTTCGTAGTCCAGGTCAGATATATTTTAGAATATTTTACACATTCCGAAATATGTTGCTGGTCAGTTCATTGGAAAGTGTGATATAGCATAGGTGTACAATTTTGAATATAACCAAGGTAAAATGGTACAAATTATATGGTTTTTAACTAAATCAGCAAAATTAAAGAATGAATTTAATTTAAGAAAGATTTAGGTGGGTAAGCAGAATAATTTGCTTTTACCCTCACTTAGTGTTCCAAAGGATTTAGATGAAACTTAATGCTATTAAAACCTTGTTTTATAGCTATTTCATATTGATAGAGTTAAGTAGTTCCCTGTATGAGTATGGATTATTTTTATTTCTTTCAGACACTACCCGAAGAAATTAAAGACAGAAATGAAAAATTGAAGACAGAAATGATAGGTAATTATATTTCATTCTTACCCCCCCCCCTCCAAAAATTCTGTTTTTGGTGTTGAAACTTGCCCTTTTTATCTGCTGTATTTCTTCAGGAATTCACTATGAAAATTTCACAAGCAGTTGAAGTCCAACAATTAAAATTTGAAAGTACAAATATTTTGGCACAAATAATGATTAGTATTAGCATTAGCAGAGGCATTTGTGCAAGAAAGCAAGCTTATGCAGCATCAGCCAAAAAAAAACCACTTCCACTTCACCCCTCTGTTCGTTCAAAATACCTGTCCAACAGAGCCTTAAACTTATTTAGGCTATATCAACTTCCACGACAAGGGATGGAAGTCTGTTCCACCAACCAACCACCCGCTGGCTGAAGGCAAATTTCTGCACGTCTATCCTACATCTGCCTTTCCTCAATTTGAATTTATGCCCTCTCAGGTGATTATTCTGAGTGAGAGGAAGAATCCCATCAGCATTGAGCATGTTCAAACCATTCAAGGCTTTATACACCTCTATCAGATCACCTCGCTGGTGCCTAGTCTCCAGACACTGTAATTTGCAAAACTTAAGCCTTTCTTCATAAGAGCACCCCATTGTTCCATTCACTAATCTTGTTGCCCTTCTCTGTACTTGTTCCAGCAGCTCTACATCCTTCTTGAAATGAGGCCTCCAGACCTGTATACAGTACTCTAGGTGTGGCCTGACCATTGCCTTATACAAGGGAATAATCACCTCCTTATCCCTGCTAGAAAAATTCCTATATATCATTGACAATACACCATGAACTACTCTTGCAGCCCGTCTGCACTGCTCAGAGAACTTCATATCTGCCTGCACAACCACCCCCAGGTCCCTTTCATTCTCTACCACTGTCAGTGTAGTACCACAGAGTTGATACGTTGCTCTGGGGTTGCTGTTTCCCATGTGTAGTACTTTACATTTGTCAATGTTAAACTTCATTTGCCACCTCTCAGCCCATCTGCTCAACCTTTCCAGATCCTGTTGCAGGAGCATAGTGTCAGTAGTGCCCTTGACAACCCTGCCTACCTTTGTATCGTCTGCAAACTTCGACGTTAAGCTTGATATACCATCATCAATATCATTTATGACTACAGAAAACAATAATGGACCCAACACTGAGCCCTGAGGGACTCCACTAATAACATTAGTCCACGACGAGCAGTGTCCATTGATTACCACTCTCTGTCTTCTTCCCCTCACCACCCCTTTATCCACAGCAGCAATTTGCCTCCAATGTCACACTGCTCCAATTTGTGCAGCAGTCTTCCATGTGCAACAGTATCAAAAGCCTTTCTAAGATCCAAGTATATAATATCAAAGTTATTCCCCGCATCCAGTTCCTTTGTGACTGCTTCATAGTATCCAATCAAATTGGTCAGGCAAGACTTCCCCTTAACAAAACCATGCTGTGTCCGAGCTATAACTGAAGTCTTGTGTCTAAATGATCCTGCAGTGCTTCTTTAACTAGTGCCTCCATTAATTTTCCTGGAACAGAAGTTAAACTCACAGGTCTATAGTTACTTGTGTCAGCCTTTGTGAATTGGGGTCACATTTGCACATCTCCAGTCTGTGGGTACCTCCTCTGAGTCCAAGGAAGCTCTCGTAATTATGGCTAAGGGTTTGCTTACTTCCTCTGCTGCCTCCTTTAATATAACTGGATAGATCCCATCCACCCCGGGTGCCTTTCTTGTGTTTATCTTCAACAATTTCTCCTCCACTTTACTCTCAGTTATTACAAGATTCTCTAGCTTACTGCTAGAGTTGAATACACCTCTGGCATTCCCCTCGCTAAATAACTCCTCATGTGTGAATGTCGATGCAAAATATTCATTTAGTTTGTTAGCTACCTGAGCAGGATCATCAACAGTTGACCCATCGATATCAAGTGGACCAATCTGATTCATCCCCCTCCTTCTAGAGTTTACATAAGTAAAGAACTCTTTGCTGTTTTTCTTTGTATCCCTTGCCAAAGATTTCTCGTAATCTGCCTTCGCCTGCCTAACCTCCTTTGTAACTTGGTTACAGATCAACTTGTATCTATCATAGGCTTCTGTGTCATGTGTTAATTTGTATGTATCCCATGCATGTTTCTCCTCTGCCATATGCCTCATCAGTTCATCTGACATCCATTTAGGCCTAAACCTTGAACAGTATTTCTTAGTTGTTATGTAAAGCCTAGTAGTAGCTTCCAAGATAAGTTCTTTGAATGCTTCCCATTTTGCATTTGCTGTTGGTAACATCATCAGTTGGTCCCACTGTATAGAATTTAAATACTGTCTCAGTCCATCGTAGTCGCCTTTACGGAAGCAATAACCCTTCCCTTTACCCCTAATGGTAGTTACCTCTTTGAGTAAATCCCACTTCAGCACACTGTGATCACTGCCACCTAGTGGTTCATTTATCTGCAGATTCTTAATGCATGAAGAATCACTGCTGATAATCAAATCAAGAGTATTACTCCCTCTAGTTGCCTCGCGAACATGCTGATGTAGAAAACAATCAACCAATAAATCCAAAAAAGCCCTGCTAGTGTGTGAGTGACCAGCCCCCAAATTCCAGTCAATATCTGGGAAATTAAAATCTCCCATTATAAGACTCTCTGATTTACTGGCCCACTCTATTTCCCTGTACAGTTTCTTATTATACTCATCAGAGTCATTGGGCCTATAGCACACTCCTACTCTCAATTTTGATCTCCCAATGCTTATGTCACACCAAACTGACTCGACACTGCACTGTCCGGCGATGTCCACTGGCTTCACTTCCTTGGATTTTATGTATTTCTTAACTAATAGCATAACCCCTCCTCCCTTCCTACCCTTTCTGTAGAAGTTGTACTACCCAAATTCCAGTTCTGCATTCCTTATATCTGAGTGACACTACGTCTCTGATATCCCAACAATATCTGCCTTTGATGTTTTGAGCAATACCTCAAATTCATCAAATTTATTTACTAAACTCCTAGCATTGGTGTACACGCAAGTATACATGCACCTATTTCTATTCTTAGCTACCCTAACACAACCCATGTGTTTACTTGTACCGCAATGACTCCCAGCTGTCTCTGAAATATCCTGCATCTTGTTTTTCAGGCTTCTGCTCATTCCAATAGAAGCAGTGCAAGAATCTCTTTTACCTCTGCCAGTGGCTACTGTTAATCTATTCGTCTTTGTCTCCCCCCAAGCTAGCAGTTTTCCGACCCAAATGATGATGCCATCTAAGCATTCATGGAATGGTTAGATGATCAAGATAGTGGGTTTTATGTAGATAGGATGAGAGTATTACTGCATAGCTGCCACCTCTTTGAATTTACAATGGAGAATCCATCTTTTAGTCTTCATTTAACCCATTCTCTGTATCACTGCTGTAATAGAACTAGTCCTATAGTTTCTTCATCTTTTTCAGGGAAAAAAAAATAGTAAAACTGCATTAAAATTAGAACTTTTAAAAAAATTATTTGTGAATTATTTTCTTAATTTCATTAATGAACATGGCTGTGATAAACACCCGAGGACAGTTTGCTATAATTGTTCATCTAAGTCAAATAAAGCAAATTTTATTCTGCAGGCTTTCGTTTTCAGTGCAACGCATGCAGTACAGCCCAGGGATGCCCAATCTAGTTTGAAAGCAATAAAGATTGATAAAAATAATATAAAGTAATATAATTAAAGATTTATTTTCAAAGTGCATTTTTGACTCCAAACTGTCCTTGCTGATAATCTACAAAACACTGTCCTCCAGGCTGCCTTCCTTGTCTACAACAGACCAGCAAGAGATCTTTAAAAATTAGACAAAAACAGGGTGGACCTGGCTCGGGTTAATATCAAAGATCTTGAATGAAAAGATTTTGAATATCAAAAAAAGTAATGCAGTAAGATTAACATAAGCTGTTTTATACATGTTAAAGGGATGGGGTGTTTTGCTTCTGTTTCTGTTACAAATAGAGGTGCTACTGCCAGGGTAATGGAAAAATGTTTTCCCATTTCCTTGCAAACAGCTTATTATTTTCATTAAGTGATCATAACTACTAGTGTAATAAACCTGTTTTATTTGGGAATAGTAATTTGACTTTATTGGTTTATATGTAGAATGATCAGACAGCTTTTTTGTAATTAATTATATATATAAAGTAAAAAAAAAAAAAAATAGGTAACTGCACGAGACTACATCTGCTTTTTTTCCTCCATTTTTCTGCCATCTTGTTATTCTATTCAATATATATATAGTTTCACTTATGCTTTTTCTTCTTTCTTTCCTAGGAAAGCTTAAGGAACTGGGAAATATGGTTTTAAAGCCATTTGGATTATCTACGGAAAACTTCAAAATGGTTCAGGATCCAAATACTGGTGGATATTCCATTAGTTTTCAAAAATAGAGTTGAGAAATAAGATGTATTTAAGTTAAATGAAAACTTTCAGTAGGTATTGTCTGACTTTTTGTCCCAGTCTGTAAAACTAAAAATTATGCTTACAATTAAAGGTGTATATTTCTCAAGAATAAAAAAAAAAAAAAAAAATCGCCATAGATTCTTTAACCTCATATTGATAACTAAATATGATTCATCTGTCATGGATCTTAGCAAATAAACTATCTGGATCAGACTACATAGAAGAAAAATGAAACTTGCTACTTTCTCTGGATTGGTGTTAATTCTATATTTATTTAGGGTTTCTAAAGACACTGATCTTTGTCAAGCTTTAATTATTTCAGAACCTTGAAAAAGAGGTTCAACACAATTTGTCAAGAATACATTTTCAGGTAGTAAGCAGTAACTATTGCAGTAAGGCTGTATATATACAAAGCTTTACTTCAGTAGTTTTCAAAATATGTATTGTTGAGTAAAATTGGCAAAACAGTAATGTGTGCATGTGTTTGAACTTGAAAATGACAGTTTCATGTTTTTCTCTCTTTTTTTTTAATTAAGATTTTTAATTTTTTCATTAAATATAGGTACAAGCATTTATGCTGCAATCAATTTTTAAAAAACTTTTTTTCCCAGAAATAAAGATCTCGGCCTATCAGACTCCATGCCAACTTGTTATGAATGGGTTGCTCCTAGTAGGTTAAGGACTGGTTGAGTGGGAGAAGACAGAGTGGCTATTAATGGACACTGATCTTCTTGGACTAATGTTATTAGTGAAAACCTCCAGGGTTCAGTGCTGAGACCATTGTTGTTTTCTGTATTGATGAAAGTATATCAGGCTTAATGTCTGAGGTTGGCAGAGTGGTTAATGATAGTAATCAAGGAAAGCTACTGCAACCAGATATACAAAAATTAGGCAGATGGGCTGAGAAATGGCAGTTGAAGTTTAATACAGTTTTAAGTCCTTGACTTAGGTGGTTGCACTACTTCTACTTACGACTAGCCACATCATCCATTAAGCACCACTTTAAAAAAACTTTTGTTAGTGTCTGCTAATGTGAATTGATTGTGGCATCGGTGTTGTTTTCACCTTAACCACTTAAGTGTAAGTTATCTTGTGAGCTTATACTTGTTGTAAACCAGCATTTCTCAAAACTGTGTTCCGCAAAAAAAATCGTAATTAATAACTTAAAAAACAAAATAAATTTTGCATATTTGTAGTGTATACCACTTTTGCATCATTATAATATTTAACATAATTTTTTTTCGGTTATTAATATACTGGCATAGACCAATAATCAAATAGACTGCGGAACGCTTTATTTTCGCGGGGTTTGCGTAGAGGTAATGACATCTACGAAAAAGTAGCAATGTGGTGATGTGATTTAGTGTGGATTAACACAGGTTGAAGGAGAGGAGGAAGTGAACTGATATAACTAAACTCACTTCCTTGTATAAGTTTTTTTTTTGATAATTATTATTAAAATATATGACCATGGATTTATGATTGAAAAAAGGAATTTTAAAACGAGAAGCAAACTACTTCTACTAGTGCAACTGTGGTCTTTGTAAACGAACACAATATTGTCACACTTCAAAGTGAGGATGAATAATCGCAGCCTTTTGTTCCCCAAAAATCCAAAGTGAAAAAACAGGAACCAACTAATAAAAGACCAAAATGAAAAGTATGAGTTATTTGAATTTTGGCTTTACATGTGTTGGAAATAAAGGTGCTCCTGATGCACAGTGCATCACATGTAATAAAATATTAGCAGCAGTTCTTTGTTATGCTAAACTTCTGTTTTGTAAGTGTTCAGTGAATATGTTGTTAGATGAAAAGTGTTCCCTGACTAAAAGAGTTTGGGAAATGCTATTGTAAACAAAATAAATATAAACCGTAAATATGTTTGCAAAAAGAAAAGATGGTGAGAATAGTAATCATAGTGATAAGAAGTCACTATGATTACTATTCTCATAATGATAAAGTCAAAATCATTAAACAACATGAAAACGGCAAGATATTTGTGGACATTGCATGTGTTAGAACCATTATAAAAGATAAAGTTCGGATTATGCAGCATGTAAAAAGTTCTGTGCCAATGCAATCTACGATCGTATCCAAAAGAAGAGGCTTTGTTGCTGAGTTGGATAGAAAACATGAAAGAACAATGAATGCCAATAAGTCTTATGCTCATACAAGAAAAAGCCTAGTCTTTTTGAAGACTTATAGTGTAAATGTGGTGAGAATGTTGCTAGTGAAACATTCATTGCAAGCCATGGATGGTTTCAAAAATTTAAGGTCCTGACCTTGCTCTGGTAAGGTCCATCTAAGCACAGTCACTGAGTTGATATGGTTGCTTAGGAACAGGACTACCTGTTTGAAAGATGGGATAAGCAGAATGGCAATACATAAGATCTTATCACGGTGGGGAGAATTAGCAATTGAATTGAGAGTTCAAAACTTGAGTTCGAAAGAAAAGGTTTCACGTCTGGTTGAAGCGTACCTAGGTCAAGTGCATGGCTTACAGATTATTCAACTGCAGGGTGGGTCAAGATAAACAACACTCCAGATCAAAAAAGATTTAGTGGGGGGGGGGGGTTAGACTGCAAGGATACAAATGCAGAGAAAGAGTACACTACATTGCAGAGAACAGGTTATGATGTATGTGGTCATGTTGTTGTGATTCAGGCAAAGGCAGAAGGAGCTATGAAAGGAATGTCAAAAGAGGTGAGTGCGAGACAAGTAAGACAAACAGTGGATAATGGTATAGTACTGGAGATGGAAAATGTGGAATACACCAAAAAAGAGAAATGAAAGAATATGACAATTAGGAAGCACATTCTCTAAACCAAAGCATTCCAGGTTGAGATAATAATCTATAATACAGGTATAGATGTTAATAAAGAGGTTTTTGAAGAATTATATGAGAGAAATCTCAACTATGTGAAAATCAGCTGAGTGTGGCCTGAAATTTGACACTCTAAATAAAGGAAAGGCAGGTCGCAATTGGATATTAGAGGTGTCTGGATGGGTGTCCCATTACTTGATAAATCAGGGCAGGGTATATATTGGCATGCCATACAGATTGTGAATGTCTTCCACCTGGTCACTGTGCTAGCATTATCAATGTTCAGTCATACTGCTAGAACCCCTTAACAACAGGAGCCTACTTGCAGTAGAAATGGACATAATTGCCATTCTGTTAATAATCAACTGCCTTGTGCAAATTGAGTGTTCAGAGGTTGGAAGGTTAATCATTTTGTAAGGGATAAAAAATGTCCGGAATATGAATGAGAACATCAACTAGTCATTGAATTAATCTAAAACTATCTTACAGTGCCCTAGAGGATTAATGCAAATTCGATGAATAGGAATGTGAATAAACATGTTGAACCTGGATTTTCCTGAGAACTGCAACAAGTGAAAGCTGGAATGTTTTGAAGATGATTTAAATCAGTGGCCAAAGGCTGTAGCTGGTGAACTTAGGGTAGTTGCAATTGGATTTGGTTTGCATTCAGGAACCCTATGAGCTAGAGGGCAGAGTCATGGGGTACTCACTAGTAAGAAGGATTGTATCATGTGCAATATGGTTCAGCTCCAGGCTGCATTTCTTCAAAATGAGTATTACATTCATATAGCTCAAAATACTCAGTGTTTGTGTGGAACATGCACTGCTTCACTGTACTTCAAGTATAGCGGAGATGGGAGAAATCCCAGGTGCTGTCCGACACGAACATACCTGTACTTCAAGTATGATGATGACACTGGGCGATACTTAGACTACATTGAGAATCTGATAGATTCTTCACGGAGATAGAGTTATACTTTGGATTCTAATTCTAAAAATATCTTGTTCAGTTCAATTACTGACAAGAGAGTCTGTCGGAGGAAGTTAGGAGTTGTTATAACCAGATAATATATAAAACAGGCAGTCGAACACCACTTTCTGGACGCTAACCCTGCGTGACATAGATGAGGCACTCTCAAGCACATCTGGGTCATTGATAATTGGTTAGTTGCATTTGATAAATTGGAAAAAAAAAACAGCGTGTAAAAAACTCCAGAGATGAGTGGGGATAGGGTTGCTCAGCTGGTGCAGGATTGGTTATATGGTGCATCTGACCTAATGATGAAGCTGTGCCAAAATAAGCATGCTCCTGTCAAGGGTGGACTCCCAGTTTAACAAGATGCACAAAGAAACTTACAGAGAGAGAGAGAAAGGCCTCTCAATGGAATGGGCGATCAGTTGTTAAAGAGAAATATTTCGTGGAAATAATTGGTAAAGATGTGTGGCAATAACAACCTCTGATATATAAATTGTGTGCTAACAAGTTAAAATCCATCTGGGAATGGACGATCTAACACACATGGAAAGAGACTGTTACCCTCATAACAGAATGCTTAGTCCAGAATCAAAACTAGGCTGAAGAAGGTGAAATTCTGAGTATGTAGAAATAAAGACACAATGATGTGAGAGTCGGAAGGAACCCGATTTCACTCTGGATGAGTTATTGGTGACGATTCAAAGAAACAAATGAATAGTAGTAGTAGTACCTTCATGACACACTCTTCCCATGCCACTTATCTTTTAAGGTGGATTCATATCATGCAATTGCCTTGCTGAGTGGAATAGGCAGGGTTTATGAGCAACTGCTAGGGACAAGAATATTAAAGAATATTGAGTGGTATGGGGTTACACCACAGAGAAACAGATGATGCCCTGGAAAGATTAGACTGTTAAAAATTTAGGAAAAAAAAAAAGTACTGTTTGGGTCTATTTGTAGACTGTTGGCTCATTTGACACCACTGATTGGAATAGTGTACTAATGGTACTTTGTAAAGCATGGTCTACATCCCAAATTTACTCAATTACTAAAAATTATTCTCAAGATTGATTTTTACAGTAAAATCAGCAGTGGGACTTACCAAGAGAGTGGTTTGGGGATGTGCACAGTGATGTGTCTCTTGGCCACTAATGTGGAATTTAGTATAAATGATTGGCTACTCCTGATATACCTAAATACATGGGAATGTGTCAAGTATAAAGACCTGAGAGAAGAGCTAATGTGCCTCATCTTCAGTCATTGACACTAGGATGAGAGGATTGCTTCGTAACAAAGGAAATTTTTTTAGTGTTCCAATCTTTACTGTTGAAGACCCAAGATGATTAGGCTACAGAAAAAAAAACATCGGTCTGATTACATTAAGAACCACATTGGCAATTAAAATATTGGAATATGTATCTAGCTACTGGAATGGAAGTCTTAATTGATTAGGGTAGGCAGAGGATGTGTAGTACCATTTCAATTAATGGTGGGTTGCTTACCCTTAAATAACGTCATTCCTGACATGTGGAAGGAGGAAGAAAACTATTATTCTATAAGCATCTCCTTTTGGTGCTGGGTTGTTATTGTCTGGACTACTAAGTGTGGGTGGACTGTAATTCTTATCTTTGTGAAAGTGAGCCAGATGGACTTCAGATGTTTCATATTTTTGAATGGCTGTAGCTCATTTTTTTATATAATAGCATAAATTGTAAAAAGTTCAGTTAATAAACTTTGTGGCAATAATGAGAGATTCCCTTCTATTTTGTGGAAAAATATCAATTTCAAGAAGACATTCATACTTGTTGCTTTGCTTCTTGCAATGCAGTTTCATCTCTCTCTCTCTCAATAATGGACTTTGTTGTGCATTTTTTACCAACCTGAGTAAAATTTAATTTGGGTCTCAAAAAAAAAAATCTTCCTAAGAAGCTTTCGGATCTAGATATCCTAATTATTTTTTGATATGTTCCCTTCAGTACAAGTAGCTAAGATATTTTGTAAAGACTGCCAACAACTTTACTATAAAAAAAAAAAAAAAAAAAAAAACAGGAATTGGTAATATATTTATTTTTTACATCCAAAATATAGTATTATTTTTATATCAAATGACCATAACTCTTTTCTTCAGGCATTCTATATTTCTTAAATTCTTCTATGGTGCTGTCACAGGCAGTAGTCAGTCTATTCTCAGAGGCCTGCAATGGGAGTGGGGGGAAAAAAGCATGTACAGAAGAAAAATCATTCCATTTCGGTTGCTTAGCATACTGAAGTACAGGCAACCTGCATAACACGGTACTAATATAACAGTTTCGCTCTAAAACAGTATTTTTGTGCGGGGGAAACCCTGCTATTGTATTAGATGCAATTTTTCAACATTTCCATTTTTTTTTTTTTTTTTTTGTGAATGCATGCTGTTGACTCACTAGTAGTTATGCAAAAAATTGTAAAATCCCCGTATTTTATTTTGTTGGAAAATCCCCATGTTGAACTTATTTGAGACCATAAAAAATTGCTTTGAAGTGTGCAATCGTGACTTTTGAGGTTATTTTGGTTTTTATTTGATCGTTTATAAATTGTTCTGGGTATGTATTACTAAACTTTGTTCTTAAGAACCGTATTGGAATAATTTCTTTGTTGTGAATTAAATTCCAGTCCTAAATTCTGCCCCTAAGAAAGTAAAAAAAGCACACTTGTCAAAAGAAACCATTTTTCTAGAATCAAAGATACAAAATTTGGAATCATCTTAAAAAAGGGGGAAGGTATCATACATTTCAAGAAGTTTAAATTTAAATGAAGCAACAATCCAGACAATAAAGAAAAATGAACAGAAAATTAGAACTGCTGTTCTAATTTTCTTTCATTTCTGCAAATATGATAGCTTGTCCCCGAGTGCCAATAGCAGTAAAAAAACGGATCCCACTAGATGGCAATGTAATTAAACAAAAAGGCACTAAAAATTTATAACCATTTAAAAGAAAATGGAGAATCTTCTGTTAAACCCAGAGTTTGTTGCCAGTAAAGGTTGGTTTGAGCAATTTAAAAACTGCTTCTCATTACGTAACATAAGAATTTAAGGGGAAAGTGAATCAGTTGATAATGAAGCTGCCAAGAAGTATGCAGAGGAATTTCAAAAAATTATTGAAGAGCACGGATACACGCTACATCAAGTTTTCAATGCCAATGTGACAGGTCTTTGATGGGTAAAAAAATGCCCAACAGAATGTTTATTTCAAAAAAAGGGAAACTGCACTAGGTTTTCAAACAATAAAAGATCACGTGACATTGCTAGCATAGGTCTGTAAACTACCACAGGTTTTATCATAAGATAACATGATAAAACTTATGCTAGTTTACAGATCCTCGTCCAATGAAAGGTGTAAATAAAAATGTGTTACAGGTATATTGGAAAGCAAATAAAAAAAGCTTAGGTAACTGCCAATTTATTTAAAGAATGGTTTCTAAACTGTTTTGTGCCAGTTGTGGATAACTATTTAAAGCAGAAAAATCTAGATTTCAAAGTTTTATTACCATTAGATAATGCTTGAGGCCATCCAAAAAAATAAGTCATCCAAATGTTGAAGTAATGTTCCCACCACCTAATACAACTTCTTTAATTTACCTTTAAAACTCATTACATCAGAAAATCATTACAATGAATTTTGAAAAAAATTGATTCAGAATCTATTGAAGTGATAGAGGCATGGAAACATTTTTCAATTGTGGACTGTGTTGGAATCAAAGAAGTAAAACTGCCAACATTAAATGCATGTTGGAAAAATGTATGGCCAGAGTCAGTTCAATCAGGAAATATGGTAGAAATACAATAGGTGCGATAGTAGAACTTGCTAAGTTGGCAGGAGGGGAAGGTTTTGATGATATGACTACTGAAGACGTTCAAGAATTACTGGGAAAGAGGCTGGTGAAGTGGATTTGGTAGATATGGCAGAGGATGATAGCGCAGATGAAAATTCTGAAGTTACAAATTTTACACTAAAAAGCAGTCCTTCAACTGAAAGGAGTACAAAGTTTAAAAGGGAACTTCAAAAATGCTTAGCCCCATACCATGAAATTTACAAAATAACTATCAAGCAAAAGCAAACAAACCCAGATTACTGATTTTTTAAAGAGAGCAGAAGATACACGAAATCTAGATGCTGCAAAAGAAAGTTCAGAAGGTGAAGATAATCTGCAACAGAGAAAAACGTTCTTGTTTGATTGTGCTTGGCAGCAATGAAGAGGAAGAAAATTAAATGAATATACATTATCTGACATACATGTATCAGTTTGTAAGATGTTTGTTCAGTTATTACTATTTTTTAATAAAAATTAAGTTATAAAAAAAATGGTGTATTTTTGTTAGCTTTTGGAGCATACCCCCCCCCCCCTTGTACTGATTCTTAGTCCAGTATAACATGGTTTCACACTACAAAAGATTTTATAGGAACATAACTACCGTGTATATGAAGGTTACCTGTATATCATTTCATTCTTAAATGTAATCAACACCAAAAAAGCACATTTCTCCTAATGTTCCAATTATTTAGTATTTAGTGAATTCAAATATTATGAGTCAGATAACTGTGAAGCTAATAGCTTCCAATAAAAATAACTGCCCTGATTAAATG
This sequence comes from Mastigoproctus giganteus, assembly GCF_048544385.1. Classification (NCBI taxonomy): domain Eukaryota; kingdom Metazoa; phylum Arthropoda; class Arachnida; order Uropygi; family Thelyphonidae; genus Mastigoproctus; species Mastigoproctus giganteus. The sequence goes on from NC_143576.1 coordinate 144,098,711, forward strand.
TTTATTTTCTCATGAAATGTTTCAACTTTTGGCCCCATCAATTTTTACGTAGAAACCTTTCAGTTAAAAGATTCTTATGTATAATACCAAGCTTTTATCTTCATAATTCATTCTATCTAGATGACTAACTTTGCTGTAGTACTCTGGAAGATGTGATAAAGCATACAGTCAAATTAGGAAAATGAATCTGATTCACAAATCTTATTGTGAAGTGTCCAAATTAAATGATGTGGTATAATGTATATAGGACATGTAGATGTCCTATATACATTATCATAAGAAAATAGGTTATTTTCAAGAGCATTTCAATAGATTTGTAAAATTTAAAACTAAATCAGCCTCAGATCGTGAAAAAAAATAAGTGGTTCTAAGTACAAATACTTCTTCAAAGTAATTGCAGTGCTTCAATACTTTTATATCAAAAACAAGGATCATATTTAACCTCAAGATGGGTAATGTCATGCTCTTTACCTATTCTCTTCCTACAGCTGAAACTGTTAGTATCTTTCAATAAAAGTTTATTCTTCTGACATCAGAAATTCTGGAAATCTTAGTTATCATGCAGAAGTAAAAGTGCAGGACCCAAGTTAAGCCTAGTCTCAATTTATATACACATGCTGAAAAATATGAATTTAATATTAGTGTGTCTCTCTTACATCTGCAGTAGTTATTAAAGAGTGCACTCATGCTTTAGGGTAGTATATCCAGCCATGGCACTTTAGAGGGGTCTGGCTGGCATATAATTGTTAAAGCATGCAGGTTTTTGAATTGACATTTTGCTCACTCTCAGTCAAATATAAGGGAGATGATAAAAAATACATCTAAAGTGCAGGTGTATAGCAGTGTTTTATTATAAATGTTGACATATCACTTTGCCATTAAGACTGGAGGGGTGGAGAGTGAACCATCATGAAACATGGAAAGTAAAACCGTTCTGACTGCAGTACACTGAGGCCTGTTGTGCATATTAGCAAGCCCCTTAACCCCTTCATGGATTATCCCGAGATATCTCGGAATAATACCCGAACCAAACAATAATACCTCCAAATTTAGGACTGAAACTAATTTTGCATTAACCAGGTAAATCCTGAGATTTCTCAGGATTTTCTTACACCTGGCAGCAGACAACTAGCTTTTGTTTTACTTATATTATACAGCAATGTAAGAACAGTTGCCAGTGTTCCTGTGCCGCCAGTAAGCATAATATAATTTGCCACCCTAAATGCAGAATACTGAACCCACAAAAATAATTCACACAAACAATATCGAAAAATATTTCGGCACCCTCTTGAACTGCTGCCTGTAAGCGACCATGTGTAAATGTAGTTAGGTCGCGATTATTGCTTGTGGCAGAAGGTTACTGCTTGTGCATTCCACTTCATTTACTTCATTTTTTTAAATTTATTTATATAATGAGTAATGAAGAATTTTTCTGTTCCTTTCTTTCTTTTAGCTCAAGTGCTAATTTATTAAAAAAATCTGTATAATTTGCACACTTTTTGGCATACACAAGATAACTGGGGATAGCACAAATGGATTAATTACTCCCATGTATTTTCTACAAAAAAATTAATAAAAACTATACAATGAGTATTCGCATGATGCATACTTTTAATCTGTAAAATAAAAAAAGTCAATCCGTTACCACCACACATTTTCTGGAAAAAAATGTTCTGGGAAGGGGCCCTTGGGAGAATAAGTTCTGAGGATAGATAATTTGGTTTCATTCAATAATTTTACACATTTATTGAATGTATTAAGATGTTCAGTAAATGAAAAGAAATGTCATTTATCAAATTAGCATACTAGCCTATAAAATTACTGTTGGCTATATATGATTGATAGGTAGGCATAGCAACATTAGTGACTCTCCACTGAACAGAACAGGGAAACTACTTTGCCATCATGTTTAGACTTCACATACTCTTTAATTTGGTTTATCTTTCCTCGTATGTAAAGGCTCTGCTGGTCTGGCACCATCCTGCTTGATCTTATATACTCAACTTTTTAATATTCTTCAGCAAAGTAATATTAAACACGAGAGAAAAAGTGAATAGTTAATCTTCTGTCCCCCCCCCCCTAAATGGTGACAATTTATGCACAAACACAACCAATGTAAAATTTCATACCTTTTAACAAACGTGCTTTCTCTCCCCATATTCCCTTACTCTGAAGTAACATTAAATCAATTCAGGCAGGCACACTGTACCAGCTTACACAGCTGTAATTAGCAGTAGTTTGTGCTATATTACAAAGCATTGAATGAGCACTAGTGTTAGAAGAAATGGCTCAATTGGTTATTTATTTTTTTCATAGATTATGAAGTATTCCAAAATACGGATACACACACTCTCTAGAAGGTAAGAACTCTGCTCATCTTAATTACAGTTCATATATGTTGGGCTGCATGGCTATGATGGCAGCAAAAATGAAACATGATCTTTTTTATTACATGCAAGAAAAAAAAGTGTGTCATGTTGCTTGTGAATTTCTTAGGAAAGCTGATTTTTTTAAAAATCCTCCACCACAAAAAAAAAAAAAAATATATATATATATATATATATATTTCCCCCCCTCTCTCTCTCAGATAGAGGGAATACATGTGCTTGAAGATGCACTGCAATTGTAGTGAGAAATCACATGTTTTAAATAAATAAAAAAGTGTTTTTGTGTTTATATGCCTGCACAACTATCAGGTCAGAGAACTTTACAATAAACCATGAATACAATTGTTAATTGTACACTGGTGTTCAAAGAAAGTGCATCACCTAGGAATTTCACATTTGTAACCCTTTTTTTGCAATGGTATATGTATATGTTACATTAATGACTAGCAATACAAATAGAAACAAAAGATATTTATTAATAGTTAACGCAAAGCTAAGTAATATTTGACAGGTGCTCTCAAAATATTCCAAAATGAGCATTTGCAACCTTTATACAACAGTTTTGGTAAACACGACAATTATGGCTGAAATGTTATCAGAAGTCCTCAATTTGCTTCAGTTTATCATTTTAAATTGAAACAAAATGAAAAGTTCACCAGGTGCAAACTAATATTTAGTTGAGCCACCTCTGGCCCTGATGACAGCAGCATACCATCGAGGCATTGACAAGATCAATTTCTGAAGATAATCAACTGATAGTTCGTGGTTCCAAACACAAATTATAGCTTTTAAGTTCATGAAGGTTCTTTGGTTTCTTTCTGGCAACTGCAGATTCCACAGTTCTGTATAGGATTTGAGTCTGGGCTGTTTCCTGGCCAGCTAAGAGTTGTAATGGACCGTTCTTCCAACCATTTTTCACCTGTAACAAATGTAAACACATTACTGTTGACCTTCTAATGCAGAAATGAAGCTAAAGTAACTACAGAAGTGCCTACTTACACTTTTCGTCCAATGAAAAGGAACAGAGTCGTCCTTAAAGATGCAGTTACTTGGCAGGTTGAAATGGTCTCTAATGGTTGGCAGCAATTTGCCTTCCAATATAGCCAGGTATCCGTTAGCATTTACGGAACCTTTTATAAACTGCAGGTGACTTATTCCGTGATACGAAATGCACCTCCATATCATTTGGCTAGTAGGGAATTTCACTGTAGACACCATCCAGAACCTTGGTTTTCCAATAAATGTGCTAAGGCTGTTCAAGTGAAGAATGTTGCATATTGTAATTGGCTTGTTTCTAATTCTTTTGCCTACACCAAAGCTCGCAACAATTGTAAAGCGTAGGAAAGAGTAGAAAACTTGCATCTTGTCCGAATGGTAGCCAGGCATTCTGGTCTCTTGGCAAAGCTATTGGCCACAACTTTTGCCCATCTCTGCTCTCACCTCTGTCCAAACCAGATGGTTGTTTTGTCACTTCAGCCAAGGATAATGCTGACTTGCTAGCATCCCATTTTTCTTCCAACTCATGTATTAATCATCTTGGTAAAACACTTCCCACCTTTCCAAACACGCTCCATTCAATGCCTCCTGTGGTCTTCCATCAAAAGGGTGTCAGAAGGATTTTGACAAATCTTGATGCTAAGAAAGTTCCAGGTCCCAATGGCATTTCTCCACTTGTTCTGAAAACCTGTGCTCCTGAATTTACTCCTGCTCTTTGCTGCCTTTTTTTCACTTTCTTATTCCAAAGGTGTTTTTCCTTCTGCTTGGAAATTTGCTCATATCCAGACAATTCCTAAAAAGGGTGACAAAACCCTTCCATAGTCTTTCAAAAGTAATGGAGAAATCAATTAACCGCCAACTCTTAAACTATCTAGAAACCTTCCGTCTGTTCAACGATAGCCAGTATGGATTCCGCCACTGTCGATCCACTGGTGATGTTCTGGCTTATGTTACCCATTTATGGACTAATTCAATGGAAAAGTGCGGTGAAACACAAGCAGTTGCGCTCTTGACATCAAAGACTTTCGATCGAGTTTGGCATAAAGGTCTTCTAAACAAGGTTCCATCTTATGGTTTGCCAACTATTTTTTGTAATTGATTATCCAGTTTTCTCTCTGATCGCTCACTGAGGGTGATGGTAGATGGCTCTATGTCTTCTAACTTCGCCACTAATGCCTGTGTCCCCCCAAGGTTCAGTTCTTTCCCCCATTCTTTTCCTCTTTTATATTAATGACCTTCTTCCATTGACTGGAAATCCTATCCATAGTTTTGCCCTTTCCATTTTGAAAAACCTTGCCTGCTCAATCAGCTTCAACTTCTCGAAAATCTGCTACCAATTCCTTAAATGCCACTCTCCAGGTAATTCTCCAGTGGGGCAAAGACAACTTAGTTGATTTCAATCCTTCTAAAACTCAGTCTTGTCTTATATCTCAAAAAAAAGTTGTTCTGCTCCTATGCTTATCTTTGGTGACACTCCAATTTCTAGGCAAAATGATATATCTCTTTTGGGGATTACCCTGACTTCTAATCTTTCTTGGCACAAGCTCATTACAAATATTGCTTCCTCTGCATCTAAAAAACTTGGTTTTCTCTTTCGCTCTTGGCGTTACTTTTCTTCCAAACAGTTGTTCACTCTGTAGAAATCACAAATCCACCCTATCATGGAATATTGTTCTCACATCTGTGGTGGTGTCCCCAAAACCTCTCTCAGGCTTCTTGATTCCATTCAGAAGAGGGCAGTTAGGTTAATTAATGATTCATCTCTAACAGAGTCTCTCCACTCACTGTCTCAAAGACGTACACTGTCTCTGCTGCATGCCTTTTCTACAGACACTTCCATGGGCACTGTTCTTCTGATTTGGCTTCTATATTCCCGCCCTCTCTTTCAAAACAGTCTGAACATGTGTTGCCACCAGCCAACATCCATTTACTGTCCAACTTCAAACTCACAGAACCAGCTTTTCATCTTCCTCGTTTATTCATTCAACTGCCGTTTTCTGGAACAACCTTCCTTCACACGTATTTCGCGAAAATTACAGTCTAATTACAGTTCAAGTCAACGACTATCTTCTTTTGTCTTCTCAACCTCCAACTCAAGCACGGTACTAAATACTATAGGTTCTAATACCTCTCGTGTTTGGGGTTTACATAAAAAATTTTTAAAAAATAAGGAAAATCATGGCTCTATGCCTTATGAAAATATTTTTATCAATGGCAAATACCATGAGACTGAGGCTGTTGTTATTGGATTTTATTGGCACGTTAGCAACTAAGGCTATAATGAGCCAAGACCAGGTGATATCTAAAAATTTAAATTTCACTGACATAATTAGTTAGGTCACCATGTCAAGATATAAAATAACAAAGGTATAAATTTTAGAAAAGATAAATCAATAAAGAAATAACAATAACATGTAAATTTTAAATACAAGTAAAAACCTTTATTGATTTCAAAAAGCTAAAAATAGCAGACACATGGTCATTATCGGATAAAATCTGACTGTGTGTATACGGCTCAGTCAGATGATTAAAATATGGACAGTCAATTAAAATGTGTCTAATTGATAAAATTGTGCCAAAGGACTCAACACAGGAGGATCATCAGACCTCAGCAAAAATGAATGAGTCAAATGACTATGTCCTATGCGGGTCCGGGCAAGAACAACTTACTCCTTACGATTCCTGCGCAGACTAGACTGCCACGGTTCAATTACAGGCTTTATACGATATAATTTATTCGTAGTCTGTCTATTCCACGAATCCTGCCATTGGGAGTGTATCTTTTGGTGTATTATTTGGCTGTAGTCTGTATAGGGAACTGACAGGCAGCGATTATTACTGGGAATTGCTGATTTGGCTGCGGTGTCAGCCAAATCATTTCCCCTAATCCCAATGTGGCGCCCCAGGGGCTAATCTTGGGGAATAGTGAAAATTGGTGATTATCTTGAGTGATTGTTTAATTTGATTGAATTAAATTTTAGTTGATTGTTACCATTTTGCTGTTTCTATTGTTGCACGAGTTGTAACCTGATTAGCTGCCCTACGTCCTCGGCGTCTGGGGTGGGCGGTTGGGGGTTTACCCCTAGCCGGCTGAACGGGTGTTTTGAGGTAGGAGGTGCAGAGTTGGTCAGGAGTTAATTGCATTTTGTGCCCCCAGGATTGTATTTTAAAGTTTCCTGGGACCCTAACTCGTTTGACTTGAGTAGGGAAAGATTTTAAATTGGTTTGGATAGATTTCCAGACTCTGTTGTTAGTTTAATATTTTGTGAGTTAATATTTTTGAGTTCGGGTCTGTTTAAAACTTTTGGCCGCCAGACTCCTTTATTAAGAGTTGTACTTAGTTGGCTAAATTGCCTTTTAAAAATTTTAATATGGCTAGTAAGAAGTTGAGCGCTGGCTCTCTTCCTTGCGATAGAACAGAAACAGATTCAGGAAGTGAAGACTCAGATGATAGCTCTGAGTATGAACTTGATGAAGAACAGGATAAAAGTGTTGTTGCTGAAAAAGGGAAGTCTAAGGATTCTGTTTCTAAGAAGCAAAAGCAAGTTATGAGAGCAGAGTCAACAAAAACTAAGGTGACTAAGAGCAGTCAGGTGGTTGATTCACCTAGAAGTGCCAAGAGAACTGAAATGTCTGTGGATAATAAGGAGCAGTTGTTTCAAAATATGAAGGTTATACTAGGAAGTATAAAAGAAAGTTCTGAAGATGTAAGTGCTGCAAAAAGACTGAAAAAAGTAGCTGAATCTCGTTCTAATTTGAGAGATATCCTTTTTCAGCGGGAGAATCGAATAACTAGTAAAGTATCAGCTCGAATTTTGGAGCTATGGGATGACCTAGAGATGGTTGTCTTAGAGCTTGATATTAATGCTCGAATAAAGAGGGTTAAAAAGGACACTCAAGGAATTCCTAGAGAATATGCAACTGTAGTAAAAGATAAAGTGGAGAATAAGCCGAAAGTTGCCATTATCTCAACCAAGAATGAGAAACATAAGAGCAGCGAAGATGTGAGAAATGATCTAATAAAGAATGTAAGACCGGTACTTCATGATGTCAAAGTGAGAAATTTAAGGGCTGTTCGTGATAAGAAAGTGGTGATTGAAGTTGAAACAGAAAAAGATCTAGACTTGATTACAAAATGTGTGAAGTTTAAAGAACTTAAATTGAATGCTGAAAAAGTGAAGAAGCAGAATCCGAAGATCTTGATATATGATGTCGAAAAAGACATTGATAGGAAGGAGTTGTTAGAACAGCTATGGTTAAAGAACTTGAAAGATTATGGAATAGAAGAAGACCTGTTTCAAGAAAATCTGGCAGTTATATCTGTGAATAAAGCCAAGAAGAAGAATGTTAATAACTGGATTCTTCAAGTCTCCAGTCCTGTTCATAAGCAGTTAACAAGTGTGGGCAGAGTATTTTTGAATTGGTCCGCTTGTCGAGTTCGTGACATTGTCACCAGTAACTCAATGTTATAAGTGCATGACTTATGGACACATTGCCAAATTCTGTAGGAATGAGGTTTTTTGTGGCTATTGTGCAGCACATGGGCATTCTTTTAAAGATTGCCCGAATAAAGATAAAGTGTCTTGTTGCGTAAATTGCAAGCGCAAGAAAATTGTAAGTGATCATGTTGCAGTAGACCATGCATGTCCAGAGTTTAATAATGCAATGGAATTAAATAAGAAGCGTACTGATTACTATTAGAAGTTAATGACATTATTTTTGTCGATAATATATCTGGATGTCTTGATGTTGAGGTGCTGTGGCGGTATCGTGGACTTGGCGAGTATGGGACTAGTGTGTGGATGTTCTATGTGTTGGGAAGAGACCTAGTGTGAGATTTGAGTTAGACAGCCAAATTTGTATAATATGATTTTAGAATTTTAGTTAACCTTCTGAGAGTGGAATGGTTAAATGTATAATTAGGACATAGTTTGATTTGAGATTATAACACTAAAAATTTTAAAAGTACAAAATTCTCTTTAGACTTCTGTGCATATGGGCATATTTGCCTAGGTGGCACGTTGAGGTTCCGTTGTTTATATGATGAATCCCAATGTGGCTGGGAATCCAGCAGAAGCAGATATCATAGAGAAAGTGAATCTTCTGCTGAATGCAAGACAGAACTGGATGAGAATTATCTCACAGTTATTAAAGCCTGTAACACACTGAGAGAATCGGAATATAAAATGAACCGTTGGTTCATTTTATATTCATATATAAATATGAATTATTTATATAAAAATATAAATATTTTTATATAGGCAGTTACATCACTAGGTCTCATACAGATGAAAAGCTCAGTTCATTTGATGCTGTCCATTATTTCCAATGCATTGCACAAAGGGTTTACTGCATCTCAAAAATTTTTATCCAAGATATTTCCTCTAAATTATCTGCACCTCTCTCCTTAAGTACAAGAATACTTAATGAGTGAGGGGCAGATAGTGTAGAAAACAACTATCAAAACAAAGCTAATGAACTACATCATCAAAAATCTCATGGAACCAACTTTGAAACATGAAAATCCTTAGGGATGTGCCAATACAAAACTGAATTGTATCAAAAACTGTAGATACATGGGATATTTATATACACTCAGTGATCACTGAATTATGATCACCCCATCTGTAATGGACTATGGTGCATAGTTTGCAGAATAAAATCTGAACACCTGTGCACACCAGAGCATTAGCAATTTGCATCTGGTTGGGCAAGTAAAAGTGATAAAGTAGCAGTTATGGGACATAGTAAAGATAGTACAGTTTCAAAATCACATGATTGCATCAGGTGACAAAAAGCATGCTTGTCAGTTCACCCTGACACATTGCATTTTTCTCCTCGACAGAAATGGGACCTTCCAAGACAAAGATGCACCATCATCAGGCCTGCACTCTGCACAAGTGGTTTGAGAAAGGAATGGAGTGAAGATATCACCTATCTTGTTGGCCTCCAAATTCACCTGACCTCAATCTAGTTGAATACCTGCAGGATGTTTTGGAACAGGAAGCTAATTTTTTTTTTGGGGGGGGGGATTATCACATATCAGCATCTAAGCCTATAGTGCATCAAGATTGCTTACAGCCCACTGCAGTTGTATAAAGAATGGCATTTGTGGTAAGCAAAGAGTATAGCATGTTGTACTGGCCAAATGGCAGATCACTGCACAACAGTTGACATCGCAATACAATATGGGGAATGCAAGAACAATATCCAAAATTATGATGAACCACACATGCAGACATATAGGGTTCTGCTGCAGACAACTCAAGAGACGCCCTCCTCAATGGTGAATGCTGTGGTATTAACAACATGCTGGTTGGACACCAGAGGACAGGAAATGAGAGTGCTAGTCAGATAAACCAAATACCGGGTGCAACATATCGACGGATGCCTTCGTATGCGGTGCAAGCAACACAAGTCCATAAACCTATTGTTCATGGTGCCTGCTATCCAGGCAGGTGGCAGTGGTTGTATAATATAGGACATGTTTTGAAGGACATAAGAAGCCCAGGTGTGTATGGACTAACCTTTTGCTGGTGAGGTCTACTAGCAGCTCTTAAGAGACCACATGAACCCTGCCATGTTGCATTTTTTTCCCTGCACAGAAATGGGACCTTCCAAGGCAAAGATGCACCATCATCAGGGCCTGCACTCTGCACAAATGGTTTGAGAAAGAAACACTGTGAAGTTATCATCCATCTTGATTGGCCTCCAAATTCACCTGACCTCAACTAATCAAACACCTGTGGGAGGTTTTGGAACAGGAACTGAGGTATAGAGACACAACCGTTATCTATTCCAACACTGTAGAAAGACTTGCAGGGAGCATGGCTCTAGATCCCTATGGACATCTAGTGGAGTCGATGCCTAGGCAAATAGAGTCTGTTATCCGTGCAGCAGTGGCCCAACAGAGTATGGGCAGGGGGTCATAATTCAGTGATCATTCAGTTTTTTGTTTTTTTTAAAGGGATACTGTGAACAAAAAGATTGAGAAACACTGTGTTAGAGAGGAGCAATACAGTAAATTTTTAACAAGAAGCCTAGAAATTATATTGCAGGCTTGAAGTAGTGAAACACGTTTAGTCTCCAGAGCAAAGCTCCGGTAAACCCTCCCCCATCACACAGTATGAGTGATGTATTTTGAGGTTATGATGGACATCGTGGTGAGATCCAATCTTCACATTTCGAGGGTACAGCTCTAAAATGGTATTTGCAAACAGGCCGCAAGTTAGTACACCAGGCCGAACCTACTGGTAACTCTTTAGGAGGCTTCCAGATCAGCTAGTGTATAATCTAGCTGCCTCTACTCTGCCAGATAGTGACTGGAGGGAATCTGAGTAGGGTGTATGCAGGGGCCATTGTTGAGGCCATGTTATTTCAAAGATCTGGGTATATTCTTACGTTACCACATTAGCATTACTAGTAGAGGTATACGATGCAAGAAAGCAGGCTTATGCAGATTCAGCCAAAAAAAAAAACCGCTCCCAATTAACCTCCCCCTTCATTCCAAATACCTGTCCAGCTCTGCCTTAAATTTATTTAGGCTATCAACTTCCACAACAAAAGATGGAAATCTGTTCCACCAATCAAATACCCGCTGGCTAAAGGCAAACTTCCACACATCTATTCTACAACTGTCTTTCCTCAATTTGAATTTATGCCCTCTCAGGTGATTATCCTGAGCAAGAGGAAGAATCCCATCAGCACTGAGCATGCTCAAACCATTCAAGGCTTTATACACCTCAGTCAGATCACCTCGCAGGTGCCTAGTCTCCAAACACTGTAATCTGCAAAACTTAAGCCTTTCTTCGTAAGAGCAACCCTTTGTTCCATTCACTAATCTTGTTGCCCTTCTCTGTACTTGTTCCAACAGCTCAACATCCTTCTTAAAATCAGGCCTTCAGACCTGTATACAGTACTCAAGGTGTGACCTGACCATTGCCTTATACAAGGGAATAATCACCACCTTATCCATGCTAGAAAAATTCCTGTATATCACTGAGAAGACACCATGAGCTACTCTTGCAGACTGTCTGCACTGCTCAGAAAACTTCATATCTGCCTGCACAATTATCCCCATGTCCTTTTCATTCTCTACCACTATCAGTGTAGTACCACAGAGTTGATAAGTTACTCTGGGGTTGCTGTTTCCCATATACAGTACTTTACATTTGGCAATGTTCTTTGCCACCTCTCAGCCCATCTGCTCAACTTTTCTAGATCCTGTTGCAGCAGTGTACTGTCATTAGTTTCCTTAAGAACCCTGCCAACCTTTGTATCGTCTGCAAACTTGGACATTAAGCCTGATATACATCATCAATATCATTTATAAATACAGAAAACAACAATGGACCCAACACTGAACCCTGAGGGACTCCACTAATAACATTAGTCCACGATGAGCAGTGTTCATTGATTACCACTGTCTTCTCCTACTCAACCATCCCTTAATCCATAGCAGCAATTCGCCTCCAATGCCACACTGTTCCTTGTGCAGCAGTCTTCCATGTGCAGTATCAAAAGCCTTTCTAAGATCCAAATATATATCAAAGTTATTCCCTGCATCCAGTTCCTTTGTCACCACATCATAGTATCCAATCAAATTGGTCAAACAGGACCTCCCCTAACAAAATTATGCTGTGTTCGAGCTATAACTGAAGTCTTGTCTAGATGATCCTGCAGTGCTTCTTTAACCAGTGCCTTCATTAATTTTCCTGGAACAGAAGTTAAACTAACAAGTCTATAAGGGCACAAAAGGTGATTTGTTGTACACGTTGGCATTAATGATAAGAGTAGGAGACCGGCGGAATTACTTAACCAGTACAGGTCACTGTTGAAAAAAAGCCTTACCATGTGTTAAGAAACACATAAAATCTAAGGAAGTGCATCCAATTGACGTTGGTGGACAATACAATGTTGAGTCATTTTGGTGTGACATAAGCACTGGAAAAGAGAAAATGAGAGTAGGTGTGTGTTATAGGCCTAATGAATCTTATAAGTATAATGAGCAATTGTGCAGAGAAATAGTGGCCCAGAAAATCAGAATGTCTCGTAATGGGGGATTTTAACTTTACAGATATTGACTGAAACTTGTGAGTTGGACACTCACACACCAGCAAGACTTATGGATTTATTGGATCACTGTTTTCTACAGGAACATGTTCAAGAGGCAACCAGAAGGGATAATACTCTTGATCTGATAATCAGTGATTATTCATGCATTAAGAATTTGCAGATAAAGGAAGCACTGGGTTATAGTGATCACAATGTAGTGATCTGGGATTTACTTAAAAGATGTAACTACCATCAAGGGTAAAGGAAAGGGCTTTTGCTTTCGTAAAGGTCTCAGACAGTTTTTAAATTCTATACAGTGGGATCAACTGACGATGTTCCCAACATTGAATTCTAAATGGGAAGCCTTCAGGGACTTAATCTTGGAGGCTACTAGGCTTTTCTTTCCAACTAAGAAGTACTGTTCAAGGTTTAGGCCTAAATGGATGTCAGATGAATTAATGAGGCTTGTGGCAGAGAATAAAAATGTATGGGATGCATATAAATTATCAGGTGACACAGAAGCTTAAGGCACATATAAAACAGTCTGCAATCAAGTCACAAAGAAGGCTAGGCAGGTGAAGGCAGATTATCAGAAATCTTTGGCAAAGGATGGAAAGAAAAACAGCAAAGAGTTCTTTACTTATGTGAACTCTAGAAGGAAAGGGATGAATCAGATTGGCCATTTAACATAGATGGATTGACTATTGATCATCACGTTCAGGTAGCTGATAGACTGAATGAGTATTTTACATCTACATTACACATGAGGAGTTATTCAAGGAGGGGAATGCCAGAAGTTTATCAAACTCTAACAAGGAACTAAGTGATTTTGTAATAAGCAAAGTGGATGAGAAATTGTTGAAGTTAAACAGAAGGAAGGCACCTGGGGTGGATGGGATCTATCCAGTTATATTAAATGAGGTAGCAAAGGAAGTAAGCAAACCCTTAGCCATAATTATGAGAGCTTCCTTGGTCTCAGGAGAAGTACCCATGGACTGGAGATGTGCAAATGTGACCCCAATTCACAAAGGAGGATCAAAAGGTGACACAAGTTTAGTTTAACGTGTTCCGGGGAAAATATTGGAGTCACTGGTTAAAGAAGCATTGCAAGATCGCCTAGACAAGACAGCAGTAATAGTTAAGACACAGCATGGGTTTGTTAAAGGGAGGTCTTGTCTGACTAATATGACTGGATACTATGATGTGGTCACAAAGGAACTGGATGCAAAAAATAATTTTGATATCATATACTTGGATTTCAGCAAAGCTTTTGATACTGTTGCACATGGAAGACTGCTGTACAAATTGGAGGGGTACGGCATTAAGAATAAGGACAATGGATAAAGGGATGGTTGAGCGGGAGACAACAGAGTGGCAATCAATGGAACTGCACTTCATGGACGAATGTTATTAGTGGAGTTCCCCAGGGTTCAGTGCTGGACCCATTGTTGTTGTGCATGATCGCCTAAACAAGACAGCAGACGATACAAAGGTTGGCATGACTGTTAATGACAGTATGCTACGTCAACTGGGCTGAGAAGTGGCAACTGTAGTTTAACCTTGACAAATGCAAAATACTGTATATGTGTAGCAACAACCCAAGAGAAACAAACTGTGTGGTACTACACTCAGGGAAGTGGAAAATGAAAAAGACATGGGGGTAATTGTGCAGTCAGATATGAAGTTCACAGAGCAGTGCAGACGGGCTGCCAGGGCAGGTCATGGAGCCTTGTCAGTGATATATAGGAATTTTGCTAGCAGGGACAGGGAGGTGATTATCCCATTGTAAAAGGCAATGGTCAGGCCACACCTTGAATACTGTGTACACGTCTGAAGGCCTCATTTTAGGAAGGATGTAGATTTGCTAGAACAAGTAGAAAGAAGGGCAACAAGATTGGTGAGGTTCTTCAAATTGCAGCAGCTGGAGAGTAGGCACATGCATGGTGATCTGATTGAGGTGTATAAGGCCTTGAATGGGTTGGGCAAGCTGAATGCTGATGGGATTCTTCCTCTTGCTCAGATTAAGAATCTGAGGGGGGTGTAGATTCAAATTGAGGAAAGACAGTTGTAGAATAGGTGTGCAGAAATTTGCGTTTAGCCAGCTGGTAGTTGATTAGTGGAACAGACTTCCATATTTTGTTGTGGAAGTTGATAGCCTAAATAAATTTAAGGCTGAGCTGGACAGGCATTTGGAACGAATGGCAGATGAAATAGAATGTTTTTTTTTTTTGTTTGGTGCTGCATAAGCTTGCTTTCTTGCATCTTTTGCCTCTACTAATGCTAATGTGTATGCCATATCCAAAAATTTCATTACTTCACCAAAGTATCAAACCAAGAGTAAAAATGTAAGCTCCACAAACTGGATCATTGAACTGGCACCTGAGGCTTGGCAAGCCATAATCAGACAAAGGTTTTTTTTTTTTTTAAAGAAAACCCCAAACATGGGAGGTATTAGAACCTATAGTACTTAGTACCGTGCTTGGGTTGGAGGTCGAGAAGACGAAAGAAGATATTCGTTGACTTGAACTTCTGTAGACTGTAATTTTCTCGAAATATATATGAAGGAAGGTTGTTCCAGAAAACAGCAGTTGAATGAATAAACGAGGAAGATGAAAAGTTGGTTCTGTGAGTTTGAAGTTAGACAGTAAATGAATGTTGGCTGGTGGCGACACATGTTTGGACTGTTTTGAAAGAGAGAGTGGGAATATAGAAGCCAATTCAGAGAACAATGCCCATGGAAGTATCTGTAGAAAAGGCATGCAGCAGAAACAGTACGTCTATGAGACAGCGAGTGGAGAGAGACTGTTAGAGAGGAGTTATTAATTAACCTAACTGCCCTCTTCTGAATGGAATCTAGAAGCCTGAGATAGGTATTGGGGGCACTGCCCCCGATGTGGGAACAATATTCCATGTTAGGGCAGATTTGTGATTTGTACAGAGTGAACAGCTGTTTGGAAGAGAAGTAATGCCGAGAGCAAATGAGGAAACCAAGTTTTTTACATGCAGAGGAATCAATATTTGTAATGTGTTTGTGCCAAGAGAGATTAGAAGCCAGGGTAATCCCAAAAGAGATATATCATTTTGCCTAAAAATCTGAGTGCCAACAAAGATAAGCATAGGAGCAGAAGAATCCTTTTAAGGGCGCTTCAGGAATTGGTCGCGGATATTCGAGAAGTTGAAACTGATTGAGCAGGGCAAGGTTTCTCGTAATGGAAAGAGGAATGCAATGTGCTATCGTTGGCAAAACTATGGATTGGATTTCTGGTCAATGGAAGGAGGTTGTTAATATACAAGAGGAAAAGAGTGGGGGAAACAACTGAACCTTGTGGGACACCGGCATTAGCGGGGAAGAAAACAGATACCATCTACCATCACCCACCGTGAGCAGTCAGAGAGAAAACTGTATAACCAATTACAAAAGACAGTTGGCAAACCATACGATGGAAGTTTGTTTAGATTACCTTTATGCCAAACACGATCGAAAGCCTTTGAGATATCAAGAGCAACTGCTTGTGTTTCACCAAACTTTTCCATTGAATTTGTCCATAAACGGGTAACATAAGCCAGAATATCACCAGTGGATCGACACTGATGGAATCCATACTGGTGATCGTTGATGAGACAGAAGGTTTCTAGGTAGTTTAAGAGTTGGCAGTTAATTGATTTCTCCATTACTTTAGAAAGAGTAGAAGTAATTGCAATGGGGCGATAATTGGATGGGAGGGATTTGTCACCCTTTTTAGGAACTGGCTGGATATGAGCAAATTTACAAGCAGAAGGAAAAAAACCTTTAGAATAAGAAAGTGAAAAAAGGCAGCAAAGAACAGGAGCAAGTTAAGGAGCACAGGTTTTGAGAACAAGTGGAGAAATATCAGGACCTACAGCTTTCTTAGCATCAAGATTCATCTAAATCTTTGTAACATCCATTTGATGGAAGACCACAGGAAACATTGAATGGAGTGTGTTGGGGATGGTGGGAGGTATTTTACCAAGATCACTAATACACGAGTTGGAAGGAAAATGCGATTCTAGCAGGTGGTCATGCTTTATCCTTGGCTGAAATGACAACAGAATCATCTGGTTTTGACAGAGGTGAGAGTAGAGATGGGAAAAAGTTGTGGCCAGTAGCTTTGGCAACAGACCACAATGCTCAGCTACCATTAGGGCAAGAAGCAAGTTTTCTACTCTTAGCCTGCTCAAAATCTAGTTTGGACTGATTAATAACTGCTTTACAATTGTAAAGCAGTTATTGATCAGCAGTAAAGCAGTTGTAAAGCTTAACTGAAGAATTTGGAAACAAGCCAATCAATTACGATATGCAACATTCTCCTCTTCAACTGCCTTATATGAGGTTGGGAATAGCCATGAGATGAAGGCTCCATTGCAGAAGAGACAATCACCAAGTTGCGATCTGAGGTGCTTAAAGGACCACTCACTTCGACCGTGAACTTAGAAGGGTTGTTTGTGAGAAAAAGATGAAGCGTATTGGCTGATGGTTAGGATTGTCTAGTATTCTTGTAAATAATTGAACAATCTGTGCAAGGTCAATAGTAATTGCAAAAGCCTCAGCATCTCAACCAGCTGGGTCGGTGTGACTAGAACACGGAAGCCAGCTGGAGTTGTGAACATTAAAATCACCAAGGAATATTACCTCACTGTTAGGAAAGTTGGATTGGTATTGGTATTGTTATTTCTGGCGCAAGGGCTACTAGGGCCATATTGCGCCCATCAAGGGGATGGAGTTCAGACATTGTGATTATAAAATCATGTCAGATGTGATCATATAGCTGTATCTCTTTGAGGAAGCAGAAAAATTCTAGAAGATTTAGATCATTGCCTATAATATGACGAAGTGTTAAAGGTTCTTGAAGATTTCGTAGAATACTGAATGAGACATTTCGGGCATCAGTGTATAGGGTACAATCAATGAGAATGTGTTTGATTGTGAGAAAAGAGTTGCATTGTGCACACTTCGGAGGATTGTCTCTTGTGAGTAGATAAAGATGGATGAGGTGACTGTGACCGATTTGCGCTCTGAACAGGAAGACTTCTTCCCTTCTGTTTACACGGAAACTGGAAGCCCATAACTGCGGTTCAGATTTTATTTGCAGGAGCTTGTTCTGCAGTTGAGCTTGCCATAGAAGTGTCCACTGTTCCTTACATACATGTCTTATATAGGATCTATAGTCAATACATGGAACGTAGTAATCTGTCAATGCTATGTTGGATGATTGTTTTGCTGCAAAATCTGCTTTTTCATTCCCTGATATCCCCATGTGTCCTGGGATCCAACAAAATATGACTACTTGCTGGTGTTCTTGGATATGCATCAGCCGAGATTTTATTGTTGCTATCACAGGATGTGTTGGCAAGGAGGAATTTTGCAAGGCTAAAAGTGCACTCTGTGATTCTGTATATATATCACAGTTTTTTTGGATGGACATATTTTTTTTTTTTTTTTTTTTTTTTGATTTCGTAGTTGTTGGCGCATCGGCTTCTGTGGCCATATTGCACCTCCCAAGGTTTTTGCAGTACTTTGATCCAAGCCCGAGGTGGGAATCGAACCCGCGACCTTTGGGTTGCCAGGCAGGTACTTTACCCACTCGGCTAGCCCGGTCGGCGGATGGACATATGGAGGATATTTTCCAAGGCAAGGTTGATGGCACATAATTCTGCTGTGTAACTGCTGCATTCAGTGGGCAAGGAAACAGATGGTGTTATAGGGAAAGACGGCTGCAGCCCCGACTCCACTTTCAGACTTTGATCCATCAGTGTATACTTTTGTAAAATGTGAATAATTTTGTGTGTGAGCATTAAGGAGTTGCTGTATATTGATATTTGCAAGCAAATGTTTTCCCCAGTTTAGGAAATAGCTGTCACAGGATGCTTTAATAGAAGACCATGGAGGATCTGCACTGTTTGAATCTTGGAGGACTTTGTCAAGATGTATATATTCCAGATTTGTGATAATGCCTGTAATCTGATGCCAGCAGGTTGAACTGCTCTAGGTTTGTTTGTATAGTGCATAGAGAACTGTGGATCATTAAATATTGGCCTAATGGGGTGAGTAGTTATACTTTGAATTTTGGCCGCATAGTTTAGGAGTAACATCTTTCTCCTGAGTCTGAGGGGAGGTTCATGGGTTTCAATATAAAGACTTAGTACTGGCGATGTTCTATAAGCACCTACAGCAATCCTGAGGGCAGAATGTTGAATAGGGGCAAGACGTGCTAACATGCTTTCCCTAGCAGAATCATACATCGGGGCACCATAATCAAGGCAAGATCTGATTAGAGCTCTATATAAGTGAAGTAAGGTGCAATGATCTGCACCCCATGATGTAGAAGAAATAACTCTTAGTAAGTTAATTTTTTTCTGGCAAACAGTCTATAGATGTTTAATGTGTTCTGTAAAGTTCAATTTATTGTCAAAAATCACACCAAGACGACGAATGATGTTCACAACAGCCACAGGTTCGTTTCTTAAGTGTATTTCAGGATCTGGGGTGCATTCTTTCGTTTGTTACAAAAAATGAATGACACTAGATTTCTGAGAAGACAGTCGGGTAACCTATTCTGTGTCATCCATAGTTTGATATTATTGATTGATGTTTGTCTCTCAGTATAACTCATGTTTTGTGAACTGCAAAAGACCGTCAGGGTCATCAGCATAAAGGTATGAATTCGCTGTATTGGGAATAATTTTAGTCAACTGGTTTATTCTTATTGCAAACAAAGTTGCACTAAGAACAGAGCCCTGAGGGACTCCTTCTTGTATATATGTTTTGGAAAGGACTTGCTGATAGCAAACTTGAAAGGTCCTCTGCTGTAGGAAATTCTGTATGAAGTAAGGTAAGTGACCTCTCAGATCCAGGGAATGAAGATCTCTCAGGATGCCAAAATGCTAAGTGGTGTCAAAGGCTTTCTCTATATCGAGACATGCCATGACGAGATGCTTATTTTGAATAAATGCATTCCTAATATTTGGTTCTGCTTTGATCATAAGATCCAGGGATGATCGGTTTTTCCTGAAACCAAATTGATTATCAGATATCATGTTTTGGGAATCAAGGTACCATGTTAGTAAACAGTGTATTATTTTTTTCTAGGGTTTTACTTAAGCAGTTGGTGAGAGAAATGGGTCTATAATTATTAGGCACAGAGAGAGATCTTTCCCTAGTTTGGGTATTGCCAGTACAAAAGAGTAACGCCAGGAACTGGGGAATGAATGTTCCATGAAAATGTGATTATAGAATGTCAGAAGCGAAGATAGCGATTTATTATCTAGATGTTGTAGCATTATGTTGTATATTCCATCAGGGCCTCAGATGTCCAAATAATTTGGACATCTGAGATGAGCAGTAGTTGAATCAACTGATAACTGAGATTCAGTCAGAAAAAGTACATGGGGTTTGGAAGACTGCAAGTGGAAATGGACATCGTTGAGATTAGAATTGAGACCACGTATATTTGTGAAATGAATTAGGAAGTCCTTGGGAGGTTTAGATCTTTTCGCAGATAAGCTTGCTCTATTATTTTGACAATTCATGGTGTATTCAATAGTAAGAAAAAGTGGGTGGGACATGCTGTATGAAGTAATGAAATTTTTGGATATGGCGTACATGTGGTAAGAATATACCCAGATCCTTGACATAACGTGGCCTCGACAATGCTCCCCGCATACACACTACTCGGACTCCCTCCAGTCACTATCTGGCAGAGTAGAGGTAGCAAGATTATACACTAGCTGATCCGGAAGCTTCCTAGAGAGTTACCAATAGGTTCAGTCCGGTGTACTAACTAGCGGCCGGCCTGCGAACACCGTTTTAGAGCTGTACCCTCGAAATGTAAGGAATATTGGATCTCGCCACGACATTCATCATAACCTCAAAAATCATCAATCATACTGCATGATGGAAGAGATAGGGAAGGGTTGGCCGGAACTTAGCTCTAGAGACTAAACATGGGTTCCACCACTTCAAGCCTCCTATAAGCAAAGTGGTGGTATTTCACCGGTTGATGAGAGTCATCTACCACCTAGTACTGCCTGGTAACATAGAGGGGCGGCATTCCTCCATGTGGTGTGGGCGCCACACCTCGACCCCTGCTTACGTTGGTTCACACCTGGGTGGTCACCCACCATGTACTTGTGCATGAAGGTTATACCCAGGATTACTAACAGTCCCACCATCGTGAAGGTGCAAGCAGAGGATTTGGCTGTCATAGACCGTCCGGACTTCGCCGAAATTGGGTCCACTTTGACTTGAGTGTCACCCGAATATCAGTTCCATCAGCGTTTTAGACTCCCAGGTAGCAAGAACAGCTTGTCTGGCATATCTGAGAGAATGTCTGTGACAACCTCAAGGACCTCAAGGCCAGCAGTGCTGTTCCTTGCAGTGGATATAGCCTCTTGAGTTCTAGCATAGTGAGTGGTTGATTGTACGGTAGAAAGGATTTGGTTCTGAAATTCAGGTGGGATTTTTCAGCTGAAGTCTTAATCTTCTGAAATGATGGTTCGTATTCCGTTGATTGAGATAACTGTGAAAATACTGCGCCTAGGGCACCTGCAATCTCTGCAGGAGTAGACAGTTCCAGCCCATTCCAGGTGATAAGTGGGGACGACAATGGGTGAAATTTTCCATTTAATTGCCTTTTTTTCCGTATAATTCTTACGTCAGTATTTTTATTAATTTCAGTTGCAAATCAAATCCACGAGTCTTTTTTTGTTTTCTTCCTAATATGGCGGGCCTTAGCTCTAAGTTTTTTTGTAGTTTCTGAAGTTATGCAGAGTGAAGTTTGTATTTTACAGATTATTGGGTAGTGGTCACTATTGAGCAGATCGTCCAGAGCAGTCCACTCAATACTAGGGAAGAGGATCGGAGAGCAGATGGATAGGTCTATTGCAGAGACTGATCCCGTTGGGAGATGGAAATAAGTTGGTGAACCTGTATTTAATATGGTTAGATTTTGTCTGTCGACAAGCATTTCAATGAGTTATCCTTGGGCATCTGTGTTGGGAGATCCCCACAATGGATTGTGTCCATTGAAGTCGCCCAATAAACAGAAAGGGGTTGGCAACTGCAGAATGAGATCTTGAAGTTCTTGAAAGGTACAAGGATAACTGGGTGGCAGGTAGATAGAAACCAGTGTTAGGCTAATGCCAATCGCTATTCACGTGGCAACAGCTTCAATGGCAGTTTGTAACAGAATGTGTTTACAAGGGACTCATGAGTCCACGAGTATGGTTACCCCTTCACGAGCATTAGTGGTTGTAGGTCTGTCTTGCTGAAAGAGAGTATAATTTTTTATCGAGGGAGACAACTGAGGTGTTAAATATGTCTCTTGTAAGCAGATTCTAATTGGATTATGGTTCATAATTATTTCGTGGACATTGTCAATATTGATGTGAAAGCCTCTGCAGTTCCATTGCACAATGTTTTGCATTGTTTGAATTTAAATGGAGTAGCTGTGTCTACCTGCCTTTTTGGAAATCTGTTTCAGGCAGTCAGCTTTCATTTTCTCTCTCTTTGAAAAAAACGGGTCTGGTTTCTATTTTGTCTTCTGGATGGATTTCCAGAATGGTTTCATTTTCTTCTTGATTGCAAGCCTCATTTGTGTCCATAGCGGAAGAAGATTCAGCATGCTGCTTATTAATGGGATCAGAATTTTTTCTTTGAGCAGGTCTTACGGAAATTGCAGCAGCAACAGGTGGTATCGTGACTGGCGTGTTACTAGATCTGGTTGAAGTTTGTTGCTTTGAGGACTGTGGTACGGAAGAGAGTATAGATCGAGCCCACTCAGAAATAGAAATGCCTGGTGGTATTGATGTGTCAGTCTGAACGGATATTGTATGAAATCTTTTGGCAGTATCAGCATATGCATGTTTTGGTATCATGTATTTGTTTCCTTGCTTCTGAAAATGAGACTTTTTTTTCTACCGTGTACTTCTGGATTTTCTTTTTATATTTCCATTGGTCACATGTTTTAGAGAAGGCTGGGTGGTTGCCTTTGCAATTAGGGCAGAGTGAAGACTGATTTACAATCAGCTTGGGCATGGTCCTTCAAGCCACAGTTAGGGCATACAGCATCACCTCGACAGACCGTTTGGGAGTGTCCGAATTTCTGACATTTATAACATCTTAATGGATTTGGAATATAAGGGCGAATGTGGCAGTTCAGATACCCGGCTTTCACCGATGTAGGTAGGTTTGGTGAACTAAATGTCAGTATGATCCTTCTTCAGCATAATTCTTTTTGCCTGTGTGACCTTCTGATCTTGCAATTCATTTACAATTTCCTCCTCTGAGACATTCATTAGGTCCCATTCTGAGATGATACCTTTGGAGGTATTGAGTGTAGCATGTGGTGACACCTTGACTGGAATTCCACCAAATGTGGAGAGTTTCAGAAGGGAGTTATCCTGGACTCAGTGTTTGGAGCTGGTGGTCTCAACCAGGAGGTCGCCAGATTTAAGACGTCTCACCATTTTCGGGGAACCTGCTACACTTTCTGGACATTTCTGTATGAGAAATGGAAATAGATTGCCTATGGCCTGATTTGTTAAAGAATGCAAGATCAGGAAAGTTGGATGTTCTATTCTGCAAGCATCCGTCTTCAGTCTCTTTTTGGTGTTTGTGTCATCATCAGTATGGTGTAAATCCATTGAATTAGGATTTGCTGTCTGGATCAGGGGAAAGTTGTTGAAATCCATGTGTTGCTCCTTTTGGCCCTGGGGGTTTGCTTTACCACCCAGGTTTCCGGCCCAGCCATGGGGAGGCAGGAGCAGTACCACGAGGTGACCAAGCGGCTGTGTTAGTAAGTTAATACTAATAGAAAAGGAAACAAAGGTTGTTTTTGTTTCTGGACTTCTGCCTACTTCTTGTAGTGTGAGAGAGCTACTCTAATATAGAAATTAAGAAAACGGTGTTTGAAACTAAAAATATAAACCGATTGCTTAAATTCTCTTTTTAGAAAACGCTTTCAGAGATGCACTATAATCGCTTAGCCATGGAACGCTTGGCACCCGGGGCCAGTCAAGTTGCAAAGAGAAGTCAAAGAGCTCCAAGTGATTAGTGGAGTTGGGAGAACAGTAGAGACAACAGATGAATTTGACACAAAGAGGTAGAGAGATTTTAAGCCAGAGAAGATCGAAAAGAGGAGATTCCAAATTACCAAGTCTCTGACAGGGAATACTGGAACATATGCACAAGTCCACCTTTGAGGCAAAATCAATCATACAGCGAATAATTTGGGCAACTGAGATGAGCAGTAGTTTAATCAACCGATAACTGAGATTGTCAGAAAAAGTATATTGGGTTTGGCAGACTGCAAGTGGAAATGGACATCGTTTAGATTAGAATTGAGACCATGTATATTTATGAAATGAACTAGGAAGTGTTTGAGAGGTTTAGATCTTTTTGCCAATAAGCTTACTCTATTAGTTTGACAATTCATGGTGTGACAATTCATAGTAAGAAAAGTGGGACAGTCATGCTGTATGAAGTAATGAAATTTTTGGATATGGCATACACATGGTAAGAATATACCCAGATCCTTGACATAACGTGGTCTCGACAATGCCCCCCCCCCACATACACACTACTCGGACTCCCTCCAGTCACTATCTGGCAGAGTAGAGGTAGCAAGATTATACACTACCTGATCCAGAAGCCTCCTAAAGAGTTACCAATAGGTCTGGTCCTGTGTACTAACTAGTGGCCAGCCTGTGAACACCGTTTTAGAGCTGTATCCTCGAAATGTAAGGAAGATTGGATCTCGCCATGATGTTCATCACAACCTCAAAAGTCATCAGTCATACTGCATGATGGGGAAGACGAACAAAGGTGTACATAAACTGGGGATTCCCACTGGTTCAAAGAGCATGTAGCGGTTCCTACGTTCTTCACATGTTGCCACTTTGGGCACACGGCTCACATGTGTGTCCAGGCGGTAACTTGTGGCTACTGCGTGGAGAAGGGGCACAATTTCAAAAACTGCCCAAACAAAGACAGCTTGTGCTAACTGCAAGGGGCACAAACTTCCTCACTCTGAGATAAGTGCCCCGTATATCTGAAGACAAAGCATGCCCAACAACAAAAAAACGAATATGGGGACACTGCCTAAAAACATAATACCACCTGTATCAAATTCCTGCAACTAAATGCTCCGCAAGCTAACGCTGTTGCTGCCCAGACAAGGTAAAGGGTGGAGCAAGACAACTATGATATACTGCTCCTCCAGGAGCCATACACCTTCACCAATGCCGTACTGAACTACAAGATCATCCAAGTGGAAGGTGAAATGCACTGGATGGCCGTGGTCGTGCGCAATCCCAACCTGACTTTTACAAAGCTACCTCATCTGTGTTCTACATGGGCCACCTGTGCACATATTATCTCATCCCTGGGGGACTTTTATGTAATATCCATGTACTGCATCCGGGAGAAGACATTCTACCAGCTATCCAATACCTGCACTATGTTCAAACAGAACTGCCAGGATCCAGAATCCTCATTTGCACGGACCTAAATTGCCACTCACTCATGTGGCACAGAACAACCTGCCTACATTTTCCTCAACTCTCTGGCACCTTGGATGTCACCACGTCAACAAGATCTTTTGCCAACTACATAACTGATTGGACGGTCCAGGATGACTGGACCACCTCGGACCGAGCCATCACTTTCAAAGCGGAGATCCATCCACCAAATACCAACCAAAAGTAGCACCATTATGCAGTTCACAAGGCCAACTGGGACAGCTTCAAACAAGCCATTACTACAAATGCACAGCCTGCTGACCAATAACCTAGAAAACCAGAACCCAGATCTGCACCAGCAAGCTGTTTCCAAAGCAATAATCAATGCAGCCAACCAAACAATTCCAAAAAAGATTCCAGGACCGGGTGCAGTTCCAAGAGCTGGAAGTCCTCAGAAGAGGCATGCTTTTCAAAGAGCCAGGCGGTCCTGTCCCTTCCCAGAGGCTGAGTATCAATCAGCAACAGTACTGGGAAGCCAGGAATGCCTATACTGCAATGATCAGGTAGTGGAAAAAGCTGTCCTGGGAGCACCTGGTTTCCACAGTGGGAAACACTGAATCATGGGGTTTCATATACAGGATTACAACCAACAAACTACCCAGAGGGGAGATGATGACATCTACAACCTCCCCCCCCTCCCCCGCCGTGGGAGATATGACCAAAAACTGGCAGGAATCTATAAACAATATCCTCAGCACCACCTTCCAAACCCTAGATGGCCAAGACACCCTGAACAGCTGCTTAGCAATGCCAACGACACCTATCAATCTGACCAGAGGAACCATTCACTCTCCTAGTACTCCAAACTGCAGTCAACAAAATCAGAAACAGAAGAACACTGAGGATAGACATGATAGAGCCAGAAATTGTCAAGAAGGTGGCACCCCAAACCTGCTTATGAATCTATATAACCACTGCCTCACTCTGGCTGCTTCCAAACGAACTGGAAGGTGGCCAGCATTAAGCTCATATTAAAAAATCCATCCAAGCCACAACACCTACCAGATTCTTATTGCACTCTTCTCTGTCCTGAGCAAGGTGATGGAACAGATGCTTAGAGAAAGAACTGAGGCACACTACACCCGGCCGCAACTCCATGCACAAAACTCATTCGGTTTCAAGCCAGAGAGAGAGAATATCCTGGGTCTGGTCAAAAACTGCAATCAGAAATACCTTTTGGTCATCTCAATTGTTTCGTGGCGACGCTCAACACCTTATGATGGCCGAGCGTCTCTACATGATTGAGAAGCGAACCTGCCAGGTAACCTCTTCGCCTGCCTTCGGAGCTATCTGAATAACCAAAATATCACAGTACAGCTCCCTACTGCGGGGTGGAACACCCAATTTATCATGGATGTCTGCAGGGCTCTGTGCTTGGTCCACTTTTGTGGAATTACGTCCTCAACGAGTTTTTTCGCTTGGACCTTGGAAACGTCCATTCGCAGACCTATGGATGATCTCACTTTAATCCTTACTGCCAACTCCAGGGCTCAGATGGAGAATCTCACTAACAGAGCTCTAGGAACCCTCCTGATGAGGGCTGAGAAGCACAAATTAACTACCTCTCTGACCAAAACTCAGTCCTTAAAAGGCTATCTAACTCCGACAAGACCACCACAAATAAAAATTTATGACAGGAAGATCGGACTGAAAACTGAGTTAAAATACCTAGGCGTCATCCTGGATAGAAATCTATCATTTGTCCTTCATCTCAACATCCATGCAAAAATAAAAAAGTACACAGCAATGGTTGCCAGGACTGGGGAGGAGCACCTTTGCACTCTTCTACAATGATCAGGTAGTGGAAAAAGCTGTCCTGGGAGCACCTGGAACTAAATGCTGATGACCGGAATGAAGACTACAAGGCAGTCTTCATTCCGGTCATCACATACGCCTCAGGTGGCTGGTACTGTAAATCCACAACAGCAGTGAACCACAGAAGACTGGACATAATCCAAAGACTAATCCTTTTGACTATAACACATGCCTGTAACACAGTGTCAACTCATGCTTCGGGTGACTGCGGGGACTCTACCCCTAGGCCTAGAAGTTGCCCGTGTGGGTATGCTCTACCATCTGAACAGTGGAACCTGCACTACTTTCGTGAACTTTACCACAGATCCTGCCAATAACCAATCCATGGAGAAAAGACTACAAACCCATCTGATGACCATCTGGCAAAACACTGGACAGACTCCACAAAGGAAGAAATTACACGAAAGTTCCTGCCAAGTGTCCAAACTACATATCCACTGTATCAGTCCTGGTTCTCCCCAGGCTTATATATGACCTACCTCCTCACAGGGCATGGAGCAATCTGCTGCAAACTAAATCTACTGGGAATTATTGATAACCCAAGGTGTGCCTGCAGCTCCCTGCAGTCCTGGCACCTTCTTATGCATGAATGAGAGTTGTAAGAAGATCTCCGTGGTCTACTTGTCACCCAACTTCGTTTTATACCTACAAATTAGGATCATTACCTACTGGAGGATGAAATCACCTACAGAGCCCTTTCTGACTTTGCCCAAAAGATGTTTGCCCAACGCCGGACACTTCCGCCACCTGCTGATCCTAACCTACTGGATCCGCCTTAGATATAAGCTCAAGCCCTGGTCAACCTGATGCAAAGAAATCACATACCCTGGTTTGTTTGTTTGTTATTTGGTTTTTAGGAGCATTCGCAACTAATGCCATATTGCTCCGGGAATATGCGGTAGTCATTCCCTGACCTTTCCGCATCCTCCGTATTTGGTGGTGACGGGCTCGAACCCCGGTCTAATCAAGAAGCGTGTTACGCACTGCTGCTCCTTCCCACCTGGCTACGGAGGCACCCACATACCCTAGAAGAACCAGGCTGTAACAACAAAGTGCAAACCAACCAATCACTACATCATCGTTCACCACAAAGAACAGGACATCAATCCCAAGAGTGACCACCAAAACCAGAACAGACTCACTGAACGGACCCTCCACATTTTAAGTGAAGATTGGACAGGACATGTGTCCCAAGTGCGACCACAGACCCATACCGTATCTAGGACAAACTGGAAGATGGGACACCATTACCACGAGTGACATTTCTTAGACCAGACTGGACTCACTGAACGGTACTCCTAAGACTTGTCACAGCTTTGCTGTTCAAAGCCTCTCAGAACCATGCTTCCTTGCATGGTCCTTTCTTCCCCTATCTCTTAGTGGGGGAAGCTAACGGTCTCTTTTTCTCCTCCCCCTGCTGATCCCTCCTTCCCATCTGGTGGGGCATGGGATAACCTTCTCTATTGAACCCATATTTCTGTCTGTTTCCCCCCAGCCTTCAGTCAATCTCCCCCTGCTCTTTCTTAAAAATTTCATGACTAGCGTTCAAACCAACCCCAAGTAATCATACCCCACACTCAAAAATTTAATTAGCACAATTTTTAATTACCTCGGCTAATCCAATTTCTTCCCCCCTTCATCCTGAGTGCCAGGCACTCAGGATGAAGGGTCCGATTTATTTGAAGAAAGGGTGGCTAATCATCTTGCAGTCATACAGGATTTTTTCATTCCTGAACTAAGACAAGAATAGAAGCCAATATGGTTTTTTGGCAATGGAACACCCAGCCACTTTGCTCAAAATGTTTCACAATTTTTAAATCAAGTGTTCCAAAGCAGGTGGATTGGCAGAGGTCTGCCAACTGCTTGGCGAGGCTGTTTACTCAATTTGTCCTCATTGGACCTTTTTCTATGGGGACATGTTAAAAATGTGGTTTATTCCTCAAAACCTCACTCTTCGAACAATCTTCTTACCAAGATCACAAATGAAATTAATCCCATAACCAAATAATCCCATAACCATAACCAATAATATGATTTTATATTATGCTTTGTTTCAGTAATGATAGAGCTGGTGTTGAAACAATCTTATACCATAAAAACTAGAATAAATTATCTTTCCATTAGATTTTATGAATTGTTTTTATCTCACATAGAATCAAAGTTATTGCAGTTTTAAAGTGTACAAGTACTTTGTGGACACCCAGAATTTATTTTTTAAATGGAAAATTAATTTTTTTACACCTGTTATTTCCAACAAGACTTATTACTTCTGCTGAAAATTAAAAAAAAAAAAAAAAACGCCACTCCTGCAGAATTAACAAAATAAGATTAGGATTACTATTTTATAGGAGAAATTATGTGCAGAAAGGGCTATTATGTGCCAAGACATGGTTACAAAGGGTGAAAAAGATTTATATAAGGGTAAAAAGCGATATGTGTTAAAAATATATATTCAGTATTTTATATATGTTTATATAAATACCTTGTAAAAATTTGAAACAGCTGATCCTTTGTCATTATTGGATAAAATCTGACTTAGTGTATATGGCTCAGTCAGATGGTTAAAAGCAGTAAAAAATATCAATTAAAATCTGTAGTCAATTAAAATGTCTGATAGATAAAATGGTGCACAGGAATCACACATAGAAATGTCATCAGCCCTCAGCAAAAATGAATATGTCAAATCATTGTGTCCTATAGTTAATAATTTTGATGAGCTTGAAGTGCTAGTGAAGACATCAAAGGCAGATACTGTTGGGATATCAGAGACGTGGTGTCACACAGATATAGGCAGTGCAGAGTTGGAATTTGGGGAGTACAATGTGTATAGGATTTGATTTTGGTAGTTGTTGGCGCATCGGCTTCTGTGGCCATATTGCACCTCCCAAGGTTTTTGCAGTACTTTGATCCAAGCCCGAGGCGGGAATCGAACCCGCGACCATTGGGTTGCCGGGCAGGTACTTTACCCACTCGGCTAGCCCGGTCGGCCCCAATGTGTATAGGAAGGATAGACAGGATAGAAAGGGAGGAGGAGTTACGCTGTTAGTTAAGAAACACAAAATCTAAGGAAGTGCATCCAGCTAATGTTGGTGGACAATGCAGTTTTGAGTCTGTTTGGTTTGAAATAAGCACTGTGAAATGAAAAATGTGAGTAGGTGTGTGTTATAGGCCTAATGAATCTGATGAGTATAATGAGCAATTGTGCGGAGAAATAGAATGGGTCAGTAAATCAGAATGTCTTATAATGGGAGATTTTAACTTTCCAGATATTGACTGGAACTTGTGGATTGGTCACTCGCACACTAGCAAGACTTTTGTGGATTTATTGGATGACTTTTCTACAGCAATATGTTCGAGAGGCAACCAGAAGGAGTAATACTCTTGATCTGATTATCAGTAGTGATTCTTCATGCATTAAGAATCTGCAAGCAAAGGAACCACTGGGCGACAGTGATCACAATGTATTGATGTGGGAATTATTTAAAGATGTAACTACCATCAAGGTTAAAGGGAAGGGCTTTTGCTTTCGTAAAGGTAACTACAGAGGTCTCAGACAGTTTTTAAATTCTGTACAGTGGGATCAACTGGTGATATTACCAACAGGGAATTCTATTCCCTGTTGGTAATATCATCAATTCTAGCCTTCGGGGACTTAATTCTGGAGGTTACTAGGCTTTTCATTCCAACTAAGAAATACTGTTCAAGGTTTAGGCCTAAATGGATGTCAGATGAATTAATGAGGCTAGTGGCAGAGAAGAAGAATGTATGGGATGCATATAAAGTATCAGGTGATACAGAAGCCTATGGCAGGTATAAACTAGTCTGTAATCAAGTCACAAAGGAGGTTGGGCAAGCAAAGGCAGATTATGAGAAATCTTTGGCAAAAGATGCAAAGAAAAACAGCAAGGAGTTCTTCACTTATGTAAACTCTAGA
The DNA here is from genome assembly GCF_048544385.1 of Mastigoproctus giganteus. Classification (NCBI taxonomy): domain Eukaryota; kingdom Metazoa; phylum Arthropoda; class Arachnida; order Uropygi; family Thelyphonidae; genus Mastigoproctus; species Mastigoproctus giganteus. Next base: position 144,129,434 of record NC_143576.1, read on the forward strand.
AGGAAAGGGATGAATCAGATTGGACCACTTAACATAGATGGGTCAACTATTGATGATCATGCTCAGGTAGTTGATAAACTGAATGAGTATTTTGCATTTACATTCACACACAAGGAGTTATTCAATGAGAGGAGTGTCAGAAGTTTATCAAACGCTAACAGGGATCTAAGTGATTTTGTAATAACTGAGAGCAAAGTAGAGGAGAAGTTGTTGAAGTTAAACATAAGGAAGGCAACCTGGGGTGGACGGGATCTATCCATTTATATTAAAGGAGGGAGCAAAGGAAGTAAGCAAACCCTTAGCCATAATTATGAGAGCTTCCTTGGACTTGGGGGAGGTCCCCATGGACAGGAGGTGTGCAAATGTATCACCAATTCACAAAGGAGGTTCAAAAGGTGACACAAGTAACTACATACCTGTTAGTTTAACTTGTGTTCCAGGGAAAATAATGGAATCATTGGTTAAAGAAGCATTGCAGGATCATCTAGACAAGACTGCAGTAATAGTTAAGACACAGCATGTGTTTGTCAAAGGGAGGTCTTGTCTGACCAATTTGATTGCTTACTATGATGTGGTCACAAAGGAACTGAATGCCAAAAATAATTTTGATATCATATACTTGGATTTCAGGAAAACTTTTGATACTGTTGCAGTTAAACATAAGGAAATGAATTGTAATTTAAGTTTATCTATTCCACAAATCCTGCCACTGGGACTGTATCTTGTGTATTATTTGCCTGTAGTCTGTATAGGAGGACTCTCGTGCAATGATTATTAGTGCGAATTGTTGATTTCACTGCAGTATCTACCAGATGATTTCTGATAATCCTAGTGTTGATTCGAATATCAAAAACAATTCCATCAGAATTGTGTATCATATTCATCTTCAAAGAGAGTGGGTATCTTTTGATGAACCCAACACGTGATGGGATGAGAATTATATCCCAAAGTAATAACGCCTATAATACTCCCAAAGAATCAGAGTATACAATAAACCATTGGTATTGACAAGTTCTGATGTGTTCCAAGGCTAACTTTATAGTGTGCAGTTTGGCAATGTATGTGCTGCAGTCAGGAGAATCTGGTCAGATATAGTGGTGTCTGGAAAGACAGCAGCAGCAGATCCTACATGCAATTCAGACTTCAAGCCATTTGTGTAAGCTGGCACGAAGTCAGAAAGTCAGTTCAGGTCAGTATGCTGAATAGAGCTTCAGGTAGATAGATGTGAAGTATGGCTTTACTCCTTTTAGCATTAGTAAAGGCATATGATGCAAGAAAGCAAGCTTATATAGCATCAGCCAAGAAAAATAAAAAAAAAACTTATCATTTCACCGATCCACTCGCTCCTGTTCTGCATTGAATCTATTTAAGCTATCTAGTTCTGCATTGAATCTATTTAAGCTATCAGCTTCTACAACAACAGATGGAGAAAGGTTCTCCCCCTTTTCCTTAAGAGAAAAGTTGCTTGCCAGAGTGGAAAAGGCTACTTTGGTGATTGTACAACCTTGTCCACCGTGATATTAAACATTGAGTAGCTCTTGAACACAAATACTGATGCAACCCTGAACTCTGAAGTTTCTGGCTGATGCAGGTTTAGATCGCATAATTGCACAGTAGATGTATAGTAAGTTGCATCGGTCTGCACCCCAAGGAGAGAGTGCAAAGAATATTCAAGCCTCTTGTGCACTCTGTATGGAGTCAATGGATGTGTTCAAGAAAGGTCAAATTTTTATCAAATACCAGTCCCAAGGATTTTGTGTTTGTCACTACTGTAGTAGCATTTTGTTCAAGCCTCAATTCATGTTCAGGACAAATATTACTTTTACAACAAAAATGTATGCAACTGGTCTTTTGTGGCGAGAGCCTGAATCCATTAGAGGTGTCCAGGAGTTAAGGCAATCAATGGCATGTTGCATGACTGAGAAAATATGCTAAAGTCATCAACATAGAAGGCACTGTTTACAGTTGGAGGAAGTTGTACTGTGATAGAATTCACTTTGATGGCAAAAAGCATAACACTTAATACTGATCCTTGCAGTACTCCTTCCTTTTGGCAAAAGGGACGAGAGAGTGAGGATCCTACATGAACTTGGAAAGACTGATTGGCTAAAAGTTTTTTGATAAAAACAGAGATGCCCTCTAAGATGAGGCTATGCAATTCTTTTTAAGATGCCAAATCTCCAAGTTGTACCATATGCTTTCTCCATATCAAAGAATGCAAACACTGGACATTCATGTTTTAGGAAAGCATCCCAGATGGATGTTTCCAGCCTAATTAAATGGTCCAGAGTGGACCAGTTCTTTTGGATGTTGTTGTTGCTGTTATTTGGTTTTTTATGAGCATTAGCAACTAAGGCCATATTGCTCCGGGATATGCGGTGGTCATTCCCTGACCTTTCCGCATCTTTCGTATTTGGTGGTGACAGGCTTGAACCCCGATCTAATCAAGAAGTGTGTGCTATGCACTGCTGCTCCTTCCCAACTGGCTACGGAGGCGCCCCAGTTCTTTTGGAAGCCACACTGCATGTTGAAGACGTCATTTGATTATAAAAACCATATAGGATGAGCATTGACCATTCTCTCCAGGATTTTGCAAAAAAAGCTATGATAGGATGATAATCAGTAGGAATTTTAGGATCCTTGCTGGCTTTCCTGAAAAACCTGTCCTTCAATTTAGATTGTTACAGAGAAGGAGATCCACATATTTTGGTGAAAGTGCTTAATCGTTTCATAATGGATGCCGTCTGGTACAACAGCATTTGGACCAGACGGCATTGGTGTGAAATTAAGTGCCTGTTTTTCACTTTTAAGTTTCATAACCAGGAACTCTGGGGAATAAGATGTTATTGCAGAGACGTTAGAAAATGTTTCTCCAAAATCATTGGCTATTGTAGTTGGCACAGCAGTAGTGCATCCATTACATTCTAGGATCAATGAAGGGTGCTTCCAGATTTTATTCCAGACCACCTTAGTGCTAATGGACTGAGTAATTGAGGACTGAAACGGATCCGTGATTCCTTTTGCCTCTGATGATGGATGTAGTGTACTTTGGCTCATGCACGTTTAAAGGCTATTAGTTTGGCCATGGTAGGGTATTGCCAGAATATTCTCAAAGCTTTGTTTTGAGTCTTTTTTGCTGCTATGCATTCTACCAAGGTTTTGGAAATGGTTGAAACTGATTAGATGTTTTCAGAACTGCAATTGCAGCTGCATGGATGTTTTCTGTGATGTATACCACTGCATCACAGATAGACTCCTGAATGAATGTACTGATATTAAACTCTGTCAGATATTGAAAGGCATTCCAGTCAGCCTGATTGATCTTCCTCTGTAGTAACCTAAAAGGAAGACACGGCCTCCCACTAGTTAGGATGGTTTTACCAAGAAAGTGTCACTTCCACACAAGTTCTCCTCCACCCAAATAAGTGATGGGAAGGACTAGAGAGAGAGAGAGAGAGAGAGAGAGAGAGAGAGAGAGAGAGAGAGAGAGAGAGAGAGAGAGAGAGAGAAGGGGAGCAGATAAAAAGATCAATGCCAGAAAATGTACGTGTAGACGTGTGGAAGATGTTAAATCCAACATTTACAAGGGAGAGGTTATTGTCAGTGAGCCTATGTCATATGACATCCCCCCTTCAATTAATGTCAGCACTACTCCACAGGGTGTTATGTCCATTTAAATCCCAAAAAGCAGGATGAGAAGGCAGCTGCACAATGAGATCTGTCTGTGAGATGTCAGTTCCAGATGGCAAATGAACGGAACAGACTATTAATAAAGATCCGACTGTAATTAGCATTAGCATTAGTAGAGGCATCTGATGCAAGAAAGCAAGCTTATGCAGCATCAGCCAAAAAAAAAAAAAATAAAGTAAAATAAATAAATAAAAAATAACCAGTTCCACTTCACCCCTCTGTTCGTACGAAATACCTGTCCAGCTGAGCCTTAAACTTATTTAGGCTATCAACTTCCACGACAAGGGATGGAAGTCTGTTCCACCTACCAAGCACCCGCTGGCTAAAGGCAACTTTCCGCACATCTATCCTACATCTGTCTTTCCTCAATTTGAACTTATGCCCTCTCAGGTGATTATTCTGAGCAAGAGGAAGAATCCCATCAGCATTGAGCATACTCAAACCATTCAAGGCTTTGTACACCTCTATCAGATCACCTCGCTGGTGCCTAGTCTCCAGACACTGTAATTCGCAAAACTTAAGCCTTTCTTCGTAAGAGCACCCCTTTGTTCCATTCACTAATCTTGTTGCTCTTCTCTGTACTCGTTCCAGCAGCTCTACATCCTTCTTGAAATGAAGCCTCCAGGCCTGTATACAGTACTCTAGGTGTGGCCTGACCATTGCCTTATACAAGGGAATAATCACCTCCTTATCCCTGCTAGAAAAGTTCCTATATATTATTGACAATACACCATGAGCTACTCTTGCAGCCCGTCTGCACTGCTCAGAGAACTTCATATCTGCCTGCACAACCACCCCCAGGTCCCTTTCATTCTCTACCACTGTCAGTGTAGTATCACAGAGTTGATACGTTGCTCTGGGGTTGCTGTTTCCCATATGTAGTACTTTACATTTGTCAATGTTAAACTTCATTTGCCACCTCTCAGCCCATCTGCTCAACCTTTCCAGATCCTGTTGCAGCAGCATAGTGTCAGTAGTGTCCTTGACAACCCTGCCAACCTTCGTATCGTCTGCAAACTTGGACATTAAGCTTGATATACCATCATCAATATCATTTATAAATACAGAGAACAATAATGGACCCAACACTGAGCCCTGAGGGACTCCACTAATAACATTAGTCCACGATGAGCAGTGTCCATTGATTACCACTCTGTCTTCTCCCCCTCAACCACCCCTTTATCCATAGCAGCATTTGCTTCCAATGCCACACTGCTCCAATTTGTGCAGCAGTCTTCCATGTGCAACAGTATCAAAAGCCTTTCTAAGATCCAAGTATATAATATCAAAGTTATTCCCTGCATCCAGTTCTTTTGTGACTGCATCATAGTATCCAATCAAATTGGTCAGGCAAGACTTCCTCTTAACAAAACCATGCTGTGTCCAAGCTATAACTGAAGTCTTGTCTAGATGATCCTGCAGTGCTTCTTTAACCAGTGCCTCCATTAATTTTCCGGGAACAGAAGTTAAACTCACAGGTCTATAATTACTTGTGTCAGCCTTTGATCCTCCCTTGTGAATTGGGGTCACATTTGCACATCTCCAGTCCATGGGTACCTTCCCTGAGTCCAAGGAAGCTCTCATAATTATGGCTAAGGGTTTGCTTACTTCCTTTGCTGCCTCCTTTAATATAACTGGATAGATGCCATCCACCCCAGGTGCCTTTCTTGTGTTTATCTTCAACAATTTCTCCTCCACTTTACTCTCAGTTATTACAAGATTCTCTAGCTTACTGCTAGAGTTGAATACACCTCTGGCATTCCCCTCGCTGAATAACTCCTCATGTGTGAATATCGATGCAAAATATTCATTTAGTTTGTTAGCTACCTGAGCAGGGTCATCAACAGTTGACCCATCGATATCAAGTGGACCAATCTGATTCATCCCCTTCCTTCTAGAGTTTACATAAGTAAAGAACTCTTTGCTGTTTTTCTTCGCATCCCTTGCCAAGGATCTCTCGTAATCTGCCTTCGCCTGCCTAACCTCCTTTGTAACTTGGTTACAGATCAACTTGTATCTATCATAGGCTTCTGTGTCACGTGTTAATTTGTATGTATCCCATGCATTTTTCTTCTCTGCCATATGCCTCATTAGTTCATCTGACATCCATTTAGGCCTAAACCTTGAACAATATTTCTTAGTTGGTATGTAAAGCCTAGTAGCTTGCAAGATAAGTTCTTTGAATGCTTCCCATTTTGAATTTGCTGTTGGTAACATCATCAGTTGATCCCACTGTATAGAATTTAAATACTGTCTCAGTCCTTCGTAGTCGCCTTTACGAAAGCAATACCCCTTCCCTTTTCCCCTAATGGTAGTTACCTCTTTGAGTAAATCCCACTTCAGCACACTGTGATCACTGCCACCTAGTGGTTCATTTATCTGCAGATTCTTAATGCATGAAGAATCACTGCTGATAATCAAATCGAGAGTATTCCTCCCTCTAGTTGCCTCCCGAACATGCTGATGTAGAAAACAATCATCCAATAAATCCACAAAAGCCTTGCTAGTGTGTGAGTGACCAGCCCACAAATTCCAGTCAATATCTGGGAAATTAAAATCTCCCATTATAAGACTCTCTGATTTACTGGCCCACTCTATTTCCCTGTACAGTTTCTTATTATACTCATCAGAGTCATTAGGCCTATAGCACACTCCTACTCTCAATTTTGATCTCCCAGTGCTTATGTCACACCAAACTGACTCGACACTGCACTGTCCAGCGATGTCCACTGGCTTCACTTCCTTGGATTTTATGTATTTCTTAGCTAATAGCATAACCCCTCCTCCCTTCCTATCCAGTCTATCTTTTCTGTAGACGTTGTACTCCCCAAATTCCAGTTCTGCATTCCTTATATCTGTGTGACACCAAGTCTCTGATATCCCAACAATATCTGCCTTTGATGTTTTGAGCAATACCTCAAATTCATCAAATTTATTTACTAAACTCCTAGCATTGGTGTACAAGCAAGTATACATGAACCTATTTCTATTCTTAGCTACCCTAACACAACCCATGTGTTTACTTGTACCCCCATGATTCCCAGCAGTCTCTGTAATATCCTGCATCTTATTTTCCAGGCTGCTGCTCATTCCAATAGAAGCAGTGCAAGAATCACTTTCTCCTCTGCCAGTGGCTACTGTTAGTCTATTAGTCCTTGTATCCCCCCAATCTAGCAGTTTTCCGACCCACCTAACACTGCCTCGATAGCATCAGCAAACATTCTTGCACCCTTTCCATTTAAGTGTATCCCATCCCTGTAGAAGCAGTCTCTCCTGTTAACAAGTACAGACCAGGCTGAAAAAAATTCTACCCCTTGAGCCCTGCACAATCTTTCCAGGGCCGAATTGATCGACACGGCTCTCATCATATACTCCCTCCTATCGTGTCTGGGCAGAATTGCAGACACTTTCAAATTCAACTCTAATTCACGGCTTTTTTTCATCAGTGACCTGTACTTGTTAAGTAATTCCGCCGGTCTCCTACTCTTAATATCATTAGTGCCAACGTGTACAACTATATCACCTTTTGTGCCCTTAAAAGATGATATCCGCTCTACAACGTCATCAACCTTTGCCCCTGGCAGACATACCCTGGTCCTGTTCCACCTATTCTTTTTACAAAGCATGTTTCCCATTTCCCTGACAATAGAGTCACCAACAACTACTAGTTCCTTTGGGACCAGCGCATTCTGCCTTGGGGGTTGTCACTGTGTTGCGCGATGACCAAGTGCAAGCTTTGGCATTGGTGTGGGCAACTGAGAGCTTGATGGGCCCCTCACTTGTAATCCTTTGAGGGCATCCACCCCGTCCTTCAAGCTCTCATATAGGCACATAACAATGCTGAGTTGTCGCCTGATTTCCTTACACTCCTTGCATCGCGCACATACAAAGACATCCCCCATGGCAGTATCATGTCCCATACCTGACTGCTCCGCAAACATCAAGCAAATAGTGCATCTTAAAAGGCTGTGATTCAGAGGGCAACTGCCCCCCTCAGTTCTCCCCTGAGCCACAGCATTCCCATTAGCTTGAGCCTTTTGCTTTGCTGCTCTGGTTTGAGTCATGATTTCGATTTACTTTCAATAAAATTTCAATTTCAGTATAAAATTAAATCCTAAACTTGTATCCCAACACAGTTATAACGCTATATTTATGTTTCAGTAACAAGTGTTATCTACGAAATCTATGAGTGTTATCTACGAAATATTTATGTTTCAGTAACGAGTGTTATCTACGAAATCTACAAATATTTATGTTTCAGTAACGAGTGTTATCTACGAAATCTACAAATATTTATGTTTCAGTAACGAGTGTTATCTACGAAATATTTATGTATGTTTCAGTAACGAGTGTTATCTACGAAATATTTATGTTTCAGTAATGAGTGTTATCTACGAAATCCCTTTATATAACTTCCGTATCGTTATGTATTAATTATTTATTTTTACTAATTATTTATATTACGTAACTTAAGTGGTTATATGTATAGTTAAAAGTACAATTTAATTGCCAATGAAGTTCGACAAGATTAATAGATTTTACTGATTAATTTTCCCGTAACAATGGCGGCTCTTTACGAACGGTAAACACGTGGATTTGATACCCTTTCCGATACTAAGTAATACCTACAAAATCTCTATCTAAGTTACTTTAAACTTAAGTACAGTAAATAGGAATATAAAGCTACTCTAGAAAATAAGTGAATGTCAATTTAAACTAATAAAGCAGAAAATAAATCAGAAAAAACTTCTCTGTTCCAAGAGCGGCAGAAAGGCACGTCCGCACCCCATGATTTCGATTTACTTTCAATAAAATTTCAATTTCAGTATAAAATTAAATCCTGCAAATAATGCAAATTGTTTCTAAATTAGTGGAAAGTGACACAGCTTGGCATGGAGTCTGGTTGCAAACAAGGATGGCAACTCCTCCATTGTGCAGGTCCATCCCCAGTTCTGTCCCTACATATGATAGTAGTATTATGAAAAGGGTTTTCATTTGCCTTCAAATATGTCTCCTGCAAACAAAAGCAAACTGGCTTGCACTTTTGCAAGGCCCTCCTTGATGACATCATTCACTGGAACCCATAACAATTCCAACGGGAATCTAGTCATTATTTGGCTTGGTTGTTCCCATCAGGTGGCTTCTGTAGTGCTTATTCTTCTCACTCTTGGTTTTATCTCTTTTGGGGAAAATGGATGCTGTCCTGTGTCCATTTCCTCCTTCACAGAGTTCCAAGGCTGAATTGTCTGGTACCTCCACATCCTTTTTTTTTTTTTTTTTTTTGGGGGGGGGGGCACTTATGATTTTATTTTTTTCTCTGGCAAAGTATTAGAGGTCACAGATATGGAATTGATGCTGTTTGTTTGTTCTTTGGTTTTTAGGGGCATTAGCAACTAAGGCCATATTGCTCTGGGGATATGCATGGTCATTCCCTGACCTTTCTGCATCCTCCGTATTTGGTGGGGACGGGCTCGAACCACGGTCTAATCAAGAAGCATGTGCTACACACTGCTGCTCCTACCCACCTGGCTACGGAGGTGCCTGTGGAACTGACAGCTGATTAATTCTTCTGTATGAGTTTTTGTGAGTTTAACAGGTGGCGTGCAATGGGAGCAAAGCCTTTGAATACAAAAGATCTCAGAAGATGTTCCAATAGAACATCTCCCTGCTACCTTCTGAGCATATAGGTTTATTTGTATTTAAAGGTTTCATCACTTTTCTTGCCTCATGATATATGTTCAAGCTCTGCCTTAACTTCTTGTATTTCTTTTTTTTCCTTCCACCTCTGGTATGCTCGTGAGTATGCATGGTGTTCTCCTTGCTAGTTAATGCAGGTGGGTTTTGTGGCTGAACGTTATGTAGTTTTCTCACATTCAGCCATGGACACTCGCAAATTTCTTTGCGAGCGTCCGTATTTCTAGCACTTAAAGAACCTTAAAAGAATTTGGAACATATGGATGCACTGAACAATTAATATAGCTAGCTTTGATTTCATTAGATGTTGGTGAATTAAATATCAGGATGATGTTTCTAGTGAGAACAAATTTCCCATCCCTACACATGAATATTCTTTTCATAACTGTCACTCTTTGAGGTTTTAATTCAGAACAAATTTCTTCTTTGGACACTTCAGGGAGATCCCATTCTGAGATGACACCACAGGATGAATTGTCTTGTAAAGGAGTAACTACGATCTGTATCCCCCATACCTCTGGCTTGGAAGAGCTATTCTGAATGTTTTTCATTCCTTGTATTGGGTAGTTAACTAGGCCACTGTGCTGCATCACTGCTATGTTACGAGATAAGAGACAATACTCACCACAGGCCTGAGCAAAGTTGTTTGATTAATTTAGGAGGGCCTGTCAGCCCTTCCAAACCTTTCTGGATAAAGAAAGGTGACATTTTTCCTACAAGTTTATCACTTGTACAGTGTATTATCAAGGTAGCCAGGTGTTGGATCTGATAAAATTTCTGTTTCTGTCTTTTTGCTGAGGTGACGTTAACAGGGTCAACATTTAATTTTTCTGATGGGGACTGTGTTAGGGGCCCCCAGAAGAAAGAACATTATCAGGATTCTGTTTTTTTGTTTGTGGTTTACCCAGGCTCCCCACCCACCAGAGCCCAAATGGGATACCCACTATACAGCAAACAATAAATGTACTCAGGAGTGGGACACCAGGGCTACTCAGATATCATACCTGCACCACCACCAGCCTGAATCCCATCCCTTGGACAACAAGGATAGGGGGAATGGCATTAGCACAGTTGACCCTTGCAGGTGAACCTACTAGCCAATTGATCCTGGCCTAGCCATCCAGGACCATCTGTCTTGTCAAAGCAGGGGTCAAAATGGTGTGTTGAGGCTGTGGACATTGGATCCCACTGATCTTTAGGACCAGCAGTATCACTGCACATGGGTGGTTCCCTCACCATGTACAGGTACCTACATATCGAGAGGAACAAAATAAACCCATTACCCTTTGCTACACTATTAATATGGCAAATGACATAATAAATCAGGAAGAACAAAAATTACAAACCTTTACTTCTTTTAAGAAACTAATGCTCTGTGCTGCTATCTCTTCTAAAAAAGCATTTCCAGCCTTAATATATTCTTGTAAACTTTTCTCTTTCTTTAATAAGCTGTTTAAATAGATAGTTAATGATTGAATGATCAACATTTCATAAAATGAAAGACCAGTTCAAAGAAAAAACTTAGTATATGCACAGCTAATATGCTTGTAGTATATTACAGGCATATACACTGAGTTGGCTTTGCACCTATCTAATACCTCACGGTACCACCTTTTGCTTGTAATACAGCCTGTACATGTCTTGTCATGGACTCCAAGAGTGTTGCAGAGTATCCTGTGGTGGTGGTGCTAGTACCCATACATTGCACAATGTGTCTTGTAATGCCTGAACATTGTCAGATGGATAGTCATAGCATCAAATGTCCTTTTCCAGTAGGTCCCAAATGTGCTCAGTTGGGTTGAGATCAATGAACCATTGAAGAACTGGTAAGTCATTGTTATATTCCTGAAACCAGTTAGCAACCTGCCCGGCCTTGTGGTATGGCACTTCTTGTTGACAGATGCTGGAGTTGTCTTGATACAATGTCATCATGAATGTCAGTGATAATAGACAGGCAGGCATTCTCATGTAGCTGTTGATTAATGGTGATCACAAAACCCAGGGCATACCATGAGAACAGTCCCCTAACCATAACACCACTGCCTCCAGCCTGCCAAACATCAACAGTGCATTCAGGTGCATGGTCTTGTTGTTTTCTCCAAATGTGGAGAAAGCAATGAGCACGACACAGTTGGATATGGGATTCATCACACCAGTCAACAAATTTTCATGCGTTGGTGCTGACATGCCCATGTAAGGTGTAGTTTCTCGTGTCTCTCAATGAGCATGGGTACCTGTGATGACCACAACTGCCATAGCCTATATGAGATAATGTCTGGTACACAGTCCAAGTGGATATTGATCTTTCTATTCCTGCAATGTATTGGGTGGGTAGCTAGGCCACTGTGCTGCATCACTGCTATGTTACAAGATGAGACACAATACTCACCACAGACTTCAACTACTCGTGGCTGCCCCATATATGATCTTTGGCTGGTTGTTTGACTGCTGTTTGCACATCTTGTGCCCACAGTCATTCCTCCTTTGAAGTTGGAAAGATCACAATGCCAACCCATTCTTTCTCTCTCACAGTCACTCAAACTTAACGCCATGTGCAAGTTAAAACCTATTACAGCCATTCCTGACTGAGTCGTCAACAGCATCACAGACCACTCCTACACAATGGGGGGCTGTTGCTAATGCATTGCCAAATCAGTGTATATACACTGGTGTTCAAAGAAAGCGCATCACCTAGGAATTCACCATTTCTAACCCTTTTTCGTGATGGTATGTTACATTAATGACTAGCATCACAAATAGAAATATAAACAAGATATTTATTAATAGTTAAGGCAAAGCTAAGTAATATTTGACAGGTGCTCTCAAAATATTCCAAAATGAGCATTTGCAACCTTTATACTACAGTTTTGGTAAACACGACAATTACAGCTGAAATGTTATCAGAAGTCTTCAATTTGCTTCAGTTTATCATTTTAAATGGAAAACAAATTGAAATGTTTACCAACTAAACTAATATTTAGTTGAATTGCCTCTGGTCCTGATGACAGCAGCACACCGTCAAGACATTGACAAGATCAATTTCTGAAGATAATCAACTGATAGCTCATGGTTTCAAAAACAAATTATGGCTTCCTGAAGTTCACGAAGGGTCTTTGGTTTTATCTGAAAACTGCAGATTCCACACGATGCCAACAGTTTCTCTTCAGGTCACGGCGGTTTCCTGGCCAGCTAACAGTTGTAATGGACCATTCTTCCAACCATTTTTTCACCTGTAACAAATGTAAACACATCACTGTCGAACCTCTAATGCAGAAATGAAGCTAAAGTAACTGCAGAAGTGCCTACTTTTACTTTTCGCCTGATGACAAGGAGCAGAGTCGTCCTGAAAGATGCAGTTACTTGGCAGGTTGAAATGGTCTCTAATGGTTAGCAGCAATTTGCCTTCCAATATAGCCAGGTATCTATTGGCCTACTCCGTGATACGAAATGGCACCCCCATATCATTTGGCTGGTAGGGAATTTCACTGTAGACACCATACAGTCTGGATGGCATTCTTCACCATGTCTACGGCGAATCGTTTGTCTCCCATCAGAGCCATGCAGATTGAATTTCTTCTCATTCGAGAAAATAACTGACTTCCAACTGCTCAGAGGTCCAGTTGACATGCGTCTTACACCAAATTAATCGAGCCTTGTTCATTTTTTGTGTGAGGAGGGGCTTCTTCTTAGGACGACAGGCTACAAGTCTATTTATGAAGAGGCATCTTTTGAGTGTTACTGCACTTGCTACCACTCCTGTATGTTCTTTCCATTCCCTTTTCAGCTCAAATGAAGAAGCTTTACAGTTTTTAAGGCATTAAGAGCTTCAAAAAAAATGGTCCTGTTTTAGCATAGACTCATTTGCGTCTGGTTCCTTTTTTCCTATCAGCAGAACCAGTATTCTTGAGTTTGGAAAAAAAATTTACTCGCTGTCAACTGCTTATAGAGTTCAAGGCACTCTATACGCAATATGATGGGAAGAACATTCTTCCTTCCTTACGTAAAGTAACAATAGGTTAGGTTATACAAATACCTCTCCAACCAAAATAGACAGCCAATTTACACATTTTCAGTTTAACAATTCTGAAAAATACAGTCATAAAAAATACACTTCTCAATTTAGTTAGTTTGTTTGTTATTTGGTTTTTAGGAGCATTAGGAGCAACACTTTTCTTCGTGGCGTCAACTGCACGTAACTCGGCATCCTGACACAAGCAAGGAATGACTGAAACTCTTGCAGAACGTGTTTATATAGCTGATGCAATATTACGTCATCACCTATGCGTCTCAATCTTATCTGATGCAATCAGGAACATTAGCAACTAAGGTCATATTGCTCTGGGGATATGCGGTGGTCATTCCCTGACCTTTCCGCATCCTTCTAAATTTAGGATATCTTAGTTCTTACGTTAATGCTATAAGCAACAAAACATATGGCAGCAACTAATGGTGGATTGGATGCAAGTCAGTTGTTTCTTTACTACTTGGACTTTTCTAATGACATTGTGAAAATTTTCACTCAATTAATCAAATATATTTAAAAGTTAAAATAAATCCAGTTTATGTTTAATTTACTGTGTTTAGGAGTTAAAAAATTACAAATCAAAATTACAAAAATTTTGAAATTTTATATACAGGGTGTCTCAAAAATACACAGCATAACTTCAGGAATGAGTTCCTCATATGTAGGCGATAAAAATATTTTATATCAACATAGTTCCGGAAATGCTTGGTTCCCAAGTTATTAACCGGAATGTCTTATCTGCTGCAGGTGATTTCCTTCATCACAAGGTACTTTCCCATTCAAAATGCCATGAGCCAACTACTACCAGTAGTTGGCTCATGGCATTTTGAATGGCTTGGTTCTTGATTATAAAGGCATCAGAGTTTCAATTTTGAATTTTGTTAGTAAATAAACAATGCAATTTAAAAGAAACAATCTAAATTAAATCAGCCACTTAGCCTGTTCTTAGGAATGATATGCTTCAATTTCTCTACATATCTTAATAAGTACGGGTTCCATCCCTGCCTCGAGGAGGCAGGCTTCTACTGCCAAGGATTCTTTGTCTCCTTTGGAATACTGCATCAACAAATTTGTTAAAATCCTTAATTTCTTTTATTAGCAAACAGGACACATAGGTGATCTCTCTCCATCAATTCACCTATAGAGCTTTCTAAAATATTTCTTAAATCTAGATACTGGGAACATTGTAATATAATGTGCTCTGAAGTCTCCACACTAACAGAGGTCAGAATCTCTGGGCCCCAATTCAAACAATCTATATGCCAAGCTGTGACCTGTCAAAAGGAACATAGCCTTAACTCCAAATTGCAGCCATGGTTAGTCTTGGGATTTATAATCTTAACAGATGGGAAAAACAGATAGGTCTGTCTACCCTTATCTGATACTTGCCACCACTCTTGCCATAGATTTAGTTTTAGATCAATCCTAGAATATACATAACTTTCTATTGGACAAGAGGTAATCCCAAGAATTGTTTTCCAGATATTATGCTTAGTATAATACAACATACCTGTCAAGAGCACATCATAAAAGGCAGGGAATCTACCTGCAACCATTTGTAAGGCGTCAGAAGAGACAGTCCGACACACACGAGTGATGCATAATAATACGAATCTCTGGGCTTGGATAAGATATTTTTGTATTAATGAATTTTCTACTCTATGTACCCAAGCTCCGGAGGCATAAGTTATAATTGGGACAAAGACAACTATATAGTAAATTCAGTGAGCGACCTTTGATTCCCCAATCATACCTCACAACTCTCCTAAGCTTGGAGTACCATAATCTTACCTTATTTTTGAGATATTTTATGTGCTCGGTAAAAAATAATCTTTCCTCTAGCATTAGCCCTAAGTATTTTACCACTCTAGCATATGCATATCGAACCGTCCCTAGCTGACCGATTCGCACTAAGCTCACCCTTCAACAGCAGTTGTAGTCTTCACCATGGATATTTCTAGTCTATCATGGTTACTCCAATCCTGCAGCGAAACCAAGGAATTTTCTGCTCTAGTCTCAAGCTGCAAGCAAGAACCACAATGCACCAATAATACGAGGTCATCAGCATAGGCAATACACTGAACTCCATCATAGTTAACTTCCAGGAATTCATCCATGACAATGTTCCAAACAAAGGGAGTCCATCACTGAGCCTTGAGGAAATCCACGACTTATATTCCTAACAACTTCACAATACTTAGTTCTGACTTTTATCATTCTGTCAGAAAACTAATCTTTAAACACACTATATAAGTTGTTATATAGTATGGTAGATATGTGGTAGAAGTCTACAAAGATTTCTACCACATATCTAGCATCGCTCAATTCCACACCTGGATTAATCTATGTGCGGCATCCTCTGCACTTTTTCCTTTCTTAAAACAGTACTGGTTTAAGGAACACACAGATTTTCTTTCATACCTAATCAGAAGCCGGTCAATAACCAGCCTTTCATAAACTTTTCCCAGCACTGATAGAAGAGCAATGGGTCGATATGCACCAGTTTCGTTCAGCAATCAATCTGTACCCTTTATAATCAACCTTACATGGGCCTCCTTCCAACTCCTAGGAAAAGCACCCTGCCTCAAACATCTAATGAACAAATTTAAAAATATTCCAGGATTTAACATGAATGCCTGTTTCATTACTTTAACCTCTATCTTATGGGTCTGGTGACTTACCATCCCTTGCTCGGTCCAACGCCAACCTGACTTCATCCAAGGAAAATTCCTGCTCATAAATTTCAGAGTTATACTGCTCATTTTGTTCCTTCATCTGAACCTATAGCGATGTGGCGTAACTTGCATCAATTTCAGGGAAAAGATTGTCCAATATCCTGTTCACAGAATCATCCCAATTCGTGGGTTGGTTATTTTCCAAGTTGATTGTGCTAGTTATGTTCATCATTTCTTTTTTTTTTTTATTAGTTACAATTTTAAAAATTCCCCAAGGATCTCTGGATCCTTGCTCTCTAACATAGATCTCCCAATGAGATCTTTTACATTCATTTATAGCCTTGCAATATTCTCTTCTTTTATTTCTATAATTAGTTCAATACCTAGTCAACAAATCAATATCACCAAATCTGCTGTGCCTTTGATATTGCCTTAATCTATTAGTTTGCTTTTGTAACACGGTTAATTGTTCACACCACCAGAAAACTGACCTGTTCTATATACATCTTTTCTTAATATTCACATTACAAGATCTAATTATTATGTCACTCAGTTCACAAACATATTCATCTATATCTAGATTTTGCCAGTTTACACTTATCATTAGATCCATAAACATTTCACTGAACCAAGCTGCATTTTTAACACAATAGTGTTCAATGTCATATATACACCGAACCTCATTAATATTTTCAATTGAAAACAATATAGCATTGTGGTGACTTGTGGTATAGTCTTCCACAACCTTCCAATTTTTGATTTTGTTCTTAACAGTTCCAGTTGCAAGAGTAAGGTCAATATAGGACTGGCCATTCACAGTTGAGAATGTCGGAGGGTGCACACTTGCATTGATTACCTCCACTCCAAAAGCGGCTATAAACTCTTCAATAATATAATCTCTGTCATCAGTACTTTTACCACCCCAGAAAGGAGAATTAGAGTTAAGAGTCTAAAGACATGAACAACTCACAAGAACCAATCATTCCATTAGCTTTTTCTAAGTATTCCACATCAGGAATAATGGTTGTTTGTTTGTTATTTGGTTTTTAGGAGCATTAGCAACTAAGGCCATATTGCTCCGGGAATGTGCGGTGGTCATTCCCTGACCTTTCTGCATCCTCTGTATTTGGTGGTGATGGGCTCGAACCCCGGTCTAATCAAGAAACGTGTGCTACGCACTGCTGCTCCTTCCCACCTGGCTACGAAGGCGCCCAGGAATAATGGATTCTGCATGCCGACAGTATTGAGTTATTAGATAGACCCTACCAAAGCTACCAATCACTTCACAACAAATCGCATTTCTATTACACAAGGTCATCAACCTTTGTTATAACTAAATCTCTTGTTCTTACAATGATGGCAGCATTTAGAGAGTCCCCTTCCGACAACACTATGTACCCTTGTGGATAACATCTCACCTGTCCACATACAGAATATGGCTCTTGGAGCAGGGCAATGTCAATATCATCTTTCTCTATTTTACTATTAATCTGCAAGGCCACACTTTTTGCTTGTTGTTGTTTGTTTGTTATTTGGTTTTTAGGAGCATTAGCAACTAAGGCCATATTGCTCTGTGAATATGCGGTGGTCATTCCCTGACCTTTCCGCATCCTCCGTATTTGGTGGTGATGGGCTCGAACACCGGTCTAATCAAGAACAAGAAGCGTGTGCTACGCACTGCTGCTCCTTCCCACATGGCTACGGATGTGCCTACACTTTTTGCACGTTGGGCATTAAGCTGTAAGATTTTTATGCTTCTACCCATAATTAATCTTTCTTTTGTAAATTTCAAGTGGTTTTCTATACTCAGGACATTCTTTACTTACTGCAACGTGGCCCGCTTCCAACTTATTTCGCTTACAATTGCAACATTTAGGCTGATTATTTTTCTTAGAACAATTTCTGAAGGAGTGTCCAACATCTCCACAGTGACCAAATCTTCCAAATCTTGGGCGATAATTGGAGAACCCAGTTCTCTGTATTTGTGTCCCTAAGTCCTATTAACTGCCAAGACTTATTATTATTATTAATATCCATATGATGCAAGGAAGCCACTTTTGTTATGCTGCACCAGGGGAAAAAAAAGTTCCCAAGTAACCCTGAGAGAAAGTCAAAAGTAGAAGGGAATCACCAAGAAAGAGAAGAATGATGATATCCAGCTCAGGACCCTGGGTGTGCCAAGCCCATATTCACCAGATGTGAGCCCCCGGACTTCGATACCTTGAGTTCCTTTTTCTCATTTAAACCCAGTTCTTTAAAGTTTTTAATTCACAATTCTTTAGGCATTTCTTCCCGTTTAAAGCCATTTTTTTTTTTTTATATATATAGACTTAGGTATTGAACAATTTAAACCGAGCTCCTTTAAGCTTTGAACAACCTTTAATCTTATTAAGATCATCGTCAGTCGCCGCCTCCACAACTCCACGATCCCTGATGGGTCTGATATTCTTAACTTTTATATCACTCAAAAATAGGGAGAATTTCCTTCAATACACCCTCCTTAACTTCTTCACTGGTCTTAAAGTTCTCTTTGGTAGCCTTCAATATAATAACTTTTGACACTTTTTCTTCACTTTGAATACTTTTCTTAGTTATACTTGAGTAGGTATCCTTTTTTGATTTCTCTTCTTTACGCTTCAAACGATCTTTTAAAAGGATGTTTTCCGTATATACATCTTGGGCTTTGGTTTATAATTGATCCCACATATCGAGAATTATCCTTATGGAAGTGGTGGGTATCTTACTATTTGCATCCCACATAAATGTTCTCAACCTTCATACTCAGACTGGACAATTTCTTCTTCATCTTTCCTTTGCTTTTTCCTACTTCGAGTTTTCTTAACACTTGTATCAGACTCGCCACCTTTGGATCTTTTCTGTTTCTTTTGCACAGTTGCTTGAATTGCCGGTGCATCATCAGTTGTTTGTGAGGGACAAGGGAGTGACAACGATCTTTCCTTCACTGGTGTTCTAGCTAAAGCTCGCCCTGAAAACACTTCAAGCTCAGTCAACTCATGAGCCTGTATGAGGATTTCTTGGGTAATTTCTTCCCATTCATCCTCAGTCACCTCAGAAGTTGCAGCCAAAATTTCCTCAGAAGTAGGGTCAAGATCACTTGAACTCGACATTGTATATTATAAAAACCAAAAGTCAACAGTGACAGTTAGTAACTATTTACACTATATACAATTCAAATTATTCAAAGAGCAAGGAGCTGTCAAACCTGACAACTCAAATCTGAACGGAATATTAAAAATGCCAACTGGTCGTTAAAAACTCCACGACTCAAGTTAAACGGATCACGGTCCCAGGGGCAACTGCCCCAAAGGGCACAGAAATGCTTTACCAAAATTTCCTCAAAACCCAATTTGTAATCAGTGTCTGTTTCGCCAAGCAGGGAATCTCTCTGCTTGCCCATCCCAGACTACGGGAAAGTAGGGCAGCTAATCCAAGCAACACAACAGCAAGAACAAAGAAATTAAACTCGAAACAATCAATCAGCTATCTCAATTTTCACTCACAACTCACAGTATTACCCCAGTAAAGCCCCTGGGGCCATCACAAGGTACTGACAGAATCTGGTGGTTTTCCATGCCGACCATGTACTCAAATTAGGAGCAGCGGATATGCACTTTATATTTACTCTGGAGGCTCGTCGTTTGTACCATGAAAGGTTCCCAGAACGAAGATGTCCAGACAGGAAAACGTTTGAAGGTATCCATTGCCACCTTTGTGAACATGGGACCTTTACATCTTGTGCTGCCAACAGAGGACGACCAAGATCTACAACTCCTGAAGTAGAGGTAGAGAAGGAGATTTTGGATGTTGTGTATGCCACTCCTGGAATCAGGACACGCAGAACAGAAGTGCAACACTGTTCAACGTTCAACTATTTGGAGAGTGTTGCGAGAACACCAACTGTATCCTTACCATCTGCAACAGGTACAGGCCTTGTCAACATTACCCTGCACGAGTAATGTTTTGCCAGTGGTTCTTGCAGCAGTGTGGTACAACTTCTCACTTTCCTGCCTTAGTGATATTCACAGATGAAGCACAGTTCACACGGAATCCAAAACTTTCACAATCAGCATGTATGGGCTGAGGAAAACCCACATACAATTCTTCCATCACATCAACAGTGGTTCAGCCTCAACATCTGGGCAGGTGTTTTTGGTGATAAATTATTTGGGCCCCATGTACTTCCAAACAAACTCACAGGGCAGGCGTACAGAAACTTTCTGGAAAACAACATGCCTGATTTCTTGGATGACACACCACTGATCATTCGTCAACAAGCACACTTCATGCACGATGGCGCACCTGCACATTTCAGCCACCTAGCTCGCAGTTACCTGAATCGACGGTTTCCTGGTCGGTGGATAGGTAGAGGTGGACCAACTGCCTCCATGCTCACTGATTTAAACCCACTAGATTTCTTCTTGTGGGGGCCATTTAAAGTCATTGGTGTATTCGACTCTGCTAGCTGATGTGGAAACTCTCCGCAATTGAATTGGAGCAGGTTGTGAGACAATACGAAACATACCAGGAATTTGGCATCGTCTTCGTGAGTCCATGAGACGTTGATGTGAGGCCTGTATTCAGGCAGAAGGTAGACATTTTGAACAATTACTATAAGGTGATGTGAACAGTTAAGTGTCATAGACAGACCTTCAAAACTTGGAAACCAAGCATTTCTGGAACTATGTTGATATAAAATATTTTTATTGTCTACATATGAGGAACTCATTCCAGAATTTATGCCGTGTATTTTTGAGACACCCTGTATACTATGCACAAGTGAGTCACTATTTTGTTAGGAGTGAGGGCACGACCCTTCAATCTGACCCAAAAAAAGGGTCAAGTGTTCATTATTGGGTATTTTTTTCAAGTAGGTGCCATTGCATAAGTCATCATTTTAATTTCTTTTTCAACAGATTGGTTGTTTATTACAAAAAAACACAGCTGCTCTGAGCTAATGTTAACAGGAAAAAAACCACTCGAAGTGCAGGCTGAACTTAAGAATTTTCCATGTCAATAAGCTGAAACAGCACTATCACATGGGAATGCTCATAGTGCACTAAAACACTGGGAATTTGCATTTTCAGGCAAATTGAAAGATGCAACTGAGATAACTTAACACAGGTACTAGGTACTGCACCTGATAAATGGCTCTGTAAATTGTGAATGTAATTAAATCAATTCTCTAGGGCTATGAGACATGAGACACTCATTTGTCTCCGGTAATGTAGTAAACATAACCAGACATCTGGAGTCCTTTTAATTCCCACACCATTTTGAAGAATCCTTGCACCCAGTTAAAATCAGAGTGAATTATGCCATGTCATGAATATGTATTGCTGGGTCAATGTTTTTCAATGAAAAAAATGCTGAATGACAACAGGAAATTGTGGTCAGGATGCCAGTACATAGTTACTCGTGGCATGTGTGTGAATCCATGTGTACCACAAAATGCTGTGATGTCCTTGTACACCCCATCTTGTAAACTTCTCTGACCCTACATGGCCATCCTGGAGTATAAAGAGAAAATTTATAATGTGACAAGATGTTGTGCTCCTGATATCTGGCTCTTCTGGCATTTAATTTCTTATAGTTGTTTCTCCACTAGCCTCAACATTAAGGTAACAGCAGCCTGAACAAGGAACCTGTTTAAATTTGCTGCAACAACACTGGATTGATAAGTATTTCTCTATTTATTCTGCAGAGGGATCTTAGGAAGGGAGCCATGAGTGCCTTTTGTCTAAACAGGCAAAGAATCATCTGACTAATAACTTATGAGGAGAGCTCTTATCTCAGTTCAGTGATAATTAGGTTGGTTTATCACCACACTTAATTCCATTCCATCAGGGTGGCCTGTCCCAGGTGACCAAGGTACTATTCATCCTCCTCTCTCAGCCATTGACCTAAACTCTTTGATGTTAAGGATTGCAAACAAATTCGGCAAACCACTCAGACCTTTGCATGGAAAAAAGAATCTGAGGGCTTTTCTTTACAGAAATTGAAGGGGAATATTCTTACCTAACATGCTCAGAATGTCAGAAGCAGATCTAAGCCAGCTTCTAAGAGCACAAAAACTCTCAACAAAAGTGGTATGCAGAATACTGTTGTAGAGAAAGGATAACACAGTACAGTCTCTGTGTCCATTATTGGTAGATTGGTTGGATGCATGTATCCCCCCCCAGATAATTGCAAATCAATCAACAATCCAGTGAGGATAGGTGTCACAGGATTCAGCAGCAATGCAAAGAATTGAAGAAATGGTAAAATGTCAATGGCATAACCATGGATATAATAGATCAGAAAATTTAGAACTTAAAATAATAGATCCAACAGCCAAGAGTTTCCTGTATTGGGCCAGATATAAGATTGACATCATTCATCACATTAATATCTGACAAAGTGATATTTCAAATGCAAAACAAATAACTGTCTGTAGCAACTTAAATGAATGGAAGTAGCTTTTATACTAAGCATAACAAAAAGGCACTGCTTTGGAAACCAGACCAAGAACTCACCACAACTTGCAGAACTGCCAACACATGTAAAAATGTCAACTGTGGATGATGATAATATATTATCTTTGAATTCTATTGGTAAGTTAGCACATCTTAAATGAACGGTGAATAACAAAGCATCATGCAAATTTCCACGTGGTGTACAGTTGAAACTGCAAGTATAAGGGTCATTCCAAATATAATTACCCCACAATTTTTTTACAAAGCTATATTTATTCTGAAACATTATTACTTGTACATTGTATGGGCACATCATCTAATAATATACACCATTTTTCTGTATAATCACCAGGATCTTTTTTTTTTTTTTTTTTTTTTTTTTTTGGTAGTTGTTGGCGCATCGGCTTCTGTGGCCATATTGCACCTCCCAAGGTTTTTGCAGTACTTTGATCCAAGCCCGAGGCGGGAATCGAACCCGCGACCTTTGGGTTGCCGGGCAGGTACTTTACCCACTCGGCTAGCCCGGTCGGCATCACCAGGATCAGTTGGTGTTAATATCATCTCAGTGGGGTATCAAATACTTTCTCAGCACCTACGTACCAATGCTATTATCAAATGGTAACTCTTAATGATTACATTTTGGGTGCTAGCTCCAGATTTGGCACATACATCTAGAGTGGGTCAGTTCTTTTGTGATGTTATGATGTATTGTGGTTTTAATCTTTGGGCTTCAGCTTTAACCTCTTGTGTTGATGTTAACCATAGTGAGAAATGTGGACTTGATTCTAAGCTTTAACTTTCTTGATTTGCCAAGCTAGCAGCCTCTATTTTGACAAAATAGTGCACAACTGTATTATGTTCTTTACTAAATTGCAGTCACTATTTCACCACTGGTTAGTCATAACTGCCTAATGGGCCTGAATTTGCTTCTCACTGCCAGATGTACCTTGGATCAGGTATGCCATTTTATAACCTTAAAACTGTCATGAAAAAGTTTAAATTGTTCCCTTTTAAATGCCACTCTTCAATCTGTTATGAACATAATTGTGAATGATCCTACAACGTTTAGTGGTCCATCACTAAGAAATGTAAACATCAGAAGTGAGCCAGCACTTACAGTGGGAGACATATGGATCAAAGGTGGCAGCAGCACATGTCGGTAGTTGAACAGGAATGATGGAGCTAATTTTAAATTCTTGTTTTTCAACATGATGCATGAATAGGCTTAAGGAAATGGGATTTTTTTTTTTTTTTTTTTTTTAATGCCCAAACTTCTTAAATAACAAAACAATAATGCAGATTGGAAACACAATAATTGATTTGTAAATTAGCATTGATGTCACCCATATAGATTTTGTTTTAATTGGGAAAAAATGGCTCTGGCATAATTTATTCAGGGGTGCTCCCATCAGAGGTATAATAACCTGCCTCGTGATTTTGTTATTACCACAGTAGCAGCAACTAATATTTGGTTGGTGGTACATGTGGTGACATTTGTAATGGGAGAGGAGTAAACAATTTGATTGGGTTGAATAAATAAGAATTTTGAGTATTATTCCAGTCTACTTTATAAAAATTCCCACATAATGAAACAGTCTGGGTGATAGCTTAACTGCATTTGGATTTTAGAGGTAACAGGAAATGGTCACTGTTATGTGGATCACCCAGCACTGACCATTCCATGCTTGGAAGATAGAGAGTGAGCATACTGAGAGGTCTAAAGCACAGGTGCTTAAAGGGAATTTAATATAGATATGAGACCCAAGTGTTTTAAGAGTATAAGTTGATAGCTATCAAAGATTCTATTTACTGGCTCCTGCCAGTGAACAGAACTTTTACTTGATGGGATCTTCTTACAAACTATGTACAAGGATCCCCCAAAACAAATGGTAGCCATTCAGATCTCCTAAGATACAAAGTGGAAGTGCTAGCTGAACTAATATTACCGGGGTCAGCATGTGGACATGAGGACTTTGGCAAGGCATACACTATATGACCAAAAGTATCTGGGCATTCATGCAGTTGTAAAAAAGGGAATTTAATTCAAAAACCTAATAAAATAGGGCCACCTTTGGCCTTCATCACACTCATAGTGCTCCTGGACAGTTTCCACCAACTTCTGTAAGTTAGCCAGAACAGCCCTAGCTGTTTCGGTCACAGCCCAAATCAGCACTCCAACTAAACCCACAGGTGTTCAGGGGAGTTAAGATTGGACTCTGAGCCAGCCAGTCCAACTTTTCGACATCCTTCTCCAGAAACCAACAGTGGATAACCCTGACATAGGTAGCAAATGATTATCTTGAATGTCTAAGTACTTCATGCTGAGTACTCCATACTGACTTCATGGTTTCAGGCCCTACTACCAACACAAGTCTAAACCAGCTGATACAAACCCAATACTATTATACTGATTCCACAAAACTTTACAGTCGAGATGATACACTCCAACAGGAAGCACTCATTGGGAAATCTCCAAACCCAAACATATCCACAGGAATGAAACATTATGTAGCAAAATTTGTCCCTCCACAGCCCATAAATGTCATAAACAACACCATGTTGTTTTGTATTGATAACTATAATACTTTGTTCACATGCAACTGCCCTACAATTGAACAAACAGGACTATGCATTTCCCCTGTGGTTGGTTGACATGCTGACAGACATCCTTGCATGAACTACCCTCTTTAAGATTAATTAAAAATATTGTTCTGAGGATATCCAGACAAATAAAATAAATATTTTATATTAATTATTTTATTTATAATATAATACTAGGGAGCTTCGCCCCCTGCTCGCTTCTTTTGATAAAATAAGATAAAATACTTACAGAAGCTTTCGACACTGTGTGTCTCTCTTCCTCTGCTATGAATACATAAACATGTTACATATGGAAATCAAGCATGGTACCGAGTGGTTATGTTAGATAAACATAGCGCATGAACACGCTTAAACAGAAGCTTATTTTACCACAGTAAAACAAGCTTCTGTTACGCATTTTAGTATTTGTTACGTATTACCACATAACCCACATCTCTCTTCTCCCATTGGCTGAATAAATATCACTAGGAGGAAAATTATTTTAATGTATAGAAAGATATAATTATATGTATTATTAAATATAATATAATAACTATAAAATAGTATTTTATATTTAATAATATTTTTAATAATAATAATAATTACTAAATAATAGTTAATAATAACAGTAATATTCTTGAAAGTGTGTCTGAATACTTTTTTGGTGGATATCGTTTATATAGATAATAGGCCAGAGTTAAAGTGGTTCCAATAACAGTGTAAACTTCCATTATGTCTAAGATAATTTCGAGAGGAATTTGTCTGGGAAAATATTAGTTTCTCCAGTTTGAGATTCAAACAAACCACTTGTCTATCACAGTAGACTTATTATCCAAATTAGAGTGTAAGAATATGACTTGCATTATAGTATTAGAGATTTAGAAAACCTTATTTATTCAGTGGCTAATACAGAAAACCAAAAAAAGCAGGAAATCACAATTTATTGGTATTTCTATAGTTTCTGAAATAATAGTTGACATATTTCTGATTTTGCAAATACACCACGAAGTTCTTATGAACTTTACATCTTTTTAAGTTAAAGAAATTAATGCAAAACTAAAGTTCTCCTAATATATAATGAATATTTAAATATACACTCAGAAAAATACTTACATGACTTTTAACTCCTGAATTTCTGCTTCTATTTGTTTTGGAAATACAGATTTCTTACGAACTGAATTAATTTCTTCAACAAGCTTATCTTGCTTACTATGGAGAGCACTTAATTCAGATTCCATCTCCTATAAAAACCAGTTTGCTGAAATTAATCTTCTGAAAGTTATATATATAAATGTATAGTAAAGCAGTCTGCAGGTGGAAACAAATTACAGATGTATGCAATTTTGCACAAATCGCAGATTGGCAATGCTGTATTCAAAGATGAATATGAGAAAAGTGCACCAGTGGAAATATAACACTTATTTGACTATCATTTTATGTATCCAAAATAGCATTTCTGATATATTCATATACTGCTGATTGTTATTGTAATTTATATAGTACATTAGGACCTCAGTCCATATTGCTCTGTACAACTGTGTGTATTATGTCTGTAAAGTATGTGTATTCATGGGCTTATTTGCATATTGTGCAGGCTGGGTGGGAGAAACAAACTCACAGGGAAACAACACTTTATCTGAAATCAGTTAAACCTAATTAAGGAGGCCTTTAACTCTTTTGGCCATTCTCAAGGCCATTTCAAAGAATTTTAAACTCGTCCAGTAAGTTGCCATCTCTTATCTATGTGTCTAAGTGATTAAAGACAAAGCTTGTAACAGATTTTATAAATTGAGGACAATTGTGCCTGTTAGCCACTGTTGGCTGATTTTGGCTTAAAAACCCAATATTCTCTGAAATTCAGATCTACAAAGAAATTTAATAAAGTTATACATAAACAGATAGAAAAGATATTACTGAAAAAAAAGTAAAAATGAGTTTTTTACAAATTTTTAATTTAAAACTTTTAAATTTAATTTTTAATTTACAATTTGTAAATTTAATTTCAATTTAAATTTTTAGAATTTCATTAATTTTTTTATTTGAAATTTAAAATTCTGATTTGATTTTTTAAAAAAATCAAATCAAAGTAAGAAAATATTTAAAAGCATTTATGTACAAGGTTTCATTTTCAGGAATTTTAAAATGTCTTAAAAAAAAAAAAAAAAAAAACTCATTCCTAAGGACCCACACAGTGCTTATAAATTCACTCATGGGTTAATTCCTCCAGTCTCATGGGATTCAAACACAGACATCTCCAAATGATGATGTCTGGTTTTGAATCCCACTGATAACTAACAAAACTATCATATAGTCATGGAGAGCATTCATGTACTGGTACAATCAACCGGAATTCTGAAAGAACTCCAATATAATGAGCTCTCTCTCTCTCTCTCTCTCTCTCTCTCTCTCTCTCTCTCTCTCTCTCTCTCTCTCTCTCTCACTCACTAAAGCACTAATATAAAACTCTCCTAATTTATAATTTTGCTAAACATGTGAAGTGGAAAAAACATGAAGTAGAAAATGTAAAAAGTAAATAAATGTGAAGTAGAAATAATGTTGTCACACATACATAGATACACATTTATTTCTAATTCATTTATCATAGCCGACCGGGCTAGCTGGGTGGGTAAAGTACATGCCTGGCAACCCAAAGGTCGCGGGTTCGAATCCTGCCTTGGGCTTGGATCAAAGTACTGCAAAATCTTGGGAGGTGCATTATGGCCACAGAAGCCGATGCACCAACAACTACCAAAAAAAAAAAAAAAAAATCATCATAAAACCTTTCATTTATATATAAATATTAATACTGCATATATCTAAAGATTGTGTAACCAAGAAAAATATTTTAGGATTAAGTAAAAATGAAACCACTAATTTCTGCAAGGTAAGAGAATCTGTTTCATTTTAAACTGTTATATATGTTAAGCATTTTGCAGTATTTCACTTCTTCAGTGATTTCAAAGAACTGTGTACAAATTAAATATAGTATCCCACCAGAAGTCAAGGGACAACCCTGCTGACTGCAGGAAACTGCAACTATGAAATACAAATATTTTGGCCTGTAAAGGCGATCGGCAGTTAGGCCACAATTCATTTCATTTGGTATATTCCAAATCATGAGTATATAAAAAGTGCTAACAGTTTCAGAGGGGAATGATAACTGGATGGCACATGTGGAAAAGGTCTGAGCATGATACTGTTCAGGAATTAAACAACTTGAAGCCAACAGTTGGCAATGTGCTGAAAAAATGAAAGTCAAGAGGCAACACTGAGCTCAGCAAATAGGAAGACAAAATACTGACTGACATGAGATAGCTGGTTACCTCAACCTGCCATCTCTAGACAATGCTAGAGAATTTGCATTTGGATCACTGTGTGGTCACAGGCAAGCCCATGGTTTTCATGACACGACGGCACACATTTTTCATAGTGTAGTCCATGAACCTTTGATAACAAAAATAAGTGCATACTGTCAACTGGCATGGTGCATTAATCCATAGCCCATGTTTGGTGCAAGGTGCACTGAACATGGGCTATGGATCAATCAGTGCTGATTTCCACCGATCCACAGAGAATGTAGTGATGAGCCACACTATGTACTCTTCCAGCCCAACATTTGAGTGTGTGGAATGCCTGGAGAATGTTTAACACCTGAGTGCATTGTCCAAAACTGTGAAGTTGGAAGATGTGGTATGAAGGTTTCTCTGGAGAAGTGGAACACAATACCACCAGTATTCTACCAGAAACTGGTAAAAATCTTCGACTATGCATTAAAGTCCATACAGCCAACATGCTATTAATTTATTTTTTACTTATTTTTATTAATTTCTTTTTTTAATTTTGGTAGGATAGTGTTGTATATAAAAAAAAACTTTAAATTACTATATTATAAGATTTTTGTAATTAAAAAAAAAATTGTAAATTTTCAAAAAATTAACCAGTTAATCAGTCAATTAAGTCAATCTTCAACCCATGCATGGTACTAAGTACTATAGGTTCTAATACCTCTTGTGCTTGGGATAGACATTAAAAAAAATGAAAACAGAAATAAACCTTAGAAACAGCTGTCCTGGTGGTATCTGAGATTTAAATGCATAACAGGTTCACCTATTCAGTGAAGTGCAATTTAAAAAGATAGCAACTAAGGTCGGACCATGGATAACGGTTTTTGTTTCTAAGTGGGCTTAATAGCAAGCTTAAGTGATAGGAACAATACATTCCCTGTGATTGGCCTGATGCAGTAATGCACTAAAATCTGTTCTCTAAGATTGTTACAGCTAAATATTGTGTATGGAAACAAACAATAAAATACTGAAAAACAATATACATTGGCATTCTACAATAATTAGAAAAGGTTTAAAGCAATCACTACTTTAAAAGGGGGGGAAAAAATTTTATCAGTTATTTTTCAAAGAAATTAGACTTTTTGTTAATCTCAGAAGGTATTTTTAGAAATATTTTGATATAAAATATAAAGCAAGAAATGTACATTAAATTTTTTGTTTTCAAGTGCTTATTTTACCTTGAGAGGAATTGAAGAGAGATCTTAACTTGCTTGAAAAATAAACATTAAGATGCTGCTTTGTCTTGGTATAATGCATGTTTGAAATATTCAATACATGAAATATTAATATAGTGTAGTTATTCAACCTTCTTTGATGTCTGTCTGATTTTGCATGTTGCTATGTAATACTAACTTGAACTTGATTTTTGACCAGAACTCATGCATGCAAGGAGAACCACTAACAGTATCAGTTCTATAGATTTAGTAAGATAATTTGTTTTGGCACATACTGGAAGAAAAAATAAAGTAATTTTGCCCAAAGGAAACAGTCAAACTTTTAGAAGAACATATGTCACATATCCCATCACTGACATGAAATTTCTTGGCTTATATTACTGATCTATGAACAACTCTGAAGCTGAAGCCAATGCTCTAGACATGTCCAAGATATGTGATTGACAAGTGTATCTTATGGCCTTTCTGGTTTTTTTTGCAATGAGTGACCAATTTTCTCTATTGCCACTCACACTAATGAGGTTTAAATGATTTTCTCTCTTTGAGTTTCTCGACCGGTGCAGGAGCTGAAAATTCAGTTAATTTACCTAACCTTGTGAATGATGAGGGTTCTAATTACTATACTTGCAAATAGTACTAAAATTAGCATGAATAGAAATTCATGCTAATTAAGGAATAAGCATGAATGTTTATTACCATACTCTGCCAAGGAGTTTTAAAATTAGAACAGAAATTTATGATAATGAAAGACTGCATGCAAAAATACCCATTTTACATGAAAATATTCAAAACAATATCAAAATTAGCCTTCTGCCATTCAGAACTGACAAATTTCTAAAATCTGTATTACCTGTATTTTTTTAATATTAATATGTTCAATACAGTGTTGTGTCATAACAGTGACACAACATTGTATTGAACATGTTAATATTCAAAAAATGCACTGTTGTCATATATAGATATTTAGCTGTTTTTCTTTTGAGATTTTTAGACTTTTTTGCATGAAAACAGAACCAACTTTTCTGTTTTATTTCATTATTGAACTAATATAAAAAGAACTAATAGCATACATATTGTATATTATCACGTTTGGAATTATATAAAAGCTATCTTGTATTAAAATTTAAAAATAAAAACAGAGAAACAGGGTAATCAGGATGATGCAAAAGATGGTTTCTTTCATGATACAACAAATTTCCACGGAGTATTCTATAAAGAGATGGACTGAACTGTTTTAGATTACTGCTAAGGTCTGGGGGAGAGAAAAAAATTCTGGAGGGGGATTCCACATCAGATTGGTTTAAAATAGGTAGTGAGTTTGTCATATCACTGAATGAGATTTGAATCCAAAACTTTCCAACCACGTAGCAAATGACAATCACCATCCTGCCATAGTATCTGCTGTTTCAGCGATAATAACAGTGACTGGGATTCTTCCCCCTCCCCTTAACAAATGATATGCAACTTATTTTATTCTTATATTTTTTCAAAAAATATATTTCAACTTAAATTATACAAAAATCTAATAAATAATGACTACCTTTTGCTGGCTTTCTAATTCCATTTCACACTTTTTCTGCTCTGATTCCAACAGCTGCAAGTTTGTCTGTATTTCTGCTGCTTTCATCTGTTGCTGTAATTTAGATTTAAAAAAATCTGAATTTCAAACTATTGTTGAAATGATTTATAAGAACATTATGAAGGGGTTCCTTATAATTCTTACATAATTTCACAAATCATTTGCATACAAAATGAAACTGAATATCATAAAATCATTTATGATATTCAGTTTCATTTTGAATCAAATTTATTACTTCATTTATCAGGAAGACAGTGGGCCATATCTTTAGGATAAAGTGTGGTCTAGCTTCTTTCAGTAAAATTCCTGAAGCCCAGTATGCCCCAAAATTTTGTAGCAAAAAATGAGTGGGCTTTTGTATTTCAATGAAATTTTTAGCAATTTTTGGTTAAATAAAAAAGAAACATGCTTTTCTCCCTACTGGTTACTTTTATTATGGCATGAGAAAAATGATTTATTAAAAGCAGCAAGAATATTGAGATTGTGCAGCACACAACACACTCACTCGCTCTCTCTTGTATATACATGCACATACCCTTTTTGAGGACTTTCAAGGTGTTCCTGACCAAAAATTTAGAGAAAGAGGATAGCTCTTTTCTAAAAAGACTGAACCAAATATGATGAGAGGACCACACTCTGCTTGAGTGTAGGTGGCAGCATCTCACAAGCATAACTTATTGCAGTTAACAAAAAGCATTAATTTAATTTTGTAATCATTATTTGATCATACTGTTAATTTGTCAATTTTCTTAGCTTTATATCAAAAGGAGAATGATTACAATTGTGAAAAGCATTATAAGATGAATATTAAAATTTATTAAGAGCAATACTTGATCTGCATTATCTATGCAATTTTAAAATGGTTTATCAAGTCCCCAAATGAGAAATTAACCAAACTTACACCCATTTCCTACCAAATGACAAGTGTAATACACAATGTTTTTGTGAACATTTCAGATTAGTCTCTGGATACCTGTTATCCAGATAAAGTTCAGTAGGTAATAAGTTTCCTCCAAGTCCAATTTTCTTTATTTATATTTATTATATTCAACATATAAATTTTGATGATTATGATGTCAAAATTTGCTTGGACATCAATAATGGAGGGGTAATTAATGAAACAACTAGTTTCATTAATTAATATAACAATGCAAGGCAAAAAAATAAGCAACAAATGATCCAATTACTTTCAAACCAAACTTCTGTATTTTTTTTTTTAAAGAAAAGCAGTTAATAATTACTTTCTTTCCTTTCCTCCAGTTTTTTGTTGTAGCTTATCAGCCCTCCCCTTTTTTCTAATTGGTATCTTAATTAACTTTCATAACTATTATTAATAGCTTCAGAAGCTTGTGCCAGTTTAGCTTCAAAATTCTGCAATGTATTTTTTTTAATCTGTTATTAATCTCCTTAAAAAGATTATCTATCATTCATTCACAAACACAATTGTTATATAGTTTGCCAAAAATTTGGTAATTTCCTAGTAATTAGTACAAGTTCTGGCTCATTATCATATTGACTGAAAACATCACTATTACTCTTGCATTTAAATTTCTAACTCTTACTACAGCTAAATGACTGTGATAAGGAAAGTAGAAGAGGAATGTTGAAACTGAACATAAAAAAGGCATCTGGGGGGGGGGGATCTATCCAATCATATTAAGGGAGGCAGCAAAGTAAGTGAGCAAGGCCCTTAGCCATAATTATGAGAGCATTCTTGTATTTAGGAGAGGTTCCTATGGACTGGAGATGTGCAAATGTATCCCCAATTCATAAAGGGGGAAATCAAAAGATGACATGAGTAATTACAGACCTGTCAGTTTGACATCTGTTCCAGGGAAAATAATGGAGTCACTGGTTAAAGAAGTAATGCAAGACCATCTGAACAGGAATACAATTTTACTGCAGTCACAGCCTGGATTTGTTAAGAGAAGTGGTCTTGTCTAACCAATCTGATAGGTTACTGTAATGCAGTGACCAAGGAACTGGATGCAAAAAAATAATTTTGATATCATATTACTTGGATTTCAGGAAGGTTTTTGATACTGTTGCACATAAAATACTGCTGTATAAACTGGGGCAATGTGGCATTAAGGACAAGTTACTGCTATGGATAAAGGGATGGTTAAGCAGAAGATAGTGGTTATCAATGGACACTGCTCTTTGTGGATTAATGTTATCAGCAGAGTTCCCCTGAGTTCGATGCTGGGGCCCATTGTTGTTTCCAATATTTGTTAATGATATCAATGAAGGTAAATCAGGCTTAATGTCAAAGTTTGCAGATAGTACAAAGGTTGGAAGGTAGTTAATGACAGTAATGATGGTATGTTACTGCAAAAAGATTAGAAAAATTATGTTGATGGGCTGAGAAATGGTAGTTGAAGTTTAACACTGACAAATGCAATGTACTGCAGGTGGGTAGCAGTAATCTCAGAGTAACTTATCAACTGTGCGGGACTACACTCAGGGTAGTAGAAAATGAAAAAGAGTTGGGGGTCAGATATGAAATTCTCTGAGCAGTGCAGACATGCTGTCAGAACAGCTCATGGGGTTTTGTCAACGATATACAGAAACTCTGCTAGTGGGAATAAGGAGGTGATTCTCCCTTTGGAAAAGACCATGGTTAGGCCACATCTTGAGTACTGTATAGAGGTCTGGAGGCCTCACTTTAGGAAGGATGTAGATCTGAGGAACAGGTGCAGAGAAGGGCAACCAGATTGGTGAAGGGAACAAAAGGGTGCTCTTACCTAGAAAGGTTTAAGTTCTGCAAACTGCAGCATCTGGAGACTAATCACCTGTGGGGTGATCTGATGGAGGTGTTTAAGGCTTCAAATAGATTGAGTAAGATGAATGTGAATGGCTTTTTTTCCTCTTGCTGAGAGGAAAAAAAGCCATTCACTTGCACATGAGGGTGCATAAATTTGAGTTGAGGAAGGATGATTTCAGGATAGATGTACAGACGTTTGCCTTCAGACAGCAAGCGGTTGACTGTTGGAACAAGCTTCCATCTATTGTTGTCCAAGTAGATTGCTTGAATAAATTCAAGGAAGAACTAGACAAATTCTTTGAGG
Source organism: Mastigoproctus giganteus (assembly GCF_048544385.1). Lineage (NCBI taxonomy): Eukaryota > Metazoa > Arthropoda > Arachnida > Uropygi > Thelyphonidae > Mastigoproctus > Mastigoproctus giganteus. The sequence goes on from NC_143576.1 coordinate 144,163,736, forward strand.
TTAAGTATGAGTAACGTGGGGTTTTTTTTGGTTTTTTTTTTTGCTGATGATGATCTTAACTTGCTTTCTTGCCATTTGTCACTACTACTAATAATTATTATCAGTCATAACTATGCTAACAAGAAGCCTCTCATTACCATGGGAAGATGCAGGGCTGTCTTTCACAATCTTTGTTGCTATTGAATATTTGTTGCCTTCCAACTGAAGATTTTTTACTTAGAAAAAACCCAAATGCTGATCAATTTTTATGTCCACATTTCCAGCAGTAAATCTACTTCAATTTATCCACTGATAAAGCAACTACTAATTTTGAAATATCACTTAAACTTCTATTGTTACACTTTTCATTTTGTTACGAACAACAAAAATATTTCAGCAAGCTACTGCATTCTATTATTTCAATAATATGACTAACTGTTGCAATGCAGTGCAATGCCTTTGTGTACCAAATTGGTTAAATATTTTCTTTTCAGAGAATAAATAAATTAATTAATAATTAACTTAATTTCGGCTTGTATTTCTCTATTAAATTGAAGTTTCTTCAGGAAGTAAGTTTTCTGCTTCAAATGGATCAATATTAAATTTCTTGAGTGTTTGAATTGCTTCAAGCCTTGCAGTTCTATTCACATAATGGTTAAAACTAACTGTTCTTTTCTGAAATGCTGTAGTAAACTTGGTGTATAAACATCAAAGTACTAGATATGAAAATTTAATTTGAGTACGCAGGCACTTTTCAGAAAGCACACAATTTTCTTGTAATTTAGTGTTTAGATGGGGTGTACTTAAGAAAATAATCTCGAACAGATTCCCATTGCACCAAACAGCACTGAACTGCTTGGAGCAATGGGAATCTTCGAGAATATTTAAATGTTAATACTAGTATTAAACAAGAAAAGAACCAATGCTTAAATGAAATATTAAAATTAAATGCAGCATAGATGGGATACTCTCGAGTCTGATTACATGGTTATTTGGTTAGGTATTTGGTTTTTAGGAGCATTAGCAACTAAGGCCATATTGCTCCGGGATATGCGGTGGTCATTCCCTGACCTTTCCGCATCCTCCATATTTGGTGGTGACGGGCTCAAACCCCGGTCTAATCAAGAAGCGTGTGCTACGCACTGCTGCTCCTTCCCACCTGGCTACGGAGGCACCTGATTACATGGCGGTTTATACCTGACGTCACATTTGTACATAGTAAACAAGTTACAAAATGGTTTACACAAAGTTTGGAATCCTTATTTTTGACAATGGGACATAATTCTCTTAATAATAAGCTGTTTCCTCTCAGGTTGTTGGATACTGACTCATGTTTTTGTGGTGCTAAGGAAAGTTGGGATTATATACTCTGGGAATGTAGAGTACATTTATGAGAACTTTAGGATTAAGATTTGAGGAATAATGGAGGTTTTGTCACTGGTCAGGAGGTACTATTCTTAGCTGATCAAAAGTATTTTTGCCTTTTTCAAGAATTTTCAAAAGCAGTTTTTGTACATAGAAGATTATTATTGCCAATCCTTCAGAATTATTGATTGGGATTACTGTGGTGGAGTTTGGATTACGCGAAGTCGACTGTGAGTTGAGGTATAGTGTTGAGTCTAAGGGTTGCTCTTACAAAGAAAGGCTTAAGTTTTGCAAATTACAATGTCTGAAGACTAGGCACCTGCGAGGTGATCTGACTGAGGTGTATAAAGCCTTGAATGGTTTGAGCATGCTCAATGCTGATGGGTTTGTTTGTTATTTGGTTTTTAGGAGCATTAACAACTAAGGCCCTATTGCTCTGGGGATATGTAGTGGTCATTCCCGGACCTTTCCGCATCCTCCGTATTTGGTGGTCATGGGTTCGAACCCAGGTCTAATCAAGAAGCGTGTGCTACGTACTTCTGCTCCTCGCCCACTCAATGCTGATGGGATTCTTCCTCTTGCTCAGAATAATCACCCGAGAGGGCATAAATTCAAATTGAGGAAAAACGGTTGTAGGATAGATGTGCAGAAGTTTGCTTTTAGCCAGCAGGTGGTTGATTGCTGGAACAAATTTCCATCTGTCATTGTAGAAGTTGATAGCTTAAATAGATTCAAGGCAAAACTTGACAAACATTTGGAGTGAGGGGATGGGTGAAATAAGGGTGTTTTTTTTTTTTTTTTTTTTTTTTGGCTGATGCTATATAAGCTTGCTTTCTTGCATCATGTGCCCTTGCTAATGCTAATTTCTAAAGTCTTCTTCATAGAGGTTGTAGCTAGCTGATCTCAGAGGGGGAGTAGGATTTTTTCGCTGCGAGTTGTTATTCTACTGAATCTGATACAAGCAAACCAAATTATGTAAGTTTTAACTCATTATTATTCTGCATGAAGATTACTAAAGATACCATATAGGTGGCAGCTTACCAACTGGCTACACATACTGCAATTAGGGATACTCTGATATTAGCAAACATAGGCTGCACACAAAACATTTAGATAAATCACAATCTTTGTTACCACCACTTGCTCTGGACAAATTAATTACGGTAATAAAATTTAATTTATTTTTTAAAACTTAATTTCTTTATATATTAAACTAAACAGATTAATACCTCATGATGATGCTGCTTCTCCAGTGTTATCATTTTCTGGTACTCAGTTCTAGATTCTCTAATAAATAACTGACACTGTTCTAAAGCTGGTTTTACTTTTTCACTCCAAATACTATAATATGCTGAATCAGGACTAGATTTTAACTGATATTCTGGCAAGGTCTTGAATGGAAGTTGTTTTACATTTGATAATTCAACTAGTGCCATTTTCTGCAACGTCTGTTTCAAGGATACGCCAAGCTCTGAATATAACTTATTAAATTCATGGCATAGGCTATCAATCTAAAAACAGATAAATACACATAAATATATCCATAATTTTCTATGAATTGCATTTCAAAAATAAGTTTAAATATTTGTAGCAAAATTTATAATGTGCAACATGGACTTAAGAAACAAAGCAGAAATTTGCAAAGGAACAATAAATAATCGGCAATAATTCATAAAAGTAAATTAACAATACACATGCACTTGATATTATGATGCCATTGTCATCAACTAAAATCAACTTCAAATTTAGTTTGATTTTATTTGCATTCTATATACTTATTCCTGATGTGCTGTTTAAAAGCAGTTATTAAAGACATGCTAACTGGGGAATGACTGTTCCACAAAAATTATCATTATATACTAAGAATATAGAGAATACAATAGATAATGTGATGTTTTTTGGATATGCATTTCACTACCTTTCTTTGGGCTACACTAAAGATTTACTAAAACATGCTATACAAAAAAAAAAAAAAAAAAAAAAAATTCAGCAGTATAAAACTGACCAGTGCAAAGGTACAGAAAATAAAAGAGTAGCTATGAACCAGGTGACAAGCACGTGATGAGCAATGTGACCACAGCCAACAACACTTAAGCTGTAATAGGACAATTTATTGGTTAATGCAGTAAAATCAACTGAGATGCAGCCAATTAAGTAACAGAATTTACTGACTAAACAATCAATTTCAGACAATACAAACTACACATGTATCAAAATCACCAATGCTACTAAGTGTCTTCAAATTTCTTTTTTCTAGATGGGAAGAAGGTCCAGCCTCATATAATACCAAAAAATTGTGCTTCAACTTAAGCCTGCAGTCATAAAAAATTACTTTCTTCATCAGTACTGGCAATAACACTCCTCTTTAAAAATCATAAAATGTTCAAGCCAGCTTCTCTAGTTTAACAATGAATAATTTTATCATGGATTCCAACTACAACTTTGAATCTGTAGCTATACCAACTTCTCTTGGTATTAATTAGCTAATTACTTAGGAGTAATTAGCAGAGAAGACCCATTTAATTAGCTAAAATCTCTCATATTGTTTCTTATTATGATTGTCAGGGTACAGTCATGGTTAATTTTTGAAAAACCTTGTGAAGGATGGGGGATCTATATGTCTGGATAATGCTTCATTGTTATGGAGATAAAACAGCCAGCAATTTGGGACAGAGAAATTGAATGATTCCATCATGCAAATGCTATCAGAGATCATGCACAGGAATGTAAAAGTGGTAGCAGTTTGGGGGCAATAATTTCCCAATAGCTGTTGTGCATCTTCAAGAAGTGTTCATGTGTAGCTCTCAATTTGAGAGAATGGTAATAATAAATATGCATCAAAGAAATAACTTTCACACTGGAGGATTAAAAAATATTTAACTATTCTGCTTAAGAAATTCACCTGAAGAATGTGAAATCATTTTAATTAATAAAGATAGTCGAATTTCATTTATGCCACCATAGTATCATATATTAAAACAGGTCCTCTGCTATTTACTATGTATAATTGCACATACCTTCTAAAGAGAGAATATCCATATTTTGGGATATTATTTGCTGTTTAATACTTTGCATTCCATACAGGAAAAAGGGTTATTTGTTATTTGGTTTTTAGGAGCATTAGCAACTAAGCCATATTACTCCATGATATGCGGTGGTCATTCCCTGACCTTTCCGCATCCTCCGTATTTGGTGGTGACAGGCTCGAACCCCGGTCTAATCAAGAAGCGTGTGCTACGCACTGCTGCTCCTTCCCACCTGGCTACGGAGGCGCCAGGAAAAAGGGTGACACTGTTCCCTCTTCTGGCACTACCACTCATTCAGTAACCTTCAGAACCTGTACTCAGACACTGGATGTTTTCTGTCTATCTTTCTCAGCTGCTTTACAGCAACATCAAGCTGGTCACAGGCTCACACAGCAAAAAGCAGTTTGCACTTAGTTACGAAGTTTACTGAAAGCAATATTGCAGAAAAAAAGGAAGAAATGGCACTTTTTTTTCCCCCATTACAAGTATCAAACAGTAAATAATATCCCAAAATATGGATACTCTCTCTCTTTTAGAAGTGTACAGTTACAAATAATAAACAACACGGAACTTGTTACAATGTACAGCTCATACACATCAAGCTGCATGACTGTGGTAGCTGCACAAATGAAACTTAGCAATTCTGTTATCACATGCAAGAAATTTACTGAATTTCCCCATGGCAAAATTGTTATCTTTCTCATACTAATTGAATTACTGCATTAATCATCTATTTACAGATGACTACAGTAATGAAACTAAAAGATTATTATTTGAAATGAGAATTAAGAAAATTCTGAACAGTGTTAGAGTATCTAACTAAGGACTATTTCTCTTGATTAATTAATACCACATGTTCTGAACCTGTATGGATACTATGAGCCCATTTAAATCGAAATGGACATATCTTGGTCCCTGAACTTCGAATTAACCAGTACAGAAAATTAATTTATATAACATGTGCTGCATAAACTTTTGCACACTATAAAATTACATTCCTTTTTTTCTCTGAAATTTCTGTTGGAATTTGTGGATCTTCACCAGAAGATCCACAAATTCCAACTTTTATATTATATTAATCCAATATAAAATATGTTGGATTAATGGGTATATCCTGATTTTTTTTTAATAACTAAGAAAAACTGTATAAAAAAAATAATTTCAATATACAGTAGAGTTGCAACGAAGTCTCATTAAACCAAGTTTCAATTAATCCAAGATCCCTAGCAAAAATAAAATAAATAAATATACTTATTTAAAAATTTAAAGTAGTCTGTGCAATTCTGGCTTTTTCAAAATTATGAAAAGAGGGAACTTTCTTATTCCTTCGTATGTTTTTGTGGCCAGCAAGATTTAAGTTGATTAGTAAATATAATTCCCCTAGTCACAGCAGAATGAACTTACCCTTTACCATAAGTAGCTTTGGGGGTTGCAACTGGTATATCTAGAGACCACCTACTATTTCTAAAAGTAGGGCAATACCAAGTGTGGAAACTCATGGGCAAAGTTTACTATGCCATGAGTGTCAAAGGCCATGCATTTACTAGGCAGTTTAAATCATGTCACAAAAATATGAAATTCATCCTACTTTTCACAATTTAAGTTAAACCTATGCAATTAACTTGGATTCTTTTTTTTTTTTTTTTTTTTGGTAGTTGTTGGCGCATCAGCTTCTGTGGCCATAATGCACCTCCCAAGGTTTTTGCAGTACTTTGATCCAAGGCCGAGGCGGGATTCGAACCCGCGACCTTTGGGTTGCTAGGCAGGCACTTTACCCACCCGGCAAGCCCGGTCGGCAACTTGGATTCAAATAAGATCAAAAGTTAACTTATAATTTAGCTGTATAATAAGTCGTAGAATTAAAATTATTTTCAAACTGGGTTTAATGTGGTTTTATTAAAAAAAAACTTAGAATGTCTTACAAGAACCTTTCTTTGCAAAAGCCACTTCACCTTTGTATGTGGAAGAACTGTCTGCTGAGAACATAATGTTAGTCTGAATTGAAGTGATCGAGCTTTAATATAACAAATGATTTGTACTGCCTGGTCTGACACATTTCTCAGATATGTAGGCATCTGTTAACTACTAGTAAATGTCTATGTAATGCGCAATGACTACTGGTGCCACACTTTTGATCCATTACAACCTCTGCAATTTTTCAGACAACTGCCCTGGCATCACAGCTACATACGTCACCACATCTTCCCCATTGAATTGTATGTTTTTGCATAACATTATTGATGCAATTGAATACTTCTATAGAAGCCAATACATCAGCTGGCTTGTGTATTTGCAAATGAATACCCATTGCAAATCTTCAGTCAGCAAACTAGCTTTTTTTCAATGTCAGTAGCAAGATCCTTAATTCAACATGCAGTCAGTCTTGTTTGAGAATTTTTCTGTATCTCTTTTTTTTACTATACTGCTCGAACATGCACATTACTATATCTTTCGCATAAGGCTTGAAATTCTCAAATCATGTGCTTCTCCAATGAGCATTATACAGAAACTTACTTTGCATATCAGTTGTGCTTTCATTGTTTGTCTTGGCAATATTTTTACATCAAGAGTTTATTTTTAAGTGAATGAACATCAATTAAAAAACTTACATCTTTGTCTTTATATTCAGCATGGTTTGCTTCCAAATACCTTTGAAGCTTAACAGGACTAAAGAGCCGTTAGATAATTTTTTTTTTGCACAACATATACTGAGCATCAGGAACATCTACATTTCCAACAGAAGTAAATTCAAAAGACAAATAATTTTCTTTTTGGTTTCTTACTAACTAATACTAATTTGTTTGAATTGTACATTAAATGTTTCATCTCAGACAACTCACCATCCAATTTTCCAGAAACTGAAGAATGAAATTTTATCTTTGCTTTGAAAAATTCTGATCTTTTGCTTGTTTGATTTTGACATACATGGTTTGAGAACAAGACTGTTTTTCGTTTAAAACTTCCTTCTTTCAGCATCAGATTGATAGGAAACAAGTTTGTGTAGTATAAATGTTTAATATACAATAAACATTGAATAATATCACAAATATATCTAGAAATTATAAGAAAAGATACATAATGTAGACCAGCAAATTACTGAACAGATGACATATGTCAATGCAAAAAGTAATTCATATCAGTTGGAATATTCATATCATATTCATATTCCTTCATCAAACTGCAGACAAACCACAGAAAGAAGCAAGAAAATGTTACACTCTTCATGCACTGGAATGACATCACAGATGGTGTGACAAAATGGCATATCTGTGAAGTGAAAGTGAAGCAAAGTGAAATGAGCAGCACACTTGCTAAATGTCAAAAGATCTTTTGAAAAACAAAATGGAAAACTTTTCACTATTATATAAAATTTGTTTTTTTTTAAATAAATTTTAAAAGAAAAAATATTGCTAGTGTTGATTTTTTTTGTGGAACACCTATTAACATCTCAACAGAACACAATTTAAGAAACACTGGTTTATAAGAATATTCTAATAAAAAGTCCTGAAATTCTAAAAAGGATTAGAGAAGCTGACAAATTTATCGTGCGTGCATGTGTGATCAAAATTGAACCCAAAACCTCTCAATGGAACAACAAAACATGGTCTCAATCTGATATTTCAACCAAAAAGTTGATGTCAATCTGACAATTCCTTCATGAATAATTCCTGAAATATATTTTCATTTGTATATACAGTAAAACCTTGATTTAACAGACTATATGAAGGCAAGGCCTGTCTGCTAAATCCAACTGTCAGTTAAACTCAAAAGAAATAGATACAATCACCAAAGTTGCCAGAATGTTATGAAAGAGTACTACGAAATATTATTAGACCCACAGTTATTACATACAAAGAGATGGACATGGTTAAGGCTGATCAATTTACACAAATCAGCATAAAAAATAGCCATGCATTGTATGATATGAGATGCTTGTCACATAATAGTTTCAATTTTCGAACATATTTCTGTGGTGTTATCCAGAGTTCCATACTATTATGATCCTTTAAATTATAAGAAAATTAAACTTATTATTATTATGCACCTTGATCACAATTCCTTTTCCTCATAAACCATATGGCTATGCCAGATTTTATGTCATGAATATTGCTGCCATTTTTTGTTTTTCTCCACAACATGGTCTTGCAGAAAGGAAAAACGACAAATATGTGAATTCTCCATCTTATAGACTACAACATAACATTTTCTTTCCTTTCCTTTTTTTTTTTTTTTTTACTATTGCATACTGCAAGGCAGCACAAAAAAGTGAAAAGTGATTAGGGAATAATCACCCAGAAATATATAAAATGAAGTGGAATTAAGAGATACTGAATTCTTCTGCTGTATCCCTTAAAACGGATATATTTTCTTCAAGCATAGTTATATTTAAAAGTACACATAACATAATGGCATCAATGAATTTTAGGCACAGGTTCCTTTGAAAATAGTTCACTGCAATGAATTTTTCATCAAAACTATTTTCAAACAAGATTAACAAGACATTGATCATAAGGAAGTTGTCCAGGACATGAAAATATTTTCATTAAAACATACCAGTATTCACTATAATAGGATTTTACAGTCTTTAAACTGGCATCATTTTATGCTTATGCATGCTTTGAATCATTAACAATATTCAAAGTTTAAAAATGAATCTGATGATAACAGAAAGGGCTTATATCAGACTGGTGGAAGAAAAAAAAAACTAGATAATTTTGATAAACATTTTTGACTAACAACCAAAGCAACTCCCCCCCCCCCACAACACACACCATTATATTCACCTTAGCTTTATTTTGGGAGGTAACAATTTCTTCTTCCCATAACTCTTTCTTTCGAAGTTCCACTGAGTTCCTTATATAATCTAACTGATCAGATAGCTTTGCTCCTTCTTCAGTTAAATAGTTATTTACATCTTCAGCATTAAACTCCTGATTCTGACAAATCTGTTCTACATGGGCTAGCTCAGTTCTAAGTGAATTTAATTCAGTAGCTACCAAAGAAAGAAAGAAAAAAAAAATTTAAGTAAAACAAACAAAAGAATTTGTACTTTAACATGTATATATCTTATTATTAAAATCAACTGTGAAACAATAAGAACAGAAATAATTGAAAGACCCTATTATCACATCTGGATGGAATTTAATAATATATGAGTGGTATTCAAAACGTTTTGTCAAACTTATAGTTCCAGCTATCCTAGATTCACAGAATTTGGAGGGCATATTAAGACTTCTCTATGTAAACACCACCCACAATTATGCATTTTTCCTCATCTGCATTTCAACTTGAAAATCCCCTCCCTGTGGAAGTCTATTTTGCCTGTCAGAGCAGAGTGGTTTGACAAGCAAAATAGTCACTGCCTATTTCAGATATTCATCATCCACAAAATGTGTTCCATGAAGGTGCTGCTTCAAATTTTCGAAACAAATAAAAGTCAGATGGGGCATATATATATCAGGTGAATAAGGTAGATACAGCAGCAAGGACTCTAACCCCAGTTTGGCCACTGTTGTTCCTGTCAGTTCACGACTGAGGTGAACTGACAACATCCAGGAACAGCACTCCTCAGGATAGCCTTCCTCATTGCTGTTGCTTGATGTTTCTCATAATTTGGTTAATAGATCCACATAGTACCTCCCCATCACAGATTTACCTTTTTTTTCAAGGAAACCAATGAGCAGTACTCCCCAACAATCCCAGAAGCTCAACAGAATCCCCAGCTGAGGCCTGCACTTTAAATTATTTGAAGTGGGTGACCCAGCATGTTTCCAATGCATGGTGGAAACTTTAGATTCTGGATCAAAGTAGCGAACCCAACATTCATCAGCAAGAACAATTCGGGGGGGGGACTCTTCTTCATTTGGAGAGGGACACTCCAAAAGCGACTTGGCGATCTTCACTCTTGCCTCTGTGATTGTCATTCAGCATTCTAGGAACCCATTTGCAAAACACCTTTGTCATTGCATGGCTGCTCATGTAGGATGGCATGTACTGACCCAGGGCTAATCTTTACTTTATTGGCTAACTATTCAATGCTCATTTTACGGTCTTCCATAACTAATTTATGCACTTGTTGACCATTTCCTCATTTTGGGCTCTTGCTAGCTGCCTTTTGTGCTAAGTTATATAACCAGTCCTTGGTTATATAACTTAGTACAAAGTTTTTTTTCAAAAAGGAAAATACTGATGAAATCAAAATTTCTATATGCAGAGCAGAAGATTACTCGAGGGTGTCCTCAAGGCTCGATTTTGGGACTGTTAATGTGGAATATGGTATTACAGGAACAGCACCAACTTTTGACATGATTAAACTTATTGCATATGCTGATGATTTAACTATATTAATTTAAGGTAATTCCCAAAGGGTTTTATAGTCTCCTACCAACCACGTATTAAAGGATCTATATAAGTGTACTCTTCAAAATAAACCTACCATTATTTCTTCTAAAACTAAAATGATTATCTTTAAGACTAAATTAAATCTAAATAGACCTCTTCAAATTAAAATTAATAGGACAACTTCCTCTTGTAACTGAAGTGAAATATTTAGGAGTGACAACTGATTACAAGCTATATTTCTATTAACATCTTTATTTGGTAAAGCTAAGAAGTTCACTACAGCTATTTACAGATATCAAAAGTGTGGATTATCAGGAAAAACTTTGAAGTTATACTATTTTGCAGTCTTCTCCCTATGGCTACCTATGCTGCTGGACCAAGGTACCATAGGGCAGCAATTGTTAGATTATAATTAAAACTTGTGTCATTGCAAAGGACGATGCTGTTGGCTTATCTACATGTTTATCAAACACATATCAATGGTTGCTGTGCAGATATTAGCCAGAGTGTTACTACTGGACTTTTTCTTAGTATTTCAAGGGCTATGTTTTCTTATCCATAAGCAGATTCCAACTGCATTTATGAGGATTGAGATTTACACACAATATGTTGGGGGGGGGGGGAAGAGAGAGAGAGAGAGAGAGAGAGAGAGAGAGAGAGAGAGAGAGAGAGAAAGAGAGAGAGAGAAACAAAGATGTTCGAATGAGTTGGTAAACAAATGGCAAGACAGTTGGGATACATCCAAAGCTGGATTAGTGACTAAGAAATTTATTACTAAAGTTCCTTATTTGATGGACATAGATTTTTTTTAATGGCAGATAAGTGGTTCTCTATGAGCATGTACAGCTCTTAAATTCTTACAGGACATGGTTCATCAAATAAGAAACTGTATTAAGTTTTCGAACTGAGCAATTCACCTCTGCTTTTGTGGAGAGGCCAAAAGTTGGAGTCATGTTTTGTATGTCCATATTATTTGGACATCAAGACAGAACTTAAATTTACTGTGGGAACAATTTCTCCTTGTCAAGAGGCTAAACTTATTTGTGTTGTAAAAATTTTGAGTGGATAGTTAATAATTTATATAAGGAATAAGAATATGTATAGTATAAATACTTTATGAAGAATGCATAAGGAGTTCAGTGAAGGGAAGTTTTAAAGATTCTACTTTCTTTTTTTTTTATTTCAATACCCCCACCGTTTTCTTTTTTCTCCTCCCCTCTAGAGTGGGCTCTCAGAGGGATTTTTATTTATTTATTATTATTATTATTTTTTATTATTTTTTTTTGTCTCAACGACCCTACGCATTCTACCTACTGGAACTGGACCACCTTCCTGTGGTGTGAATGAGTACTCAGAAGCAGCCAGCATAAAACAACACAACATGCACTAACTACACATCTGCCCATTTTTACAGTCTGTAAAATTACAGTGATATGTGGAAGATTTTAACTGATGTTCTAAGAGCTGCCCTTAACAATAACACATTAAGCTCAGCCATGCTTAAATTCAATAAACCATCTCCGGATTGTATATCTTGTTGGAGTAGATTCATCATATACATTGAACAATTTCAGGTAATTCCATGTTCTTTTTTGTTAGGAATTTTATAACCGCTTACTGCTGCTCAAGTTTTTCCATTTTTGGCTTGATTGTCAGCAGGCTTTAGAATCACACCTGCTAAAAATAAACAAGAAGTTACGTGGCTGAAATTGTGTACAGATGCTACTAAGACTATCTCCTATTACTATGCCTATTTGTACTAAATCTAGAGTATATGTTTGACAGGGTCCATGGGACTTGACAATTAAAAGCTTTTTTTGTGGTAGGCAACAATCCCATTAACAGTGATGAGTGATAAAGGTATGCCTATATCAACCATCACCCGATGTATATTATGTATGTTAAGTACATAGCATTGTATTTAAAAAATAGTTAATATGTATAGTTTAATTATACATAGTTTTGTTGTGTTGTTGTTCTTCTTGTCTTAGTTTGTGGAATCCCACTGCTGGGCAAGACTTCCCCGACTTTCTCCATTCATCTTGGTTCAATGCCAGTCTTGTCCAAGTGGGGCCCTACAAGGGATGTTAACTCATCTCTCCAACTGATTCTGTATTCCTCTATTTCCTTTTCCTTCTCTTGGTAACCAAACAGTTGTCAGTTTGTCCCATGAGTCCTCTTCCATTTTAAGGACTTGGATGTCTTGATGGCATCGTTAATTTTAGTGTTTTGTCTGATGGAAGTAGATTTTATTATCTTTTTTGGTTATACCAAGCACACTTCTTTCCATTGCTCATTGGCATGTTCTAAGTTTATTTACTTGTTTTGCTGTCAAAGACCATGTTTGAGCTGCATATATGTTAGAGTGGGTAGTATGATTATGTTGTATAACTTTCTTTTTAAGCTGATAGGAAAATCTCCTTTCATCCACTCTTCCATACTCCAATTAACTTCTCCAAGAGTTATTGATTCTGGATTCTATTTCTTTGTCAAATCTACTGGTGAAGGATATTATTTGGCCTAGATATTTGACTATATCGACTAAAATAATCAAGAGTGTAATACAGGATCATTTATATAAAAATGGAATTCTGAATGTTTCTGTAAAGGGAAAATCGTATTTAACTAATCTGGTTAGCTATTTTAACAGTCACTCATGACCTGCATATAGGGAATAATTTCAACCTTATTTACTTGGATTTCAGCAAAACATATGACCCAATCCCACACAACAGGTTACTCTACATGCTGAAACATATTGGAATCACAGGGAAAATCCTTAGATGGTCAGAAAAATGGCAACTATGTTTTTATGTAGCAAAATGCAAAGTCTTACACTTGGAGAACAGTAACCCCAAAATAACTTAATACACTATGGGGGATTGAACTACAAACAGCAGAGGAAGAAAGGGATTAGAGAGTTACAATACAGTTAGACATGAAACTCTCTGAGAAGTACAGACATACAGTGGAAGACATACCATGGTGTGCTATCAGCGATTTATTGTTCTTTTGCTTGTAGAGATAGGGAGGTCATGATCCCACTGTATAAAATAATTGTAAGACCACACTTGGAATGCTGTGTTCGAGTATGGAAACCACACCTAAAAAAGTCATTGTGCTTCTTGAAAGGGTCCAAAGATGGGCAATGCACCTGGTAGGATCAAGAAAAAGGCCATCCATATGAGGAAAGACTTTAGATATGTAGGTACAGAGCTTGGAAACTAGGTGCCTTATAGGAGACTTGATTGAGGTGTATAAGGCCCTGAGAGGAAAAAGTAAAATAGATGAGGATGGAATTTATAAATGGTTCCAGAACTAGGGGCCTTGAATTCAAATTATAGGGAAGAGATCTTAGAGTAGACTGCAGGACATTTTCTTTTAGCGAGCAAGTTATTAATTACCAGAATATGTTACCTCCATGGGTGGTTGAAGTTAACAGCTAGGGAGTCAAATAGGTAGTTTATTTTATTTTATTATTATTTTTATTTTTTGACTATGCAGCAAAAGCTTAGAACTTTTTTTTTTTTTTTTTGGTAGTTATTAGCGCATCGGCTTCTGTGGCCATAATGCACCTCCCAAGGTTTTTGCAATACTTTGATCCAAGCCCGAGGCGGGATTCGAACCCGCGACCTTTGGGTTGCCAGGCAGGCACTTGACCCACCCGGCTAGCCCGGTCGGCAGCTTAGAACTTCCTTGTACAATATGTAATACTAAAAGTCAAATATTCCAGTTATAGTTTTAGCTGTAGTTAAAAAAAATTAAAATATTAAAAAAAAAAAAAAAAAAAATTTTAGAATATGCATTCATGAAATTGATAAAAAGATAACAAAATTTTAAAACATGCACTAAAATTTCTTTATATTTAATATTTAATGCTTTACACAAAAAAACAGGTTTACTGAAATACAATAATGCATATTCAAACAACTTTATAGATGTGTGACTATCTCTGAACACAAGATCAATTCTGTCAATTCACATGCTTGTGATCTGAAAATCAGCATAATTTACATATGATATACAACTCTCCAGACGTGAACAATCAAAAGCAGAACACACATCTGCCCTCAAACTAACTGCTAACTTTCTCAGTAGGTTACAGTAACTTTTACTGAAACATGCAGATGAAAAATTTAAATGCTAACACACCATTAGTTTAGTGTGCAGAGGCCTCTGAATAGAGCATAACAAACAAGATTAGATACAATGTACATGTCCTAACCAAAAATGAAATCAAAAAGTCTAAATCAGGGGTTCTCAATGGGGGTGAAAAAAATCATGGGTATTACAAAAGTTTGTGGCCCTCCAAAATTCAACACTACCCGATGACATCACATTCCTTAATATTTAATTTCTCTCACTGGGTTTTCTTTTCCCCTGAGACAACTGATTTTTAACATATAGGTATATCATATTAACAGTGAGTGAGAAATTTTGATAAAAGGAAGATAGTGGGCATGATTTAATTCATCCTTTGCATAGGCATTAAATGCCTAAGTGCTTTCAGAGGTAATGTCTCCGCAATCCTTAGCGTTTGCGCCTTTCCGACAGCTGCGACCTTGGTGGTGGCATGGTGGGCATTGTTTATCT
The DNA here is from genome assembly GCF_048544385.1 of Mastigoproctus giganteus. Lineage (NCBI taxonomy): Eukaryota > Metazoa > Arthropoda > Arachnida > Uropygi > Thelyphonidae > Mastigoproctus > Mastigoproctus giganteus. Next base: position 144,179,041 of record NC_143576.1, read on the forward strand.
TTTTATGCTTTTGTTTCATTGGTCAACATATGAGGCATGGTTGGGATGAAGAAATGTTTCAGTCTATTGTTTCTACTTTCTACGCGACAATTAGTATTGATTTATTGTTTCCTCGTGGAAGTTGTTTATTTTTGATCCACAGTGCTTTCGTGAGTGACATGGGCTATGAGAGTTAAATAAAAATAGTTTATATTTTATTATTTAATTTTTTGTAGTTATTCAACCCATCATCAATCATGTCAAGTGCTGAAAAGAAAGTGCCGACAGTATCTGGATGAATATCTAGCTTATGGTTTTATTGTAAGCCCATTCGATTCAAGACAGCCCATGTGTCTTATGTGTAATAGTTCTTTTTCAAAAGAGGTTATGAAACCATCAAGACTTTTAAATCACTTAAAAAGGAAACATCCTGATAAAGTTGGTAAACATATTGAATATTTTAAAAATTTAAAACAGAATTTTGAGCAATGTAACACTGTTACTTCTTTATTTAAGGTGAATGCAAGCAAATGATGATGGAATGACTGCATGTTATAAAATTGCAGAAATCATTGCAAAAACTGTAAACAGCAACTGTATGTAATGCCCATACAGTTGCTGAGACTGTTATATGACTGTCATACATTAGAGACTGTAATTTCAACAGTGATGCATTAAAATCCTTCCAGTATTTTCAAAGCATTTCCATTGAGCAACGATTCAATTTGAAGACAAATTGATGAGAAGTCAGTTAACACTGAAGAGCAACTAATTGACAAACTAAAAAAGAGAATTTTCTATTCAGATTGATGAATCCACAGCTGCTGACAATAATGTCCTTCTGATGGCATATGTTCGTTATTTCGATGATGATTGTAAATTGCAAGAAGAAATACTGTTTGTAAAATCTATAGAAACTGATTACTGGAGCATCCATTTTTCCTGCTGTAAAAACATGGTTTGATGAAAAACAAGTAACATTGGAAAATTTGGTATCCTGAGCCACTGATGGTGTTACTTCCATGTTTGGAAGACAGGTTTTATAGCCCACCTAAAGGAAGTAATGTCCCGAAGTTCTTGCAATATGCTGCATTGTGCATGGACATCGAGTTGCAAAAAAATATTAGTCCGGTTCTTTATCAATCTCTCAGTATAGTTATTAAAACCATCAATAAAATAAGGTCACATACCATCAATTATGACTGTCTTTTCAGAAAATTTTGTGTTGATAATGAAGAACAGTGTGTGAGGCTTCCTTTACATACAGAAGTCAGATCGCTTTCTAAAAGAAACTGTTTAACAAGATTTGTAAACTTTTTGATACAATAGAAAGTTTTTTAGAGAGTGAAGGAGACAGATTTAGCAAAGGAGATCAGAAAGCACAAAAACAACATATACTATATGGCATGGATTTTTTGAAAACTTAATGAAGTATCACTTAAACTTCAAGGGAAATTATAATTATTATGATAGCAGTGGCGTAACTAGAAAAAGTTTAGTGTGCAAAAGTGTGCCAGAAAAAGTTTAGTGTGCAATGGAAAGTTTAGTGTGCCCCCTACACAATTATACATAATTTTTTTAATAAAAAAGTCATCTGCATTCACTATGCCCTCCAACTTGTATGAAAACATCAGATGTTTAATTAGGGTGGACGGGTGAAACTGGCATATAAGATTGAGGTCCTGACTCCAGATGAGTTACTCCACTGTATTCAGTATGCTGCTGAAAATGTGTATACCATGCAATAGCACCATTCCCTAAGGGGTGATTCCCACCTATTTCTGTGGGAATCACCTCTTCTACAAGGAAGGGCTAAACAAGTGACATGGACTACGTATGGGTCAAAAATGGACACTTAGAGCAGAAAAAATTAGTATCATGCAGAAATTAAGGAGTATCAAGTGCTTTAACTCACAAGCTGCTGTTTTTGAACCCATGTTCATAATCTTTTTTCTTTATATTACAGAAATTATTCCTGAACTTTGGCAGAAGAGTTCTGAATCACCTTATACACAGGGTGCCCGGGCTAGAGGTATCCAAAAATAAACACATATCTCAGCATCTATTAGGTGTATTAAAATAATTTTTATTATACAGAGTAACTCACCAAGTTTTTATGAAGGTTAGTAAAGTTCAATATGGGAACCTTTTGTAGCTCAACAGATATCAAAACGATACTCGAGCTCTTGCTAAGTATCTTCCAGCATCTGAGGCATTATTAGAGCAACTGCTTCAACAATACGCTGTTTCAAATTGTCCAAATCTAGAACTTTTCTCTGGTACACAGAGAAAAGCTCCATGCTTTTTTTTTTTTTTTTTTTTCATAGTCATATCTATGAAAAAAAAAAAAAAAAAAAAAAAAATGGACCAACGAAGCCATTTTTGTACACTCCTAACCAGACATTGACTTTTGGTGTGTCCCTTTCATTTTCGATCACTTGATGAGGATTAGCCGTACCCCCAAATGCGGAAAAATGTGACGAAACAAATCTTGGAGAGATTTCCTATTGACTGTACTATCGTTTGAGAACATATAATGAGTGGTTCTCGCATTATAAGCCATTAATTTTGGATACCTCTAGCCTGGACACCCTGTATAAATAAATGAATATAACATAATTGTCTTATACAAATCTGTATTTGAAGAATGACTTACATTTTAGCTTATCTTCTTCTTTCAGATTCATGAACTCTTTCTTCTTGTTTTCAGTATGCTCTGACATACATTCTAAGTACTTTTTATAGTCTGCAATTTCTAGTTCAATATTTTGATTTCCTATTTTCAGGTCATTAAAATGATCCTAATAAAAAAAAAAAAACCAAAACAGTAATTTAAAACACTGAACATTTAAAACTGCATATATTAGGTTGGAAAGTTAAGTAATGTGGTTCTTTCATACAGTAATTTTAATATGCAGCAGTGAAAAGATGCAATTTAGTGAGAGAATATAGTTTCCTTATTTTCTATCATTAAGTTAGATCTTTTCACTAAATTCTGGATATTCTGGCAAACAAACTTCACATGTTTTAAGGAGGAAAAAAATGAAGTCAGATTTGACTACATAAGATTTTTAAAACTCTTTCCACCCAAAAAAGTACAGAAGCTATCTGAATAAATAATAGTACTCTTCAATAAGGATGTTTCCTTACTGAGGTTAAACAATTCTTATATGCAAGGATGGATCACATGAAATGTGATTGTCTAAATTAAATTACATGAATTTGTTGTTGTTATTTGGTTTTTAGGAGCATTAGCAACTAAGGCCATATTGCTCTGGGGATATGCGGTGGTCATTCCCTGACCTTTCCGCATCCTCCGTATTTGGTGGTGACGGGCTCGAACCCCGGTCTAATCAAGAAGTGTGTGCTACGCACTGCTGCTCCTTCCCATCTGGCTACGGAGGTGCCTAAATTACATGAAACCATGAATGTACACTTGGGGAATGGTGCTAATGGCTGAACTACAGGATACACTGGATAACCTGTATAAGTAGGGAGTGATAAACAGAAGAAAATGTTGTCCTGCCAACATAGTCTGTTTAAACTATCTGAAATTTTCATGATTTTGGAAGATTAACAAATGTTAATTTGTTAATCAAAAAGTTGATTCTACATGGATGATGAAGGAAGGAAGCAGCCTAACAATAGTGCCACTAGCAACCAAATGCTTATGCGCAGATGGGTGCCAAAACTGTGGTAAAGATTTTTTGAATAATAAAGTAGAAATACAAGTCACTGTAAAGAAATAAAACAATTCTCATTTCCATTTGACTCACCATTGTATTACTGATCAAAAAAGAATGAAATCTGTCAATCACATAGTTTTTTTTAAAAAGCAGTGCTGACACATAACAGTAATGTTTAAATCTCATTTCCTTGTACACATGCAGTTCCTAGAAAGTAATTCACATTTGGCATCTAAATATCAACTTGAAAATCATATTAGTAATAATAAGACCAAATGATGAGCAAGCAAACTTATTTTCATCTGCCAAAAAAAAAAAAAAAAAAAAAAACACATCCTGAATCAATCTCAATTTGAATGCTGCTAAAAATTAATTATCCAATTCTGCCTTGAACTTTATTAGAATCTCTACCTCAACTACGCTAGGAGACAACTTATTTGAATGATCAACAACATGCTGCCTGAAGATGAACTTTATTCCTCTCCTCATTCATTCTGCTTATTCCTTTAAGGGCCTCCAACTTAATCAGGTTATCCCTGAGGTGTCAGTCTCCAGGCTTTACAGTCCATGTATTCTAAGATGCTTCCCACATGATTACCTCTTCACACTTCCAATTAATCTAGTTGCCTCCTTTAGACCTTCTCTGGATGTTTTGTCCTTTTTTTTTTTAGGTGAGGCCTTCAGACACACAATATCCCAAATGTGTAAGTAATTGTTTTATAAAGGAGAATAATATTCTTCTCACTGCTAGAATAATATTTTTCTAGGGACTGGATGCTGGCTTTCCTGGATAACCACTTACACTGCAAGGGAAAGTTCATGTCAGCTGGTATCATAACCTATCATATTTCTCATCCTAAACTACTTTTAATTCTGTGTCTGTCTGTGAGTTGTCCCTAGGATTTCTTTTCTCCAAATGCAATCTTACATTTGGAGAAAAGAAATTTAGCAGGATTAAAATTTAAAATAAAAATTTTAAACTTCATTTGCCATCTTTCAGACTATATGTGGTCTAAAGATGACATGAATATGCAGGTATAGTCAGGGAATAAATGCCTCACTGTGTGGATTTAAATAATTTATTGTGTGAAAAAAGAAGTAACTGCTCAAAATGACAATCTGGACATTTTTTGAGTGATATATTACTTTTCATAACTAAGTAATTTTATTGGCCATTAGGAAAATTAATGCAGTAATTAAATTTAAATAGTACTATATTTACATTTCTAGTTTATTCCTAAAACTTTCCTCCTCTTGGGTTTTTATTTGTTTTACATTATGAAATGTACTGCGAAAAACATATCAATTTAAAGTAAACTGATGGAAACTGTCATGGCAGTTTCATTCCCAGCCTAACAAAGAACTGACAAAATCAATCGCAATTTTTCTGGCAAAGATTCTCTGTGATATTCAAATTCATAAATATGGTTGTGGAAGACAATGATCTGCTTGGAGGTGGGAGAAGTTCAATGCCTGTATTGTTTCTGTTCTTACCATCTGAGTAAGAACATCTGTTCTTATATTCTTGCCCCGTTGTGAAAATCCACATTCTTCTAGGTCAAGAAAATTCCTACTGTCTTTATAATAATAATTCATAATAAATGTTCTGTAATAATTAAATTTATTTAATCATTACAGAAAATTAAGCTTAGTGTAATTCCTTGTCCATTTCTCTTCATTCTCACTTTTTAATTCTGTCGATGGCATTGGTTTTATCTTCCTGATTTTATTAGTATTATTCCTTTTGCACTACTATTAGTTTATCCTTGACCTTGTCATTTTGAATAGACTTATTAGTTTTTATTAGTTATCTTGTTATTATATTATAATTACATTGGTTATCTTGTTGCACTATCTCTACTGTAGCACTCTACCTGTTTAATTCTATAATTTAAATATCTTCTGTGTAATTTGTAATTCCTCTATAGGCATAACAAGTAGAGAAGTTTGAAACATTTCCAATTTTGTATATATTGAAGTGGTTTCAATTTTACTGTAACATTTTGATAAATATATTAATCGTAACACATGGTATAAGAGTGTTTCACTTCACAACAGATTCTTTAAAATAAAAATAGAAAACTGTCTTACCATTTTCTGTTGCAACTCCTCCAACTTCATTTTCAACTCTTCTTTTTCTTTAAATGTTTCTTCTATTCCCTCTACTTCTGAGTAGCACTGCTTTACTGTAAATAAAAAAATAAAGCTTTTATCATTCATAGAATACTGTTTTACTATAGCTTATCACATTAAATGTTCAGAGAAGAGCCAAATCAACTAATGAGTAATACTATTTTTTTTTTTTAAACTATTACCGATTATGAACAATTATTTTATTGTTACAATACTTACTGGTGTTACAAAACTTGGTAAATAATAAAGAAAACACTTGTTGTCATGAATTTTTTTTTATAGTGAGGACTACACTTCAGTTATTAGACAGTAAAATATATTGGTTATGTTTCTGGATTCTGCTTTGGAATTCTGTAGTTTCATATGTCTTTCACTGATTATGTTAATATATTTTTTTTATATAACCATTGCCATTATAAATAATATATAACATTGTGTAGTATTAGTATTGCCATATAGTGCAAGGAAGCCACTGCTTTTCCTGAAACCAGCAAAAAAAAAAAAAAAAGAAAAAAAAGGTAGATAAGAAAATACAAATTATGCAATTTCCTCCCTCTCATAGGTAACTATCCAGCTGACCTTTGGATTCTGTCAAACTATCAACATCAACTACCTGCGGAGGCAACTTGTTCTAGTAGTCAACAACTCGCTGGCTAAAAGAAAACTTCCTATAATCTTGTAATAATAATAGTAATAGAGGCATGTGATGCAAAAAAACAAGCATATGAGCTTATGAAGCATCAGCCAAAAAAAAAAAAAATCCACACAACCATTCCCTCTAAAAGTTTGTCCAGTTCCTCCTTGAATTTAGTTAAGCTATCAACTTCCACAACGACAGATGGAAGTTTGTTCCAGCAATTAACCAGCCGCTGGCTAAAGGCAAACTTCTGCACATCTATTCTACAGATGCCTTTCCTCAATTTGAATTTATGCCCCCTTAGATTCATAATCTGAGCAAGTGAAAGAATCCCAACAGAATTAAGCATGCTCAACCCATTCAAGGCCTTATGCACCTCAATCAGATCACCTCGCAGGTGCCTAGTCTCCAGCCACTGCAATTTGCAGAACTTAAGCCTCTCTTGGTAAGAGGACCCCTTTATTCCCTCACCAATGTTGTTGCTCTTCTCTCAAGCAAATGCTTGAGAGAAGAGCAATACCCGCTCAAGCAAATCTACATCCTTTCTAAAATGAGGCCTCCAGACCTGTACGGTACTCAAGGCATGGCCTGACCATTGCCTTATACAAAGGGATAATAACCTCCTTTTCCCTGCTAACAAAATTCCTGTATATCATTGACAAAACCCCATGACCTGCCCTTGCAACCTGTCTGCATTGCTCAAAAAACTTCATATCTGGCTGCACAATTACTCCCAGGTCTTTTTCATTTTCTACCACACTAAGTGTAGTATCACATAGTTGCTATATTCCTATAGGGTTACTTCTACTCATATGCAGTACTTTGCATTTGTCAATGTTAAATTTCAGTTGCCAATTCTCAGCCCATCTACCCAAATTTTCTAGATCCTGTTGCAGCAGCACACTGCCATTACTGCAGTGCACACTGTCATTAAACCTCAAGCAGGCCCCCCTCTAAGGTGCCCGGCTGCCAAATTTTTGTAACCCACATAATCATAGGCTTTCTTTATATGGTCGCCTATTTGCTAAACTCGCCCTTTAATGAAGCTCGTGCCTTTTTTTAGATGAGCTCTCCATACTTGGATACAGTATTCCAAGTATGATCTTACAATTACCTTATACAGTGGAATTATGACTATTGATCTCTGCAAGCTATTCAATAAATCATCAACAGCACACCACATGCTTTCCTAGCTGCTTGTTTACATTGCTCAGAGAACTTCACATCCACTTGTATCATAACTTCCAAATCATTTTCTTCCTCTGCTGTTTTTAATTCAACTCCACCAAGAGTACAAGTTATTTTGGGTTGCTATTTTCCAACTGTCAGATCTTACATTTTGCTGCATTAAAATACAGGTGCCACTTTTCTGACCATTCTTGAAGTAATTTCTAAAATCACAAATTTCATATTTCTCAAACTCATTTGCACAGCCTATCTTCAGCATGAAGGGCCTTTCATTAGTAAAGATTAATGAAAAAAGTACCTAGTCAATTCATCAGCTGGGTAATCTAAGGTTTTTCCATACCTAGTATAGAAGGGTCCTATCTGATTCATTTTTTTTCTTCTTTATATTCAAATACATGAAAAATTCATTGTCTCCATATTTTGCTCTTTTAGCTAGTACTTTCTCATACTCAGCCTTTACCACACTAACCTTATTTGTGGTACTGCTACAGATCAACTTGTAGCTATTGTAGGCTTCAGTACTTTTCATCAGTCTGTAACTTGTCCATGCTATCCTTTTCTGCTCTATCACAAAAGCCAGTTCTGTATTCATCCATTTCAATATCCTCCTTGTGCAATATTTTCATAATGGTATATATGCATTCATGGCTTCTCTGATTTTTACTTTCAAGGTATTCCATAATTCAAATATATTCATAGCCCCTTCTGAAATTAAAACCTGTGCCTTTACATTTAATGTCTTTCTACAACTTTAACATTTTTTATTGCATCATACTTTTTCATCTTCCAACTAACGATTACATGATCACTACCTGGCAATGGTCCTGTACTTTAAGCCCTGTGATGTTATCTAAGTAATGTTATGATGCCATTGTAAGTAATGATTGAGTCAAGAATATTCTCACCCCCCAGGAATTTTCTCTAACATGCTGTTACAAATTATAATAATTTATTTAAAATTTTGTTCCCCTTGCTGAGTTTCCTTCCACTTATTCCAGTCAATCAGGCACAGATTAAAGTCACTCATAAGACATTCACACTTGCTTGCCCATTCCATTTGCATGTAGAGAGTCTCTTCATAATTTTTGCAATCTTTTGGTGTGTGATAAGTATAATGAACAACTGTACAGAGAAATAGTGGGCTAGTAAATCACAATGTCTTGTAATGGGAGATTTTAACTTTTCAGATATTGACAAACTTATGGGTTGGCCAATGACATGACCAGAAAGACACTTGGAGTTACTGGATGACTGTTTTCTACAGCAGCATGTTAGAGGCAACAAGAGAGTGCAATATTCGTGATCTGATTATCAGCAGTGATTCTTTGTGTGTTAAGATTAGACAGATAAAAGAATCACTAGGTGGCAGTTATCATGGTGTATTGATGTGGGATTTAACTAAAGACGTAACTTTCATCTAGGGTAAAAGGAAGGGATTTTGCTTTCGTAAAGGAGACTACAGTGGTCTTAGACAATTTTTAAATTCTAGTACAGTGGAACCAACTAATATTGTTACCAATAACAAATTCCAATTGAGAAGCATCTTGGGAAGTAATCAAAAAAGCGACTAAGCTTTTCACATCAACTAAGAAATACAGTTTAAGGCTTAGCATTACCATAGGCACATGATGCAAGAAAGCAAGCTTATATAGCATCAGCCAAAAAAAAAAAAAAAACCACCCTTATTTCACCCATCCACTTGCTCCAAATGTTTGTCAAGTTCTGCCTTGAATCTATTTAAGCTATCAACTTCTACAACAGATGGAGCTTAGTCCATCTGTTGTTGGGCCCATATAGATGGCTTAGCCCTAAATGGTTGTCAGAATGAATTAGAGACACATAGCAGAGAAGAAAAATTAATGGGATGCATATAAATTATCAGGTGATATAGAAGACCAACGTAAATATAAACTAGTCTGCAATGAAGTCACAAAAGAAGTTAAGCAAACCAAGACAGATTATGAGAAGTCTCTGGCAAAGAATGCGGAGAAAACAGCAAACACTTCTTTACTCATATTAACAGTAGAAGGAAGGTGCTAAATCACATTGGTCAACTCGATATTGATAGACTAAATAGGTAATTTGCATCTATATTTACACATGTGGAATTCTTTGGTGGGGGGGAGATACCAGATGTTTATCAAATTAACAGGGAGTTAAACAATTTCATGACAACTGAGAGGAAACTGGAAGAGAACAGTTGAAGTTAAACATAAAAGGCACCTGGGTGGATGGGATCTATCTAATTATATTAAGGGAAGCAGCAAAGGAGGTAAGCAAATCCTTAATCATAATTGAGAGCATCCTATTCTGGAGAAGTCCCCATGGACTAGAGATGTGTGAATGTATCCCCAATTCACGAGAAGGGATTAAAGGCTGATATGAGTAATTACAAAACTATTAACTTAATAATGGAATGACTGGTTAAAGAAGTAATTTAGGACCAGCTAGACAAGAGTGCAGATATACTTCAGTCAGAGCACAGGTTTGTTAGGGGAGATCTTGTATGACCAATCTGATTGGATACTATGATGCAGTGACAAACAAACTGGATGCAAAAAAAATATATATATATTTGATATCCTCTACTCAGATTTCAGGAGAGCTTTTTATACTGTTGCACATAAACGACTGCTGAAAGGATGGATGAGTGGGAGAAAACAGAGTAGTTATAAATGGACAATGCTCTTGATCCATTTATAACCACTGGACTAATGTTATTAGTGGAGTCCCCCAGGGTTCGGTGTTGGGCCAATTGTATAATGGGATTATGACGTTATCTCTACTATCAAATGTTCAATAAACCATCCATAGGACACCATGAGCCTTCCTTGCAATCTGTCTGCAATGCTCAGAGAACTTCATGATCTGAAAATGTCGTAACTCCCAAGCCCTTTTCTTTCACTATTGACTTTAGTTCAACTCCACCAAGTGTATAAGTTATATTGGGATTACTGTTACCCAGGTGTAAGACCTTGCACTTTGCTGGATTAAAGAAACGCTGAGACTTTTCTGACTATCCCTGAAGTCTATCTAGGTCACTCTGAAGATGCTCTGCTTGGTGGTGACCATTAACTACTCTACCAATCTTTACAACATCTGCAATTTAAACATAATGCATTCTATCCCTTTATTGATGTCATTTGAGAAAATGAAACAACACTGGACCCAATACTGATCCCTGGGGAACCCCACATCTTACATTAACTGAATCTGAGGAATAACCTTTTATCACAACCCTCTGCCTCGAAGCCATCCTGCCTGCTATCCATCTAAGGATTTTCTCTGTGATTCCAACCTGTTCCAGCTTATAAAATAACTGCTCATGTGGGACTGAGTCAAATGCTTTGCTAAAATCTAAATAAACAATGTCAAAATTATTCCCTAAATCCAGCTCATGAGTGACCCTGTCAAAATAGCTAACCAGATTTGTTAAACATGATTTTTCGTTTATAAAACCATGCTGAATATCCTTCAGAATTCCATTTCTAACTAAATGATCCTGAATTCCATCCTTGATCATTGCCTCCATGATTTTCCATACTACTGAAGTTAGACTGACCAGTCGTTAATTTCCCACTACACTCTTAGAACCGCCCTTATGTATTGGAGATACACCGACACTTTTCCAATCCAACATAATCTCTCCTGAATCCAATGATGCTCCCATAATTAGCCTCAATGATCCAATGCATTCACTTGCTGCATCCCTTAAAATTATAGGGCATATGCCATCAACCCAGGAGACTTACTCGCCTGAAGGCTCAAAAGGTTTTTCTCTAAATAATCATGTGAAATTTCAATATCGTTAATTACATATTTTTCAATTTCTTTCTCATGATTTCTCATTGACATAAAGGGTTTTTCTTCTGTAAATATTGAAGCAAAATAACTGTTGAGTTCATCTGCAACATTAGTTGTGGTATCTAATGTTTTTTTTTTTTTTTTTTTTTTTTTTGGAAGTTGTTGGCACATAGGCTTCTGTGGCCATAATGCACCTCCCAAGGTTTTTGTAGTACTTTGATCCAAGCCCGAGGCGGGAATCAATACCGCGATCTTTGGGTTGCCAGGCAGGCACTTTACCCACCCGGCTAGCCCGGTTGGCATATCTAATACTATCCAATGTCCATTACATAAGGGGTCTGATCTGGTTTGTCCTTCTCTTCTTTGCATTAATATATGTGAAGAATTCCTTATCCCTACTCTTTGTTCTCTTTGCCAGAAAGAGAGCAAAAAGTGGAGAGAAGGTGATTGCTCATAATCTGCCATTGCCAGCCTAACCTTTTCTGTGGCACTATTACAGATCAATTTGTAGCTATTATAGGCTTCAGAAATTTTTATTGCTCTGAAACTTTTCCATGCTGTCTTTTTAATCTGGCAACTTCATTCATCCAACTTGGAATCCTGGTGGAGTATTTTTTGAATGGTATAGACACATTCAAGGCTTCTATAATTGTTTTAAAGGTATACCATAATTCAACTGTATTCTCTCTGTGAGATATCTACCCAGTTAATTGAGGCCATGTAGTGCCTTAAACTGTTGTAATTTCCTTTCCTGAAATTATAATCCATTCCTTTGCCTTTAATTACTGCTACTTCTCTCTTCATCCACCGTAGAACTCTGTGATCACTTCCTGCTACTGGTACTGTCAGCCCTATTATATCATCTGGTTCATGGGTAATGATCAGGTCTAGAATATTCTTTTACTCAGTACTATCCCTGACATGTTAATACAAATAACAATCATCTAATTGATTTAAAAATTTTGTCCTCCATGTTGAGTTTCCTCCTCAATTAGAGGCAAATTAAAATCACTCATAATAAGACATTCATGTTTACTTGCCCATTCCATTTGCATGTAGAGGCTCTCATCATAATCTTCACAATCACCTGGCCTGTAGATTACTCCCACTCTCATTATACTTTTGCTTCCGACTATCTCACACCGTACAGCATCTATAATAGCATACAACATGTCTGAATTCAGGACAGCTTTTGTCGTGCTGTAGATGATACAAAGCTTGGAAGGTTGGTTAATAGCAGTAATGAAAGTATGCTGCTGCAATAAGATCCAGGAAAATTAGGCAGATGGGCTGAGAAATGCCAACTGAAGTTTAACATCAACAAATGCATATGGGTAGCAGTAATTACAGATTATCATGTCAACTGTGTGGTATTACAATCAGGGTAGTGGAAAGCGACCTGGAGGGATGGGTAATTGTGCAGCCTGATATGAAGTTCTCTGTGCAGTGCAGTGCAGTGCAGATAGGCTGCCTGGACAGCTCATGGGGTTTTGTCAATGACATACAAGAATTTTGCTGGCAAGGATAAGGAGGTGATTATCCCATTGTATACAGCAGGTTAGGCCACATCTTGAGTACTGCGTACAGTTCTCGACCTTATTTTAAGAAGGATGTAGAGCTGCTGGAATGGCTACAAAAAAGGGCAACAAGACTGGGAACAAAGGGGGTGCTCTTACCAAGAAAGGCTTCATTTCTGCAAATTGCAACATTTAGAGACTAGATACCTGATCAGATTGATCTGATTGAGGTGTATAAGGCTTCGAATTGTTTGAGCAAACTCAATGCTGGTAGGATTCTTCTTCTTGCTCAGACTATGCACATGACGGAACATAAATTGAAACTGAGGAAGGATTGTTGCAGAATAGATGTGCGGAAGTTTGCCTTTGGCAAACAGGTGGTTGACTGCTGGAACAAGCTTCCATCCATTGTTGTGGAAGTGGATAGTTTGAATAAATTAATGGAAGAACTATACAAACTTAAGGAAGGTATGGATAGGTGAAATGATGCTAATGCTGTATAAGCTTGCTTTCTTGCATCAATTGCCACTATTAATACCAATACTGAAGCTCTTTTTGTACTCAGGCTACTTTTGATAAGAAGCATGATCCCATCATTCCTTCTATTTTTCCTATCTTTCCTAAATATCTTTCCATAGTGAAACTCATTATTCTCAATTTCTGGGTGGCACCACATTTCTGTTAGCCCTATTATATCAACATTAGCTGTCCTAACCAGGGGTTTGAAATCGGCCATTTTATTGATTCATATTACTGTAAACACAATGACTAATTTTATAGTTTACTACCCTGACACAAAACCCTGAAATTATTTAGGCTTGTTTCCCTAGCTTTATCTTCCCACTCATTTGAAACATTGCTACCCTCAGAACATCTTTCCAACACTGGCTATTGTGACAACAAATGAGAATTTGAGGTGAGTACAAGTATTACTTTGATCCATATCATCAGATTAGGTTGGTTTCTAATGTTTTACATATTTGCCACCAAACTATACCTCTTTGATCCAGCCAATCAGGGCATAATCACATGTCACAGCAAGTTGATGAGGACTAGTGAGTTGTAAATTTATAATAATTTCAAGAAATTAGTCACATTGCAGGAAGCAATAAGGTTCATAATGCAAGGCTGGAATAATGTTAAACCTGCAGTTAGCACAATATATTTCCAGTGATGATGTTCACTCATGAGGCTTGTGATTCTGTTCTTCGTGGATTGTAATACCTAAAAAACCACTCAAACTTGTTGAATAACAAGTTATGTAAAGGGATTAAGCAATACCGTCCAACATGAGTGAAGAGTAGAAGAATGGCTGACTGTGATAAAAATGCTTGCATTCCTCAAACTGTAACTGATTGATAATTAAAATTATCAATATTGTTTTAAGTCTCAAAGTAAATGACAGTGAAGACAATAATTTGCCAGTTAATGAGAATAAGAAAGTGACCATGGCAGAAGCTATTTCCTGTCATGATGATCTGATTAATTTTATAAAGAAAAAGAAACATTTTCTCTATATATCTTATAGCCTACATAGTAAAAAAATTGCTATAAGGCTAAAAAAAAAAGCCTAAAAGACAAATTTCTGAAACAGCATAATCAAAGTATACAGAAAAACTGAGAGACCTTTTCAAGATATAATTTAAATGTGTGTTGCACTTAAATTAATAAATAAATACAGTACAAATTCTTGTATTAGCATTAGTAGAAAGCCAACTTACATAGCATCAGCCAAAAGGGAAAAAAAACAAAAAACTTCCCATTTCACTTATCCATTCCCTCCAAATTGTCCAGTTCTTCCTTGAATTTATTTAAAGTATCAACTTCCACAACGACAAATGAAAGTTTGTTTCAGCAATCAACCACTTGCTGGCTAAAAGCAAATTTTCGTATATCTATTCTGCAACTGTCTTTCTTCAATTTATGCCCCTCACGTGCATAATCTGAGCAAGAGGAAGAACTCCAGCATTGAGCTTGCTCAAACCATTCAAAGCCTTAAACACCTCAATCAGATCACCTCGCACGTATCTTCAGATGCTGCAATTTCCAGAAGTGCAGCATTTTTGGTAAGAGCTTCCTTTCTTTCCCACACAAATCTTAATGCCCTTCTCTGTTTTTGTTCCAGCAGCTCAACGTCTTTCCTAAAGTGAAGCCTCCAGACTTGTATGCAGAACGCAAGGTGGGATTAAGATTTAGGGTAGGAGCACCAGGGCACGTGCACTCGATTTGTGAACTACTCAGTAATGCACAGTAAATTGGAAAGGTATTCTTCAAGCCCAGTATTTTATGCTATGAAACTAGTTAACCTTTTCATGGTCAATATTCTACTCGTACGCTGCAATATGATTGTAATGCCGCACTTTTGAAGAAAATTTGTTGTTGAGCACTTTGAAATTGGTTTTCGATTGCAAACATGACAAACTTCAACATTTCACACAAAAAATCATCCAGGTACTTACTTTGGAAACACAATTTAATCATTTATTTTCTCTTCTTAGCATTAGCCATAGCTGGATTTAAATTTATTTAGAAAATGTAAAAGAAAATTTTATGCAGTAAGACTGAATTATATTACAACAGGGAAAACTTTGTTCATTTGACTGGCATCAGCACACACAATCAAGAAAATGAATAAGAATAAAGAAGGCAGAGATAACGCTATCCAGAGCACTATAAGCCATGTGCTGTGTTGCCAAGTACTTACATTTACGTCACTGTTTTGTTGTCCAGAAACCAAACCAAATACAGCAACAGTTATTTTTATGAGAGATGAATCTTGTTTAATGTGTTTTTTCTCAACACGGGCATAGTGTTATGTCATTTTTTTTTTTTTTATAATTAATTAAAAATCAGATTTATATCTGTCTGATTTTAATGAAATTTAAAGAGCCAAATATAAGATTTCACAAAAAATCCACTCAATCGGAGTGGAATGTTACACAAGGATGAACAGACATAATAAAGCTAATGGGTGCCTTATACATTTGCAAATGCACCTTAAAAATTGTCTGATCTATTATACATTATCAAAACTGTTGTTGTAGTAAGATTTTGGGAGCATCAGCAAATAGGCCATATTGCTCCGGGTATAATGTCTGTAAATTGCATGTGTTCTGTAGTTGATTTTCTGTTTGTCAGATGAAAAATCCTAATTTCGGGGAGAAAAAAACCACACTACCCTCACCTGAGACCAACTAACTCAACCACATTGTGAAAAAGCCCATAAAAATTCCGCACGTCATCAAGAGGACTCGAACTCAGGTCTTTTCCACCCAGCGTGGGGGTGGAACAGCAATTCTACCACAAGGATCAAAACTGTTCTCAAATGTTCACAACACAGGCTTTGAGTTTTGCATCAACAAACATAATATACACCACTCAAAAAGTCAACCAGGAATTGAGTTAATATTCACAGACTAATAGATTAACAATAGACGCAGGCAGAGGTGGAAATGATTCTTGCACTACTTCTATTGGAATGAGCAGCAGCCTGGAAAGCAAGTTTCTGGGGATTTCAGGAACTGCTGGGAGTCATGAAAGAAGTAAATACATGGGCTGTGTTAGAGTAAGAACAGGTGCATGTATACTTGCATGTACACCAATGCTAAGAGTATAGTAAATAAATTTGATGAATTTGAAGTGCTGGTTAAGACATCCAAGGCAGATAGATATTTTTGGGATATCAGAGACATAATGTCACTCAGATATAAGGAATGCAGAATTGGAATTTGGGGACTACAATGTGTACAGAAAGGATAGGAAGGGAGTCGGGGTTATGCTGTTAGTTAAGATACACACAAAATCTAAGGAAAATTTTATATATCTTAACATCCAGGTGACCTAGATGGACAGTGCAATATTGAGCTAGTTTGATGTGTTATAAGCACTGAGAAAGCAAAAATGAGGGTAGCAGTTTGTTATAGGCCTAATGACTCTGATGAGTACAATGAAGAATTATATTAGAGAAATAGAGTGGGCCAGTAAATCAGAGTGTCTTATAATGGGGGATTTTAACTTCCCAGATTTGGACTGCAATTTGTGGGTTGGTCACTCACATACTAGCAAGGCTTTTGTGGATTTATTGGATGATTGTTTTCTACAGCAGCATGTTAGAGAGGCAACAAGAGGGAGTAACACTTGATCTGATTATCACCAGTGATTATTTGTGCATTAAGAATTTACAGATAAAGGAACCACTAGGTGGCAGTAATCACAGTGTACTGATGTGGGAATTACTTAAAGATAACTAACATCAGGGGTAAAGGGAAGGGTTTTTGCTTTTGTAAAGGTGACTACAGTGGTCTCACATTTTTTAAGTTCTATGCAGTAGAACAAGTAGAAACAAGCTACTCTGTAATTAAGTCAAAAAGGAGGTTAGGCAAGCAAAGGCAGATTATGAGAAATCTTTGGCAAAGACTTCTCTACTTATATAAATTCTAAAAGGGAGGGGAAGAATCAGATTGGTCCACTTGATATCAATGATTTGACTGTGGATGATCATTCTCAGATAGCTGCTAAACTAAATGAGTATTTTACATCTACATTCACACATGAGGAGCTATTCGATGAGGAGAGGGCCAGATGTTTATCAAACTCTAACAGGGAGTTAAACAATTTTGTGATAACTGAGAGGAAACTGGAAGAGAATAGTTGAAGTTAAACATAAGAAAGGCACCTTGGGTAAATGGGATCTATCCAGTTATATTAAAGGAGGTGGCAAAGGAAATAAGAAAACACTTAGCCGTAATTATAAGAGCATCCTTGGACTCAGGAGGTGCCCCCCATGGACTGGAAATGTGCAAATGTATCTCCAATTCACAAAGAGGGATCAAAGAGTGACATGAGTAATTGCAGACCTATTAGTTTGACTTCTGTTCCGAGGAAAATAATGGAGCCACTGGTTAAAGCAGCATTGCAAGTTCATCTAGACAAGACAGCAGTAATAATTCAGCCACAGCATGGGTTTGTTAAGGGGAAGTCTTGCCTGATCAATTTGATTGGATACTATGACGTGGTCACAAAGGAACTGGATGCAAAAAATAATTTTGATATCATATACTTGGATTTCAGGAAAACTTTTGATACTGTTGCACATGCAAGACTATTGTACAAATTGGAGCAGTATGGCATTAAGGGCAAGTTGCTACAATGGATAAAAGGATGGTCAAGTGGGAAAAGACAGAGTGGTAATCAATGGATACTGCTCTACATGGACTAATGTTATTAGTGGTGTCCCTCAGGGTTCAGTGTTGGGTCCATTGTTGTTTTGTATATTTATCAATGATATTGATTAAGGTATATCATGCTTAATGTCAAAGTTTGCAGATGATACAAAGGTTGGCCGGGTTGTTAATAACAGTAATGACAGTATGCTGCTGCAACAGGATCTTGAAAAGTTGGGCAGATAGACTGAGAAGTGGCAACTGAAGATTAACATTGCAATACTGCATATGGGTAGCAGTAGCCACAGAGAAATATACTGGGTGGTGTTCACTCAGGGTAGTATAGAATGAAAGAGACCTGGGGGTAATTGTACAGTCAGATATGAAGTTTTCTGAGTAGTGCAGACAGGCTGCTAAAGTCAGTCATGGGGTCTTGTCAATGATATACAGGAATTTTGCAAGCAGGGATAAGGAGGTGATTATCCCCTTGTATAAGGCAATGGTCAGGCCACTCCTTGAGTACTGCATACAGGTCTGGAAGCCTCATTTTAGGAAGGATGTAGAGCTGCTAGAACGAGTACGGAGAAGGAAAACAAGATTGGTGGGGAGAACAAAGGGGTGCTCTTACGAAGAAAGGCTTAAATTCTGCAGATTGCAGCTTCTGGAGACTAGGCACCTGTGAGGCAACCTGATTGAGGCGTATAAGGCCTTGAATGGATTGAGCAGGCTCAATGCTGATGGGATTCTTGCTCAGATTACAAACCTGAGAGGGCATGGATTCAAACTGAGGAAAGACAGTTGTAGAACAGATGTGCAGAAATTTGCCTCTGGCCAGCAGGTGATGTTTGCTGGAACAAGCTTCCATCTGTTGTTGTGGAAGTCAATAGCTTAAATAAATTCGAGGCAGAACTTGACAAACATTTGGAATGAATGGATCAGTGAAGTGGGAAGGGTTTTTTTTAGCTGATGCTGTATAAGCTTGCTTTCTTGCATCATATGCCTCTACTAATGATATCAGAACTTAAATTAATTAATATTTAAATATGAAATTATGCAACTGATGTATCTGCACAAAAGACTAAAAGTGTAAATCAGAATATTATAGGCATAATGATAACAGATAAACAAGTAATGTAATGGATAAAAGTGTTTCATGTATATATTTTAATTACTCTAGGTACATGATCAAACCCGGATGTAAGCATTCTTTTTAACTTTTCCTTGATCAATTTGACAAAAAAATTGAATGAAATAATATAAATAGGAGATATAAATAAAAAAAAGCATGTAATTGGAATGGGAATTTACCAACTAACCACTTAAACTAGAACTTTATTTTTGATCCTCATAACCAACCTCCAACAGCATTCTGTGATCCACTTGGATCACAAATATCACAGACAACTTGAACAGAGAATCTGGCATACCTCCAAGTAAAGTAAAATGACTACTTTGCAAATGTTCTGTAGAAATATATTAAATGTGTAATCACAGCACAACTTCTTAACATATATATGCAAATATCTTTAAACCCCAGCCAGATTTTCAGAAACATTTATTGCCAAATTAAATCACTCACTTTAAGGCCTAAAATCCCTACCTCAGAGATGGGGAGGGAGGGAGGCCTTTATTAAATAAACAAGTAAATATTACAAGGCAATACTTTAAATCTTACCCAATAGTATACCAACTCTGATCAAACTATTCAAAGTAAATTCGGTGATCAATCCTTCAATATAAATTATTCACATTCTACCATATTTACATTGAAATAAGTGCAGCTCACTGCTTAATTTTTTTTTTTTTTTTTTTTTTTTTTAAGATGGTTATAAACAGATTTCATTCTTCTTAAGTTGCTATTAGCTGTAAAAGATATTATATTTGGTTGGAAACAACATGGCTGGAAACTTACATAAATTTTTTTCAAAGGTTTTTTTGTTAAACAAAAATCTACAATTCTCCAAACAGGCCTCTGCGGTTGGGTATATCCATACTGTTTTTTTCGAGTCTTTTTTCACCAACCTTGCGTAGAATTAAAACACCAGGGAAACTAAACTTTTGATAACTGATTTATAATAAGTCAAAATACCCGCATCTACAACAAATTTAACTTTATAATAAACTCTACATATAAATTATTAAAATCTGCTACATTACAATCAATAAAATGCATAAAATATACTGATTAAAACGATAAAAACCGTAGCTTTCAAAGGCTCAGCCTTCTTCTTCAGCGGTAATTAAGCACACGAGAATGGAAACACGTGAGGAGTACCGTTAGCCTGCTGTTATTTAAAGTTGTACTGCATAGCAAGGTTTACCGCTGAAGAAGAAGGCTGAGCCTTTGAAAGCTACGGTTTTTATCGTTTTAATCAGTATATTTTATGCATTTTATTGATTGTAATGTAGCAGATTTTAATAATTTATATGTAGAGTTTATTATAAAGTTAAATTTGTTGTAGATGCGGGTATTTTGACTTATTATAAATCAGTTATCAAAAGTTTAGTTTCCCTGGTGTTTTAATTCTACGCAAGGTTGGTGAAAAAAGACTCGAAAAAAACAGTATAAAAATCTACAAATTATCCTTTCCTCAAACTCAAAATATTACTTTCCTCTCCCACCCTAAAATTTCATAAACTGAGGGACATAGGATTTCATGGGAAAGTAAATACTGGAATTCTTTATTAACATATAATTCAGAACACTTTTAAATATATAAATTTACCAAGTTCCTCCATACAGTTCTCTTCTTCCTCGAGATCTTCACTCTCAGTATCAGCTAGAGAATAAGATACACCAATGAAGTCCATGAGTTGCTGAGGGGAGGAAAAAAAAAAATTTGCTAGAATAAGTTTTATATTCTCATAATGGACTGGGTTTTGCATTGTTTTATACATTATATACAAGGTATTCCAGCCAAAACAAGCCCAAAGTTCCTATTGTTTATAGAACCAGCATGCTTAACATATGAAATGATTTATATACCTTATGTAAATGTTAAAATTGCCCATCCTGGAACTAGACACTGAACATATTTACCATGATGCATTAATAAACTGAAAATCAACACACTGAGCTAAAATAATGTGATCTGATTTTCTGAAAAATGTAAATGCCGAGTGATAAAGTTTCAAGTATTCAGAGAGGTAATCACAGAAACCACAAAGCATTTTATATCAAGTAAGAGATATTTTTCAAGATTTAGACTAAAATGGATGTCAGACAAACTAATGAACTTAGTGGTGGGGGGAAATGCATGGATGCTTATAATTTGACAGGAGACATCAAGTCCCATAATAAGACTTCTGTTACAACATGCCATAACTATAATAAGCCGCACCAACCAATACTGACAAGTGGTCTCAAATGTAGCAATAGGGAAACAAGATTAAATAACTTCAATAAAATGAGGAAATTTGAACTTTTGATTAGAACTGAAGATGATAAAATAGGGCTGACAAAAATGTGGTGTGTCAAACAGAAATAGGGGATAATGAGTTTCATTATGGAAAGTGCACTGTAATTAGGAAGAATACAGAAAGAAGAAGGGGGAGATGGAATCGTGCTTCTTATGAAAAGCAGCCTGAATGCAAAAAACATTTTCACAGATTCAGAAGTTATATATGCCAGCACAGAATTTGTGTAATGCGAGTTAGTTGGAAACAAAAGTATAATAAATACATCAATTTTCTATTTATACTCTGAGATGACCACATAAGGTCAGAGTTCACAGGAGAAGAATACAAAAATTACAGTATTTAGTCATCATGTGGGCTTGAACCACGGTCACTCAAAGCGTGTGGACTTTTGTACCCTCACACAATTACAAACCAGAACGTTACGAAGAGCATGATGAGTGTCCCTACATGTAGATGGAATGTGCAGATAAGTGTAAATGTCTTATTTGAGTGACTTCAATCTGCCCCTAACTGACTGAGTGGGGGAACTCACCACTGGGAACAAAATTTTTAAATAAACTAGATGACAGAATAGTTTAGGGCTAAAGCCTCAAGTTACGTAGGGAGTTAACTGACATACAAGTTAGTGCAATTGCATCATTTTCGTACGTAGCAAACTATTTAAGTAGTTATAAATTGGCATCATTAAGTATATCTCATATTGTGAATACCTTTACAATGAGTTGCCATGATATTGCACTACCTCGAATAAGTAACGCTTTACCATAGGAGAAGACTATTGTTACTTATTCTCAGCGGATACCATCACCCATACAGCACTGTTTCAGAGCTTATTGGCTCCTCATCAGTGGGTGGGCAGGTACCCTGGTGTTGCAATGATGACAACCCAATTGTGAAATATAACTCCACAATAAGAGAAATGCCTGATGGTGTGGAATAATTTAGATTACAGAATAGTTTAGGGCCAAAGCCTCAGGTTACGTAGGGAGTTAACTGATGTACAAGCTAATGCAACTGCATCATTTCTGTACATAGCCAACTACTTAAGCAGTTATAAATTGGCATCAAGTATATCTCATATTGTGAATACCTTCACAAGTTGCCATGATATTGCATTACCTCAAATAAGTAACGCTGAATAAGTAACAATAAACCTAATTTAAAAGAGATGAATTTTCACTATTCAATGAACTATATTACTAGTTATTTGAAAACACAAAAAATTTTGTCAAAATATCAAATTTTATCACTAAATTTTGGAAATAATAAAATATGAGATTCTTTTTTTAAAGCGTGCATAAAAATTAAAAATACACTTACCTTTCTTGTCTTAGCACTTTCAGAAAAATCGCTCGGAGTTTTAATGAAGTATGAGATGTCAAGTTTTTCAACAAACTAAAGATATTAATAAAAATATTTTAACTTCAAATCAAATTATGATATTTTTACTTTCATCTCAAACATGAGTAGGTAACAGTCTTGAAACCAGTAAAACAAAGGAATACACACCATATATTCTGGAATACAACTTGACTCAGCATGTAAGTCAACTTCTGTTTAATGCCTTTAAAGTTAGTGCTTAATTATATATTCACCATATAAGTAACCTCCCCTCTTGTCACAAGCATCATTCACATCTTATGTGGTGGTGTATTACAGTAAAGCTTGCATTAAAACCACTGTCTAATTTTTAATTCAATTATTTCTGTTCTTTCTTTTAAAAGTTACTTTTAAAAATTTTTTTCAAAATATAGGCAGTTTTCGCTTTACGAGTTTCCAGGTTTTTTTTTTTTTTTTTTTTTTCAAAGTATCAAGTATCAACAAAATCGAAAATATGAATATTAATTGCAAAAAATGAATATTAAACATTCGTAAATACCGCATTTCAAACCACACATGTAGCTATACAATACAGTGTACCCAGCTTTACGATTTTAATCCGTTCCAGAGACACCATCATATCGTGAACCCAATAACACATTGTTTTTTGGTAATTTGTTCCACGACCTCGGAAGTTGAAATTTTTTACTCTGGGATGACCACATAAGGTCAGAGTTCACAGGAGAAGAATACAAAAATTACAGTATTTAGTCATCATGTCTGCGATGATGAAGAAACTTGTTAAAATTCGTAATTCAGTTTACTCGAAAATTGAATCATAATTAATGCAACCAACGCAGTTACATTTTTAAAGATTAATAATGGCGGATAAGAATGAAAAAGCAATGTCTGGATGCAGTACGAAGACTATAAATGTAAGAAAAAGACTGAATTTGAAAATTAAATTAGACGTTTTGAAGCGAATCGATTCCGATCAATGACAAGCAGATGTGTGCCATAATTTAGGACTGGCAAGTTTAACTGTAAGAACAATTATAATAAATAAAGAATTAATTTTAGCAGCGGGAAAGACAGCTGTTCCACTGCAATTAGGCCGGCTATTAGGACTGAAATGGAGAGACTTTAACTAAAGTTATTTTAATTCAATAAAATATAACTTTAGTTATATTTTATTGAAGATAATATCCAATGCAGAATTCAGTTAAGTTAAATATTATAAAAAAAAATGTGGAACCATTTAAAACTAGTAAGGGCTGGTTGAACAGGTTTAAAATCCAGGGAGAAGCCACAAGTGCAGATCAAGGAACCGAAACTTTCAAAAAATAACTTGTTAAAATTATTGAAGAGGGGTATTATGTGTTATACTTCTCAACAAGTTTGTAACATAGACGAAGGAGGACTTTTTTGGAAACAAATGCCTAAAAGAAGTTTCATATTGTAAGAAGGAAAAAACATGCCATGTTTCAAAGTGGTGAAGAATCGGTTGACTTTATTGTTGGGTGGTAACGCTGCGGGGGATTTAAAATTAAAATCCCTTTTAGTTTACCAGGAAGAAAGCCAAAGTACAACCCAAAATCAACACATTTTTCATGATTAAATTCATCAATTAAAATCAATTTAGATCAATTAAATTCATGATTTTAATAGGGATTTTAAGTTTAATTTTGATACGTAAGTAGTTACCGCATAATTATATACATATGTAATGCAGAATATTTTATATGTACAAATATTTGAATATTAAATATTTTGATTAAATATATTAAATTACATTTGTGCATCTTTTCACTACCATTTATTAGGAAATAGGATTAGGAAATATCCTATGGCACCGACTGCAACTCACAAATACACATGTTACCTTATGGGAATGCGGCGCTCGCTTAGCACGGATTCGCTTAGCACACTGTTTTTCCGGAATGAATTATCAGCGTTAAGCGGGGATCACCTGTATTTGGTGTATCATGTAGGACGAAAGATCAGTGCCTATACTGGAGTTGATATCCAATTTCTTAGAAAATTGGAATGAGAATTTTCTGAAGCCATATGGTTGACCGTGTCCTTTATTATCCCATTCCTTGTGACCAATGTTTGCCCAAGAATAACACAATTCAGAGTTTCAGCCATTGATTAGGTATGAACAAGCCAGCAACCAAAATGTACACATCATCATCACCTCATGAGTTTGTATATACAGGACGTTATAAGGATACAGTCCTTGTGCATTCTAGATGAAACTTGGAGCCCATTCTGAAATGTCTACCAATTCTCTGAATGCTGATTGATAGGTAATTACCTTATATACAAGACATTGTGCTCTTGCAAATTAGCCCTCTTGGACCACCACTCTGCTGGTGTGTGGCTATGGAATCTTTTCTTTTCATTTTTTCAAATAAAGTACAAGGACAAATAAAGTAAAGATCATGATATGGTCCAGCTTTCTATACTTGTTAGATGATATTTCCATGGGTTAATTACGAAAAAAAAAAAAAAAATGTTCTTGTTTATACTCTGGCACAACCATCACTAAGTCAGAAGAGTTTAATTATTTTGACAATGAATACAATCATGAATTATATTTATTATACAGTAAACCACCGCTATTCGCAGGGGTTACGTTCCTGAGAAATTTCGTGAACACTGAAAACGCGAATACTGAGTTATGGCTCCCATGGTAATAAAGGGGTTCCGTTCCAAAGTATGAAAAATATAAGAAAAACTAGTCTAAAATTTTGTCTACGTACCTTCATACTATTACTATGTACATACACAGTACATAGTGAAATGCTAGCAAATGGCATCGAAATGAAAATAAGAAACAATTTGATATTAAATGTAATATTTATTAGAAAATTCAAACAAATCTTTCAAACCAGTGCCTTTGCTAGCAAAAAAACTTATCCCGCCAATGCTATCACCAGTTTCGCTAAAGTGTTGATAAAGGAGTTTTGCTTTTTCACGAATGATGAGTGAACTTAACGGAATTTTATTTTGAGTTCGGTCTTCTATCCACAGATTTAAAGCCTTTTCCATTTTTTCTAATTTAACATCACGAGTTACAGAGCAAATTTTTTAAGCAATTAACACGTTTTCACGGACACTACAGCGGATTTTTTCTTCCGATTTTTTGATTGATCGTACCGTTGACTCATTGATTTTATGTTTTGCCACTGAGGAGACACTTTCACCATTAGAAATTTTGTCTAATAACTCAATTTTATTCGCTAATGTCATCACCTTCTTTGATATTTTCACATTTCCCTTGTTATTCGTAGCCATATTTTTGTACGGGTTAGAAAGAACTTGTCCACAATAAAGTCACTTTCTTCCGTTAACACACTTGAAAAAGTCTGTTTTACACTGCAAAATGGTAGATTTATCACTTTTGTAAGCATATCAATTTATAAATTGATAAATTTATTCAATTTATAAGCATATAAATTAAAAGCAAACGACGAAACCTTCCATGACAAGCGCATAACACATACTGAACAAGGATTAGCGCGAGAAACATCCATACTCGCGATTTTGTCACCCCTCTCCCCCCACCCACTGGGCGCTGTTTTGACCAGGAAAGATAATTTTAGCCATGCCCATGTTTTTTTTATGGCGGAAAACATTCACGGCGCTTTAAAATTCACATTTTTTTAGGTTTCATTTTATATTAAATCAGCGATCGCAAATACGCGAATAGCGGGGGTTTACTGTAATTCTTTACTATTACCATCAACAAACTTACAAATTAAGCAGATAAACAATCATTCATTAGAGCAATAATGAGACTGCAAAATCTTTTGAAGGGAATAATAAACTCCAAGTTATCATTTTAAGAATTTAGTGGTTAAAAAATCAGCAAATGCATGCTCTCTTACATAATACTAATCCTTTTCAGCTATATACATAAGAAGTTTTGTTTTCTTGGCAAAGATGTCCTTTACATGGTGTTTCCAGAGATCTACACATATCCTCTCACAAAGCCATAGGACTACAGATACACAGGATGAATAAGCATTTACTTTAGGAAAGAATAATACTTTGTGGGAGTTTTGCATTCATTTCAATAACAGTAGTTAATAAAAATTAGATATTAAAAGCCTGTTTTTCAAACAGCATTTCAATCTCCCTCCAAGTTGTTTGTATTGCCCCCTCCCATTCTCTTTCTCTGTGTTACAGAAGAGAATGTATACAGTCATACACTGAGTGATCACTGAATTATAACCACCTACTAATACTTCGTAGGTCCTCCTTTAGCCCTCAGTACAGCAACCATCCGTCCTGGCATTGATTCAACAAGATGTCAGAAGCATTCGGAAGGTATGGCCAACCAACCTGAGTAATGGGGCAGCAATGCAGGTAGGAGGTGATTGGTGTATCCAGACGCCTGATATGCCTTTCCATAGTGTCCCACAAGTGCTCTATGGGATTGATATCGGGGGAGTTCAGAGGCAAATTGATATGCTGGAAGTCAGAACTGTGTTCCTCAAACCATTTCTGCACAAGTGCCCAATGGCTCAGTGCATTGTCATCTTGGAAGACAGCATCGTCATTCGGGAAAAAGTGTAACATACCAGGGTGAACACAGTCAGCAAGCAGTTGATGACAGCAGAGATCACTGATACGTTGGTCCACATGCACTAGGGGTCCATGCTCCTGCCAGACACCATACAACCGCCGCCACTGGCCTGCAGTTTTGATACCATGCATGATGGATCAAGAGCCTCGTGTTGTTTACGCCAAATCCTTACACAACCATCCACGGTGTGGAGTAAATAATGTGACTCATCTGACCAGCACACCTTCTTCCAGTCTTCTAATATCCAACTTGCATGCTCTTTGCACCAGGCAAGTCTTTTATGCCGATGAACCTTGGTTAGGAGAGGATGCTGTAGGGGTCATCTGCTGGTATAGCCCATACGTGTGAGCATGCGACACATGGTCATGCCAGATATTGTTCTGGGTTGGACCATGTTGTATTGGATGGTCAGCTCTTCAACAGTGCTGCACCTGTTTGCCTGTACGAGACGTTGGACCCGGCACTCACCTCTAACATCAACCTTTCGCTGATCTTTGCAGTTTTGCCATCGGGTTGTTGTTTGACCATTTTGATGCCAGTCCTGGTACACTTTAACTACAGTGGCTCTCGAACACCCCACCAGTTCAGCCATTTGGGAAATCGAGGCACCAGCTTGTCGAGCACCTACAATCTGTCCTTTATCAAAGTCCAATAAATTCTTCCTTTTACCCATCACGCTCGGAATTTTACTACCTACTAAACCACTGACACCTTATCTATGTTACGTAGATTGACTAACTACGCACTCTCATACCTCACATGGTCATTCGCATTCAGTTTTCATATGGGGGTGGTCATAATTCAGTGATCACTCAGTGTATATCCTAGTAACTAGGTTACATCATTTTTTTCTCTCTCCTTCCTTTTTCTTGGATATTGAAGGTTTATGCAAGGTAACATAAGATAATCTGACTGCAAGTCATTTGAAATTATAAGACAGCAGGAATGAAACTGGAAGTAGCACTTTGATCTTTTAAAAATTAAAAAGGCAACAAATTACTGAAAAAAAAAAAAATCCAAAATAATAATTACCTTATGAAGATCAATCATCCACATTAAAATTCCTAATAAAGGCGGCCAAGAATTAGGTACTCCTGCAGTCCTCAATGTTGATTTATTTATATTAAATGGATATTTAATGTTCTTTAGAATTTGTAATATTTCATCATCTACTTTTGAAGAAGCTGTATACTTTGGA